>NC_142158.1:10009038-10650000 GCF_024610735.1 Ursus americanus
TGGTGGCCTTAAAATAGTAACTCATTATCATTTTGTTTGCACTTATCTGATTACTTTAAGATTGAACATATTTTTATATATTTATTTAACACTCAAAGTTTTTCTTTTCATTTCGGAATAGGGCTCACTTTTCTGTTCATCTCTTTTTTTAATTGATTGGTAGGAATTCTTTATTTTGAATGCTAATCATTTGTTATTTTTCTGTATTAACAATTGTATTCTCTAGGTGGCTTGTCTTTCTTTTCTATTTTTCAGTTGCTCTTTCATAAATGGAATATATGTTTTTCTTACTCTAGTAACTTTAGGTTTCTTTATATAACATCATTTTCCAAAAAAGTCACTTCGTCAGGGAGTGTGAGTGGGTGTAAGTTGACAGGTTCCATAAAGATAACCCTTCTGCTTGTCATGCTTGATTCTGGTGGTTTAAGTCTCTGATGTTATTGCTCTATCATTCATATTTTCAGCATGGGGATTCTAAATATTTAATGACTTTCAAACATCTACGTTCTCTCTCCTAATGTTCTGTCAGATTTGGTCCCACCCCCCTGTGACAGTTTCTCTCGCTGGGAAGGTATGCTCTAGGATGCACTCGTTTGACTAGGGAACGTAGCTTGGAGCTTGCTTGGGGACTCCAGTTATACTACTTTGTACAGAATTTGACTAGTTTCCTGGTATACTTTTTAGTTCTCTCTAACCCTGTTTAGAATCCAAGTCACCCCCTTCAATATTCCTGTTATTGCAATGAAAATAAAGGTTTTGGTAACTTGATTTCAAGTTGTGGTATGTGTACATTTCTGATATTTTTGCAGCTGTGGTAATATGTACTCCATACTGTCCGTGGCATAATTTCTTTTTCTTTTTTTTTTTCTCTTCTTTTTCTTTTCTTTTCTTTTATTGTTTAGAGAGAGGGAGAGAGAGAAAGAGGCAGAGGCAGAAGGAGAGGGAGAGAGAAAATCTTAAGCAGGCTCCATGCTGGAGTATGGAGGCTTGATCCCACTACCCTGAGATCATGACCTGAGCCAAAATCAAGAGTCAGACGCCTAACCAACTGTGCCACCTGGGCGCCCCATTTTGTTGTTTTTGGTTTTGTTTGGGAGGGGGAGATGATTTCTATATGTAGGAGACTTCTGGATAGCAGAGAATCTGCCCTGTGCAGTGTTTTCAGTGTGTAAGGGCTTCTGTATTTGGCAGATATGAAGCACTTGTCATTTAATTTCCCCAGCCCTTCTCCCATTGGATGTGGACTGAATTTTTCCATTTTCAGCTTTTTTTTTTTCTTCTGTTTTCTCTCCCATTCCTGAAACAGTAACCCCTATAAGACAATTCGGCCATTAGCTTTTAATGCTGATAGAATAGTTTAGAATTTCCCAATAAGGGGTTTGGATTAGAAAGAAATGGAGATTTGACAAGTTTAGATTGTTGCAAATGTCATTTCATTAGACTCTATTATTATTCCCCGTTTGTCCCCCCTTCCCTGTATGCATACACTTTGCCCCCATGACTTTGAAGCACTTCCCACTGTGGGAGGAGTAGGTTTTTCAGCCCTGTTGATTTTTTGGGTTGGTCATGTGACTGCTTTGGCTAAAGGGATATTAGCAGATGTGATATGAAAAGAGGATGAAATGTCCTCGACAGTTGGTTTTGCCCTTTTTTGCTTCCCCCCTTTTTGATGAGATATACCTGCATAGCCTGCTTGCTCTAGAACAGTAAGAAGCATGTAGAGTGGAGCTGAAGCCCAGCCCAGTCTGGCCTCCCTGAGCGCCGGTCAAGCCCCAGCTGCATAGATGCGTGGTTGTGGTTGTACACCACAGGTTTGTACGCTGAGATTGTGCAGTGGTTTGTCCATCCGCAGTAGCTGGCTGATGAGATGTACATTGTGGTTGTTCTGTGTGTTTTTTTCTCAGTTTATGCAGGGCTCATAGGTACTTAAGATTCTTCCGATACATTTCACAGGATTGACTTATTTCTCAAGTTTTCCTTACCACCTCCCTTTTTAACTTAGTGAGAAAGATGGTTGAAAAGGCTTGAGTCTTTCTACCCATCCCCTTGCTCTGAAGCCATTGCAGTTGTTTCCTAGTATTTTAGTGTATGCTGTGGTGGTTTCCTAAACCAGACAGGGATTGGGGGTGGGATTTATCTGGAAAATTCTCCCCAGGGGATTTTTAAAAAATGCTACTGACATGGAGGATTGCGTGTGTGCGTGTCTGTGCGTGTGAGCATGTGTGTGCACACCTGTGTATATGTACACATTCTCATTATAACCTTTTTAAAGTTTTAGTGCTAGGTGTCTGACTTCAATCAGTCTCAGGTGAAAAGTCTGAGATCACTAGAATGTAAGCCTCATGACAGCAGGAAATTTTTTGGTTTTGACCACCATTGTATTTCCGGTTCCTAGAACAATGCCTAGCACATGGTAGACGCTCAATATACATATTATGAAATTAACGATGGGGATTGAGTGGGTGGACCCCTCCTTCTTCATCCTGATGTTAATTGTTCTTTCTCCAGGCTTACTGAAACAATAAAGTGTGGAGGGAAACCACCCTATTTTCCCAGCCCAGATCCTGGCCTGTCTGTTCTCAGCTGCACAGTCTAGTCCCTAAATTAACAGAAAGATGCAGTGGAAGGTGCAGGGCTTCAGAGAGAAGATCTGCCTATAGTCAGTCCTGGCCACTTGTTGCTCCACAAATTTTGGGCAGGTCCTGAGGGTCTGTTTCTTCATCTATAAACTGATGAAGAAACAGATGATATAAACTCCTTAGATTTCTTTTTAGCTCTCAGATCCTATGTTTTGGCCTCTTAAACAAGCCAGAGATTTTTAATATTAGTAAAACCCACAGGGGATTGTGCTTTGTTTCATAGCACCACATGGAAAATTGCAAACAGCAGGACTTTGGTGTATATGGTTGGTTAATCAGGTTTCTTCCCCACACCCCCTTAAAGAAACTCTCAGAGTTAAAGAAAAAAAAAAAGGAATTCTCATATAATTGAATTTTGTTTAAACTATTTATGAAACTCTTGCTTCATGGGATCACTGCAGCTTTGCAGGCAGGTAGCGATGTGCTCCTCAATGGCTCAATTTTATTTTCTCCCTTGCAAAAAGGCAATTTAGAAGTTTAGGAATTATTTATGGTACTGTGGGGATAAACACAATCTGCTAAGTTATTTTTCTTATATCTTTTTTTTTTTTTTAAAGATTTGTTTCTGTAATTTAGGTTAGAAGCAGTATCTTCATAAAATAGCCCTGTAATATCCACGGGTAAAATGAAGTAATGTCATTAGGCAAAATTTATACCAGATTTTCAAATTTTTTTTTTAATTGACATAATTCAGGATTTTGTCAAATGTAACATTTCTCAAAGTGTATGACATAGAACACTGGGTATTCTTAGGTTTCATACAAGAAAAGTTTTGCTATTCAACTAGGTATGGAAATTAACGAGTTGACAACGTCCTATAGCTCTCTTTAGCAGAGAGCATCTCTGAGCTAGGAAGAGCTAGCTCCATGCAAGGATAGAGTGAGCAACATTTCCAAACTTAATTGATCACAGAATCTCTTTATGAAATGAACCCTTTTGTGGAATGTGTTCTAAGAAGGACACTTAAGGAAATCTTGTCCGTTTGTTACCTGGGGTTGACAGCAAACTAGGAGGCTAATAAAAGTGTGCTGGGGGAAGTAATGACAAAGTATGGTAAGATATTCTTTGTAATTTTACCTTGAGGAGTGTCTTCAATATGAAGGAAAGCAGCTGATGTTAGCATACATAATTTAGAACATTCATTTAGCATTTTACACTGTTCGTCTGTGGAGCCCTGGGAATTGAGGGGTTTAGGGCTTTGAAGGCATTAGGAAGGAAGAGCTCTCGAAATCCATTATTTGATACTTCCATTTATTAGAATCAGCCTTCCTTCTCTCTGTCCATTCCTTCAGCAAACACTTATTACGTATCTGAGTGGCAGGCACCATGGTAGGTGTTGCAGATAAAGAGATCATTTCTGCCTTCGAGGTACTTACAGTGCAGTGGTAGGGACTGAGGTCATCTACTCTCTCCATGGTGCTGTGATAACAACTGAAGGAAGAAACCATTCCTTGAGAGAAAGGGGAGCAGGTTAGACGATAGTGATAGAATGAGGAGATCTTTTCCAAGCAGAGAGACTAGCTTGTTCGAAGACGTGTGTGTTCTGGGAAAACTGGTTAGTATGGAATACTGGTAAAACCAAAGGCATGGGAACTAAGTAGAGGAGGCAGAAAACCTCCTTGGCCGTGGTCAGCTCTGGAAGGGTTTGGAGGGAAAATAAAAGACCTTACATCTCATCCTTCTGCCAGTAGCAAGTGATTGAGAGATTTTGAAGTAGGAGAAAGATGTGATCAGGTTTGTGTTTTAGAAATTAGCATTACTGTGGAGAGTGAGTTGAAGAAATGCAAGTTCAAAGTCAGAGGGAGCAGGTGAATGGTTTAGACTCTAAATGATGAAAGCGATAGCTGAAGCAGTGGCAGGAGGGAGAGAAAGGGACCAGATTGGAGTGAATTTATGAGTTATTGCTAGGCTTTGTGTGCCTGGGGGCCACATTCTTAGAGTGATGAAGAGGTCATAGACTTAGGAATCGGGTAGTCCTGGGTTCACCTTTCCTAGGCATAAGTGATACACAGAACCTTTGGGCATGTTTGCCACTCTATGCCCTCCAGAGAATGGTAAGTGAATTCCATGGCCCCTATCCCCTACCTTCCCTACCTTCTTTCTATATGATCAGTTACCTGAGCCATAAGTAACTAGCATAACTTCTTTCTCATCATGGAAGCATTTTTTAAGAAAGAGAGGAGGCAATCAAAGCCAGATCTCTTCTAAAGTTAAAAAAGCAACATTTTCTTCCTGTCTTGAAGAGAGTTTTTCTGAATTGGGTAGGCTCTGAGCTGTATAAAACCTGTCTTCACTCCTGGATCAAATGCATGTGGTGAGTTGGCTCTTAGGTCTTCCTAGAAGATTATTCTGACTCTCTTTGGACAGGCTCTCTGTGTAACTACTCTGAGTCCAAGTGTATTTCCCTCCTGGAGAGTAACTGGTTGATGAGTAGTCTACACTGGTTGGCTGGCACAGAGATTATGTCTCTGTCTGAGCAGACCTGAATAACTCCCTTTCTTTGGGTATGGGACTTTTTTCTTCCCCCCCTGTGGGGGAGGTGGCTATGGGATTTTTAAATTGATTTGTTTAACTGTATCATTTTTTCCTCGTCCATGGCTGTTATTTCTCTGTTGGCCATTGAGGGTGCTGGCCACTGGAGCTCCTCATTACTTGCACTTACATCCTTTGTCAGTATCTTGGTGGTGCATTGAATAGTAGACATGGGGAGAAGCTGGCAACATGAAAGGACAGCATCTCATAGGACTTGTTGATTCTGATACTTACTAGCTACTGCTGACTGGTTTCCTCAACCATCATAGGGTAGATATGCTTGTGTCTACAGAAAATATCAGGGGGTTTAGACCAGAAAGGTGTACTTTCATTGACAAACACATTTATTACTTAACATCCCTGAATTCCAGTACGTCATCTATAAAATGAGAATGGTAGTATGCACCTCTTTGGTTTGGGTTGAAGAATAAGTCAATTAATGCATATAATATGTTTAGTGGAGTATTTGGTGCCTCAAGAAGCGTTAGATCCATTCTCTCCTCACTTTAACCTTTCCATCCTTAAGAGAGGAAAAGTTGGAAGCTTCAGATTTCATTAAGTCTGAATCCCCTGAAAGTACATGTCACTTTTTCATCTGTTTGTGAAAGGACGTTTAGGGTGGGGGGATGGTGAGAGAGAGTAATTACAGTTTTCATTAGATTCTCAAATGGTTCTGTGGCTTTAAAAAGATAAGAGCCACTGATCTAGTCTAACTACCTTTATTTTGCATACGAGGAACTAGAATTGCTTAATGGGGCAATTTTAGGTATGTGTGATAGAGAATCAAATGCAGATATGATTTTGAGGGGCACTGAACAATTTCTGACTAATAATGCTTTCTCCTTTACGGATGTTATTCAGACAAGTGCAGTTTGTTACTTGAAGGTATTTGTTACCCAGATGGGTAAAACATTCATCCGATGTTTATTGAGGAAAGGGTGAGGAAGGCAGGTAACATTTGATGGAAGGGTAGATGCTTGGCAAGAGATGAGTAAGGCGGAGCTCCTGTCTGCAAGGAGCTGATGGTCTAATAAAGGGTAAAATCACACACATAGCCCCAGAGACAAAGTCCTCGTGCCAGGTGGTAAGGAGGGTTCAGGGAAGTTGTCCCGGAAGAGTTACTCTGAAGAGGTGTTCTTTCACCTTGATCTTGAAGAATGAGTAGGATCTTGCCCCAGAGCAAGAGGAAATAGAGGGCCTTCTAGGCAGAGGGGGCAGCATGTTCAAAGATACAGACTTCTAAAGGGTTTGGAATGTTTGAGGACAGAGACTTTTGATGTGATTGGAGCAGTATGTGTTGGGAGACAGATCCAGAGGGGCCTATAGTGTGATGGGCTTTTTGGCAAAATTAAGTAGCGTGGGCTTGGTAACTATGATTATTGCAGCCAGTACAGATTTATTTGGGAGGGAGAGGGGATAGCCGAGTGGAAGAAGGTGTCCTGTCCATTTACTACATAATTTTATTTTTTAGGTAACACATTCACTTGGGGTTTGGTGTGTTTGGTGTGTGTGTGTGTGTGTGTGTGTGTGTGTGTATGTGTATGTGTGTGTATTCTCCCCTCTACTGCTTTTGCTTCTGATGTTTCTTCTTTTTGTATCCTTGTAGTTTTGAAAAGCAACTCAAATATATATTCTTTTTTTTCCTTCTTGAAAACAAATAGCGTACTATTTTACATCTTTTTTTTTTCATTTACAGTGTACTTTAGAGATCTTTGTATGTTAGAAAGCATACTCATTTCTATTCACAGCTGTCTGGTTTTCCATTGCGTGTATGAGCCATAATGTTTTTTAACTAGTGCTGAGTTAGTGGGCGTTTTGTATGGTTTCCAATCTTTTGCTATTAAAAACAGTGTTTCAGTGAATTACTCTGTATACATGTCACATTTCATATGCAAATATCTCTATGGGATTTGTTCCTTCAAGTGGAATTGCTAGGTCAAACCGTGTATGCAATATAAAAAAATTATAATTTTTAAATATATACATATATTTACTTTTAATTTTAGTATAGTTAACATGCAACGTTATATTAGTTTCAGGGGTACACTATAGTGATTCAACAATTCTATATGTTACTCAGTGCTCCTCATGGTAAGTGTACTCTTTAATTCCTGTCACCTATTTCACCCATCCCCACAGCATTTGCCTCTCAAGTAGACTTGATGGATAACCACGTCAGGCTGCCTGTTTCCCTTCTCACCTGTGATGTGTGAGAGTACTTACTTCCTCGCACCTCTGCCAACATGTGTGTGATTGAGCGTTGGGATGTTTGCTAATCTGACAAATGAAAACTGTGTCTCAAGGTCATTTTAATTTGTATTTCTTGTGAGGGACAGCTAAGCATCTTTTCATATATATATGTATATATGAGATATTTTAATTTTATTTTCTATGAACAGTTCTTATATCTCTTGCTCATTTTTTCCTTACTAGAGGTTTTTTTAAGTGATGAAATCATGTGATCAGATTTAGGCTGTTGTGATTTTTTGTGAGAGAATTCCAGAACCATGAAAATTGGTGATAGGAAGACTGATAGAAGCTGTTAATCCATGTGAGAACATGGTGGCCCGCATTTCAGTGGTAACAGAGAGAGAAGAGAAGGTGGATTTCAGGGATATTTCTGGGGTAAAGCAGCCGTATCTGGTATGTGGATTGGAAGGGGGTGAGCAGAAGGGAGATGTTGAGGGTGATCCCCGGTTTAGCCTTTGTGACTCATCCTGCCATTTCACAAGCTGAAGACTGAGAAGCGTATGGAGATCACACCCAAACTTTGGACCTCCTAAATCTGAAGTGCCCGGAAGACATCCAGGTGGAAATATCTAGGAAATAGTTGGACATAACAGATTGGAAAGTGTAAATGAGCCTCATAAGAGATTTTGGAGTCATCAGTATTGTAAATGTCATGAAATTAAGATAATATAAGAAAATCATCATAGAGAAAGGCCGAGAGACAGAAGATTGCAGAAAAATAAACATTATATGGGGTTCCTTTATCTTTTGAATTCGCTAGATGAATTCAGTGACATAAGGGACAGTTTTCATGTGGTTCAGGTCTTCTTTTGTTCCTCTTTCATTCATTCAGCATTTACTGAACACCACGCAGGGATAGGACATAAAGCTGACAATGGTCCCTGCCCTCATGGAGCTTACAGTCAGGTGGGGAATGTGGACAAGTAAACATGTGTTTGCAGCCTGGCGTGATGCCTGTTGTGAGGAGGGGAGTGCATGGTGCTACTTACGGGAACAAAAGGAGGCGGCCTCTAGTGTGACTTAGGGGACATCTTCGGAAAGGCCTTCTAGTCTGAGACACAAAGAATGAGAGTTAAGGGTGATGGGGAGTGAGGAAGGGGAAGCACGTGAAGCCAGGAGTCGGCAAACTCATCTGGTAACGGGCCAGATGGTAGACACTTCAGGCTTGGCTGGCTGTCTGGTCCCTGTTGCACTGATCTGACTCTGCCGTGATAGTGTGAGAGCCACTATAGATGTAGGGAAACAAACAAGTGCGGCCGTGTCCCAGGAGAACTTTATTTATGGGCACTGACAGTCTCTTCTGGTTTTCACATGGCATGAAACAGTATTCTTCTTTTGATATTTCTCAGCCATTTAAAAATGCAAAATTCGTTCTAAGCCTGCAAGCCATGCATAAAACGTAGGGAGCGGGGACCAGCTTGGCCTGCAGACTATAATATGCTGATTTCTGTCCTAGGCTAGGGCAGCAGCCTGTTCAGAGGTCGAGAGGCAAGAGAAAGCACGCTGGGGCTTCTGTAGCATCCTTTTCTCAGCTGGACTCCTTGCACCCTGCGTCTCGTTCCCCCAATCTACCTCACATGCAGTCACCAGATAAATCTTCTCCAACACCTCTTTCATTGTTTCTCTGCTTTTCTGAAAAACTTGGAGTGATTTGTATGAAGGAGATTAAGATCATCCCCTTATTGTCTGTTTTGTTTGCCTGAATGTCCCTTCTGGAAGAATTTGGGAATGATTTTTGTTCCACTGACAGTAATGTAGTATTTTAGGTATGATTGGAAGTGCTGTAAACACTCTAGGGCTTTCTAGGTCACTGCTCATTCCTACAGATGCATACAGAGTTTGCCTTCATTCTGAGCTTTTTACATATTTTCTGGAAAAGTTACTTTTGGATTAATTTACATATAAAAGTCCTATATTTTCATCTCATTTTTATCCTGCCACTTGAGGTATAGGGAAATAAATGAAAAAGTCTTCAAATGTTGACTTCTAAGACTTTATTACTACAGACAGCTTCATTATGTTTGTGGAAATCTAGTGTGCTTTGAAGGAATTAATCTAGCCTTACTTGCAATCTGTATATGTTTACATAGAATGAACAAACATTGCATTACGTTTCATGAAAATTCAATTATTCCTGTCTCCAGGAAACATGTTCTACTTAGTATTTAATTCTCAAGTAAGTCAGTATTACGGCTCTTGAACTGTCATAAGAATTTGGGATTTGGAGCTCACTGATCATTTTTATTATTCATGGGGAAATGGTTAGTGGAAACTTTATCACTATAGCCCTGACCCTGTATTTGGGGACATGGGCAGCATCTGTCCCAGTGGTGTAGAACTAATACGAACAACTCTTCTTGCTACGTTTGTCTTAGAATTAAGAGAAGTAAGGTTAAAGATAACACTGCGCTCATTAATATTTTATTTTGGAGTCCCTTATATATAGAATCTATTTGGAATGACTCTCTATGGGAGTTACTCAGCTTACCGTCTTCTTCCACAAAGACTCTAACCTCTTTGAGGGTAGAAACCATACTTAATTCATAGTTGTTAGTGAGGAGATGATAAGTAGGGTTTTAAGCAGGCAGAGATGGATGGGGTGGGATGGGGCATACTGTGGCCCTAGCCAACGACTGGAGTCAGGCCAAAGGCCTAGCTGCTTGGAGTCTTGAAGGAGTGACGTGTCATTGGGTGTGGCACAGGCCCAGGAGATGAGAATAGATCAGAAGGTAGACTGGGGCCTTACGTGAAGCTGGGAATGGGGAACCACCGGAAGTTTCTAAATAGAAATCATGTATCGAGATCAGCGTAGCATGTCAGTCCTTTCTGACCTGACCTGGCCCTGCCTGTAACATTCTCTTCCACTCTTGCCTGTATATGCTCCATGCTCTGAGGAGCTCTTGGATGTGCCGTGCATAACTCTGCTCGGTATTTCCCGACGGGACTCGAAGCATTCCGAGCACTCACTTGTCCTACTGCAGTGCCCTTTGTTTATTGCTCTGCCTGTGCTCTATTCACGAGCTGTTGAAGAGAGATCAGGTTCTTTATTTCTTTGTCACCAGCGCCTCACACACGCCTAACCTTTAGTAGGTGCTCAGTAGGTATTTATCAAATGCATGGATGGGTGAATGCATTTTGGCACCGGACTTCCACTTGTGGACTAAAAGACAGATTGGATGGAGCAGAGATGGGAGGTAATGAGAGTGGCTTGGAGCATCATACAGTAGCCTGGGAGAGAAATGTTGAGAGCTTGAATTATATCTGTGGCGGTAGGAATTCAAGGGAGGAAATAGATTCTGGAGACCTGAGGAAGTAGACCTGACAGGCCCCAGTGATAACAGATAAAATGGGTGCTGTGAAGAGCCGAGGGGAGCAGAAGTTAAAGACAGGCCCCTAACATGCACCTGATCTTGTCACTCCCTGGATGTTTCGTTGGCAGACAAGGGAGCCATCCTGGGTAGGTCTCATTGGAAATCCGCTTCACTGAGGATTAATTGCCTTGGTTTGAAAACCACTTTTCCTTGGAGGATGCATAACAGAATGAATCGTGGAGCACTAAAGCATCCTTTGCTTAATAATTTATTTAGATTTGCTCATCACACATTTCTTTTTTTTTTTTTTTTTTTTAAATAATGATTTTTTATTATATTATGTTAGTCACCATACAGTACATCCCCGGTTTTCGATGTAAGGCTCGATGATTCATTAGTTGTGTATAACACCCAGTGCACCATGCAATATGTGCCCTCCTTACTACCCATCACCGGTCTATCCCATTCCCCCACCCCCCTCCCCTCTGTAGCCCTCAGTTTGTTTCTCATAGTCCGTAGTCTCTCATGTTTCATTCCCCCTTCTGATTACCCCCCCTTTCTTTATCCCTTTCTTCCCCTACTGATCATTCTAGTTCTTATGTTCCATAGATGAGAGAAATCATATGATAGTTGTCTTTCTCTGCTTGACTTATTTCACTAAGCATTATCTCCTCCAGTGCCGTCCATGTTGTAGCAAATGTTGAGAACTCATTCTTTCTGATTGCTGAGTAATATTCCATTGTATATATGGACCACAACTTCTTAATCCAGTCATCTGTTGCAGGGCATCTCGGCTCCTTCCATGATTTAGCTATTGTGGACATTGCTGCTATGAACATTGGGGTGCATATGGCCCTTCTCTTCACTACGTCTGTATCTTTGGGGTAAACACCCAGTAGTGCAATGGCTGGATCATAGGGTAGCTCAATTTTTAACTTTTTAAGGGACCTCCACACGGTTTTCCAGAGTGGCTGTACCAACTTGCACTCCCACCAACAATGTAGGAGGGATCCCCTTTCTCCACATCCTCTCCAACAATTGTTGTTTCTTGCCTTGTCTATTTTTGCCATTCTAACTGGCGTAAGGTGGTATCTCAGTGTGGTTTTGATTTGAATTTCCTTGATGGCTAATGATTTTGAACATTTTTTCATGTGTCTGTTAGCCATTTGTATGTCTTCATTGGAAAAGTGTCTGTTCATATCTTCTGCCCATTTTTTGATTTGTTTATTTGTTTCTCGTGTATTGAGTTTGAGAAGTTCTTTGTAGATCTTGGATACCAGTCCTTTATCTGTAGTGTCATTTGCAAATATCTTCTCCCATTCCGTGGGCTGCCTCTTAGTTTTTCTGACTGTTTCCTTGGCTGTGCAGAAACTTTTAATCTTGATGAAGTCCCATAAATTCATTTTATCTTTTGTTTCTCTTGCCTTTGGGGATGTGTCATGAAAAAGGTTGCTTTGGCTGATGTCGTAGAGGTTGCTGCCTATGTTCTCCTCTAGAATTTTGATGGATTCCTGTCTCACATCGAGGTCTTTCATCCATTTGGAGTTTATTTTTGTGTATGGTGTGAGATAGTGGTCAAGTTTCATTCTTTTGCATGTAGCTGTCCAATTTTCCCAGCACCATTTATTGAAGAGACTGTCTTTTTCCCACCGGATGTTTTTTCCTGCTTTATCAAATATTAGTTGCCCAAAGAGCTGAGGGTCCATTTCTGGGCTCTCTATTCTGTTCCATTGGTCTATGTGTCTGTTTTTGTGCCAGTACCATGCTGTCTTTGTGATCACAGCTTTGTAGTACAGCTCGAAATCCGGCATTGTGATGCCCCCAGCTTTGTTTTTCCTTTTCAACAGTTCCTTGGAGATTCGGGGTCTTTTCTGGTTCCATACAAATTTAAGGACTATTTGTTCCAGTTCTTTGAAAAACGTTCTCGGTATTTTGATCGGGATAGCATTGAAAGTGTAGATTGCTCTGGGTAGCATGGACATTTTAACTATGTTAATTCTTCCGATCCATGAGCATGGAATATCTTTCCATCTTTTTATGTCTTCCTCAATGTCTTTTAAGAGTGATTTATAGTTTCTAGAATAAAGGTCCTTTATGTCTCTGGTTAAGTTAATTCCAAGGTAACGTATGGTTTTTGGTGCTATTGTAAATGGGATGGATTCCCTGATTTCTCTTTCTTCGTTCTCGTTATTCGTGTACAGAAATGCAACTGATTTCTGAGCATTGATTTTGTATCCCGCCACGTTACTGAATTGCTCTATAACTTCTAATAGTTTGGGAGTGGCTTCTTTTGGGTTTTCCATATAGAGTATCATGTCGTCTGCGAAGAGAGACATTTTGACTTCTTCTTTGCCGATTTGAATACCTTTGATCCCTTTTTGTTGTCTGATTGCTGTTGCAAGGACTTCTAGTACTATGTTGAATAATAGTGGCGAGAGTGGGCATCCTTGTCGTGTTCCTGATCTTAAGGGAAAGGCTTCCAGCTTTTCCCCATTGAGAATAATATTTGCAGTAGGCTTTTCATAGATGGCTTTTATGAGATTGAGAAATGTACCTTCTATTCCTACACTCTGAAGGGTTTTAATCAGGAAAGGATGCTGTATTTTGTCAAATGCTTTTTCGGCATCGATTGAGAGGATCATATGGTTCTTGAGTCTTTTCTTGTTGATATGATGTATCACGCTGATTGATTTGCGAATATTGAACCACGCTTGCATCCCAGGTATGAATCCCACTTGATCGTGGTGGATAATCCTTTTAATGAACTGTTGGATTCTATTAGCAAGTATCTTGTTGAGGATTTTGGCGTCCATATTCATTAGGGAAATCGGTCTGTAATTCTCCTTTTTGAGGGGGTCTTTGCCTGGTTTGGGGATCAAGGTAATATTGGCCTCATAGAATGAGTTTGGTAGCTTTCCTTCTGTTTCTATTTTTTGAAATAGCTTTAGGAGAATAGGTATTATTTCTTCTTTGAATGTTTGGTAGAATTCCCCAGGAAAACCGTCCGGGCCTGGAGTTTTGTTATTTGGAAGGTTGTTTATCACTGACTCAATTTCTTCATAATTAATTGGCCTGTTTAAGAAATCAATTTCTTCCTTTTTCAATCTTGGTAGTTTATAGGTTTCCAGGAAGGATTCCATCTCTTCCAGATTGCTTAGTTTATTGGCATATAGCTGTTGATAAAAATTTCTAATAATCCTTCCAATTTCAATGGTGTTCGTCGTGACCTCTCCTTTTTCATTCATAATTTTAATAATCTGGGTCCTTTCTCTTTTCTTTTGGATAAGTCTTGCCAGGGTCTGTCAATTTTATTGATTCTCTCCAAGAACCAGCTTCTAGTCCTGTTGATCTGCTCTACTGTACTTCTGGTTTCTGCTTGATTGATTTCAGCTTTAATTTTGGTCAACTGCTTCCTTGTGCGTGGATTAGGCCTGTCCCTCTGTTGCTGTTCCAGCTTCTTGAGGTGAGAATATAAAAACTGCATTTTAGATTTTTCTATTCTTTTGAGTGAGGCTTGGATGGCTATGTATTTCCCCCTTAGGACTGCCTTTGCAGTATCCCATAGGTTTTGGACTGTTGTATTTTCATTCTCATTGGTCTCCATAAATTGTTTAATTTGATTTTTGATTTCCTGGTTTATCGAGTCATTCCTGAGCAGGATGGTTCTTAGTCTCCAAGTGTTTGAGTTTCTTCCAAATTTTTCCTTGTGGTTGAGTTCCAATTTCAGAGCGTTGTGGTCTGAGAATATGCAGGGGATAATTTCAATCTTTTGGTATCGGCTGAGACCTGTTTTGTGTCCCAGAACATGGTCTATTCTTGAAAATGTTCCACGGGCATTAGAATAGAATGAGTATTCTTTGGTTCTGGGGTGTAGTGTTCTATATATATCTAAGAGGTCCAACTCGTCGAGTATGGCATTCAAAGCCTTTGATTCTTTGCTTAGTTTTTGCCAGGGTGTTCTGTCTATTTCTGAGAGTGGAGTGTTGAGGTCCCCTACTATTAATGTATTTTTATCTATATGTCTCTTTATTCTGGTTAAGAGTTGGCTTGTGTATCTTGCTGCTCCCCTGTTGGGGGCATATATATTTATAATTGTCATATCCACTTGTTGAATACTTCCTTTAAGAATAATATAGTGCCCTTCTGCGTCTCTAACTATAGTCTGTAGTTTAAAATCCAATTTATCTGATATGAGAATTGCTACCCCAGCTTTCTTTTGAGGTCCATTTGCGTGAAAGATGGTACTCCATCCCCTTACTCTCAGTCTGAATGCATCTTTGGGTTTGAAATGAGTCTCTTGTAGACAGCAAATGGATGGGTCATTTCTTTTTATCCAATCTGCAACCCTGTGGCGTTTGAAGCAAGAATTTAAGCCATTAATGTTCAGGCTGAGTACTGAGAGATATGCTTTTAATTCTGCCATGTTGTCAGTAAAGTCTTTGTTTGTATTGGCTGTGACTTTCTGTTTTGTATCACTCTTGGGGCCTTTTTACTTTTATAGAACCCCCTGTAATACCTCCTGTAGGGCTGGTTTCGTGGTTACGAAATTGGCTAGTGACTGTCGATTCTGAAATGTCTTTATTTCTCCATCAATTCTGAATGACAGCCTTGCTGGATAAAGGATCCTTGGCTGCATGTTTTTCTCTGAAAGAGCTTTAAAAATGCTCCCCCAACCCTTTCTCTCATTCCAGGTCTGTGTAGACAGGTCTGATGTAATTCTGATGCCTTTGCCTTGGTACGTGAGAAATTTCTTTGCCCTGGCCGCTTTCAATACTGTATCCTTGGATCTCATATTTGCGAATTGCACTATGACGTGACGTGGTGTAGGTCTGTCATGGTTGAGCTTGGGAGGGGTCCTCTCTGCCTCTTGGACACGAATTTTTGTTTCCCTTGCTAGATTAGGGAAGTTTTCAGCTACAATTTGTTCAAATATCTCTTCTAGACCTCTGTTTTTCTCCACCCCCTCGGGGATGCCGATGATTCTAACATTGGATCGTTTCGTTGAGTCAGTAATCTCCCGTAGCCAACATTCGTGGGCGTGGATTTTTTTAAGACCATCTTCTATTTTTATTTTTTCCTCTATTAACCCATCCTCCAATTCACTAACCCTTTCCTCCGCTTCCGTGACCCTGGCCGTCAGAGCCTCTAGTTTTGCCTGCATTTGGCTCATAGAATTTTTAATTTCTGTCAAATTCGCTCTCATTTCCACCCTTAGGGATTCTATATTCTCAGTAATATTTTCCTGAATACTTTTTTCAAGTCTACTCATTATCTTGACCATTGTTACTCTGAATTCCATTTCTGATAATTTGGTTACATCCATATCCGTTACTTCTGTGGCAGAGGCCACTGACTCACTGTCTTTTCTTTGCTGGGGGGGGGCTTCTCCTTCTTGTCATTCTGATGAAGAGAGGTTGCGGGTTTCCAGAGCCCAAAATTATTGACTGGGTCCCAGGCCGTGCCCCTTGTTTTATAGGGATCTTAGAGATGTGGGCTTCTTCTTTAAAGATTTTATTTATTTACTTATCTGAGAGAGGGAGACAGACAGTCAGCAAGAACGAAACAGAAGCAGGGGAGTGGGAGAGGAAGACGCAGGCTCCCAGCGGAGGAGCCCGATGAGGGACTCCTTTCCGGAACGCCGGGATCACGCCCTAAGCCGAAGACAGGCGCTCAATGCCGGCGCCACCCAGGCGCCTCCGGTTGTGGGCTTCTTGATTTTTCAGCCTGCCTTCTGTGTTCTGGGGGAGGGGCCTGCCGCGCCGATACTCAGGCAACCCTGTTTGGGTAGAGTCTCCGTGTCCCCTGCGAGGGAGGATGGGGATGGGCACTCTCTGAGCCGGTATTTCCAGGCTTTTGTTCTCTGGTGGCTTTCCCTGGCGGCCGGCTATGCCTCTTCTGAGGGTCAGAGCAGCAGAGGCTGCATTGTCGCAGAACAGAGGGATTGCAGCCCGTTCTCCGCTGATGTTCTGGCCACTTTAACTCTATTACTGTTGGTGCTGCTCAACCCTGCAGCGTCCCGGGATGTGCGCCCCACACCCGGCGTCCCTGCCCTCACTTCCAGGGCCGGCGCGTCTCTGTCCTTTGTGTTTCTAATGCCGCCAGCCACAGGCCTGCGAGTCTCTGTCCTTTGTGTTTCTAATGCCGCCAGCCACCGGCCGCCCCGCGCGCTCCTGGGTCTCCCGGTCTCAGTCTATGCCCTGTGAGCACACCTCGATTCCGGAGTTTCGTGAGAAGCCTGGTGTCGCGCGCACCCGGTTCAGGGTCTCAGTCTGCTGTTTCGCGGGTGCCGACCGCGAGTCCGCCCGCTCCCCCGTGCAGGTGGCCCGCCAGCCGCCAGCCGCCCCGTGCGCGCTCCGGGAGTTCCCGGTCTCAGTCTGGATCCCGTGAGCGCACCGGGATTCCGGTGTTCCGGGAGATGCCTGGTGGCGCGCGCGTTCACGGCTCACCGGTCTCAGTCCGCTCTCTCGCGGGTGCCCTCTGTGAGTCCGCCCGCTCCCCTGTGCAGGTGGCTGCCGCTTCCCGGAGCCCAAACGCGGCGGCTCCCTCCCCCTTCCGTTTATCTTCCGATATCCGTGCACGGTTTACAGCTCCCCTCTTCGTACCTCAATACTCAGCGCTGGAGATGTTCATTTGTAGAGATCCAGATGCATCATCCTGCGTCTCAGGCTGATTCCGTGGTTATTTAGGCTGGTCTGGTACCTATCCAGCTCGACTCAGGGGACCGGCTGAAAAAGGGGTCCCCTACTCCTCCGCCATCTTAACTCCCCATCACACATTTCTGCAAAGGCTAGGAGGTAGTGACATTTATAGATAATAGATATATCGGGATACAATAAAAATCGAGGGGCAAAAGGTAAAGGGAAAAGAAGTAGAGGAAAATACAAAGCCGAGTTAAGGTTACAACAAAGAAGTACACGTTTATCTCAGTTGCTATAAGGAGACAGAGATTTGGCTCTAGCTGCCAAATGGTAAAAAGGAAAGAGGGAAACGTAATTAATGAATATTAGCTACAGTATCTACAAGGTAAAAACATGCCCACTTTTGCAGGGAGAGCACAGTGTTCTTGACACAGAAGGCTGAGAGGAAAATCCACCCTCAACCACAAGGCACTGTCTTTAAAACAATTGAATTTCATAATGTTCTTTTTTACATTCCTTAGTCTTTTCTTACCAGTGTGATAGGATTTGATTTGCGCTGTTTAACGTATAATGACGTTAATTGTGAAAGATCTTTATAACCCAAATCCACAGATTATTTCCAAATCCCATTTTCTGTCTTTTGCTAAATGCTCGCTTGATGAGTCAGTACTTGCCTCTCCCGTGTGCCTGGCCTGCTGCCAGGTGCCCTGGATGGTACCAAAGCGTGTAGGAATTTCTTAAGGAGTTCACAGCCCCTGCGGGCACTCTAGGCATGAACACAGGCGAAGTGTGTTAAGTGTAAGAGTTGGCTAAGAAGGTAACCGTCCAGGAGAGCTAGCGAAGCAGTCCCTGGTCCACTGCTGTACGTGAGCTGAGATGTCAGGTGATGTCTGAATGAAGATGCGGGCGGGCGGGGCCAAGGGAGCTTTGAGAAGGAGGAATGATCTTTCCTTTCCTTTCCTTTTCTTTTTTTTTTTTAATGAGAGCCTCGGTATTTTTATTACTTAGTTAATACAGTAAATTGGAAATTGAGTCATGAGTTTGTTCTTTCAACAAATGTTAAATTTTAGTATAGTCTTTAGAAACATCATTTTTTGTTTTCCTGCCCCCACGCCCGAAGTGTGCCTCTATGATTTTTATCAGTACCATTGGGGCTTAGTAACCATGTCCTCCATTCTGTGGATCCATGAACATGCTTTTCTGCTGTCGCTCCTTTTTTTTTTTTTTTAAAGATTTTATTTATTTATTTGACAGAGAGAAAGACGGCCAGCGAGAGAGGGAACACAAACAGGGGGAGTGGGAGAGGAAGAAGCAGGCTCCCAGCGGAGGAGCCCGATGTGGGGCTCGATCCCAGGACTCTGGGATCACGCCCTGAGCCGAAGGCAGACGCTTAACGACTGAGCCACCCAAGCACCCCACTGAGCCACCCAGGCTCCCCTCTGCTGTTGCTCCTGAATACAGAACTCCCAATCCTTATGTACTAACTTCCGTTGTTTTATTTCACATGGTTTGTACAGTTCTGAAAACATAAACACTTGTTTTTCAAGGGATGATCTTTTAACAGTCAAGTCTTTGTTGCTATAATCTCGTTATAATCCTTGGATTCTCAAAGCTCTGAGAGTAAAATTCAAAACCCTTAGTTGCTGTGCTCTTTGGCCTCGTGCCTGCTGTGGGTCTGGTCCTGGCCACCTCTCTTGCTGTACCAAGTTCCCATCCCCCTGGCCCCAGGCATTCCTGCCACACTGGCCTTTCAGATAGTCCTTCCTGCCGGCAGAGGACCCTGTGGAACACTCTAGCACCTGTGCATCCCTCCATGGTGAGCATTGCTGTTGCAATGAAATGATGGTGATTGTGTCTTTATTAAATGTGTCTGATTCGAGCCCCTCTTCCAGGCCTATAAGCACCTTGAGGACAAGGACCCTGTTGATGGATCCTTCACCACTGACTCGAAGCATTGTGCAGTGCCTGGTGCAGAGCTAGTGATCACGAATCCTTAGTTTTGAACTGTGGTGTCATTGTGAGGTTCCCTTCTCTGGTCTTCATTCAAAACTGTCTTGGTTTTCCCTCACTTGTTATTTGTTTCTTACCCTGGCAGTTGGTTACCAGGCAGCTTTTTGATTTTAAATCTCTGCAGAAGATTCCAAAAAGCTACTCCAAAGATGACACAAGCCACTATTTGTTGCCTTTCAAAATAGATACACGAGTTTTGAAGCTTGGGTGTGTGTGTGTTGGTCTCTGGGGAGCCAATGCGGAAGGGCAGATTGTGTGAGAGTGCTAGTTGAGGAATGTGTGATGTAGTTTACTTAGCAGTCTCAAAGCCGAATAATGGAGGTAATCTCAGAAATTCTAAGCAGCAGAGTTGTAAAAGCATGGAGAGAGCATTGCTTTTATTTCATTGACCTGAAATCAGAGTGTTTCTCCCATCCTGCTCCCAGTTGGTTTTTATTACCTTAATATTCTATGTCATGGAGGTTCTAAACATTTTCACAATAAAATTCTTTGGGGATGTAGAAATTGCTGCTTTCTAATTTCATTGCTCTTAATTATAGGGCACAAAAACCAGGAGTAATGTGGGACAATGGAAAGAGCCTTAAACTCAGCATCAGGAGACCTGGAGAATCGTTGTGGTTTATAGCTGACTGGTTAATTCCCTGGCTGACTGCGTGGATGGAAGAGATCCTTTGGTATCTCCATGTCTCTGTTTCCTCATCTATAAAAGGAAGAGATTAAAGAGGACATTTAAGATTGTTTGTAGTCTCCATTTGTACTTACCTACATGCATCAGATTTTTTTCATTTAACAAATATTCCTTGCATGCCTACTATGTGCCCACGACTCTTCTAGGTGCTTGAGACACAGCAGAGCATAAGCAAACAAACCTTCTTGCCCTGCTGGCACTTGTGTTCTAGGAGCATTTGAAGGGTTTAATACTATTTAGCTAGTACCAGTTTATTATGGCCTGTGTGATGGAAGGGGTGTGTTTGGAGGATATGGTCAGTGAAGAGAGGGCAGAGTCACTGGCCTGGCAGAATTTGAAAAGTCAGCTTCATCCTACTTTGGCTGGTAGAAATCTACCCCTCTGATCCCTCAGGCACTTCTCAGAGTATTTGAAGGAAGGGTCAGCAAGAAGGTTAGGGTGTTCCTCATTCCTGCCCCTGTATACCTCCGTTTCCTGGCAAGAGCACTACCGTATGACGGCGAGGAAAGGGATGCTGACAGTAGCCTACCAACCTTGGCCTTGGCCTTGGTATGAGGCTTTCCCACTGTTTGACTTCAGTTCCAGTTGTGACACTCCAAAAGCTCAGTGATCCTCTCCTGTCTGCAAGACAAACCATAAACACCTGCTTTTCCAAGGAGGCATCCGAACCACCCTCCTCACCTTCCCCTACGCGTGCCCTCGGCAGTGGGCAGGCGGGCGCTCAGTGTCCCCCAGCACGGAGGTGCATGCTCTCCGTCTCCGGGCTGGTGTGCTGCTTTCTCAGGCTCGCAGCCCCGTCTCACTGTCTCTGCTGGCCAACGTCACCCCCGTCATCAGAGAGCATGCTGCAGGGTGGCAGTGCTGTCGGGACCTGCTTGGCTCCTCTCACTGGACACTTGACCACTAGCTCCCTCTCGGACTCCCCGTGCACCTCGAAAGGGGAGTCGGCTGACTGGTATTGATCTTCTTACCTTCTGTGCTAATGCAAGGCCGGCACATACCAGGTCCGCAGGAGCTGTTTCTTGAGCTGTCTGTCGGCATCTCCTCCTGCGATATTTACCATAGTTTACCTTTTGGTATGGTTATTTAAGGAATTGGGGTTTTTTACTTTCTAGATCTGAGCTTCTTGACAGCAGGGCCTGTGTTTGTTTTATTTATTTATTTTTTAATCCCCTGAAGCACCTGGTTCCTGGACTCACTGAATATTTAATGACCTGAAATAAACAGAATTAAATTCTTAGAAGGATAGTTGAATTTGAGAGGTGGAAATAAGCGTAAGGTTTCCTTTCCTGTTTCTCTGGGGGGAAACTGAGTCAAAGAAAAATAAATAACTCAGGAGTTGATGTCTCAGCCAAGGCTAAAAATTGGGGGTTGGGGGTGAGAGATCAGAAATTAAGCAGTAAAGGAGCATTATAATTTTTAAAGCTTCCAAATCTCTCTCCTTCGAAGTGTTTCCTTTTCACACTCAGATCTGTTATACACATTATGCTTTGTTTGCTGAAAAAGCCTCCAGCTACTGAGTGGATTGGCTCTGGCATCAGCGAAGTCCCCGATTTAAGGTGGAGATGAGACACGGGTCACTCTGGCATGGCTTCCTCGCGGCTGTCGTGGGTCCTCTGCCCGTGGCTCTGCTGTGTGGGCCGTGCTCAGCTCCAGGGCGCAGCTTGCGCGTCTGCTCCTGCTGCCAGTGCCCCTGGCTGCCTTCCCCTTGGCTCTGGTTGGCCCGACTCTGCCTTCTGCTCCTTGGGTCTGTCTACATTTAGTCCCTTCCAATCATTTAGAGCACGAGCTGCCCACGGCTGGAAATGCAGTACTGGCTTGGTGGGAAAAGGGTTTGGGCAAGAATTGGCTACATGGCGTTTAAAATACCCGAGGCCCTGTCATGGCTGGGGATGTAAGAAGCCCAGGCTGGCTGGCAAAGTTGGCCTTCCTGCCCAGGGCCATGGAGCACCGTTTTCTGGAAAAGGGAGCACTCTCCAGCTCTTTGGCCAGCTAGACCAAGGCCCTCTGTAGTGTAGAATGTCACATGAATCCACCAATGGGAAGACCTGGAGATGACCTGGGTATCCCTTCACACAGTGCCCCCTCCATACCCTCCCCCAAATAATGGCTAATAATAGTGAATTAATAGCCTAAAATCAGGATCTTGCTTTCCATGTGGAGATCAGACCCATGACCCCTGGGCAGTTGTATAACCCACCCAGTATTCATGCATAATGCTGAGGCTGGCACTTCCAACCAGAAGCCTGCTAAATGAGGACATTTTTATTGTTTGTTCTACCTCGTCAAAATGTCTGTTGTTTCTTATTCCTAAGAATGGCAGGGAGTAAAGGATTATTTATTTCCCTTGATATTTTTCATTTCAAGAATCAACATGGGCAGATTTACGGTGTTCACAAACATGCTGGTAGCAATTTGATTGCAGGAAGAACGAAATTTCGCTTAGGCAAGTGCAAATTTATCTGTTGTGGCGAGAAGGGCTATGCCTGTATAAATGGTACAGCTCTATCCTGAAGATAAATTTTAACAGATGGTGGTAGTGGTTATTCTTCTTTGGTTCTCTCAGATACAGTAGTTTAAAAATTAAAGGATGAAATATATTAATTTGGTTACGTGGACTCTTCAGCTGCATGTGTTGTTGTAAAACTTTTGCATTGACTGTGCACCCGGACTGTGTCACAGAGCTGGTGGGACCTGGTCCGTGTGGGCAGCATTGAGGATAATACGGTTCCTCTGAGAATAGTCAGTCGGAGGGTCTGTTTCATAGCCCCACACTACTTCCAAGAAAAAAAAAATGAAGTAGTTTTATATATTCCTGGAAATCCTGCCTCTTGGGTACTTCAGAAGCCAATTTGAATTTAGGCAATCTAATTAACCTTTAGCTTAAAATGTTGGTATTTCAGCAACTCTTTGAGATAGAGACAGTTGCTAGTGGTTGCCTCAAACTTATTTCAAGATACTTCATCTCTGAAAACCAATTTAGGATCTTTTATTTGATCCACAGTATACCGCGATGTTGCTTTTGTATCTGATCTTCTGTCACTTTAGCTTTAGCTTTATTTGAGCTTCTTTTCTCTTTTGTACTCTTGGCTCACTGTGACCCAGGCACCTTTCCAGATGAGAGTGGGAAGCACCCAATTGCGTGCCACCCATGCTGGGGTGCCCAGAGCATACTGTTCACGGTACAGAGCCATCTGTACCCAGAGAGCCTTAGCCTCTGGATGATAGGATCCTTGCCACTTCCTTTACTCTTTTTTGTTTTGTTTTTGAAGATTTTTTTTCTTTTTACTAAAGTTTATTAATCCACAGTTTATTTTTATTTTTTTTAAAGATTTTATTTGTCAGAGAGAGAGAGAGAGAGCGAGCACAAGCAGGGGGAGCAGCAGGCTCCCTGCTGAGCAGGGAGTCTGATGCAGGACTCAATCCCAGGACCCTGGGATCATGACCTGAGCTGAAGGCAGCAGCTTAACTGACTGAGCCACCCAGGCGTCCCTTAACTCCACAGTTTGAAGAGTCAAATAGTTCTACAAGTTTTAGTACAAACCCCAACCATCCCTCGTATGCATTGCCTCTACCTACCCCTTCTCTCCCTGCATTCCCATTTCCTCTTTCCTAGGGGCCATGTTTCAGCTGTCAGAGCTGATTCTCTGACATTACTCTCTGTCTGTCTGTAACACGCTCATACTGCTGCTGCTTGATTTCTTTTAATTTTAAACATTCTCTTTTAACTATGCAATATCAGGTGCCCTTTGCATCTCCCAAAATTGTCTGTACTTAGAATATAATTTGGAATATATCAGTACTCTGTGTTAGGTAATTTTGATTATCTAAATGCTATCCGGAGGTGAAATAGTAAACTATGGTTATCTTTTTAAAAAAAACTTTTCTGCCTATTTCTTCCCTCCCAGTCCTCTTCCTTGAACAACCACCAGTCATTCTCTGTTTCCCATGTCTATGAGCTTGTTTTTTGGTTTTTTTTTTTTTTTTTGATCCCACATATAAGAAAGATCATATGGTATTTGTCTTTCTCTGTCTGATTCATTTCATTTAGCATAATTTCCTCAAGGTCCGTTCATTTTGTTACAGGTGACAAGATTTCATTCTTTTTTTACAGATGAATAATACTCCTGTGTGTGTGTGTGTGTGTGTGTGTGTGTGTGTAACATGTACTATAATTTCCTTACCCATTCATCAGTCGATGGGCACTTAGGTTGTTTCCCTGTCTGGATGGGTTGATTTCTGCAGTTGGCACCCTGCACGCATCTTGCTGTCCGTCTTTGCCGTACTCTTGGAAATGCCCTATACATCTCTTTTGTATGGGACATACTGTTTCCTGTCTCTTCCTGAATATTATTCAAAGGTTCAGTTGGAAGAGACAGAAACTACACTAACCAATTAAACAAAGTAGAGATTAGGTGTCTTTCAATTTATTGGAAGTACCAGAGGAGTGGGGCTTGAGGCTGGGCCTCCAGGAATGTCCCAGAACCACACAGCTGCCCTGATCTGCAAAGGGTGCAGCATCATCTGCCAGTTGGAGTGGGAAGGAGTTGGGAGGCCACCCCTGGGACTGAGCACTTCAAGAATCTTCTGCTGTAGCTGCAGTCTAAAGATCAGAACCTGTCCCAGGTACTGTCTCTTAATATCCTTGAAGCTGAAGACAACTATGCATTGGAACACTTGTAGGAAAGTCCACTAGTCCCCCTACCATGCTGGCAGTAGAGAGAGCCAAGCCTCAGAAGGACCACCTCCATTTCCACATCCCATCTTACTTGAATGCATCTAACTGGAAGAACCTAATTTACTCAAAGAACCCAGTTGCAAAGAAGGCCAAGAAGTGTAGTGTTTAGCTTTCTAGCCACTGCTGGACAAAAAAAAATGCATACAAGTAGATGGGACTGCTGAAAGTCATTCCACAGTAAACACCACACCGAGGCTGTGTGTGTGTGTGTTCTCTTCTTTTGAGGACCTTATCCTCCAGTGCCCTTCCGAGAATGGATCATGGCAAGCAGTTGCCCCAGTTTCTTACATGTCTGAAAGTCATGTACTCTGGCCTCACATTTACAGTCATTCGTGTCAAGGAATAACTTTTGTGAAAATCTTTTAGAATGATAAAGAACATCTTATAGATTCTAGTGTTCTGTTTAGAATTCTGAAGACATTTTAATTCCTGATCATTTATTTGCGACCATTTTTTTTTCCCTCCTGGGACTTAACATTTATTTAAAAAATTTTATCGAGGAATAATTTACATAACGTAAACTTACCCACTGCAAGTATATAGTTTGAGGATTTGTTTTGTCAATTTATAGAGTTTTGCAACCATCCCTATCGTCAGCTTTTAGCACATTTCCATCATCCCAAAAGTTTCCTCACGCCTGTTTGCAGCCAGCCGTCAGTCCTACCTCCACAGCCCCTGGCAACCAGTGTTCTACTTTCTGTCTCTAGAGATTTGTTTTTTCTAGACAATTCATATAAATAGAATCACGTAGCCCTTTGCATGGGGCGTCTTTCACTCAGCGTGTTTTGCAGTTCATCCTGTTAGCATGTTTCTTGGTTTGTTCTTTAGTGTTGTGAGTAGTATTGTGTGTGTTTTATGTATCCACTCACTGGACATTTATTTATCCGGTTGCTGGACATTTAGATTATTTTCAATTGGGGGCTGTTATGAATAAAGCTTCTGTGAACATTCGTGTACAAGTTTTTGTGGGGACAGGTGATTTCATTTCTTTTTTGTAGATACCCAGGAGTAGAACTGCTGGGTTGTAAGCGAGCTCACGATTTATCTTTTTAAAAAAAAATTCAGTTTAATTAATGTATACTGTATTATTAGTTTCAGAGGTAGGATTTAGAAGTCATCAGTTGCATACAACACCCAGTGCGTGATTTACTTTTGACAAAACTGCCGAACTGGTTTGCAGAAGTGACAGTGTCATTTTATGTTTCCACCAACAACGTACGAGGATTCCAGTTCTTCTCCATCCTCACCAACATTTTGTACTGTCTGTCTTTTTGATAATAGCTATTTTAATGTGTGTGGAAAGGGCTCTCACTATAGATTTATATTTTTCTCATGAATAATGACATTTAGCATCTTTTAATAGTGTATATTAGCCGTTTGTAAATCTCTGGTGAAATGTTTGTTCTAATATTTTGCCCATTTTTAATTGTTTTTTTTCTGTCTTATTATTTAGTTGTTAAGGTTCTTTACATAGTCTGAATATAAGATCTTTATCTTATATATGATTTGCTTATGTGTTTTCCTAGTCTGTAGTTTGTCTTTTTCTTTTCTTTTTTCTTTTTTTTTTTTAAGATTTTATTTATTTATTCGACAGAGACAGAGACAGCCAGCAAGAGAGGGGACACAAGCAGGGGGAGTGGGAGAGGAAGAAGCAGGCTCCCAGCGGAGGAGCCTGATGTGGGGCTCGATCCCACAACGCCGGGATCATGCCCTGAGCCGAAGGCAGACGCCTAACCGCTGTGCCACCCAGGCGCCCATGTCTTTTTATTTTCTTAGTAGTAACTTTTGAAGTGGAATAGTTTTAATTTTAGTAAAATTCAGTTTATCATTTTGTTTCTTTTGTGGATCATGCTTTTGGTATACCTAAAACTCTTTGTACCTAAAAATTCTTTGTCTAATCCAAGTCATGAAGATTTTCTCTCATAATTTCTTCTAGAAGTTTATTGTTTTATTTCTTTCATCTAGGTGTATGATCTATTTTGATAAAAATTTTATATATGATGTAAGGAAGGATTCTAAGTTCATCTCTTTGAATGTGACTAGCCATTTGTCCAGAACTACTTATTGAGAAGACTGTTCCTTCTTTACTGAATTGCCTTCCTATCTCTGTTAAAAACCAAATTCAGTACCATGCAGTCTTGATTATCGTGGCTGTATAGCATGTTTGAAATTGGGTAGTACAAGTTCTCAAACTTTGTTCTTTTTTTCAAAATTATTTTCACCCTTTTAACTCCTTTGTATTTCAATATACATTTTAGGTTGTCAGTTTTACACAAAAAGTCTGGCAGGATTTTGATAGGAATTGCATTGAATCTGTAGATCATCTTGAAGAAAATTGCATGGAGTGTCTCTCCATTTATTTGGGTCAGAGATTGCCAAACCCTTTCTTAAAGGAGCAGATAGGAAGCACTTTATTCTTGTGGGCCATTCAGTCTCTGCCACGTCTGCTCAACTCTGCCGGTGTAGTGGGGGGTTAGTAGGGACAGTGAGCTGCGGCTGTGCTCCAGTAACACCTTATGTACACAAGCAGGAGGCTGGACTTTGGGCCGGAGGTGGTGGACCTCTGACTTGATCATGTTTAATTTCTCTCACACTTCGCAGCAGTGGTTGTAGTTTTCAGTGGACAATCGTGTACTTATTTATGAAATTTATTTCTAAATACTTTATTCTTAATGGCATTGTGAACTGAACTATTTTCTTAATATCGTTTTCAAATTATTTATTGCTGGTAAATAGAAATCTGATTTTTTCTGTGTTGATCTTATATTCTTTAGCCTTGCTAAACTGGTTTATTGGTTCTAGAAGGTTTTGTGGATTTCTAGGACCTTTTAGGAACCTCTTTTTGGCCCCATGTTGTGAAATTTCACATTCTGTGCCTTGGGCTGGATCCACTTAACAGCCGTTGTGTTGAGCTGCCTTTCCTGTCATCTGTAAGAAAACTAACAGGAATTCCTTCTTTGAGTTTAGAGCGTTTGTTTTGCTGCTTGTCTGTGTAAGGAAAAATAAAGGAGCACAGTTATGTTATTATGTCTCTGCTGAAAATATCGTAGGAAAATTTACAACAATAATAGACGTGATAAAACTTTAATAATACAGATTATCTGTAGATTCATTTCTTGTGCCCGTGGCATAAGTACACAAATAGCATTTGCAAAGTATGGTTGCTTAGGTATGTGCTATTTATGAGCAGATTTGTTTTCTAAAAAAAATGTGCATTAAAGCATATTGCACATGCCATTTTTCTGTTGCTTCTGTACACGAAAACTGCTTTCCTGATTCTGCGTGGTAGAGTCCCCTAACAGCATGTTTCAACCCTAGATGGCTTTCATTTTTCTTTCGGTTTACATTACTGACTTCCTTCTTCCACTCCCTGTAATAATATCAAATTAGGAAAGGCCTTTTTGAAGGGAAGGAATAGAGAAGGCTTTAATAAGGTTAATAAGTTAATGCAGCCGTGTTAATATAAAGGTAAAGGAGGTTTTTTATAAGGTGTCCTAGTGTAGGGAATTCAGGCTGGGCACTGTGGAGTGGTCTAAGATTGCCTCTGACCTGAAGCATACATACCTGGTGGCTCTTCCCCCTCTGATGTGAAGGGGTGTGATAGTAAATCCAGGTGTGTATGTGTCTTGGAGGCTGACTTTAGCAATTGTTGTTCATTTGTTCATTCATTCATTTATTAACCAATTTATTAATTTAGCAACACTTTCTGAGCACCTGCTATGTGTTATTTCCTTATGCAAGGAAAAGTTAGCTCTGTTAAGGGGCCAGGGTTCTGTGTGGTTTAAGATAGAAATAGTTTCTTAATACTGCCATCTTACCAACCTTGAAAAATGGTCTGTGACTCAGCAGAGCAGCTGGGTTGGCAGCAGCTGGTTCCACCATTATGTGCCGTCCCCTCACTCTAGCAGACAGATAATCATGACCTTGACCGTCTCTCAGGCCTAGGTCTTCCAGGTTCACCAGCGCAGTCTGGGTGGAGTCATTGGGAGTCCTGGACTGTCTTCCAGTTTACTCCCAAATCTTCCTCCTTTGGGGTGGACATATTGTGTGGAAAGAGCCTCCTCTCTCAGACTCTGCTGAATCTGCTATTTTTCTTTGTCACTTTGTCCCTTTTCCATTTCAAACATCCCCGCCCCACTTTATTTAATTGCCAGGGATGAGAACATTCCTTCATAGTGTTCAGCTTTTCCCCCACCTATTAGATATCCGTTTTCCTCTTTGCTTCATAAGCTCTTGTAATACTGGGACCATATGTGGTATTTTCAAGTAACTGTGAAATAGCAGCATCCTTTAGCTTTTTACAGTGCTTGAAAATGGTCAAAATGCACAGCGACCTCAAACCACAGAAAAGTACCTCTTTTGCAGATGCAGAACAAATAAGCAAAAACAAATCAAACAACAACAAAAATACAACTTATTTTCAGGGAGGTCAGTAATTAATCATGTGTTTACACGATTCAGCCTGAGCAAACTGAAAATAGCAAAATGGCCATTTTTCTATAAAGAAGATGACATATCTTTCTAGAGTTCTTGAAGATACAACTAGAGAAATCACACAAGCTTCAGCGTGAAGGCTTTAGGGTTAGATGCGGTAGTCCCCCCTTGTCACAGTGTCGCTTTCTCTGGTTTCAGCTCCCTGAGGTTAACCAGGGTCTTCAGACAAATGATCCTGCTTCTGCCACATGGTCAGCAGGTCAGTAGTAGCTTAACGCTACATCACAGTGCCTGTGTCACTCCTCGCTTCATCTCGTCGCGTAGGCATTGTATCATCTCACATCATTACAAAAAGGAAGAGTGAGTACAGTATAAGAATATACTTCGAGATATTATATAATATACTCACATCGCTTTTATCGTATTGTTATAATTGTTCTGTTTTATTATTAGTTATGACTGTCACTCTCTTACTGTGCCTCATTTATAAATTAAAGTTTATCATAGGTCTGTACATGTAGGACATACAAAAACGTAGTGTACATAGGGCTAGATACTACCCACAGTTTCCGGGATCCATTGGGGGTCTTGGAATGTATCTCCCGCAAATAAGGGGAGACTACTGTCTACATAAAGCTCTAGCCCATGGAGATTGGTCACGATTGAGCTAAGTTACCAAGGGGATGTACAACTTTTTGACTTTGAGTAGATCTTCTCTTTCTAGGGACATTTTAAATATAGCCCTCCTGGAAGGAATAGATTTTTGGAACATTCTCTGAAGAGACAGTTCTAACCCCAAGTGTCTTTCAAATCTATTTTTATAAAAGCAAAAAGAGGGGAAAAAATCAGGATTTCACTACTTAGTTTTTTGTACTTGTGTTAGGATGGAAATTGATATGTTCTACATCTTCAGTGACTATCTCAGTTAGGCCTCTGTCTTTTGAAAGAGTAGATGCAATGAGAAGCATTTCTGAGAGAACAGTTACTCGAAAGGTGGTTGGTGTGTGTGTGTGTGTGTGTGTGTGTGTGTGTATGCATCTGTTATTTGTATATTTCTTCATTTTATGTTAACTATCATTCATTTAAAGTTAACTTAGTCTGGGCAACCTTCTGGTCTTATCTGTGGGTTACAGTTTATTTATAATTTTGCTCAGTGACTTCTCACCAAAACCAGACGAGTTCAGTCCCTTGCTTCTGTAGCAGAGCTGTTGTACTGGCTTCAGACTACATCCTCAATGATTTTCTGTTCTTATGACTTTTTAAAGACACCTGCTAAGTCTTTCCGTTTATGTGTTTCATCCCCATTAACTCTGCCTGGATGGACACACCTGAGTGGATTCTCAGTCCACTCTCATTTCAGCCTGAGCATGCCTGTGAAAACCAGTCCTTCAGTCTTTTACATTTGTTGAAAAGTTCTTGACAAGCACTAGGAAACATCCTCCCTTTTTTTTCTCTTACATTGGAAGTATAGTATAAGCATCATCAGCACGTTTTATTTTTTCAATTTTAACTTAAATTTCATAAAGACCTCTTCATGGCCATATTCTTTAAAAAAATCTCTATCTCTATCTCTATCTCTATCTCTATCTCTATCTCTATCTCTATCTCTATCTCAACTCCTATCCAGATCTTCCCCAGTTCTGTGCTTCCATTGTAGGAGAATCAATCCTATCCTTAATTTGACCATATGTCATTAACCCTGTGGTAAGTAACCCTTAACAGGATATCCCTGCCTTTTTTTTTTCCCATTCCCTGCATATTTCAGAAGGCTCGTTTCTTTTTTTTTTTTTAGGTATTGTATTTTTTTGTTTTTGTTTTTTACTTTTTTAAAGAGAGCCAGAGAGAACCTGTGCTCCTGCTTGTGCCCAGGAATGGGGTGGAGGGAGGAGCAGAGGGAGAGGGAGGGAGAGAATCTCAAGTAGACCCCCCCCCCCACACTAAGCACGGAGCCCAGTGTGGGGGCTCCGTCTCATGACCCTGAGATCACGACCTGAGCCAAAATCAAGATGATTAAATGACTGAGCCACCCAGGCACCCCCAGAAGGCTCATTTCTTATGCAAAACTCATATATAGTTCTTTCCTTTCAAAACTAATGTGTCACATGTGGCCGCCTGAATGCTCCTTCTCCGCTTGCCCGGGTAACTTTACACATGCCATTTCTTCTTCTGTTAGTCCCCTTCCCCTTTCCCATTTTCTCCCTTTAATTTCTGCTTGTCCTTAAAGATTTAACATCAGCCCCTCATTTAACTCCTTATTTGCAAAGTCTTCACAGATCCTGTGTCCGCTCCTTCACTTCCATTTCTGTCTCCACCCCCGGCCAAAATGGGCCCTCTCTTTGTATTTCTAAAATGCCCTGTGTACCTCTCTCCAGTGCTGTTGCCATACTCCCCTGCTTTCTGAGTTTCTTTCTTTTTTTATTTCACAGTTCCATTTATTTATGGATTTTTCTTTCCATTGAGTTTTTCAGCCCCCACGTTATGATGTGTTTGTCATGTGGAGGTTTTTTTTATTATTATGATGTTAGTCACCATACAGTACATCATTAGTTTTTGATGTAGTGTTCCGTGATTCATTGTTTGCATATAACACCCAGTGCTCCATGCAATACATACTCTCCTTAATACCCATCACCGGGCTAACCCATCCCCCACCCCCCTCCCCTCTGAAATGCTCAGTTTGTTTCCAGGGAGTCCATAGTCTCTCCTGGTTTATTTGCCCCTCTGTTTACCCCCCCCCCCCCACTTCTTTTTTCCCTTCCTTCTCCTAAGGATCTCCCTGCTGAGTTTCTTTTCTATATCCCCCACTAGATTTTGAGCTCCTTAAAGCAAGAAGTGTCTTAGTCAACTTTGTACCTGCAGTCTTACCCCTGAAAACATAGTCAGCAGATGTTTGGTGGAAGAAAGTAAGGTGGTGTGCTGTATTCCTTTGTGGAGGTTTTGTTTCAGTTTCGGATCAACCCAGAGGATGCGAACCTTCGTAACGGCCCTGAGGCCACCCCCCCCCCCCCCATCCGGTGAGAGCTCTTCAGGCCTGCTGGCAGCACAACTCTGCTCTTAGTGCAGCAGTTCTCAAATCTGGGGGTTCAATACAAATGAGATTCCAATTCAGGCTGCCTGTGGGGTGTCCAGGGTCTGCAGTCTGAGGCAGTACCCATGTGATTCTCGTGCTGGGAGTTGTTAGGCACCTTCTGAGAAGCACTGGGCTTGGGCATGGCTCACGCCAGCTCCTATCTGGGTTCCCGTCCACGAGGACGTGGACAGCTCAGCCCTATATCCTCAGGAATATGGCCTGTAACCTTCTTGGCAGGAATGGTCAGAGGCATATATTCGTAAGTTCATGCAACAGACGTGTCCCTGAAAAGTTGAATACAAATGAAAATTTTATAAAAGGAAAACAGGATACCAGTCATGAATTCTTTTATAAGTTAAATAGTCACTCCCTAATTCATTAGTTAAGATATATGTTGTTAAGAATTAGTTTGTTTAAATTAAATGAGATGTCGCTATGTGTGGCTTAGGTTTTTTGACTGTATAAATTTAATAATGATTCTTTTCCCCAGGTGATTACCTATTATTAACTAATCCTTAAATGGATACTTTAAGATTGATGTAAAAAATTTCACTGCAGTGGAAGAATTAGTTTTGAAGCTTCAGAAGCCCTAAGTTGGGGGCCCTCCCATTTCTGAGAAGTTCTTTGTGATCGCTGCACAAGTCATTTCTCATTATAATACTTGAGAGTCCTTGAAATCACCCCTACCCGCTTGTGAGCTAATAACATTTATCCAAGAGGGCTTTTTATATGCTGAAGATACAGTAGATCTGAGATGGTAATCAAATAGTCTTCGGTGATCTGTTTTCTCAGTCTTCTCTGCTAGATCCACTTCCTTCACCAGTTCATCACAACATAAGTTTCTGGCATTGACAGTCTTATTCTCCCCCCACATGCTGCGTGCTGTATTTGAGCAACCTGATCTTTTCCAGTAGCTTCCAGTCTCACCTCTGGCAGTATCTAGCCCATCACTTAACCACCTCATAACCACCTCCTGGCCAGGCTTTCTCATTTTCAGATGATGAGAGTGAAATTGATGACCCACTTTTAGTTTGGAGCCAAGAATCTTCACATGGTGTTCTGGGCTCTTCCAGTGACATAGAATATACCAGAAGGAAAAATTAACTTCACTGCATTGAAGATAGTAGCTATCATCGAGTAAATATCAGTTTCACCTTTTCTGCCTACCTGCCTGCTAGTAAGCACACGTCTCCAGATTGCCCTAGGTGAGTTGCTTTATAACCACCGTGGCTTTTGAGGTGCGAATGGTCACGGGCAGTTCTGTTTTCAAGATTGTGTCTGGTCTTTGGAGTCTACTTCTCAGTGTGGACTTAGCATCTGTACTTGTTGCACTTACTGTCTGGGTCTTTCTCTGGACTCTCACATCCTTGGGTGGATTTCATCTTAGCTCCTTGTTCGGAGGGCAGTGTCTTCATCCTCTAGGTACCCCTGGCACCTGGCACAGGGAAGGTCCTAAAAATATGGGCTTGGTAATCCTGAAATATATGGTTAGTCTTACCTTAGTGAATTCTATGAATTTAACTGTAAGAACTTGGTCAGTTTATTTGGGAAGCCGTGGTTTCTCACGGTTTCATGGTTGAAGAGCAGGGCTGTAGAATCAGCCTGCTCGGTCCTCATCTTGCTCTGTACTAGCTGTGGGGAGAACTTAGACCCCTAAGATAGCCTCTTTATGCCTCAGTTTCCTTATTTGGTAAACTCGGCATGGTAATATTAATGATTATCTCTTAGGATTCTTAAGAAGATTATATGTGGAAAACAGAGTAGTTGTGGGCACATAACTACCTTCTGGTAAATGCTAGTTTGAAAATGATAATAATATTAGTAGTATTATTGTTATTAATAGTGTATTTCTCCAGACTTCTCAGTTTCCTCATCAGTGAAATAAATGGGATTGCATTAAAAGATTTATTTCTAAGATTTCTTATGCCTTTATCTTTTTCTTTGATTTTAGATATGCATTTTGATGGGTGTAAGTGTTCATTTGCCTTAGGAACGTTATCAAAAGGAATAATAGGCCATGTTTCAAAACACTTATTTTCTTCATATTTTGATTTACTTCAGAATTCCCTTAAATAGAGTATATACTGATACAGTGTTTTTCATCCATTTTTCTTATTGAGAGACTGAGGCCAGTAGAAAAAACCTACAATCACCAAATATTAGGGCTGAAAGGGACCTGAGGGAACATCTCATCCATCCTCTGCAGAAAGTCTGTGATGTTCTCAACCCAAGATTTCTGGTCATGTATTATATACATCAAGATAAACTCCTTTAAGAGCTGTAACCCTTAGTGTCCGCCACATCAAAGCCAGTGATTTCCTAAGTGGTATTTCTCATCCTGCAATGCATTGAAAAATAATATTTTCAAGTTCTGAAAGAGTGTACATCTGCTTCCAAAGTTAGGTTAATATTTCAGAGCATGCCAATTAGATCTTTTTTTTCCCCTGGCTGGTAATAGGAAAAAAAAATTTTTTTTTAGCTATATAATGAACGGAGAATTTGTGTGACGATGAAGTGATGTTGTATCTTATTATAATAACTGAATTCCTTTCATATTCTCATCAAGCATTTCATATTTAAAGAGAGAACTATTTAAGGATAATCCATAATATTATAGAAAGAAACTCATTTTCTAAAATATAGTTTGACCAGAAATCTTGACGTCTGTGTCAGAGGGGGCCATTTCATTCATTCATGAAATGATGTTACTTTGAGCACTAATGTTTGATCTTTGATCTTTTTCCTATGTCTACATAATAGATTATAGATTCCCTGCATAATCTGTAAGCCATTTCATTTCCTAACAATTAGCAAATTATTCACACTTTACAGAAGAGTGGTATACCTGAGATGCCACAGTCCGTTCCTGTTCTTACACAAGCGGATTGGAGAGTGATCAATTGTGAGAGAAGAATGAAAAGATGATTTCATTTGTCTTTGGAGGGTAATCTGTGGGAGACAAACTTGTGTAGTCCATCCCTGGTTCAGAATGATGAAAGCGAAGGATTTCTGTATCTTCCAGTTATTGTATGATAGGAAAAATTTGAAAATAATGTCTTCCTGACAATCTCACTTTGCTGCGTTCTGGTCATTTCAAGTTGATGGGACTCATGTCCTTGAAAAGGGCCAGAGAGCCGTGTGAATCCCTCACACAAGTGTCTCAACAGAAACCCATCTTTAGCCATTGCTCCTTCCACTCTGACCATTTCTGGGGGGCACTCGGGGGCAGCCCCACGGTCAGCTGCCCACCCAGCAGCTGTCTGGCTTTCCTACCTGGGCCATCCCCACCCGCTGGCCCACTGAAGCTCCTTCCTGTGCAGAGATGTGCTCCGTCAGAGCCCACTCTGTCCGCACCAGCTCCTCCTTCTCATCTCTCTGATCCTCACGCACACTTCAGACTCCTCCTCTGCCCTGCGTCCCTCCTGGCCATCAGCTGAAGAGACTCAGGGGCGGGGGTGATGAGCAGCTAATGCTGCCGCTGGATACTTTCTTGTCCTTCTCCCTAGACAGCTGCTCAGGGCCAAGAAAACCCCTTTTCCCCGCTCCAGCATGTCAGAATCCAGCAGCTCACTGTTAATTGCCTCCGTAGCAACTCACAGACCATCTGCCGGCTTGGAATTTGGGCATGTGGAGTGTTATGGACACTGGCCCTGGTGTTCCTTACTGGACTGGGTTTCTGTCAGTGACACTGACTCAAGGGTAAACTGACGATGTCCCATTAAGAATTAAAGGTGATGGAAAGATATGTGGTCTTTGCTTCTGAAAAGATGAGGCTTAGGTTTGGAGGTGGAAATACTTAAGATAAACAGAGCTTTCATAATTTTGGTTTTTCTTTAAAGGCCCTAGATTCTATGATTAACAGCTTTTTTTTGAGTCCGGTCTCCTTAAAATTCGATTCTACCCGGTGTTCTTCACTATAACCTCGGGGTTAATTTTGGGAGTTTAGGATTCAGATGGCCTGGATTTGAAATCTGGTTTTGTTACTTGTCAGTTGTGTGACCTCACACAAGGTACCTATACTCTGAATCTCATTCTCCTCCACTCAGAAATGGGAATAATTTGCTAATGACCCTGAGGAGTTCGAAATACTAATGAATGTTACAGGGAGAGCACTTAGAACAGTTGCTGCCACCGAAAAACAGTTCAATGAATATTAGATTTTAGTATATTATTATTTACTATTATTATTACCGTCCCCTTTCCAGAAGGAGTGAACTTTGAGTAAAGAAGCAGGGTTTCTTCAGAATGCTGTCCAGTTTCAGCTCTCAACTGAACTTGTAGTTGTTTAAATGTTGTTTAAGAGTCATTTACATAATGGAGAAAAGGATGAAACTGTTTTCCTTTCTCATCTGTATAATTTTTAGTTTATTATGATACTATTAAGTAAATCTAGGCTCAAGAGTAGATTTGTTCTGTACAGCATTATGGAGTATGGCTCTGGGTTTGTTCAAACTAACCTCAGAAACAAAGTTGGAAGTTAACTAGTGCTGTGAATGTTAAAAATTCCAAGAAAAGCGAAGCTTTCTTTTTCATCTGACTTATCTTGAAGACAGAGCAGTTAATTAGGAGCCTATTGATACCCTGCTCTTCCCCCTTCTAGTCCTGGAAGAATGTGAGCAAAAAGTAAGATATCCCTTTTTTTATCCTTTTACTATTCACTCACGATGCAAAGTTGAGCACTGTGAGTTTTTCCGGACCTTTCTCACTCCGCTGTAGGTAAGCTTAGGTGCCTTTGAGTCATCTTGGTGTAAGGCTATTCCATTTATAACAGCCAGCCTATTGTTACCTGTTTTTCTTCCTCCTCCCTTGCCCTTTTCTTCCTGCTCTTTCTGCTCAGTAAATGCCTTCTAAGCCGGAGTGTAAGAATACTTGTTAACGGTAAGTGAACCCCAGTGACAGGATTTTCAGACCCTGAGAGACTGATCTAGAAGCAGCAGTAGAGGGCGCTCTGCCCCTCATTTCATTATAATGGAGCCTGCACCAAATATCTTTCATTTGAGGAGCTAAAAATGAATTGCACATATTAATTAAGTCTTGCGGAGACCCTGTTCAGTGATCCAGTGCTAAGTGCCTAAAATAAGTAGATCTTATTTTAATCTTGGGGAAACTGGGTATAAGAGGGAATTTCCTTAGATTCCAGAGGAGGAGTCAGAATTTCACTAATGATCCAGGAATCTTTCTCTTGCTTTTCCCTACTGTGGCCAGTATCTCAAATGTTCCTTCATTTAGGAAAAGCCAAAGGGAAAACCCAGGAGTTTTAATTTTGTCTTGAGTATTGCCTCTAATGCAAGATATATGAGATGCATGCATTAAAGAAATCAGTTACCCATAACACTGTACCACCAGGGATTTCAAAATTAATCCTTTTTGTTAAGATAGTAATTGTAGTGGCTCTTTGCTTTTAGCCAACAAAGACCCTCAAAAAATGGAAAATGAAAAATAAATAGCATTCCTGGAGCCCGTGCAGGCAGATCATATTCCGTGTGATCTTGTTCGCTCCTATTATGTGGTGATTAGAGCAGGGCTTCAGTCAGCTGGAGGATTCCCCAAGGCAAGGTCTCGTCCCACCAGTGCACATGGCGTGCCCCGTCTGACACCAGGGCGACTTGAGAATTGAGCCCAGGGAAGCTGCAGTGTCGTGCAGCAGATGAGCACCGGTGGTTGCCATGGAGATCACTAATACTGCTGAAACTCAAAGAAAGGGCACTTGCTACAGCTCAGGAGCCTGCCTGAAAATGAATGAGAAACAAGCGGAATTTAGAATAGGCCCTCAGCTAGTTGTCCCACACGGAGTTTTCATTTCCTTTCCTTTCCTCTTCCTTTTTCAAAGAATAGATTGGAAGTAAGGCTGTGTTCTAAAGCACGTTCAGGCCCCCCCGACCTCATCACAGCCTGGCATATCCTTGGAGGAGATGTATATTAATGATGGTGCATGACTAATAGGCTTGGGGGCGGGGGCGGGGCCAGGCACGTGCTGGCCCTTCTGCAACCCATGTGCTGCTTGTCACGGGGGTTTAGTAGGCACCTTGGGATTTGTCTGCAGCATATGCGCCACTGTTAATGATTGAAAAATTACCACAACAATTAGTCACGGATCGCTAAAGGCAAGGCCCCCAAACGTGATGGACAATGTGATTAAATCCATGTATGTGACAATTAACTCTCCTGCAGGTTTATCCACCAAGGAGAGTGCCCCAGGGGTGAGACAAAGGGGAATGAGAAGGAGGAAAAAAGGGATAACAAAAAGGAGCAGGAGAGAATAGCGCTGCAGAAGGGATCTGATACAGCTGGCACTATGGGTTTTAATCTGCTCCTGAATTAATCACAGTTTGATTAATCCCGGTTTTATTGCACCTTTCTGTTGCCCATTTATTTATATCGCCCTTAATTTATGGAGGCATGACTGATTCAATTCTGACCATTCCATGTTTTTTAAATTTTAAAGTCGGGTCTCTCCATGTAACGTGATGTTCTAGGTAATCCAAAGTGCAATTATCTCGTAAAAGCTAAGCAGGCACCAGACACGGCATGTCATGAATCCCCCTATGTATCACAGCTGAGTAACCCAGAATAAATATTTGTTTGCTCAATATTCTGCCGAAGCAAAAAAGAAGCCTTGTGATGTCAATCTGCTTGTTTATTTGGGGAGAAGAAATAACACACAAACACACATACACACAACTTTGTTAAATAAGAGGAGCACAAATACAGTATATGTCACGTAAAATTTGTGCACAAGAAAAAACTGTTAATATTTGGATGAACTGCCTGCAAATATATATTCATAGCATAAAAGGGTATTTGTAGCCCATAGATATGTATATATGTGGGATTATTTTAACTAGTGTGTACTGTTCTTATTTTGGATACATGTTACATGTTATATCTGATGTTATTCATATTTTTATACAAAACATTGCCTTTATTTTTTTTTAAAGATTTTATTTATTTATTCGACAGAGATAGAGACAGCGAGAGAGGGAACACAAGCAGGGGGAGTGGGAGAGGAAGAAGCAGGCTCATAGCAGAAGAGCCCGATGTGGGGCTCGATCCCATAACACCGGGATCACGCCCTGAGCCGAAGGCAGACGCTTAACCGCTGTGCCACCCAGGCACCCCACAAAACATTGCCTTTAAATAATGCCAGGGAGGTGGTGACACAAACCAGCATAAGCAAAGCCTCAGGCTTTGTATGCATGTGTGAGTTAAGAATACCCCACTCCTAATTCATGGAAGGGCATCTAAAGCTTTAAAAAACACTGAATTACATATAAATACACGGTTTTTCTTCTTTCAGTTTTCCTTAGGTTTATTCCATTTCTCTTGTTTAAAGTGAATTTGATAGAGGGCTCAGTTTTTTTTTTAATATGCACATTAAAGTGAATTACCTTTGTTACTTGCATTTTCACCTGATCTACATAGGCATAAATAGATAGAAGGTCTGTGATGTGAGCAGTGGTATCCTTCAACAGAGTAGTAAAAGCAGATAATCGCACAGGAAAGGTCTTACTGCATTGGCGACACAGCACAGACGCTGCCCTATTAAATACCCCTAGAGACCTGCGTCCCTAATTGCCAGTACCACCACATTTTAGAGCACCAACCAACCAAGAAACCCAGTCTTGCTGCGGATGATTTGGGAACTTCAAGATCCCCCCTCTTGCCAAATTTGTGCTTTCTATGTCAATCTCCCGGTACCCAGCCCTTCAGTTCCACCAGGATTTACACGAAGGTAGGAAAACACTTCATTCATGAACTAACCTTCATACCCATCAAACTAAAATAACTGCATACTTCTTGAGGCAGTAACTCATATCTGTTTTCTCTAATGGCACCTGCCACTGTCTACCTGTGTAGCTTTAACGATCAGGACCAGCCAGGCCTGTTTGTTCATTTGTTTGTTAATTTAGCAATTCATATATTTATTATTTACCGAACGAGTGACATACACCAGTCAATTCCAGGCATATTTCAGATACTCGAAGTGGAGATGAAGGTAGAAGATGGGGAAACTCACAAATACATACTTTATGCTGATAGTCTTATAATGGTACGACATATATGAAAAGAACCATATGCAAGGTTAAAATTGGCAATTTCCCACATGAGATGGTATTGTTTGCAGATGGGAGGGATGACTTTTCCTGGGATATTTGAAGGCTTTGTGGCATTTGACTCGGTCGTTGAAGAGGTTCCCAGTGCTCTCATAGCCAGTGGTCGAAAGACCAGATTTCGTGGATAGTTTCTTAAGAGTGTGGAGGTGGATATGTAGGGTGGAAAAGGCGTGTGCAAGAGTGTGTGCGTAGTACTACTTAGGGTCTAACAAGGACCAGAATGTGATTTGAGTGTGTGATGTGGGAACCGTTGCAGCTGGGTCATAGAGGACCTTAAATGCCCAGCCAAGGAGTTTGTGCTTTATTTTTTATAGTTGGTGCATTGAGTCATCATCAAAGAGGATGAGAGGATATTTCATGAAGCATGTGTGTTTCAGAACAGGTTGTTCTCCTGACCACATCCTGAAAGCTTCCAGCCAAGCTGCAAGTAGAATGGCAGCTTCCGTCCAAGGCCTTGGAGGCCCAGGATGTCTAGTCCCTGCCCACTGCTCTGGCTTCATCAGACACTTTCTTGTCCCCTCTCTCTACTGTGGTCACACTGGTTTCCATTTTCTGAACAGGTTGACCTTGCTTTTGTCCAAGTCTCTGTTGCTTACTGATTTTTTTAATCTGAAATGCCCTTTCTTTTTTTTTTTAATATTTTTTTATTATATTATGTTAGTCACCATACAGTACATCCCTGGTTTTTGATGTAAAGTTCGATGATTCATTAGTTGTGTATAACATCCAGTGCACCATGCAATACGTGCCCTCCTTACTACCCATCACCAGTCTATCCCATTCCTTCACCCACCTCCCCTCTGAAGCCCTCAGTTTGTTTCACAGAGTCCACAGTCTCTCATGCTTCATTCCCCCTTCTGATTAACCCCCCTTTCTTTATCCCTTTCTTCTCCTACCGATCTTCCTAGTTCTTACGTTCCATAGATGAGAGAAACCATATGATAATTGTCTTTCTCTGCTTGACTATTTCACTTAGCATTATCTCCTCCAGTGCCGTCCATGTTGCAGCAAATGTTGAGAAATTGTTCTTTTTGATAGCTGAGTAATATTCCATTGTATATATGGACCACAACTTCTTAATCCAGTCATCTGTTGAAGGGCATCTCAGCTCCTTCCACGATTTAGCTATTGTGGACAATGCTGCTGTGAACATTGGGGTGCATATGGCCCTTCTCTTCACTACGTCTGTATCTTTGGGGTAAATACCCAGTAGTGCAATTGCTGGATCATAGGGTAGCTCAATTTTTAACTTTTTAAGGGACTTCCACACTGTTTTCCAGAGTGGCTGTACCAACTTGCATTCCCACCAACAATGTAGGAGGGATCCCCTTTTCCCACATCCTCTCCAACAATTGTGGTTTCTTGCCTTGTCAGTTTTTGCCATTCTGACTGGCGTAAGGTGGTATCAGTGTGGTTTTGATTTGAATTTCCCTGATGGCTAATGATTTTGAACATTTTTTCATGTGTCTGTTAGCCATTTGTATGTCTTCATTGGAAAAGTGTCTGTTCATATCTTCTGCCCATTTTATGATTTGTTTATTTGTTTCTCGTGAAACACCCTTTCTCTCTGGCTTGCCATGGCTACTTCTTTCTCATCATTCAGATCGCAGCCTGGAGGGTTCCTCTTTCACTGTTTGCCTATTTCCCAGCCCAAGGTTCCCCTTGCTACACTCTAACAGCAAGTGGCTCACCGTAGTGGACACTGGCAGTTGCCCCCTTATTTTATCCTCTCCCCTGGTTTTGTTCACATAGCCATTTTGACCCTTGGTATTTCAGGGGAAGGTCTCCTCTCCCTTCTCCAAGGGTAGACCCTGAGTAGTCCCATCTTCTTCATTGTAGTTCCTTCTTATCGGTGATTGGTTTAGTCTTGGGCACGTGACTCAGGGTTGGACGAATGAGGCTTCTGGGAATACTGCTCTGGCCGTTGATAAAAATGGCAAAACGTCACGGGAAGAGATGGTCTCCTCCTCATCCCCCGGAAGTTACATATCCGATGGCGATATAGAGGTCTGCTGCCTACGGATACAACCAATATCCAGAGGAAGGCAGCGCCAGAAGTGCAAAGAGCCAGAATCCTGGGGCAACATGCCCAGAACCCTCTCCACTTTAGACTTCTTGTTTCCTGCGATGTTATTCCTTTTTCAAGGCCCGTTGAGTTGGGTTTTCTGTTACCTGAGTCAAAGGCATTCTAACTGATATGTCTTTTATATTCCTGGCGTTATTTTCCTCATGGCATTTATCACTCTGAATTTCTCTGTTTATTTATTTACATGTTTGTTATCTGCCTTACTTACCAGAATTTAAGCTTCGTTTGGGCATGTACCCATCTGTCTTGTGACTATTGACTCCACAACTCCGAGAACAGAGTGAGGTGGGATAGTGGGTGATCGTTAAATACTTATTGGCTGAATGAATGGAGTAAGGGAGGGAGGTTAATGTAGCCTTGTAGGAAATATTATGGAAAAGGGTTAGAGATGGCTGGTGGAAACCTATTGCTGTTGCTATTATGGAGAAGTTCTATAAAAGAGGCAGTGAGAGCCTACGCCTTGCTTGTGGTGGTGTAGTGGAGGCAGGGCCAGACAAGAAGGATATGACAGACCAAACAGGACTTGGCAATTGACTGAGGGGTGGAATTTTCTCCTGAGACTAGTACTCAGGGTTATTAGGAGGAATAGGGGATGTAGGGGACAGAGCAGGTGCAGGAAAACAGGTAGTGAAATTTGGAAACATAGAAATTTAAGTGCCAGTTAGGCATCAGCCTGAAGCTCTCTCTCGCTGGTAGTTGAAAATCGGAATGGAGATAGACTATTTATAATCAAAAGAAACCCTTCCTTCCTTCCTTCCTTCCTTCCTTCCTTCCTTCCTTCCTTCCTTCCTTCCTTCCTTCCTTCCTTCTGATAATTAGGCTTGGCAATTGACTCTTTTCTTCCCTAGTTAAAATGCGTGACTGAAACGCAGGGTCCATGTCCAACTCAACTTTATATGTCCAAACCCCTGGGTGTGTGTTTATCACAATACTTTGCACATAATTCCTTGAGACAAAAACAAATGAAAGCTTTGACTGTGTTTGGTTCTAACAGGGCTAAGCAAAACTAGTCCTAAGTTTAGTTTGATGGTCTGAGATGCACAGGAACTGGTTTCTGAGCTGAGTCAGCCCATAAGCAGACCTCCTTCAGACACTATCTCATTGCACTGGTTTCTTCTTAACATTTTCCAATTTCCTGGAAAGCCCTTTGTTTGTTTGACTCACAAGAGCAATTCTCACTGCAGCATCCTCAGGACATACAGCAACAGGTAGGAACATGGGTTCTGGATTCAGATTGCCCAAGCTTGAACTCTGTCTTACTAGCTGGGTGACGTTGGGCTAATTCCTTAACCTCTCTGAGCCTTACTAAGTATTGTAAATTAATTTTTGTGTGTGTATTATGTATTACATGTATAATCATACATATAATACATATGTATAATCATACATACATACATAATCATACATACATATTCATACATACAATACAAATTGCACATATAATTTACATATATTACACAATTCACATATATACACACATGCAAAATTTAATATCTTTTGAGTATTAAATGAATTAATTCATATGTTTAGACAGTCTTGGCCCACATAGAGCACTATGTCAGTATAAGCCTGGCACATGACGGCACTCATGTACTGTGTCTTCGAGGCCCCAGCTAAGATAATCAATGGGGAAAAACTGCAAGCTTTCCCTCTAAGACACAGTATAAGGCAAGGATGTGCACTCTTGCCACTTCTGTTCATCATACTACTGATTGCTAGAGCAGACAAGAAAAAGAAATAAAAGGTATCCAATTTGTAAAGGAAGAAGTAAAATTATCCCCATTTTGTAGGTGACGTGATCATATATTTAGAAAACCCTGAGGAGCGCCTTCACGTGCCAGGTTAATACTGACTGGCATAGATAACACTTAGGAATAATCTTAAAGACATAAAAGACTTGTATACTGAAAGTTATTAAAAAATGAATAAAATTAAGGAAGACAGAGATAAATGGAAAGACGTTCTTTGTTCATGGATTGAAATAATTAATATTCTTAAAATGTCCATATGTCCCAAAGTGAACTACAGATTCAATGCAATCCCTATCAGAATCCATTGGCATTCTTTACAGAAATAGGAAAGAAAGTCCTCAAATTACAATGAACCACAAAGACCCTAAATGGTTACAGCAATTTTGAGCAAGAACAAAGGGGGAAGTGTCACACTTCCTGATTTCAAACTTTATTACAATGCTACAGTAATTAAAACAATATGATACTGGCATAAAAACAAACAAAAAAACAGACCAATGGAACAGAATAGAGAGCCCAGAAATAAATCCATGTATCTACAGCTGACTGATCTTTGACAAGGGTCAAGAACACACAGTGTGGAAGGGATAGTCTCATTCATAAATGGTGTTGGGGAAAGTGGATGTCCACATGCAAAAACGAACTTGGACCTTCATCTCACATGATATACAGTCAACCCAAAATGGATCAAAGAGTTAAACATAAGACCCAAAACTGTAAAATTATTAGAAGAAAACATAGGGGAAAAGCTCCTTGACATTGTTCTGGAAAATGACTTTTTTGAATATGACACCCAAAGCACAGGTAATGAAAGCAAAAGTAGACAGAGCTACCTCAAAGTCAAAAGGTTCTGTACAGCAAAGGAAGTGAAAGAATGAAAAGGCAACCTAGGGAATGGGAGGAACTGTTTGCGAACCACATTTCTGATAAGGGATTAATATTCAAAGTATATAAGGAACTCCTACAACTCTATAACAAAAAAATGGATTAAAAATGGGCAAAGGATTGAATAGACATTTCTCAAAAGAAGACAGACAGTGGCCAACGAGTGTAGGGAAGAGTACTCATTACTGGTCATCAGGGGAATGCAGATCAAAACCACAATGAGATCTCCCCTCATACTTATTAGAATGGTTAGTATTCAAGAAAAGAAGAGACGGTAAAGGGTGGTGAGAATGCAAAGAAAAGGGAACCCTCGTGCACTGTTGGTGGGAATGTAAATTGGTGCAGCCACTGTGAAAAACAGTGTGGAGGCTCCTCAGAAAATTAAAAATCAAACCACAATGGGATTCAGCATTTCCCCTTCTGGGTGTATATCCAAAGGAATCGAAATTAGTATCCCCATGTTCATTGCAGCATTATTCACAGGAGCTGAAATATGGAAGCAACCTAGGTGTCCATCGGTCAACGAGTTAATAAGGAATATGTGGAATGTACAAGTATAGTGGAATAGTATTCAACCTTTAAAAAGAAAGAAATCCTGACATTTGGGGCAACACGCCAAATGAAATAAGCCAGACACAGAAAGACAAATAACTGCCTGTTTTCATTTATATTTAGAATTCAAAATACTCAGACTCCTAGAAGTAGAGAATAGAGCAGTGGTTGCTGGGGGCTGAAGGGAGAGGGAAATGGGGAGATGTTGGAGCACAAAGTTTTGGTTAGGCAAGATGAATAATTTCAGGGGATCTAATATACAGCATGGTGACTGCCGTTAACAGTATATATTGTATATTTGAAATTTGCTTAGAGGGTAAATCTTAAGTGTTCTCATCACACACACACACACAGAGAAAACAGTAACTATGTGAGAGAATGGATAGGTTCATTGGCTTCATTGTGGTGATCATTTCACATCTATATATGTGTCAGAATCATATACCTTAAATATATATCATTTTTATTTGTCAGCTGTCCCACATTAAACACGGGAGAAAAAAAGGAAAGAAAAATAAGTAAAAAGGAAACATGAAAAATAATATGTGTGGACTCTAATTACAAGAACGCAGATTACTGTGGTAGCAACAGAGGCTTCAGGTAATTTCATGATTCAGATGTTTCGTGATTCAGGTAATTTCATGATCTGTTCTGTGACCAGATCCTATTTAACGTGTCTGTCCATTGGTAGTTTTTTCCTATTGTAGTTAACATTCTAAAATATGGGAGAGAGAAATAATTTCTAGCTGAGGATAATGTATCTTTCACTTGTATGGTGCTTCTGCAGATTATTTTCTTACTCTGATCTTGGTCCGTTTTGGGAAGAGGCGGGAAATATCATTGCCATTTTATGCAGAGAGAAGCCTAGGGATAACGTGGTTAAACGTCCTAGTAATGAATAGCCGAAGCATGAGTAGAGCCTGAGCCTTCTGTTTCCTAGCCCCTGGCTGGAGCTGCTCATCTGTTAATCCGTCTGTGCTACCAGTGCCAAGTAGAGTAACTACCCAGAAGCCTAGGCCAGATAGAAGTGTTCAGGCCTCCATAGTTCTCTCACGTTGACTGACGGCTCCCAACTTGCCAATGGAAAGCAGACACCATCCCCACTAGAATGCTTGGTTTAGGTGGCAAGTAAATTAGCTCCTCTAAGGTAGCTTTCCTACCTTTGCCCGAACTCGGTGCTGCTTTGGGCTGTCTCTTGAGCTACTCTCAGCAACTGTGAATGGCCAGGTGATTGCAGTTGGGTCATTTCCTTTTGGTGGCCATGTGGCATTGCTTGCCAGCATGGTCTCCATTCTCAGCGGAGGAGAGGGTGCGCAGTCCCATCGGTGAGTAAGACAGAGTCCCAATGTTTATTCCAAGAGTAAATATTTTTAGAAGCCTCCTGTCTTTTCTGGACTTTAAAATATACAAATATCATCGGCACCATCCTATATTCATATTTATTTTAATATATAAAAGAACTTAACATTGTGTATCATATAGCAAAATGGTAGCTTTTAAAAATTCCAGCGAGCTGAACCTGTGACTCTGCATTTGCTGAACACCCTCTGGCCCAGAAATCTGTGCTGCTGGCCTATGTTGGGCTCCTCTATGCAGATATTTTCACTTGTGATACCTTTTTTCAGAGTCCTTATTGTAGTCCGGCATGCTGCAGTAGTTAGCATGTTGCCTACAAAATGTGGTAGGCTTGGCTGCTCTTTCTCGTTGGCAGAGCTCTGTTCTACTCGTTCTGTTCAAAATCAGTTATCTTCTATTCCAGGGGGGACCACCATCAGGCAACACGACGTAGGGTATGTTTTAGGAGTCTGGACCAGGGATTGAATTCTTCTTTCCTCTGGTGTCATGAAGCGTTACCCCTGGGCAGTCTCTTCTTGAAAAGCCAGGAGTGGGAAGGTCTCCACGTATTCATCTAGGTTTGTCTCCCGAAGCATAAAACCATTTCTAATATGCAGTTGTTTATCTTTTAAATTTTATTCATCTTTCTGATTCCCAACTTCTCCTTTTGCATAATATATCTATAAAAGTTATAGCATCTTGGAATAAATGCTGTTACAGCTCAGATCTCTGCATAATAAAATAATTTCCAGAGCCCTGTGCAATGACCCAGTTTTGGTCTTATTGTCTATATAAAATTCCAGAATAGTTTTGAAAAAGAACATTCTGATTTGTACTAATAGTATTGACCAACTTACAACTCAGTTTCAAAGGTTCACTAACAGCGCTAGGGCAGTGAAGCCAAAACCTACACTCCCACACCCAAGTATACCAGTCTCAAGCAGACACCAGCTAGCCATCTTTTTTTAATTTTTTTTTTTTTAAGTTTTGAGAGAGAGAGAACACGAGTGGGGCGGGGCAGAGGGACAAGCAGACTCCCCACTGAGCAGGGAACCGGACACGGGGCTCCATCCCAGGACCCTGAGATCATGACCTGAGCTGAGGCAGACGCTTCACCGACTGACCCAGCCAGGTGCTCTTCCTGCCATTTTTTTTTTTTTTTTTTTTTTTTGGTAAGATTTTAATCAGCTGGCCATCTTGATGCACACTGTCCCAGTTCGGCCCTCTGCTCCCGAGGAACAGGAGAAAGGATGACCGGCACAATCGGGAGCTCGTAGTTTGTCCTCTCAATTTGTGAATGTGTCTCCTCTGCCTCCCCACTGTAGTAAGCAAGTATACACAGGATACGTGTACACACACACACACACACACACACACACACACACACAGTGTTGTGTTTTCTTGTCGCTGGCAGGTTAGGCCCAGCCCCCACCCCAACCCAAAAAAGGGAGTAGGCTGCATAAGGGCAAGTAAAGGTTTGTGCAGGCTTGAAGAGGGCTGATAGTGGGGAGACTCGTAGCTCAACTGCCTCTGTTTACAGATAAGGTGACCGAAGTCCCGGAGGACCTGTGACAGACCTGGGGACAGAGCGTCTGCTGGCAGCTCTGCGGCTGTGTCTTCTGGTACAGCACCCCAAGCACCTGGGGAGAAAGGCATTACCAAGGGCTTGCACGTTATGCATTCACTGTTTGAGGTCGATTTTTTTAAAAAATTAATTTCAGGGTTTGCCTTTAATTTGTCTTTTTCCTGGTGATGAAATCTCAGGTTTTTCACCCAGCGATCTGCAGACCTCTGGTAAATGGAACATATAAGCCATCAGATTAGCATTCCCTGATGTGGAGGATGAAGTTCTGGGTAGAAAGGAAGTTATGCTTATTAACTGCTTCCTTGGGCCTGGAGGGTGCCTGGGCAGTTGTGACTAGGTTGTTATGGCCATAGTGCAACCAAGACTTGCCTGGAAACGCCTCTTTCCCCCTCTGTCCCCTCTCTCTTTCCACTGAACTCAGTACCTAAATTTATCTAATAGCAGCCCGAGACCACATGGTATATTGTATATCTGGATGTCCGTGATGCATTTGAGACACTATCCCCAGAGGCCCTCATGAGTAACATGGAGAAATGTGGTCTTTTGTATCTATTTGGAGAGACCTTTCCAGAGTGTGTATCATCAGTTTAATATTAACCTTCGGGAACATTTATAGTGAAGCTGTGCAGGGCTCTGCCTTCAGACTTGTCTTGCTCATGATTTTTATCAATGACTGCGATGAAGACACGTTTATCAAATTGGCAGTTGACACAAGGCTGGGAGGGATAGCCTAATATGATTAGTGACTTGATCTTAAGTCAAGAAAATCTTAATAATCTAAAGTGATGCTCCAGAAATAACTGGGTAAAAAATAGTAAAAATAAATATAAAGTCTTTAAATTAGGTTTAAAAAATTAATTACACAACTCCGGGGTGGGGAGAAGTGGAGGATGTAATTTGTCACAAATTCAATACAAGTTAACATATGATAAGGCGGTTGAAAAATGTAGATGATGTTAAGAGGCAGAGAGTGCGGTCCAAGGGAAGTGTTAGCGGTGAGCAGACCACATCTGGGGTATTGTACTGAATAATCCCTCCCTCCCTGAGATACACTAGAATTCAAATATTACCAAACAATATGTCCATTTTCATTTTCATGAGTTAAGTGAAAAGATTTAGTTGTCAAGTGAGATATATATATATAACTTCTGGATAAACTATTTGAAACCAAGAAATGACTGTTTCAAAACCCATCTTGGGAAATGTTAAAAATCTAGAGAAGGCCCTGCCCTTTGCTCTTTCCTTCCTGTTTCTCTGCCACCCCACTCCCACCCTAAAATTAAAACCAGAGGTACCGAATAGGTGCCTTCTTTATTGACCGAAATGTTTATGTCCCCCACCCTACCCTGCCCCTGTTTAACTGTGCGGTGAATTTGAAGTGTTTTAATGGTTCTCTCTGAAACAGACTTCTGCAGTCTCTGTAGATGACTTTAAAAATGAAAACAGCATTGTGTGCACATACATGCTAGTCTCTTGGTTGAATCCATTTTGCAAAATTAAAAATGAAAGCCCTCTTTAAAAAATTCCCTTTTGCAGTTAGCCTGCAGCGTCCTGTTTACTGGCAGCAGGAAAAGACAGTCAGTCCTTTATGCATGTCTTACACCTCCCTTTCAATTCCCATCTCCTCACCCTGGAAAGAAAAATATTCTGGCACAAGCATCTTTTCGTCATCTCTGTTTAGAACGGGTACCACCTGCCTCCAGAGCCCAGGGGAGCCCTCCGTGTGTTCCTGCCCAGGCACACCACATGGTAACGTGGACACTGTGCCAGGCCTCCTTGCTAATAGGCTGGGGAGAGGGGGAGAGCCAGAGAGGGGGAGGGGAAGTGCTGGCGCATTACAAAGCCTTGAGCTACTGTGTCCTGTTCCTTAGCTTAGAGGGTTAAGGCTGCTGCTGCCAGTTAGGAGGGGAGGATAAAAGGCATGGGGCATATTGCAAGCTGTCAGTTGGTCACAGGGGGCGAATTATAATTACTACCACGGTTTCTTTTTCCTTCTTCCTCTTCTTGGGTCCCCCTAAGTTCATTATTCTTAGGTTTGGGGAGTGGGGAAGGTGACTGGCTATTTGTCATCAGTAGCCCAGGACCTGTACCTATTCACTTGACTCTTCAAAGAAAACAAAACCGTGATATCATTTCCTACCACCAGTTCCACCGTCTCTCAGACTCACTGTCTTATTGGCTCTTTGCTGTAGCCGTGCACAAGAACTTTCTTTTACATTTCTCACTTATTTCCATTATGCAATATTTTTTCCCTAGGAGTTCGGAATTTCTGTGTCAATGTGTATTCTGACAGTGGTGCTTAGGTTTGTTTCCACTTCAGAGTGCAGCCCTCAAACACGGTTTTTTGCTCCTCTGTTTCAAGCGTAAGAAATATAAATATCCATGGATGTCTCTGGAAGGCTATCCTTGTAAGCTCCTTCTCAGCTCGAGTGAGTTTATCAAAGGATTTCTTGAGCAGAGGTCTTGCCAGAGTGAGGAGTGGGCCTCATGAAATGGAAAGAGAAGAATACCAAGGAAACACGGACTGTCTTCCTTAGAATCTTCAAATATCTGTTTTTATTGGTAAAATGCAAATAATAATATCTGTCTCTCAAGAGTGCCAACTTAGATCTTTTTTGGAATTGGATGGGAAGTAAATAAATACCACATTTCAGAAATTCTAGAAAGTACAAAGCTGCTTTCACCTACATTTTTTGTATTTCTGAACTCAGTAGTTGTCTTATAATCAGTATCATCTTTTATTTATTTTGGCAGTATTTTTTCTTTCCTAATGGTAAATCAAATAATGTAACATCTTATAATCAGTGATGTCTCAGGTCTGATGAAATATAGTTTAACTGACCAGGGCTGTTGCTGGATTAAATGAAGTAACATGGGGAGTACAGAGTTCTGCAAATGCCTATTTAATTTCATTGGAACTGGGCCCTTTATCTTGTGCTTCATTGAAGGAGAGCATAAAGACGGATAGAGACTTGGACTCCTCACCTCCTATTTGACGTCTAGGTGTGCTCATTCCCCCTCTCCTTCCTTCCATTCACTGCACCGATGGACAGGTGTTCAGCACTGGTGTGCCTGGCACTATGCTAGGAGCAGCATTCCTAGAGGTGAAGGACCGTTTTTGCCCCGGGGGAGTTCAGAGTCTAGTAGAGAGAGAGAGAGAGCGCGAGTGTGAACACACACTTACAAGGGACTGTGATGAGTGCAGCGGGGTGCTGGGGGAGCCCAGAGAAATAGCATCCAGCTCAGTTGGGGCGGGCAGAGCAGCAAGAGCTGCAAGGAAGAAACTACTCAGGCTGAGTCCTTAAGGATGATGAAGAAGTTAGCAAGGGAAGTTCACAGCTGGCATTTTATGAAATTAGAGTAGAGGAAATACTCCTACTTCTCATGTTCAGAGAAGCTGCCTCACCACCTCCTGGCCCAGCCCTGGGTTCAGTCACGGCCGTGGCGGAATCACACGAGCCGAGACTCACCTCTGCTGCCACGGCCCACGTTTTTACCTTCTGCTTCCGGTGCTGCAGGCACTCAGCAGGCCCCTGTCCAAGAGCTTCCTCGAAGTGCAGTCCTCAGCTAAGGGTCTGGCAGCTGGTGGGTGGATAGATGCCCCAGGCAGACAGTTCCTCCAAGTGTTCCACGTGGCGGCTTTGAGATCCTACGTGTGCCCTGGCAACCTCGTAGCACACCTTTGCTTGAGCTTTTCTCCTTTCATCTGTCACTCTGCACCCTCGCTCCAGCTTTGTGGGATCAACTCCCCCCTCCAAACCCACCGGCAACAAAGGCTCTGCTTTCGGAGCAACCCGAACTGACGACTGAAATTATTTCTACGGTAATTACTTAAAGTTTGCACTGAGAACATTTATAATATACTGTAAAACTGACTGCCAAAGTGGGCCCAAGAGATGGAGAAGAGGGTTTGTAAGTCAAGAAAGGCTTGATGTTAGAGGCAACCAAAAACTAACCAGATAGGAGGTAAATATACATACACGCTTCTAAGCCTTGAGGGATTTATACAGTAAAATACAGTCTCAGTAGGTTTAGGTTGCACGATCAAGGCCGGAATACCCCAGTTGAGAAAGAAGATTTGGATGTTTAAATCGCCAAGTAAAACTTCCAGGCAAACATTATTTAATGATGTAATTGTCAGGTGGGCAAAGGGGAGTGTGTGGAAGGAAGTGTTCAGAAATGATCCCATGCGAATTGGATTTATGGTGCTAGGGGAGCCTGGGTGGCTCAGTCGTTAAGCGGCTGCCTTCGGCTCAGGGCATGATCCCAGGGTCCTGGGATCGAGCCCCGCATCCGGCTCCCTGCTCTGCTGGGAGCCTGCTTCTTCCTCTCCCACTCCCCCTGCTGGTGTTCCCTCTCTCGCTGGCTGTCTCTCTGTCAAATAAATAAATAAAATTAAAAGAAAAATTTTTAGTGCTGTGAAGGACTTTTCTTAATAATTACTAGAAATAATTTGGGAATGGTTGTGTGGCATAAGTGTCCTACCAATCAGAAGTTAGAACAAGAGCATGATCTCTCTCGTCATGTATTCGTCTGTAAGGATACTTGCGTGAATGTTAGGTTTCGGAATGCGGCGCAGTCTAGTATACCGTTCAGTGATGATGGCTGTGTTCTGGATGCTCTCCAGGATGGAAGCCACTAACCACATGTGGCTCTAGAGTTTGAGTTGCACATGAATGCAACCGAGGAACTAGATTTTTTAGTATCATTTAGTTTTAATCAGCTTACATTGAAACGGCCATGGGTAGCTGTTGGGTCTTACTGGATAGTGCTGCGTAGCGTGGAAGAAAGGGATCAAAATACCAAAGGCTCATATGTGCCCTTCAGGGAAATCTGAGGCCTGTCAATGGGCCCAGGACCAAAAAGTCTCGTTTGCCACGCACTCTAAGTTCAGAGGCACTTCAGGTCCCAGGAAGCAGAGGAGGGCTGTGCAGGATGTCGGAGGGACCTGTGCTGGCTGTTCTGAAGGGCACGGCAAGTTTCCAAAGTGTCTCAGCTGTTGCTAAAAGATGGTGTCCGTCTTCATGCGTGCGTTTGCCTGATGGCCAGGTAGAAGAGGGCAAAGCTGCTCAGACTTTTGAGGGGCTGACTCTTGAGAGCTGAGCTCCTATTCCTGGACCCCCGTGGAAAAAACCGCTCTATCCTTCAGACGCGGTTTCTGTTCCAGAAACTGGACACAGCCCCAGAGGAGCCCAGTCCCCACCTGTCCCTCTGCATCCACTGATCTGGTGGAAGAGTAGGGATTCTTTCTCCCACAGAGGGAGAAAACCTGTGGCCTTAGCTGTTCTGCCTGAATCAGTCAGATGTGTGGGATGCTCATACTTGGGCCGTTTTCTTCAGCTTCTCTGGAACTCTTGTTTCATACGGAAGCCGGTGGACTTGGAGTTGCCACTTCAGTGTAGCACTGAGCCCTGTGTATCTCAGTTTTCTCCTTTGTGAAATGGGCATCCTGCACATGGGGTGGTTTTAAATAAAACATGAGATAACGAATGCAAAAACAGTTTGTAAATGTGAAGTGGTATTTTGGTGGCTGACGGTACAGAACTTAATTAGGGCATATCTTAGCATTTTTTTTGCCTTTGCTTAGGCTTGGACCACTTAAATACTATCATGGAAAATATGAAAGTGCTCACATGGCATGACATTTAATGTCATCCTTATATAGTTAAGATTTAAACTGGGAAACTGGGTTTGAAATCTCTTTTCCCAGGGGCAGTGATTTTGATGGTTAAGAGGACAGCTGTAGGGCAAGTGGCTGTAGACTTTTTTTTCTTTTTTAAGATTTTATTTATTTGAGAGAAAGGGCAAAGCAGAGCAGGCAGAGGGAGAAGACTTCCCGCTGAGCAGGGAGCCTGATACGGGACTTGATCCCAGGACCCTGGGATAATGATCTAAGCCGAAGGCAGAAGCTTAACCCACTGAGCCACCCAGGCGCCCGGAAAAGCCCCTGGACTTTTTCTGTAAAATACCAGTTAGTAAATATTTTAGGCTTTGAGGGCCATATGCTGTCTCTGGCACTGCTGCTGCTTTTCTAAAACTTTTAAAGACATAAAACACATTCTTAGCTCATGGTCATGCTAAAATAGGCTGCTGGCCATATTTGGTTTACAGCCTGTGGTTCGATGACCACAGCTCTAGAGCTGTTCTGTCCAGTCCAGTGTTAGAGCCACTAGCCGCTCTTATATTGTGGCTACTTACACATTTAAAGTAATGGGAAATTGAATTCTTCAGGCATACTGGCCACATTTCAGGTGTCTAGAAGCCACGTGGCTCGTGGCTCTGAATTGGGCAGCACAGATACAGAGCCTTTCTAGCACATGGTTCTGCTGGCTGGTGAGGTGGGATCCTAACTTTGCCACTAACTAGCCTAATGGACTTAGACTAGTTATTTATTCTTTCTGAGATTCTGTTTGCACAAACAGAAAGTAGAAATTACAGCATTACCTCTCTCAAGGATGCCGTAAAGATTGAGTGAATATAAAGTACTTAGCACAGGGCCTGGCCACACTCAGTAAATGTAAACTATTAATATTATAAAAGTAGAGACATTTCTGTTACTGGTAATTTTAATAGAGCTTAACTTTTTAAAATGTTATATTTGGAAAAAGAGACTATCATTCCTTTTTACAGGACGTTTGTAAAGTACAAAATTATGTTGGTTTTGGGTTTTAGTAATAGTTGCCCAAAGAAAAAGGATGCTTCTCTAAGTCCTGAACCATGTTACCACACAGAACAGGTGCTATCTGTCTGTCTGTCTGTCTATCTACCTTTTTATTTTTAACTGAAGTATAGTTGACATATAATATAAAATTAGTTTCAGGTGTACAACATAGTGATTTAACAGTTATGTACATTACAAAATGCTTATTACCACTCTAAGTGTGTTACAATATTATTGACAATATTCCCTAACAGGTGCCTTTTGTCTGTCGTTTCTATGACTTGTTTTCAATCTAACCTTCGATTCAGGTTAGTACTCACACTATAGTAATTTTGTGGAAAAAATCCATGATAAATATTTGTTCAGCTTAGTGGTGTGGAAGACATAAAGGTGAGTTCACAGGGGAGAATGCTCTGCAATCAGAACTTCAGACTAAATTATTGTTTTACTTTTGCTTATGAAAGAGTTCTAGCCAACACTGTATTGATTAGTTTCTCCTTCAATGGCAGCGTATTACTTGTTGCTGAGCAACAAGGCTTCTTTTATATGTTGTAATGAGCCAAATGTGATGTTAGGAGGGCAGCTTGTGGGGTCATGGGCTTCTTAAGCCTGGCGTTGTTTTCTTTCATTCCCCAGTGGGCAGCTGTCAGCCACATTTACATCACGTGAATGTACGAGCAGGCCACTAAGAGCTGACTCGTTTGCCTTTCTGTGCAAAGTGATCTATCTCCATCCTTGCTGAAGAGGGATCATGATCTTTACGTGCTAATATTATCAGCTGATAGCGGTAACGTTATTAGTAATCCGGGATGAAACTTTGATCAATCGAATTATGTGATTTATATACTCAGTCATTTGTTTTGTGTTCTGTATACATCACACTGTCAGAATCCTAGAAGGATCCCATCCCTGACAGAAATGAAGGTGATTGGATATTGGTTTCTCACGTCCTGGGTATTGGTGATTATTACAAAGAAGTTTCAGAGTGAGGTATATATAAAGAGACAATACTCCACTGAAGTGACCATGCTTATACAGAGAATGCATCTTGGTTATTTGTTTTTCAATTTGCACATCAAGACATTTGTGGTTTCCCCTCTGGGATATGCAGTCATGTGTGTGTGGCTGGGCCTCTGCGTTCACTGCCTGGATGGATTCCTTTTCATCATGAGCAAGCTTCTGCCGTGACTGAGAGGGGCCCCACTGGGACAGTCCTGGCCTCAGGGGACAGGTGGTAGACTCTGCCTTGTGAGTGTAGTGTGAAGGAGTGCTGATTGTTGACAGGTGAGAGCCAGAAATGGGGCCTCTGGTACAAGGCGCTTGAGAGGTCAGGGACTGGCACTTAGGTGGGGTGCTGACATTTTAGAAATAAGGTATCAAGCCCAACAGGCTGGTGAAGTGAGGTAAACACAGTAACTGAGTGACTCTAAATCTTGGAACAGAGTTTGTAAGAACTAATCTCAAATACTCATTGGATTAAACAGAGTCAGAGTAGTACCAGCACGAGGCAGCATAGTAGTTGCTAACATTGATTGAGCTTTCAGCAGCTCTGTGCCAGGTACCAGGGTAAAGATGTACCCCAGTTATCTCCTTTAATATTTACAACAGCCCTATACATTTCGCCTTGTGGTCGCTGTTCCATTTCACTGCTGACCAAGTGGGGCCTTAGAGAGGGTAACTTGCCCCAAGTCACATGTGTTAATCCGTGGAGTGCTGGATTCAACCCCAGGTAGTTGGTGCACAGCCCATGCTCTCGCTCCTTGCTCTGCCACGTACAGACCGTGCCTGTGCAAGCATGTGGCTCTGCCTCTCTGGGCCTCGTCTCCTCATCTGGAGAGCAGGTGGTTCGACTAGACTGTTCTAAAGTCCCTGTAGTCGTTGACAGTCTGGGGTTGTTTTCAGAGGCCAGTGTCTTCTCCATTAGGTTCCTGGGGCACATGAGTCTTTTTAGTGCTGGAATGACCAGTCTCCCCACAGCGCCTTTACTCGTTTACGTGAGTTGAGCTGCCTGACAGTATGGACGCTCTCTGCCTGGCACATGATAAGGCTCAGTCGACACTGAACCAGTGTTGGCAGGGACATGGGAGCTGGCCTCCAGGGGCAGTACTGGTGCTGGAGAATATTCTTTCCTTGAGGCATCATCCATCGTGTGTGGGGATACTTTCTTCAGGACTTTCTTCTTCATCAGGAACTAGGTGGTAGGGTCAACTGTGTCCTGGGACAAATGTGTTTTTTCCTATTGCTGGAGTTAATTGTTAGCTTTTATGTTAGGCCCTGACTGTTTCTTTAACTGTTTCTCTGTTTCTCTGAATCCTGACCCATCTTCAGTCAACCTTGCCCAAAACAGTGGTGGTTGAACCGCTCAAACTTCAAGCACAAAAGTGCAGCCATACGTTTGTGATGATATCCAGTTTGATCGGGCTGTGATTCTGTTTCTTATGAAAAACCTTGTCACTGGCTTTGTATATAATAAGTACGTAAACCTCTACGGTCTATCAGGGCTAAAAGAGTTAGTAGGGTTGATGTCTACTGTTGCACTGCCTAAATATTTCTACTGCCCTTCTGTGGTTCCGTCTGATTCCATGGGCGGAATTCTTCTGTTAATGATATCTGATGCTGCACAGGCACTGTTACAAAGTGTGCGTTAGGGTCACCGGCAGATGAACGCTTTCACAGCACAGTGGAGTACGGTGTGTAAGACAATATTTTAGATGTTTGTTTGTGGGCCTTAGATTCCCATTGTTGAAAGGGACCAAGTTTAATAAGAGTTAGTTGTGCATAAGAGTTAGTTGTGGACTTGTTGAATTTGAGGTGCCTCTTAGAGATCTCCTATTTTTGCAGAGCTTCAGCCATTATCTTTGGGACGGTCGCCAACCCTGACTGCTACCACAGCAGCCTCTGGTCCTTCGGTAGCTATTAAAGACTTCACACTCTGCATATCCCAATCCACATCCATCCATTCTTCTTGATCTCCTCAAACACAATGCATACATACCCATGAATTTTCCTGATTTTTAAAACCTCTTAATGTTTTCATTCAATTCATTCAGCAAATATTTATTGAGCTCTTATGTAGCAGGTACCTTTCTAGGCACTAGGTCTAGAGCAGTGAACAGAACAGGGCGAAACTCTGCCTTTCTGGAGCTTATAGTCTGGTGGGAGTAGATAAACAACAAGTGGATGAGCCAAATGCATTGTCTGTTGTCCTAAGATCATAAATGATGTAGTGAAAAATGAAGCTGGAAAGGAGGAAACGAAGTTTAGATTAGAGGGGTGGGTGAGGGTGTTTCGGTTTAAAAGAGGACAGTCAGCAGATGCCTCACTGCGAAGGTGAGGTATCATGATCCTCCCAATTGCCCAATATCTGAACGTCTCCTTTGATTCTCCTCTACCTCCAGTCGGTTGACAGATCGAATTGGTTCAACCTGGGCAATATGGCTTCCCTCGCTTTCCTTTTCTCTATTCACAACACCATTGCTTTTAGTTCAGGGCTTTCCCCTCCTCTCCTGCACAGTTGTGTCACTTCCCAGATAAGCCCACTAGTCACTGGTCTTTTTTAAATTTGATTTTCTGATTAGTTATCATTGGCATATAAAACCATTTTTGCATTTTATCTATAGTAGCGTATCTTCAGAGTTGAGAAGCAGACAATAATGTCATGCACATAATAATATTCTTATTAAAGTGTTTACATAAAATAAAACATCCATTTCAAACATGCAGTTTGATGAATTTTGGTAAATATATACAATTGTATAACTACCACGGTCAAGATACAGAAAGTTCCCTCACCTTAAAAGGCTTCGTCATGGCCGTTTGCATTTGTTCTCTCTCCCGGCTCCGGCTGTAAGCCATCACAGATACGTTTTCTGTCATGGTTTGCCTTGTCTAGAATTTTGTATGGAAATGGACTCATACGGTGTATAGTCTTTTGTTTCTGCTTTCTTTCACTTACAAAATGTTTGAGATTCATCCATGTTGAATATAAATATTTTTTTCTTTATAATTGCTGAGTAGTATTTGATGGAGTGGACGTATCACAATTTGTTTATCCGTTCATCAGCTGATGGACATTTGGATTGCTTTCTGTTTGGGAGTATCATATATAATGCTACTGTATGAACACCCAACTACACATCTTTGTGTGGATATTTGTGTTGGTTTCTTTTGAGTAAACTGGATGGGAAATGAAAGAAGGGTCATTTGGTGACTGTTTAACTGTGTAAGATATGGTTCTATATTTTCCAAGGTGATTTACCTATTTTGTATTCCCAAGAACACTGTATGACTGTTGTAGCCAGGCTATAAGATGATCCCTAGTGCTCCCTGCTTTCTGAGGTTCATAGCTCTATAGTGTCTCCTCCCACATTGCATCAGGATTGGTTTGCGTAATCAGTAGAATATAGCAGAAATGATGGTATGTTATTTCTGAGTTTAGGTTATAAAATACACTGCAACTGTCGTCTTGAGTGGTTGCTTACTCTCTTTTGAATCATTCACCTTGGGAGACGCCAGTTGCCATGTTGCAAGCAACCCCGTGCAGAGACCCACATGATGAGAAACTGAGGCCTTTGGCCAACAGCTTATTAGAAACTGATACCTCCTACTAATAGCTCTGTGAGTGAGCTTGAAGGCAGATAATCCAGCCCAGTTGTACCTCCAGCTGCCTACAGCTTTGGGGGACATTGTGATCACAACCTCACAGGAGACTCTAAAGTCAGAACCACTCAGCTGAGATTCCTGACCACTCAGAACCACTCAGATTAGATTCCTGAGCATCTGAAACCCTGTGAGAGAATTAATGTCCGTTGTTTCAGGCTGCTAAGCTTTTAATAATTTGTTACACAGCAGTGGATAACAGATACAATGAGAGTTCTAGTTTCTCTATATCCTCAACAACATTTGACCTTGTCAGTCTTTTAACTTTAGTGATTCTAGTACATGTGTGGTGGAACCATTGTGTTTTTAATCGACATTTCTCTGATGACTAGTGATGTTGAATATTCATGTTTTAAATTGCCATTTATATATCTTCTGTGAAGTGTCTAGTCCTTTGCCCATTTTTTAAATTGGCTTGTCTTTTTTTTTTGTTTTTAATCTGCTCTGAAAATCTGTTGTACCATCTCCGCAGGAGATGAGAATCTTTCCAGTCATGGCCTCTGTAATTGTGGCTGAGCAGAATTAAGTGGGCCTTGCAGTAGCATTTCTTAGCAGCATTTTGACCACACTCAGTCTTAAGCTCTCAATCCCTTTGCCTTCTCCTGGAGTTGCATTGGGTTAATAATCCTGCACCATTGATGCAAATTCTGTAGCCACCACTCGAAACTTTTTCCATGTCCTAAACCATTTCTCCTTGTCTCTTGCCAGTTATCGAGAGGTGCACGAACACAGAGCTTTTCCCGTGTCACATGATGCCCTCTCTGCCCTTAGAATTGTTTCTCCTAACATCTGCTTCATTCCATACACATGTGCAACATTCAGCATTTTCTTACCTGATTCACACATTACAATCATCCCTAATTTTTGTTTCCACCATGAGCTCACCTTTTTCACTTCTCCCTTAAGCACTCACTGCTTTTGTACTTTCCAGATGTCACGAGACTAATCTTACTCTTCTGACACCTTCAAAGTAAGTACAAATAACAGGGAATGCTAGTAGAATGGTGTTCCGTCAGATTAGCAGCGTTGTATTAACATCCACCTCATGAAGTTGCTGTAAAGATTTAATATGATAGTGTATATCTTGACTTTCCTAACTTAAGAGATGAGTTAAAGGATAGACTCCAAGAAAGTAAAATACATTCTATAAACATTAATATAGTATTACTGTTTACGGCTGGCCTTTTTTAAATGGGCATTTCCTCACAGCTTTATGTTAAGCAGAGATTTTAAATTCTACCAGCAATAGAATCATATCAGCAAATATTTATTGAATATCTGCAGTGTGTTAAGCATTGTACTAGGTCTGTAAATGCCAAATGGCACTTGGCATATTTTCTGTGAATTTTAATTTATTTTCTATTCAACAAGTATTTATTAAGCCCATGTTCTGGGCATAGTGTTAAACAGTGTTAGGTAGTAGATAGATGAAAATGAATAGGCCAAGAATCTTAGAGCCGAGCAGCACTCAGAGAAGCAAACATGGAGGCGGGTGGTCCCCATGAGGCAGTGTTGCATGCAGCAGGAAATGCTTACGCAAAGCATAGAGGCAGCTCTCAAGGAGTGTGAGGTCAGTTGTGCCTTAGGATGCAGAGAGGCTTCCTGACCAGTAACCTTGGGGCTTAATTTTGAAGGGCTAGCAGGAGTTTGCCAAATGGCAGGAGTCAGGAAAGGATGCTCTGGGCCATGCAGGATAAGGCAATACATAGAAAGTGGCTTTGAGAACTAGAGTACAAAACGTTTCTGTATGTTCTTCCGTCCTTACTGTGGAAGGCAGGGTGCTGTTTGCATCAAAAATTGACAAGGTTTTAGAGGGACAGGACTGTATCTGATATTCTTCTATTTTACTTTTGTGACTCACTGTTCTTTCCTTTCTCTCAGCATTGACCCAAGTTATTTATATGAACTTTATTAGTTCAATTGCATCTTCCTCTTCTTTTGTTGGAGATTATTAAATGCATTTGAGGCTGTGTAATTTGATTATTTCAGTGTGTTTGTTGTATAATTGGAACCCAAATTAATGTAGCCTAAAAAGATACTTTCTTCTAACATGATAAATTCTGTAATGCTAAACCGATTTGTTATTTCGTGCTGCACCCTTTCGCTTATGTGATTTGCTTCGTGACCGTAGCCAGGTTGTACTGCGTTAGACTCAGCAAATCACACTCCTGTCCCGTCCCCACCAGTTTCAGGGTTTCAACTTTAAAAAGTGTGCTTTTGTGGAAAAAGTCTAGTGTTTGCCTCTCATTTTCCTTTCGGGGTGGTTTCAGTGGTTCACAAAACCACCCACAAATTCCCTTTTTTGGCCTTTTTCTCCTGTGGACCTGTATCCTATACACTTCTCATCTAGAAATGAGCCACATATTGCACTGTCTTGCTCTCTTGTTATTGAATTATTAGATAGTTGCTTTTAATTCTCATTTGCTTCATTTGTTCCTCATTTGTCCAGTAAAACTTTCATATTCTTGAGAGTAAGGAATCAGCACACCCTTTAGCACAGGGCTCGGCACAGAACAGCGTTTTAAGAACTACGTTTTTTAAGTGAAAGGAGTGTCTGACGAAATGTTAATGGAATAAATGGCTTTTGTCGTATGGCTAGATCACGACTGAATTAGATTGACCTTTAAGGGGATGAATAGGCAAGCTTCTGTTCTCCAGGGATGATGTTAGGTCTCCGGCAAGTAGCCACGCCAGGACGCGGGGATCTGGCTTCTCGCTGCCCTGCTAGCAGGTTCTGCAGCGTTGGGCACGTCACTTCTCGTCTCTCAGCTTCAGTTTCCCCAGCCACGAAGTGTGGGCAAGAATATTAGTTATTCATGGTGTGGTTTTGAGGATTAACAGAAATAAGGCCCAGAAATTGGGATGAGTCTCACGTGACAGCTAAAGGATTATTTACAGTGTTTTGGTGTAGAGCACTAGAGATGTAATGATCATTAAATTACTTTATAAAGTACAACGTTACGCCACTATTTTACTGTTACTTGCTTTTATTTTGTCTACTGCATCAGTGACCTACCCCTCCGTATTATGAAAGTACTGTTTTCATTTGAAGATACGGTGGGCAGTGCCATCTGTAACAGTGATGGTGTCTGGAAGGCCTAGGCACAGGGAGCAGTTGTGGGGACTCATGTCGAAGGTTGATCTTGGTCCATTGTTGGGGGCACCTCAATCCTCCCTATATGGCTTATTTTCTCTAGGTCTTGTTTTCTGTCCCACTCCCACATTCCCCTGCACCCCCCTTTTTCCCCTGTGGTGTAAATAGCCTTTGTGGGATAGTTTAAAGTCTCAGGTATATACTGAAAATCTCAGTAGTTAATGACTACTATTTGAGTCAAATTTGGTTTTAAAAAGTAAAATTCTAGATTTTAGAACTATAGCGTTTTTAAACGAAGACACCTTGGTGTTCATATAGTCCGACCATTCTTAATTTCACAGACGAGGCTCCAAACATTCTAGAAGCCTGCCTGAGGTTGCACAGCAGCAGGACTGGAATCCTGTCTGTGTTTTCTGGTGCTCAACACCACCTTTGCTTTTAAGTGAGTGTCGCACATTGACGCCCCTGCTCTATTTCAGTGTCCTCGGCGTGTTCTCATGCCCTTTGTGTCTTCCCATTACTAGTGGGAGCAAAGTAGTTTGGTTTGCACTGTAGAGACTTACTTCATCTGTTTGGGGAGGGCGGTCCTCTAGTAGGTGGGCATATCGTTGAGTAGGTGCATGCCTGCGAATCTTCTCTCTCTTCCCACTACCTGTTCTTTTGATTTAGGGTATTTTCCTCAGTTGTATCTTTTACATTTCATCCTTCTTTACTTTTCTAGTATCTCCTTTGCCATATTGCCTGCCTGAGTTCACATGTTTGAGGACTGAAATTTCAAGCATACTCTATGCTAAGAGGTTATATTCTTTCCCTTTTTCCCTCCCCCTCCCTCCTTTTCCCCTAGAGCTCAAGTGTTCAAGGTATCCTAATGGTCTAAAATGTCAAAAGAAAAGCAGGTGAAGAAAGAGCAATGGAAAATAACTCTATTAGATGCTTCATCCTCATTCAGATTAATCCTTTTCTTCTTTTTGACCCTTTTAAACAAATGAACATGTTGGCCCATTTAAGGTGTAATTGCTCTTCTCTTGGAAACACGCTTCCTAAAATGACTAGCTGTGTGAGATTATACATCCTGCGTGGCAAAGGTTGGCAGGAGTGAACTTTGTTGTTTTCCTCCATGCCCTTTGTTCTCCCCTCTCAAATAATATGCTTTTTTTTTTCCAACTATAGAAACAGTAGAGGTCAAAGATGTGACTCAGGTTCAACCCAGTGAAAATTGTACCCACCTTAATTTAGAACGTACATTTTTAGCTTTTGATCCCAGGTAGCGTGCCGGCTGGAAGATGTGGATTTGTCATCATTTTCTGCCTGTGTTTCATCTTCTCTTTCCTCTTCTGCTCTGTCATAATTCTCTAACTTCATTGTTTCTCTCTGTTGTTCTCTCCCCTTGGTAAGCCCCTCTGCTCCCAGTGGAACCAGAAGAAATTGTACATGGGGTTTTGATATTTTGCCAACTGTTCTCTATAATTAAAAGTGAATTGGAAATGTGAACACTGCCTCTGTTCTGCCGTTGCTTCTGGGGTCTCGTCTAATAGAAACACAAAAAGGTGTAAAAAAAGAATCTGGAGGTAGAAGGAGAAAATGGAAGCAGGCTATCCAGGTTAAAAGGCTCCTAATGGAACATAAACCCTTAAGCTTTTGGGTTATCTATTCTAAATTTGCTCTGTTATTTGGGTCAGAAGATCATCTGTTAGGTTTTATCCAAAATTTAAATGGTGGTAATGAGGTGGTGGTTCGTGCTGCTCATGATTGGCTCAGTCCACACTAATTATCTTGCCAGGTGAAGTAATCAAGAGCAGAAACCCACATAGAACTATTTGGAACCGAGAGAGATTTTTATTCAAGTTTTCATGCTCTAAGCAAGAACAGTAAATAGAACATACCTCTTGTGTCAGCCCTAGATGACTGGTGTCCTGGAGGGCAGGGCTGGGGACTGTGTACGGCCTAGACTGGAGAGCCCATTGAAATACTGCAGCATTCTTAGGCCCTGTCTGAGCGTCTCCCCAGCCCTTCACTGTGATAGCACTTTTCCTTAAACTCTAACACTACTACATTGCACACCGATGAGACTTGAAGCTCTGCAAGCCAGAGAGCGTGTCTTTTCACTGTTGCATCTCTATCACCTACATCTGTGCCCGACCCACTGTAAAGACTCGAGGTATTTGAAGAATGAATGAATGAAATGAAAACCTCTGGAGCATTTCAGTTTTATTGTTTTGACTTTACTCTGCAACTTCTAAAGTTAGATACTTGGTGTACTTTTCTATGGAGATGGGCTGGACATAAAATTAATTTAATACAAAAACCACGGGACACTTAACCTGGAGGAAGAGGAGGAACCAGGGGTAGCGTGAAGACATGACATAGATCTGTGAGCATCAACTCTTGTTCATTCTCCAGTAGATTTGTTTAAATTAAAAGAATTGCTAGTAGATTTTCAGATAAACGATTGGTGGATAGGATATCTCAAGTCTTCTAACTTTGATGTTTTATCTATAATTTCATCTTTTTGATCTCCTGCCTACTTTTAAGTGGATATGATAGAACAGCGAAACAGCCTCAAAAATAGAGCAAAGGAGAAAAGAAAGAGAAAGAGTTTTTGTTTAATGAAATGTCAACTGGAATTATGTGAAAATACACGTGAAGAGGGAGTTTGTCCACGGGACTTCCTGTGACATGTTGGGAAGCTTCCAGAATAGTTAGCTCTTTCACTGATACCGTGTCCTTTATTTGTTTGTTTCGCTTAGCACGGTGATACAGAGCATGAAGGCTTCCATGTTTCTCTCAAGATGTTGACTTTGGTGTTGGTATTATAGGAGTCAAAGATTATTAAAAGTGAAACCTTGGAGAGGTTTGGTATTCAGAATATTATGTCAGCAAAGAAAGACTTTTGTGAACTTAGTGTATTTGCTCTACCTACAAGCGTGAGATCTGTGTCTAGCATAAAGTGGGTAGGAGGTGTATCCGTTTGCTGGGGCTGCTGTAACAAAGAGCCCCAAAGGGTGGCTTAAGCAGAAATTTGTTCCCTCACAGTTTGGGAGACTAGGAATCCAAGATCAAGGTGTTACAGGGTTGGTTTCTTCAGAGGCCTCTGTCTTGGCTTGTAGATGCTGCCTTCTCCCATGGCCTTCCATCTGTGCCTGCCTGTGTCCTAATATCTTCTTATAGGGGCGCCAGTCCTGTTGGATTGGGGTCCACCTCAGTGACCTTATTTTACCTAATCTCTTTAAAGACCCTTCTGCAAAGACAGTCACATTCTGAGGTATTGGGGGTTAGGACTTCAACATATGGAATGGGGGAGATTCAGGGGGTGAATAAACTCTAATCCCGTGACTGAATCCTATTGAATGGAGATTCAAGACTACGATTAACTCCTTTATAGGATGGTGCTGAGAATTAAATGAAATCTTGTGTGTGAAGATATTGCAAACTCCGAATCCTCACTAATAAGAATGGTAGTGTCATTATCATTGTTACATAACATATGACAGGAAATTATAATGATTACTATAATATAAAATGGTAATGTTATTGGAAATGTTATTCAAATCCATGTGAGAAATGAGTTTGAATTTATGTTCCATTTCCCAGAGTTCCAGAGAAGCTAGTGCAAGCAGAAGAGGAAATCAAAATCTGGGGACAGTGGCAGGCAGTCTGTGTCACTGCAACTCTGCTGAGTTCTGTGCAGTTATAAAGAGTGTATCTTTTTGCCAGGCCTGTTGAGAACGAAATTCTTAATGTCAGATGAAGGACAAACTAAACAGTATCTGAAATGATTGACCATCATAGATTAAATGTCAGGGAAAAAAAAAATGAGTAAAAGGAACATTGTGTTCCTTTCTTAATAATAGAAATCAAAATGTTTCACCAAACATTTATTTCACCCCTTCAGTTAAGAGCCTGTACTATTACCGTGGTAAATTAGGTATTAATGTTGACAACGAACACCAGTAGTGTCCTTCAAACTCCTTACAGTTTTCTAAATCTATTTTTTTTTTTTTAATTTGACAGAGATAGAGAGAGGGAACACAAGCGGGGAGTGGGAGAGGAAGAAACAGGCTCATAGCAGAGGAGCCTGATGTGGGGCTCGATCTCGTAACGCCGGGATCACACCCTGAGCCGAAGGCAGACGCCCAACCGCTGTGCCACCCAGGCGCCCCTTCTAAATCTATTTTAAATGTTTTCCTCACTGTTGTTCTGATTAAGAGCTATAGATGTTGGTGATTTTATTAGTCTTAGTTTCATTTTAAGTAGAATTTTAGAAAATGTCTGCTTTAAAAATGTAATCCCTTAATTTATTACCCTTTACCCCAGAAGGCTAATCCATTAACCTCTCATTGTAATAGGAGCTGGAGCGTTCGAAGCCAATGAAGTGTTTTACATTATCTTTCATTGTGAATAAACAAATAATTTTCTGTCCTCTTTCCTCAAATTGCTGTAATTTAGGGATCAGATAGCTAATTATAGAGCTCTGGAGCCGGTTTTGAGAGGGATAAAAATCTCTTCCAAATGCATCTGCTCCAGCAGCCTGTACTGGGGACTCATGGGGGCAGGGGAGCCTCCCGGGGGGTGTTCAGGACTTAAATATTTGTTGCGTTAGGCAATTTGATGCTACTGGCAGTTTCACGGAATGGAATCTAGGGCAAATCTTACAGGATAAGGAATGATTTAAATTTTTTTTTCATATTTCATAGTTCTAAATTGGAAATCCGTCTTCCTCTGATAATAAATTGGTTCTAGGTTATCTTAGAAGATGTATTTTTGGGGTGGTAGAGACTTCGGGCTCCACTTTTTCCTTCTTGTCTTTGTCACTGGGCTTTTGGCTATTTCATTTTTCAGAATCATTGCTCACGAGCACCAACAGGAGAAAAGAAATGCCAAGATGGAAACCAGATCGGCCAAGTTAACTATTTGACAACAAGAAGTCAGATTTTCTCATAAAGCCAAAGGTGTTGAGATCTTTTGACTTTTGTGTTTCTCCTCTAGGTCTTAGTATTCGTTGGGGGAGGAATCTGCTCTTCCTGTCAGCAGACTGACACCCCACACCGGGCACTCAGCAGACCTCGTCTGAGTTGATTGCCGAATTCGATCTAAGATCTTCGTAGTCTTTGTTGTTGTTTTCACTTTCTGCAAAGAATTCATTCTTCAGTTGGCTTTGTCTTGCCTGCAACTTACTTGTCCTTCCCTCCTGAAAGCAGCTCTCGCTGCAGCTCCCAGCAGCACTTGGGTCCCTTTTCAGGGTGAACCCCTGTCTCTTCACAGGGGGATTAGCAGTGTGAAGATGAGGTTAAGATTGCTGCGTTAAGCCGAGGAGCACCTCTGTTACGCTGGGGGCCCTGGAACGTCACTGAACCAGGGTGCTAGAAGCTGAAACGTGGCAGTAGCATTTCCACTGAGGCGAGCAGTGCCTTGCTCTCCTTGAAGAGGGGGTCTCGTGGGAGGTGTGCGTCGACTACAGCTGCACCCAGCGCGGCACTGGCAGCTCTGTCACCTGGCTCTGGCCAGAATGAACCCTAGGGAACCTGAGAGGTTGGAGCAAACACGTTTTTTCAGAGTGGAGTATTTTGGGAGGACAAAGAGGTGAAGCAGACAATGCGGTACTTCCCCAGTGGTTTCCTTCGGAGGGTCGGGCTGGGTCTTTCCTTCGGGAGATGAAAACCGCACTTGAGTCCTTCCAACCTAACTCGTGTAAACCAGGGCGACTCGGGGAAGAGGAACGAGTGGTGAAGAAGGGCATTCGAAGGCTTGATTTCTAATCTCAGATCTATCACTATTGGGGTCTGTGAGCTTGGACCAAGTCCTTTAGTCGCTCTGGGCCTCCACATGCTCATGTATAAGCTGAGTGAGTGAAATGGATGGTAGCTAATGGCTGCTGTTCTTGGAAGCTCCCCGTAGAGTTCTCAGTGTTCGCTGGAGCTTAAACTTTGGGATCATTTTCTCCCAGTTTGGTTCCCTTTGGCTTGGTGATGTCATTGTGTGCAGAAATAGCAAACTGGCACGAAGCCATTTCTCCAGTTCTGGGCACCAGAATATCTTCGATGAGATCATATGTTGCTCTTTTGCTTTGAGAAACCAATTCTGACTCAAATAGTAGTCACTAACTACTTAAACGCTGGGCACAGCAGTGGCCTATATTTTCTGTTCATTTCGTGTTGGTTTTCTGCTTCCCTGTGCCCTCTCCCTTCCCTCCACAGAAATGATCAGAAGGGGCATCCAGAATTTTGGCAGAAGCAAGTGCCAGTTGTACCAAGCTGAGGTGGCAATTCTGGGGGCAGCGTCCTTTGCAAATGGGTTGTTTTATGAAGATACACTTTTTACACGATTCTTCGTGTCAGCAGTTTTGCCCACTTGACGTTGTTTAAAAAGCCTACTGAGTATCTGATCCGGTTCTCTGTTCTTTAGCTCTGCTGCGCTTTTCCTCCCTCCTCTCCTCCAGCTTGGAAAAATGTGTGTGGTACAGCGAGAAATTGTGGCCACTTGGGTACCGCCTTTTCTTCAGCATCTTGCGAAAGAGGCTGATGTGGAGGCTGGAAAATATTCATAGAAATGCTGCTTTTCACAAGGCTGCTAACAGCTGCCTGTGACTCTGTGGAAGCAGAATGCGACTAAATAGGATCTGAGGAGGAAGATAGCACATTAAAAAGTATCTCTCGCAGACAACCCCGGGGGAAGTGAAGGCCAGCCGCAGTAGCCAGGAGTGGAGCAGGGCCAGGTGCTGCAGGTAGAGGCTTCCCGAGGAGAGGTCTGTGCTGTTTCCTTCCGGTGTGTTCCCGCTGTAGTACAGCCAAGGGCAGGCCCGTGTGGCACCAGGTGGTGGCTGAGGAAGATCCGAGGCCACTGTGGCGAAGAGCACAGACTCTAGAGCCAGACAGACCTGGATTTCATTTTTGAGGGGACAAGGTGCTTTGATTGTAAGCTCTAGAAACCAGTTCTGGCTAACTTAAATTTAAAAGGGAGGGGAAGGGTTGGAATATATTCAAAGGAGACTGAGTCATTCACAGAACTGGTGAGGCCTCGAACAGTGAACACTCCAAAAGGAGAGGCCCCAACGTAGCCCGCGTATCTAGGACAGCTCCTCCAAGGTGGTGTCACTGGAGTGACTTGAAATAAAGCATTCTCTGTCCTTGTGACTTTTCATTCAAGGTCCAAATCCTAAGGCGCGCCTAGGTGGCTCAGTGGGATAAGCGTCTGCCTTCAGCTCGGGTCACGATCCCAGGATCCCGGGATCAAGGAGCTTGCTCAGTGGGGAACCTGCTTCTCCCTCTGCCCTTCACCCCACTCTGTGCTCTCTCTCTCTCTCTTTCTCAAATAAAATCTTAAAAAAAAAAATCTAAATCCAAATCTTTAAGAGACAAATGATGGGTCCTGCCTTGCACTTCTTTGGGGGAGTAGGTGGGTAGAGCGCCATAGTGATTAACAGAGTCAGGGTTGGCTCACCCAAAGAGAATTGGACGACCCTTTTTAAAAGAAGCGGTTAGGGTTGTTCTGCAGATTAAACCAACACGTCTGTCTCTCATGTAAGTGAATCCTGCCACTCAGCATGTTACTCTCTGAATCTCGGGTAAAACTTCTGACTCAGGCAATGCCTGGAATACCGCAGCTCTGTACTAAGAAAACTGAAGGAAGTCTGCTGAAGAAACGATACCTATTTATATGTATAGATATGCTCATGGGACAGTAAAAAAGGTAATACCTGTAAAGCTCTTAGCATGTGCCTTATGGTCAGTAAGTACTTAATGATGTTTAGCTCTGTCCGTTGTATTTTCTTAGCAAAGTCATTTGTTGATGGGGGTCACCCAAACACATCTCCGTTTGCCTTTATACCTTCCAAATTAGCATTGTCTCAGATTTCTCATGTTTAAAATAAACCATCATTATTACTGGTTGCATTAAAACAAACCAGGATGGGCTAGGAGAGCCTGGCTGGCTCAGTCGGTTGTCTGACTCTTGATTTCGGCTCATGTCATGATCTCAGGGTCCTGGGATTGAGCCCTGAGTTGGGCTCCACGCTCAGTGGAGAGTCTGCTTGGGATTCTCCCCCTCTGCCCCTCTCCCTGTTCGTACTCTCTCTCTCTAAAATAAATAATCTTTAAAAAAAAATAAAGTACACCAGGATGGGCTTGATAGATCTTTGCTTTGCACTTGCGGCTTGCCCTGCTGTTCCTGCAGTGCTACGTGAGAAGCACGTACAGTGAACGGGGTTCTCAGTGAAATCTGAGTCTGACCAGCAATAACCTCCTGCTCTCTTCCCAAGCCTAATAGGTGCAGCTTAAACAACCCCACCCTTTACAGTCGGTATGTGGAATGCTCTCCAGGAAGCGGTGCACTGGGACACAGGTGCTGGGCTGGGGCAGTTACCGCCTCCCAGTCCAGAGTGGTGGTGGGAGAAGCCCTGGGTACTGCTACCCCCGCCAGCCCTGTGATCTGTCAGCCAGCTGTGCCAGGGCTCTTTCCATGGCTTCCAGGAGGCATGAGCCGGCCCTCAGTCAGCTTGCACAAGGAGAATTGTAACAAATTATCCGTTGAAATATGCGGGGGAGGGGATGGGGTGGAAGGAGGCCAAGCATTTCTGCAGTAGAGCCCCTCGGTCTAGAGGAGGGTCTGCATGCTCTTGCTACACGCGTTTGTCACATTGTGACATCGAACGCTATTCATTTATTTCACTTTTTGTTAATTTTTTTATCTTTCAGTTAATCCTTTTAGTAGCAATTATTCCTCCCTGTCCCCAAAAAGTACCCTTTTAAAAGGGAAAATGAATGACCGGGTTTCCGTTTCTCAAGGAGGTTGATATTAGAAGTGTAAGCTGTTAATATGTACCATTCACATGAGGGCCATAGCAATGTCACTGACCAGGAGAAAACCCAAAGAAATCAATCCGTTGAAGAAGTATTCGCATCTAACCTAAAAATTCCAAAGGTGAGAGTTTAACACATGCAGCATTTTTACATATTACTTTTGAAAAATAGCTTTTCATTGAGATCACAGAGCTGTTGTTCTAAGTTAATTTCACTCATTTTGGGGTTCCAGTTTTCTTCCACACACATTAAAAGTATAGTTGTGGTTGTTAATGTCTTGGCTCTACTAACAAAAGTACTTTGCAAACAGTTACATGACCATGCCAGATTTTTTTGACATACAGTGTTGTATTGGTTTCAGGTGTAGACATAGTGATTCAACAATTCTATACATTACACGTAGCTTACCACGGTAGCTGTGGTCACCATCTGTCACCATACGACCGTACTACCGTGTTATTGACTCTATTCCCTGTGCTGTACTTTCCATCCTCATGGCCTATTTATTTTATAACTGGAAGTTTATACCCCCTAATCCCCTTCACCTGTTTTGCCCATCCCCCCCTCCACGCTCCTCCCCTTTGGCAACGACCACTTTGTTCTTTGTATTTATAATTCTCTTTGTTTGTTTTGTGTTTTGGATTCCACACATAAGTGAGACCATGCAGTATTGGTCTTTCTCTGTCTGACTTATTTCACTTAGCATAATACCTTCTAGGTCCATCCATATCATTGCAAATGGTAAGATCTCATTCTTTTTATAACTGAGTAATAATCCACCAAGTGAGTGTGTATGTATATGTGCGTGTGAGTGTATGACATCTTCTTTATCCATTTATCTATTAATGGATACTTCAGTTGCTTCCATAACTTGCCTGTTGTAAATACTGCTGCAATAAGCATAGAGGTGCATGTATCTTTTCAAATTAGTGTTCTCATTTCCTTTGGAAATATACCCAGTAGTGCAATTACTGGGTCGTATGGTAGTTCTATTTGTAATTTTTTGAGGAACTCCATACTATTTCGCACAGTGGCTGCACCAATTTACATTCCCACTAACAGTGCACGAGGGTTCTTTGTTCTCCACATCCTCACCAACACTTATTTCTTGTCTTTTTGATAACAGCCATTCTGACAGGTACGAGGTGATATCTCACTGTGGTTTTGGTTTGCATTTCCCTGATGATCAGTGATGTTGATGATCGTGCCAATTTTATATCAGTGTCATCTCATCAGATACTTCAAGTAGAAAATTAGTTAAATTAATTCCAATAAATTTTCAGGTTTTTTTTTTTTTCCATCCAATTCATGAGAACAAAGGAAAGTATTTGGAATTTCATTCTGTCCATGGAGACACATCTGACATTGTTGTACTTAGGATTGCAAATACAGTCCCAAGGTTCAACATTTATGGACAAATTATTTAGTTTTGCAATGATAACATATTAAAATTTTGTAGAGTACAGTGTTTTAATAAAAACAACCTACTAAATTTAGAAAAGTGGATCAGAAATATACTTGGAATTGATTTGCAAGATATATATTTATCACTATAAAATTTTTGCAACGAAGCTGAAGTTAAATACGAAAAACAGCTCGGTTTGGCAAGACGGTCATACTTGCTGTCTTTGCTGCCTGTTGTTAGTTGAATTTTAGGATTGGCTCAGCCCTTGAAAAACTAATTAGTATCTCCCCTTACTATCCTACAATGTTATTGAATGTATGAATCCTTTACATCTTTTTTTTTTTTAAGATTTTATTTATTTATTTAACAGAGATAGCCAGCGAGAGAGGGAACACAAGCAGGGGGAGTGGGAGGGGAAGAAGCAGGCTCATAGTGGAGGAGCCTGATGTGGGGCTCAATCCCATAACACCGGGATCATGCCCTGAGCCGAAGGCAGGCGCTTAACCGCTGTGCCACCCAGGCACCCCCGAATCCTTTACATCTCAGCTATATCTCTTTCCGCAAAATCAATTGGAAATCTTAAAACATTCAAATAAGGGAACACCAAAAACATCAGCATTTTAAGCTTTTAGAGAATTGCAGTTATTAAAAACAAGCCTTGAAAACTAGAAGATACTGTAATGTAGCCTCACAGAAGGATAGCAGGGACTGAAAAAGCACATGACAAGGGCCCAGTGTCCACTAAACTTAATTTTGAAAATCTGTAATTCTGATTTAGTATAAGTCTACTATGTAAAGGACTTTGTAACATAACTTCTGTATTTAATTAGATAAATTTTTATGCTGTAGCACAACGGAATGAAATTGTGATGACTTGTAATATTGCACCATTTAAATCTGGCAAAACATTCAACAGAATCATAAATAGAGACGATTTCTCTGAAGAGCTTCTTCTTGTTAATATAGTTGTTAAAGACCCATATACTCTGAATGGAAGCAGAAGGGTATTTCCTTTGAAAGTATTGTGGCTGAAATATTTATGCTCCAATAAAAAACAGAATCGAGACTCTTCTCCATTCAGTAGGACTCGTTCTGAGCACATCACACACCCTCAGAGGGTGTTTTCAAAAGCCAAAATAGGGTGGTCTTCACAGAAGAGTCCGTTGAAGGTGTCAACAGTCTCAACGCACACAAAATGGAACTTCAAAGAAGATTGCAGGTGATTTCATGACAAAAGTTGAAAATACTAAGGTCAAATTGAAAACATGTACTTTTAGAAAAATACCAGGGATAGAACTTAAAAGGCATGGTTATGAAAGTGATCAGGGTTTGTAAATATATGCCAAGACCAATTGTTGTTTATACTGCTTTTAAATGTTCTTAAAATTAATATAAAGAGGTTTTTTAGTTTTGCTTTAATATGCATGAACATCGTTTTTCTAGAAAAAATTTGTTTTTGGAAATAGTTTCTGAATAAAGTCATTCTGTAGATCCATCAGTGTAAGAAAATCAGTTTGTTAACAAGTACATTCTTCGAAAATAATACGATTTTAATTACTTGCCGCATCCATTTTTACTCTCAAAAATGTGTTGGTTTGAATAATAAACTATGTGGGTATTTTATTCACTAATAGCTTTGATGGCTCTTCAGGATTAAAACATGGCAGAATTAAGAATGTTCAGATCAGGTTGTAAAGGGTTTGCTGCCCTGCAGACTCGTTGCCTTGAGGATTCCTTCACGCAAGCAGCTCAGTAGTCAAAGTCTAGTTGGACTTTAGCTGTTTTGCTTTACCACACCCCTTTCCTTAATTGTTAGCTCCACCCCAACTAGACGGTTGGCAAGAGTGGACCCCTGACCTAGGCTGGGGCGATCATAATTTTAGCCTAGGAATTGTGGATTTAAGGCAACAAATAATATAATATCTTCTCAGTGCCTGAAGATAGCAGCTGTGAAGCCGGGGAACATTTGATGGGATGGCTATGTGTCTCATACTTTGGACTTGAGAGTCAGCGAATGGAGAGAACAAGAAGAAAGCAGATACAGAATGAGAGGCAGGATAATATTTAATTTACCAGGTGGAGTTTTTCCTGAGGCTCCCCTTAGGTTTCACCAGTCACCTGAACATTTTTATAATAAATTAACCTTTTGCTGTTGTAAATTCAAGTTTAATTGCTGTCAATTGCAACCAGAAGAGTCATTTCTTCCTCTCCTGAGTTTAAAGCAAATTAAGAATAAGACATCTAAGCAGCTAGAGGAAATAGAATGTCAACTCGATTTCTCCTAAGCTGATTGGACAACCTGGCTTTCCATCCAAGGGGCCCATTATCACTTCCTTCCCACCACCTCTGCCCCTCCTCTCTAGCCCACCTAGGGGATGGTGGACTTGACATAACTGGTGTAGTCTCTCATCTACCTGAGGTAGAAGCATAGGAAAAAAGCAGATTTCCACTGTTGGAGGTCTTCTAATAGATCGGCTCCACCCCATTCAGAAAGATGGGCCAACGAGGTAACTTACTTCTTCAACAGGGACTCAGTAACAGGCAGAGGGGGAGGTCAGAACAGTTGCTCTCCTGGAAATTTCTCTACAGTTGGAAACTCAAGACCAGCAGAAAGGAGGGCATCCCACCACAAGGCTGAATTAAAGCCTGAACCTAAACTCTCAAGATTAGTGAGCACCAGTATTCAGATGGTCAGGTAGAGGGCGTGGGCCTGGGGTATGGCTGCGGGACAGACTATCCAGCCAGTCCATACTGTGCCAGCTGTCTTAACAGCCATGTTTTCTGTTTACGCCTCTGCATGCGCCCTCCCTGGTGGGACCAGTGAATAGGCTTTCCTTGCTGGGCTCCAGCACCTCCCACCATTGCCTGAAGATTCCCAGTATGGATCAGTCTGCTGAAGACCACCACTTACAAATGGCAGGCTAGAATCCTTAATACTTGTGGATAACTATGTTCCTAGTGATGCTTTGGACCTGGGAAGGATCTGCTTTTGGGGGAGCAGAACAGATTTAGCTAATAGATGAGACTACGGGTGAGAAAAGCCATCTGCTGAAGTGGTTGATCATTTAGGCATTTGTGGCAACAGCTAGATATGAAATCACTCTGAAAGTTTATGAACAATAAGTTAGCAGAGGAAATCTGACAGTTTCTCTGGCAATCCACAGTTTTCCACAGAGAGAGGCTAAAAGGCTAACCATATATTTAAAGACTGCCCCCCTTTCCTGGATGTGTGTCTACTGGAAATGGCTTTGATTTTTCAACCCAGGATTACTTTATTCCAGTTTTGCACATTCGAGTGCGCGCACACTGCTGCTTCGGGTTTCAGATCTTTCTAAAAACTGATTCACACAGACGCCTAACCTCTCCAACCCCTTTCTGCCACCTACCTTCTCTGTGAATGCAGTGGCTCACAGCCTTTCAAAGAGGAAGGTTTCAGAATTTGGCAGCAAAAAATTGATGGGACCTAACAAATTAGCAGTGTGGTTGACAATAGCGGTTACTTACCTCTGCCCTGCCCGACCGGCTTTCGCATTGTTTGGTGCGGTCCCGCTGGCTACCGTTTACTTAGAAACTGGCACACGACTTAAATGTTTGTGTTCAAAACCCATTGGGGGTTTGAGGTATCATCTCCTACATATGTTGTACCAATTCATAAGAAGGAAGCTCTTTTTTTTTTTTTAAGGCTGACATTTAGCTCCTTTTGACCTATAATGACTAAGAATGAGTTTGAAGCATATTGCTTTTCATGTCTTCTTTCAACTGTTAATTTTTAGTACTTTCATTTATGTTTGAAAAAGTAGTCAGAAGGTAAAGTTCCCAGACAACAGTGAGTAATTGGTGGGCTGGGGCCAGGGGGAAGACTGGGGATTTGTGATGATTTTAAGAGAATAATGAAAATAGCTTTCAAGAGAGGCAGAAAGTGTCATTTGAGCTAACATTTTACATTAAGATCATTTTCCAGTGACCTGGCTCGGCAGTTGGTGACCTCTAGGCTAGTGGGTCAGATACTGAGGGTGGTGCTAGAGCATCGTGGTGGCAGTGGAGAGAGGACTAAGGAGAGAGCGATGAACAAAGAAAAAGCAGAAAGCAGGGAAGAAAATTCCCAGCCTCTCTTTCTTTTCTTTCTCTCTCTCTTTTTTTTTTACGGTTTTATATATTTGTCAGAGAGAGAGAGAGAGCACAAGCAGGGGGAGCAGCAGGCAGAGGGAGAAGCAAGCTCCCCGCTGAACAAAGAGCCTGATGTGGGACTCGATCCCAGGACCCTGGGATCATGACCTGAGCCGAAGGCAGACACTTAACCGACTGAGCCACCTAGGCGTCCCACAGCCTCTCTTTCTAGGGATTTTAAAGCAAGGTTATGTTATTTTGATGAAAGTACAGGAGTTCCCAGAACAGTATATTTATAAATATTCAGCCTGTTAAAGACCTGACCATTCAAATGAGTATCTGAGACCAGAGCATATGCCCTACTGGAGGACTTTCCTTTTTTCTCAAATTCACTATATCTGGTAAGCAAGTGATTAAGAGTTCTGGCTTTTCATATGAAGATAGGGAAAATAAACAAGTCTTGGAGGTTTTTAAGCTGAGTATAGTGCGGTCTCATAGTTATTTTTTTTTTTAGTTCCTTATTACCTAGCACTCTAGTCTATATCTCATACTCCAATCTCTTCTAGGAGATGAAAGCCAAAAATGTGAAGTACCTTGAAAACAGTAAAGTACGTGACATAAACCTAAGTATAGTGTACCTCGAGCGTAGGTGGTCTGCATGTTGAGATCTGGTCCAGTTTTGGAAACCATATCCAAGAGAGGCTCTTCCCCCAGATGAATTCCTCTCAGAAGAATCTCTCTTATAGTCTTCGTCTTCATCTATTTTTCTTTTAGCCGTTGAATCTATAAGGTGAGCAGATAATTCAGCAGGAAATTAACAGAGAGTGAGTGAATACTTGGAAGCATGAATTAAACAAAGCAGAATGTGGAGTGGTCAGTAGGGCCTCAGTGGACCGTCAGAAGATCCTCTGGAGGAGATGGGAGCAGTGCTGGGTCTGGGCTGGGCGGAGGAGGCACCAGAAGCCGGCGCAGTAGGGGAGGAGAGCTTGAAGTATGCGAGCAGTGGGGAGGGCACCAGCCAAACAGGGCAGAGGGCAGGGGTGAGACCTGGGGGCCCTGAGGAAATTGGCTTTGGAGGCGATTAAGAGCATATAAATCTTTGGGCATGGGTTAGGGGGTTCAATAAGTGACTGGAAGATCAGCCTGGCAGCAGTGTTGAGGATGGGTGTGGGAGAGGGAAGATACCCCAAACCATGAAGTGGAGAGAGCGTGAATCATAGTATGATCATTGGAAATGGGGATGTTATTAAATGGAGAAGCCTTTTGGAAGAAGTGGCAGTGGTATTCAGTGATATAAGAGGTGGTAGCTAGTGATAAGTCTCACGTAGGAATCAGCAAACGTTTATGTAGCGGGCCAGAGACTATTTCCAGCTGTGTGGGCTGGTTTCCAGACAATATATACATGAATGGGCATGGCTGAATTTGGCCCAACGGCCATAGGTTGGCAACCCCTTCATATAACGGATGGGGAAAAAATTTAGCCTTAGGGAATAGAAATGGACAGTAGGTATAGACTGATAGTCTTGTGACCAAGATTTTGTTTCTCTGAACCAAAATTGTGATGAACACTTTCTTCCTGAAATCCTGAATACCCGGTATTGCCCACCTCTACCCACTTCAGTCTTACACAGCCTAAAACTCCAGGATCACCCACTGCTTCGGCTGCACCTCTGTCTGGTAAATGGCCCCTTGCTTACATTCTGTAGCTAATGAAATGTCACAGAGAAATTTCAGTGAGCACGTCGGCGAAATGAGCTGATCGTAGTAGAACAAAACTGGCCCAGATTTTTACAATTCAGCTCAGAAAATGAGGGACAGTCTTGAAAGGTGCAGGTATGGGGAAGGTGTGTTCTTGGGGATAAGGCAATGTTCTTGTGACTTCTAAGTGACTGGCTGTTCCAGGCAGTAGGTGATGAGCAAGAAAAGGGTGTCAGGAGGGTAAGAAGTCAAGCTCAGTGCTGGAGCTGGAGAGCGGTGGGGCAGAAGGAGGGTGGGCAGAGCATCAGGACTGTTCTCAGAATGTGGGTGGTTTCTTTATGTGGATACCTGCTGTAGTGCACTGTTTTTTAAAAAGCAGGTTAGTGGGAAGAGCATTATCTGCAATACAACATCTGTATATACCAACACGTAACATATGTATGCTCCTCGGTGTGTTTATATATACACACCATTTCTGCTTTATTTTCCTTTTACTCAAAATACATTATGTCTCCCAATTTTGTTTTCTAATTTAATGTGGAGCTCTGTCTGGTGGCGTTAACTACAATTTTAGCTTTACATTTTGTGAGGCCTGCCAGTGCGGGGTTGGGGATGACAGACATTGTCTTCTAGAGAGATGGCAGGGAAGAGCCGCGACCACAGGGTTGACAGGGGAGGAAAGGATAGGTTGTTTGGGTCTTTTTCTTGTTTTTGTTTTTGTATTTAAACAAAGCTTTTGCCTCATTTCTTTTGCTTCCCCCCCCCTTTTTTTTTTCCCAATTCAACCATTCTGTGGCTATCTAAAAAGTGAACCACTCCTGTTCTGTTGTCAGGGATGGTAGATGTGTATGTGATCACTTAGGGGAGATTCCAGTTGGTCCTTTTGCCTTCTCCCTGCGGGACACTGTCTTGTCCAGCTTCCTTTCCTTAAACCCTCTCTGAACCTTCTCTGCTAAAACAGTTTCTCCTTGTTCAGACTTCAGAGAGTACTTTCTCTAAACCTTTCTTTGACCACAGCAGACACTGTCTTTTCTCCTAGTCTTTAAGCTCCCAAAGGCCACCATAAGTGGTATGTGCTGGGCGGGGCCTTACACTTTGTAGGTGCCTAATGTTTGTTGCCTGAAGGGGAGGGGCTTGAGCGGTTTGAGTGCAAAGCCTGTGTCTTACTCAACTTGGTAATCCCAGTGCCTAGTAGAGAGTTTAGCAGATTAATCAGTGTTTGCTGAGCGAGTCAAGGAATACGTGGATTATGAAACAAAGTGATAAGCATATCATATTTATAGTAGAACGGGTTCTGAGCTTTGTTCCTGAATCCTGCCACCGTCCTTGTGTCCTCTTGGGGGATTCCCACCAGAGGAGCCAAACTCGCAAAAATCGTATCTAGAAGAAAAATAAACCACTGTTTTATTAATGTCTACACAAATGCCCAGGAACCACCACCCCTCTCCCCCCGGAACCCGACTCTCTCCCTGCCCAGCATCTGTGCAGGCTTTTTCTAACACACGTGTTTGTGGTTGGAATCTGGTATGAGTTCCCCTCATCAGGTCCAGTGAGGACATGAATCTGAGCCAGAATTGTTCCCTGCACCCTCCCCTGAGCTCAGAGAAGGTCCCTTCACTCTAAAGATACAGTGGGCACGAGGCCTAGAGGGAAAGTGATGTTCTACGTGCCCACCCAAGACTGGCTGCACTTGCTGGCCAAAACCAGTAAATAAGAGGAGACCTAGAAGGATGGAAGCCATGAGAAAGAATAATAGAAGCCAAGATGAGTAGTTTTTACATGAGAAGGGATTTAAGAAATCTTGAGACTTCCTTGCTGATGAAAATGAGGGGAATAAAAGCCATTGTGCTGGTGAGAAATAACCTATGAATTACACTTAAATAACTTTTCAAATCAATATAAATCATGAAGTAGCATAAAATCATTTTGATTTCATTATGTTAATGTGAATACATTTTAATTTTCAGGTGCATATGCCTAAAGGCCTCAAGGCTCTTAAACACAAAATAATCAAAAAGCTAATTAATCATAAATGGGCAACTTTCCCAAATAACTCTAAGAACAGTCACAATTAAGAAATGATACCATATCTGTGGAAGTAGAATAAAAATGCACAAATAGACAAACTTAATTACAAGCCATAAAAACCAAAAAGAAAAACAGAGAGTCTCATTTCCTGAGCTAGGTAAATTCTCCAAATGTATTTGGGGAAAAACTGAAGATAAGGGTTGTTTCAGAGATCTATGGCCCTAAATGGGCCTTTTCCCTGTTTTCCTTATTAAACTCATTCTCCTGGGCCTCTTTAGGCTATTGAATCTCAACTCATATGTCTACTATATTAACTAGTTCTTCCAGCCCTAAGAGACCTAGAAATCTGATAGGCATGCCTTTTGCTCCTCCAAGTGTCTGCTGAGAACCTTAAATAGAATAGGGGCAGGTTCGGGGACTGTAAAGGGACATGCACGCTGGTTAATCAGAACATTTTGCATATGTTGGTTCAACAGGTTTCACAGCCACTTACGTGAGCAGTTGAGCCCTCTTTTTCTCTTTTGTGAGAATATTTTAAGAGACTTTAGCCAAGTGCTTTGCTGTAATCCGAGCATGCTTCCTCTGTGGCATTTTTTGGTTTATTCACACAGTGATGCAACCACAAGAGACAATGAGAATGGGGTATTAGTCAGCACTGTTAGTTTTAAGAGTCAGAAATCCAACTAAAGCAGAAAAAAAGGATTTCAGATGCTTACATAAGTGGGAGGTCCACAGGGTGGGCTGGCTTCTGATACAGCTGGATCCAGGTCACACAGCTAATTAGAGGTAGAGCCAGTGTTCAAATTTACTTCAGGTCCTCCGACTCCCAGGGCAATTCTGTTTCCATTACATGGTGCTACCTTCATGGTCCTTCAATCAATATCAGCTGAATTAAAAGAAAAATGAAACAAGAAGGGCATGTGTCCTCCCTGGGGTCACTCTAATAGCTTATTCTGATTTTACCTCTCAAGACCTGCATAGTTCATGTTCCTGCAGGAAAGTAGCAAGGGCTTTTGGGCTTCTTTTCTTTAGGAAGGAGGAAATCATTGCTCTCTACTTATATTTCACCTTGTGTCCTAGGCTAAGGTAGATGATTTGTCCCGCAGTCATTTGTCCCTCCATTTATTCTGCAAGCACTATTTAGCATTTACTAGGTTACAGATGCTGTGCTAGGCATTGGGGACGCGGATGTGATGAAGACATTGGCGACTGGAGACGGGACAATTCATGCAGAATGGTCTAGTAAGTGTATGAACATGAATACCTTCATTTGTTCATTCTTTTAATCAACACGTAAGTGTTAAGCATGTCATAGGTGCCGGGAACCATTTTAGATGTCACTGGTGGGCCTAAAAGAGTAGAACATATGTGGGAAAGTACAAGTAGTCCAAGATAGCTGAAGTACAGGGTACAGGATAGAAGATATGAGAACCCGAAGGAAATTCCCAGTGTCTAATCACCAGGCACACTGGAGAAAACCTAGACAAGTGTGACGTAAGAGCATCCTGATCGGATTTGCGTTCTGGGGGCTCCAGTTGTAGGTGTGTAGGTTGGGTTGGAGAGGGTATGGACTGGAGGCTGTGGCAATAGTTCCCAGGGGAGAGGACAGATAGTTGTGCTAGGCAGCGGTGGTTGGAGTGGAAAGAAGCTAGACTCAAGAGAGAATCCAGAGGTCAAACCCAGCAAACCTTAGTGACTTTACGTAATGTGAGGAGGAGGGAAGGAACAGAGTCAAGACATTCTGGGCATCTAGGTGAGCGGTGAGATTATTAAGAGATTGAAACTCTGGGAAAAGGAGCAGAATTTTGTTCACGTTGTGTTCATCTTACCTAGAACCGTGGCTGGCACATGGTAAGGATTCAATAAATATTTTTTGAGTGAATACCTGAATATAACAGAAAGGATAATACAAAGTTTTGTGGAAATATTAGAAAGGGGATTTGTCCTCATCCAGAAGGTCGTTTGGAAGTGCCCCCACCCCCACCCCCTGGAGGAGTGATATTTAGCCAAAGGTTGAAGAATGGATGGCAGTTAGCCAGGGAAAAGGGAATAGAGCTTTGTAATACATTTGTACATCACTCTGAAATTCCGTCTAGGGTCGCCTGTCTTTTTGTTCTGGGTGCTGCTTTAGCTCCCTCTCCATTCCTGGCTTTGCCTGTTAGCCTCTTCCATCTGTCTAGGTTGCTGCTGGGTTGGCCAGGGTGGGAAGAATGATAATGGTTGCCCTAGTAACTACTGTCTATGAAGCAGTTTTGTTGTCCCAGTCTGTGTCAGCATCCCTCAGCCTAGAACAGGAACATAGAGTCCTTAGAGCTTGTCACTAAGTGGTCACTTAGGCCCCAGTCAGGTCCCTAGGATGGGGGAGGCTTGATAAACTATTACAAATTCTGAGAGTCAAGAAAAAATGGTTCAATGAGGTACATTTTATATTTTTAAAATCTCCATTCATAGGTTGGATGTGATATTTTCTCTCTTTATTTGGTTTTCTATGTTCACCCATGTTGCACAGAGGTACGAGGATGCTTACAGGAAAACACAAGGCAGTCATCAAGTAGGAAAAAAATAAAAAATTAAAATAAAAGTGAGGAATAGGGAAAAAATATAAGATAAAGTGAATCTAGGAATGTCCCAGATGTGTTTTGATTTTAAGAAAATTCTGTGTATTGCAGATTCTCGAGTATTCAGCCAAACTCTTAAATGAAGCACAAGTAATCTGCCAACCATCTAGTTAAAACAAGTTGTGTGAATTATAATGAAATTCTTTCCAACCAAATACACATTTTTAATGTAAGGAAATGTACTTCAGACTAACATTAAAAAGACAAAAATCTTTTTTTCACTGTTTTTAAGTGTACAGACTCTTTTTTTTTATTGGCGTATAATTGAAATACAATATTATTTTAGTTTTGTGTGTACAACATAGTAATTTGACATTTTTATACATTGTGAACTGATCCCACAATAAGTCTAGTTACCGTCTGTCACTGTACAAAGTTAATGCAATATTATGGACTGTGCTCCCCATGCTATACTTTACATTCCTATGACTTCTTTATTTCATACCTGGACGTCTGGACGTCTTGGTTCCCTTCACCCATTTCAGCCCCTCCAACCTCCTCTTCCTCTGGCAGCCACCACTCTGTTCTCTGTATCTCTGCATTTGGGTTTTGTTTTGTTTGTTTTGTTTTGTTTTTTTAGATTTGTTTTCAGTGAAATCATGTGGTATTGTCTTACCCTGTCTGAATTATTTTACTTAGCATACCACCATGCAGGTCCATCCTTGTTATTGCAATGGTAGGATTTCATTCTTTCTTTTTTGAGAGAGAGAGAGAGTGTGGGTAGGGTGGGTAGGGCAGAGGGAGAGAGAGAGAGAGAGAGAGAGAGAGAGAGAGAGAGAGAGAATCTTAAGTAGGCTCCATGCCCAGCATGGGGCCCCATGTGGGGCTCGATCTCTTGACCCAGGAGATCATGACCTGAGCTGAAATCAAGAATTGGACGCTTAACCAACTGAGCCATCCAGGCCCCCCCCTTTTAGGATTTCATTCTTATTTATGGCTCAGGTAGTCTCCCATTGTGTGTGTGTGTGTGTGTGTGCGTGTGCACACGTGTGTGTATATTACCTCTTCTTCATCCATCGATGGACACTTATGTTTCCATATCTTAGCTATTGTAAATAATGTTCTCATGAACATAGGAGCACATATATCTTTTTGAATTAGTGTTTTCACTTTCTTTGGATAGGTACCTAGAACTGGAATTGCTGGATCGTATGATAGTTCTATTTTTAATTCTTTTGAGAAACCTCCATATTGTTTTCCAGGGTGGTTGCATGAATATGCATTCCCACTTGGGTTCCTTTTCTCCACATTCTCACCAACGCTTGATATTTCTTTTCTTTTTTGTGAAAGCCATTATGACAAATAATCCGGAGATTTGTATGGAACCACAAAGACCCTGAACAGCCAAAGCAATCTTGAGAAAGAACAAAGCCAGAGGTATCAGGCTCCCTGATTTCAAACTACCCCACAAAACTATAGTAATCAAACGGTATGATATTGACATAAAAACAGACACCAGATATAAACCCATGCAAAAATGGTCAATCAATTATTATTAATTTATTAATTTGACAAAGGAGGCAACCATATACAATGGGGAAACGATAGTCTCTTCAGTAGATGGTGCTGGGAAAACTGGGTAGCTGTATGCAAAAGAATGAAACTGGACCACTTTCTTACACTATCCACAAAAACTAACTCGACATGAATGAAAGACTTGAGTGTAAGACCTGAAACCATAAAACTCCTCGAAGAAAACATAGGCAGTAAGCTCCTTGGCATTGGTCTTTGCAATGTTTATATGGAAAAAGACAAAAATCTTTATCATCTCAGAAATACGGGTAGCCTTTCCTTGCCTAGTTATTCTATAATAGTAATTGGGAATTACCTACTTTAATTCATTATTTAGAAAGGCTTGGCAGCATTTAAAAGTATAAGCATCCATGAAATCTGTTCTAAATGTCTAAAAGTTTTTCAGTATGAATTTAAAATTCAGACATTCAGGGAATTCACCCCACAATTGGCTGAAACACAAGGTAATCATGCTTTCAGTTTGCAAAATAACTATTGCAGTGAGCCACTCTGCCTGGCGAAGAGTGTCTTCTCTACAATTGATGCCAACTCTAACTCTTTCCAAATGTTCCAATATAGTCTTATGCTGACAACCCCATGTGTACAGTCAGGAGAGTCAAATTGTATATCATTAATCCTCCCTAAAATGGCATCAGTGGCTTTTAATTAAATATATAGTATAATACATGTGTAGGTCAGGAAATAATTGGAACTAGGAAAATTTAAGGAGGTACATCTGACAGTAATAAAAACTTTTTTTTGTAGTTTCAGAAATAAAGTGATATAAGTGATGGATGATGAATGAAGCCTGCTTGAAGTTTCTTGATAATTTTGTCATTAGGAATTCCTCATGGAATGATAGCCCACGTAAAAAGAAAACTACAGGTCCTAGACTCACAGTGACCGTCACTCATATAGCCATTTCGTGAGGATACTGCCAAGTTTAGAAAACTTACCGGTGCTGATGTCCTTTTCAGCATTTCATTTTGTCTGCGTGTTTTCAACCTTGATGGTTTCATAAATCTTTACCCAGATTTTATACCTGATACATCTTAAATTTAACGTATAGTTTATTATGTCATTTTAAAATAAAAGAAGTAGCAGAAACTATTTTAAAGTGGATTTGTATTGGGGCGCCTGGGTGGCTCAGTCGTGTAAGCATCCAACTCTTGATCTCAGCTCAGGTCTTGATCTCAGGGTCATGAGTTCAAACCCTGCATTGGGCTCCATGCCCACTACCTAAAAATATAAATAAATAAAATCAATAAAGTGGATTCGTATTTAGTAATTTCGTGTAATACTAATTACATTTGCCACAGTATTCAATTTCAAGATACACGTCCTTAGAAATGTAATTTAGTTTCCTATCAGTTATTATTCAGGGTAATGAAGCATGAGCTGCTGCCACCGAAAAATAACCTCAAAAATCTCAGTAAGTTAGCACGACCAAAGTTTATTCCTTGCTTTGGTGGGGACTGACCCCCGCCTTTGGTAACTAACTTCGCAGCGCTGGGTCTGGGGTCAGGGGAGAGGAATACAGAGGTGGCACACCAGCTCTTAAATGCCTCAACCCTAGAGGTGACGGGGGCCACTTCCACATGTTTTGTTGGCCAAAATGTGTCATGTGGCCCCAAGGAACTGTAGCAGAACCAGGAGAGAAATATTTGTTGAGAGTATGTTATCTGCCATGCCATCTTGAAAGGAATTGACAGCAATAATAACAAATAGTTTTTCAGTTGTACACATTTTTTCTATTTGTAGGTGGATTTTAAGTACAAATTTTATTTGCTTCATGTGAATCGTTGACACAACCACACGTGCAGGTTGGTGTAATGGAAAATTACAGGGACCTGGGCACGTGATTATGGTGCTAGTTCTGCATTAGCTAGTTTTATCGGTTTCTGTTTGTCACTGTAACCTTTGCACCTCTTTTCTCTTCATTTGTGAAATACCTAGGTCATATCTCACATCCCTTATAACTTCCAATTTTATATTTCTGTATTCTACCCAAGCTATACCACAGGTAGTACTGTTTCTATAAGTCATCTCTGCATGGAAAGAGAACTTCTGCAGGGGCTGTGCATGTTTGCAATATATCTTAGCAATTCTTTGTTAACCAAGAATATGCAGTTGACCCTTGGACAATACCAGTTTGAACTACGTAGGTCCACTTCTATGCAGATTTTCTCCGATAAATACAGTGCAGTACTTTAAATCTATTTTCTCTTCCTTATGACTTTTATAATATTTTATTTTCTCCAGGTTACTTTATTGTAAGAATACAGTATATAATATATGTAACATACGAAATATGTGTTAATTGATTATGTTATTGGTAAGGCTTCTGGTCAGTCATAGGCTATTAGGTGTTAAGTTTTGGGAAAGTCAAAGTTATATGTGGTCCTAACCCCCACATAGTTCAAAGGTCGACTGTAAAATGTTCACTTAGGAGCCAGAATTTAAATTTATAACTCTGATTTAGTGCACACACAACTCTGAATCTTTTTAATTCAATGAAGATTTAATTGTATGCTACTATGTACAATCATTTTGTAACGTACTTGAGATATAAATGAGTAGATCTGGTAAGATTTTGTCTGGAGGAACCAGTGTTCCAGTATTGGAGACAGACATGTAAATAGATGCATTCAGTGTGCTTTGGGAAGCGTTGTGATGGTGGTGTGCGCAAGAATTCACGAAGTATGAGTCTGTACTTGGTACAGCGTGGGAGGTAGGAAGGGCTGGCTGAGCTGAATCTCAAAAACTGAATATGAGAAAGTTTGGAAAAAGAAGAACAAAGACATGAAAAAGCATGGTAAATAGGGAAACGTATCAAGCATCTTGTTAGTGCTAGAGATGTTCTGTCCAATATGGTAGCCACTGGCCACATGTGGCTACTGAGCACTCAAGATGTGGCTAGTTCAAATTCAGATTTGCTTTAACAGTAAAATATACACCAGATTTCAGATACTTAATTCAAAAAAGAAATGTAGACTATCTTATTAGTACTTTTTAAAATATTGATTACATGGTTGCGTATAATACCCATACTATATTTTTGCTAACTGAACATAATAAATAAATAAACAAATAAATAAATATTGATTACATGGTGAAACAAACATTTTAGGTGTAATAGATTAAACAAAATACATTAATATAATTAATTTTACCTGTTTCTTTTGCCTTTTTTAAGGTGGCTACTAGAAAATTTAATACTACATATATAGCTTGCATTGTATTTCTGTTGGATGGGGCTGTTCTAGGGCATAACTTGTAAAGAAAGACGTGGCAGGAGTTGGTGATGTGGAGGGTGGCGGGACTCAGGGTGTGGAGAGTCTTGGGTGCTGTTCTCTAAGCAGCTTACCTCTTAATTACTGAAACCGGAGAAGTTTAAACAGTGGAGTCGCAAGGTCACGTTTGCATGTTAGTTAGCTCTTGGCTGTATGGATGATGGTGTGCCACGCTCTAGAGTGGAGGCTGGGATACTGGCCGGAAGGCTGGTGCACTGTCCAGGGGGACAGATATGAGGGTTGCATAAGGGCGGTGGCCGTAACTATGGAGATCAGGAGTTGGAGTTTCAGAGCAAAGAATCAAGGGTGACTCTTGGGTTTCTGGTGTGGGTGACTGATGGGCAGTTGTGTCACAAACTAAGATTTTGTGCAGTGGGTGAGGGTGGGGGGCGGGTAATAGTGAGTTCAGTTTTGGAAATGCTGATGTGACTTGATTGTGGCTCATTCACAAGGTGTTTGGGTAGATGAATCTGAGCTCTGGAAGAGAGGCTGGGCTAGAGAATAGATTTGAGAGAGAGCAGGTGGTGGATAAGACAGTGGAATTCTAGGTAATTACCTAGAGAGAATATAGACCGAGAGGCGTAGGAGGCAGACATGGTTGCCTGAGGAACACCAACCTGTAAGCATGGGCCAGAGGAAAATATGGGAATAGATAGGACTCTGATTGATTCTACAATATGTGAAGATACATGCTTGTAACCAATTTCAAAAAGGATAACCAATTTTATTGTAATTAGTGTTCAAATGTGGCATTTCTATTAATAGTGTCAGTGTTGGCATCATGAAAGAAATACATATTTTTGTGATTATTTGATAATTTTTATAATTATGTAATATCTATAACTAATAATTCCTAATAAAATTAGTTTTAATTTTATTAATATTACTAACAAAACAAGTTCCTAATAAAATCTATGAATTTTGAAATAAGAGCTTTGTAGTGGTTACAATATCAGCACTTGCAGTTTTGCTCAATGTTTAGGAGATTTTCAGATTAATATGAATTGATATAATACTTGGAATGTATTAAGGAACCTTTTTGTACAAAATAAGAATGATTACTTTAAGGTACAATTTTACCCGTAAATTGTTGATGTCATAACCCTGCTGCATATAGTTCATAACATACAGAATTCAGTGGCGGATGAAAAGCAGCATGGGGAAATTTGTCCAGATGCTATGAATAGATGGTAACCAGCCTCTAGCCTTGAATGAGCAACATGTTTGCTGGCACATTCACATTGGGTGTATGAGCCTACTTGTCTGTATAAAACCTCAGAATTTCTCCATTGCTAGCGGTGAAGGTGCAGCACTTCAAAAAGGATGGTAGCAGCAAATGTGCTATGAGGTTGGTGTTATGGACTGAATGTCTGTATCCCCCAAATTCATGTGTTGAAATCCTAGTCCCCAGTGTGATGGTATTAGGAGGTATAGCCTTTGGAAGTGATTGGGCTCAGTCCTAATGAATGGCATTAAGGCCCTAATGAAAGAGACCCAGAGAACTTCCCTTGCCCCTTCTGCTATGCAAGGCCACACTGTGGGGGGCGGGGGGGGGGAGACAGCCCATGAAGCAGGAAGCAGGGCCTCACCAGATACTGAATTTGCCAGTCCTCAGTATTGGGGAGCCCAGCTTCCAGAACGGTGAGAGATTAATTTTTGTTGTTTATAAACCACCCAGTGAACGGTATTTTTGCTTTAGCAGCCTGAACCAAAGCAGTCAGCTCTAGGAAGCAGCTTTAAATTTGGCTCTTGTCAACGTTTGTGAAAGTAATCTTAATGGAATAGTGCAGTAGAAACCAGATCACAGATAACCTCGATTGTACTGGAGAATAAACGGGAGTTGAGGAAGTGGAAACAGTGGATGTAAACTACCCTCTCAAGAGGCTTGTCCAGAAGGGAAGAAGTCAAATAAAAGAAGTAAAACAAGGTAGAAGCAGTTCACGGAGGTTTTGATGGGAGAGTTGTAAACATGTTGATTGGTTGGAGAAAGGGGTCATGATTTTGGACACTGTTTACTGGGTGAGGCTTGGATGTAGAATGAAAATAATGCTGTTAATTTCTCCATCAGTCTTGCACCTCCCATATGGCCAAAGAAGGAGATCTAATGAAAGAACCACTCTGTATTCCAAATGTCCATTGTCCCCCCACTATACCCTTAACAACAATATGACTCTGTGAGCCCAGTCCCCTATGTATCTTTAAAACATAATGGAATAAAATAAGGGTCCCATTGTGTTACCAGATTTAGTTGTCTGGTTATCAGTACTCATCAGTGTTTTTGCCTTTATGTCTCAGTGGATAGATCTCAGTGTGGTCTTAATGTTGTTGAGCTCTGTTGAGAAAGTGCATGATTTATCTATTCACAATTTTATTGTGTTTGCTTTGAATCAGCAAATGAGATTAGAAGTGATACTTCAAGCATGGAAGTCTTAGCTGTACGGTTAGGTGACTTCCTTAAAATTCAGTTTGCTTCCTGTCAAATAGAGTGACTAAGATTGGATTCTTCCTGCCAAGCAGTCCTGACCAGTTAATTCCCCACAATGCCAAGCCATTAGCAGATTTCAGGGGAGGGGAGGTGGAGAGCGGTACTTCCTCTTGACCAAAACCAGAAACGTGCCAGAGGACGCCGCTGTACCCAAGGCTGAGCAGAACCCGAGGATCACGAAGTTTGTTCAAAGATGCAGTGTCACGTTGGATTGGCTATTGTTGTTTTTAAAGAACGTTGTTACTCCTAGCTTTGTGAGGCCTGAGTGCAGGTCTTTAAGAAGCAGCTGTGATTGTAGCTGGTGTCCGTATGTGTCCATTTCCTGTCTTGGTTCTGGCTCTTGCTAGGAGGAGCCACATCTAGTTCGAAACCGCCCAGTTAGAAAAGTACTTGTTTCTCTTGCTTCCTTAGACCAAACTTGCATAGTTATTTCTTTGTATTGGGCAATGGGTGAAAGAAGTGACCTCTTCTGTCCCTGCCCTTTCAGGACACATTCTAAAAATTATTGCTGAGAAAAATTTCAAGCATTCCCCAGAGTATGAAGACTAATATAATACTCTGTTCAAATCAGCAGCTCATGAAAGAAGACATTACAGATACAACTGAGCCCATTGCACCCCCCCCCCCCGCCCCCAGCAGCAATGTATGAATGCCCTGTTTGTCCACTCTTTGGCCAGCATTTTTCATTGTCAGACCGAAATGTTTGCCAGTTTGATGAGTGAAATGATGGAGCTGTATTTTTCAAATTATCCTTGGCGTTTCTGAGAACAGATAATACATGGAGGATAAGTTTTCAGAGAAATACAGCCCCAAAAGGAAGTAAAATATTGATTAAATATTCATGATAAATTTATTAAAATTGAAAATGAGAAAATATCGACATATATGTACGTTAGTGAATCAGAATGTTCTTTTAGACTTTGGTCACTGAATGATGGGTTTGGCTGCTTCCCCCAAGGGAATCAGGATAGGCTTTCTTTTGACAGATATCATTTATGATATTAATTGTGATAGCCGTGCACCTGTTCTTTCCTGATATCATCATACCAACCATGAGCTCTGGTTATTAGAAGCTTTTACTTTTATATGCTCTTCGGAATCTTTCTTTTCCTTTTGTAATTACTTTTGTTTTTCTATTTTGTTTGCTTCTGTCTCTCCCTCTTTTTTTTTTTTTTAAACTTTGAACATAAAAGCTTCTGAAATGACTGGATCCTGGAGACTTGAAAAAGATCCTGATGATTTCTTTTCAGCTTTTATCTAAGGTTTGGGTTTTGGTGTTGGTGGACAGTGGAGAATTTTCCGTGCGTTGACATTTGGTAACCTTCGGTATTCAGAGTAACAGTTGACCATTGACACTGAAGTTGAGAAGCAGTGTTCAACATATGATGTTGAGTGTGTCCTACCAGAAATATGTGGGGATATCTTGTCAAGCTGCTGGATGATGACTTTATGAAGGGAGAGGCGGGGTCTCTTCCACTCCCCCTTCCATCCTTTCTACTTCCCCGTACTTGGTGCAGTGTTGGTAGTCACCCAGGCAGTACTCACGAAATAGTCATTAGATGAATGCGTATCAGAGTTTCCTTTATTTTCTTTCTGGAATAGAATGTCCCGTCCTGAACAAAATTTATAAAGCTGGAAAAGCCCTTCTGGATATTCCGACCCAAGACCTGATGCTCTAGCAAGGCAAGAAATTGATTGAAGTTCTGACACAAGCGACTGGGTGAGCGTCAGTCTTAATTATAGAGACTTCCAGAACTCGTGATTGCGCAGCCTCTCTGGGGAATCTTTTTTAGTGCTTAGTTCCTTAGCCGTTCAAAAACTCCTTTTCTTACCTTTTGGCCGAATTCTTGCTTAGTGAGCCTTTGCACGGTAGGTGGACATCATTTTCTTAATTACAGTGTGTGAGTGGTTGACTCTCCAAATCTCCTCCAGAGCTTATATGAAATGTTTGTACTGAGTTACCAAAATTATTTTTACAGGACAAGGAAAAGTGGTATTGATTCTAAGAATGGTACCACCCAGGTTATGAAACCCTTCAGTGAGTCGAGATTCCTCCAACATGTCAGAATGTTAGGGCTGATTTGTGGTCAAGATAGGCTAGGTCAGGCTGTACAAGCAGAGAAATCCCCTGAAATCTCAGTGGAATCCACTGAATCCACTGAAAGTCCACAGTCCACAGACAGTGAATGTGACATTGACTGATGTGGAGTCCTCCATCCACATTGACAGCACCAGAACATGTGACTGCCACGGTCCCCGCAGCAGGGGAAGAGAGAGCTGGAGGCTCTCCAAGGGCCAGACTGAGAAGGGGCCCACATCCTGTCTGCCTGGGTTCTGTTGGCAAGAGCACAGTCACAGGACACTCAGTTTCTTACAAGGAGGATCGGGACACATACTTGCTTTCGTTTCCAGAAAGATGAGAATGAAACAGGGTTTTGGTTTTCACATAGCATTTTCTCCCACATAGATTATTCTTACTGGCCTAGATGTGAATTGACAGAGTTTGCTGATGAAAGGGACAGTCTGTACCATTGTTCCAAGATAAACTGTGCCAATTTGGTCTGTCTGATTAACACATTATGGTGCAGAAGTTTCATGTGCTTAGACCGTGGAATTGTGTTTTTAGCTTTGCCAACCGATATCTTATTTTTATCCAAGTCTGTTCCCATGTCCTTTTAAGTTCCCCTCCATCTGTTTTATCTCTTATATTCCATAGTCATGGCTAAAAAATGCATTGGAATAGCTTGGGAAGAGTGAGCAATTTTCTTGACTAAATGGATGAATTTGGGGCAAGATTTAGGAATAAGAATGAAAAAATTGGTTACATTGAATCCATATTCTTCTATTTCCTTTTTCTATTCCCCATCATTTCTACTCATTTTAACATTTTCTGCTATTCTAATTTGGGTCAGGAGTAAAATATTTAAATACTTCAAGTATGTATTTGTTAACCTAGAGGCATAGGGAGGCAAGAGCAGGTATGAGACAGTGGGAAGCACAAAGGAAGAGACTGCTGAATGAGGCCGTTTAGGAGGAGGGGAGAGGGGGAAAAGGTTAAAGTAAAATGTATTTATAACATTGCATTCAATGAGCTGGACTCACTAGAGGTAAACTTCTAAAATAGTTTTCTTTTTCACACCGTGGCCCTCAACAAGTTCTAATCATTGTTCCTCATTCAGAGTGAAATTTCAAGCAGATCCCATAGCTTTCTTGGTCATTTTCAAGTGCAGTCCAGTCTAATAGCAAAGTTTCCACTTCCATCTACTTTAAAGCCTTTTCTCCTCCCTCAGCTCCAAACAGGGGCACAGGTGTGGAAGCTCAAAGAGTTGTAATGGTGGAGAGGGAAGCGGGGGTCAAGAGGATTGGGTAGGGAGGATAGAAGCAAGGCGAGGGGCAACAAAGGACGTTTTACTATTAGATTTGGAACCTGGCGCTGGGGACTTCTGCATGTGACCACTATCAGGAGGCTAATGACTTCTCATGGGGGTGCGTTTGTGGGTTCCTTAGAGATTCCTACTAGTGACTTTTGACTGAAGGCCCCAAATGGGTGATGTCATGTCTGGCTGATGGCTGGGTCCCTCTGCAGGGTCGCTGTATTCAGTGGTGTATTTATAGGCTCTGTCTCCTGAGGTCAACTCATCCACTACAGGCTATACCCATGGACTGAGCGCTTTTCAAGGCGGTGTATAGCCAGCTCCTTTGGGCTCGAGTGCCGATCCGGGCTTCAGAAAACTCACAGTTCTCCTCCTGTCGTCTCGTGCAGACTTGTTTTTCTGCTCCACCACACAGCCTTTTCCGTTCAGCCTTCAGGACTTTTCAAGTGTGGGTGAGGAGTCGTCTCTGGATCCCCCAAATCCAGGAAGATACATGCCAAGTTCTCTAGATGGTTCCCTGAATCGCCCCACTTCCTTGACGGGGAGTTGTTCCCTGTTTCCCCTAGGGGGGAGAGAAAGGCAGCTATCCAGTGGTAACTCTCCAAAGAGGACATTTCTCCAGTAATACAGTGAACGCTTAGCTTTTTCTAATGTATCCCAGAGGCGAGTGTTGAAGAGGCTTATCCCACTGTCTCAGAGTGTATCGAGCATCTAGCTTTCTTAGCCTTTTTAGCCCCCACTGACAACAGGAAATCTTCCACTTAACCTTCTATTTCATATTCACAGCTAGTGAAACAGCCATGATACCCGTGCGAACATGAGAGGATGTGTTCCTGTCTGATATGAACTGCTTGGTCACGGCGAAGGGTTAGTGCAAATCACAAATTCCAAGTGGGACACGTTCATCGCTCCTCTCCACAGAGCCGTGTGATGACCGTGACAAGCTCTCTGACCCCTTTACCTCAGTAGTCTCTTTAAGCCTCAGCGTGGCTCCATGACGTAGATACTATTAATTGTGCTCACTTTACAGATAGGATAGTTGAGTCAGAGAGAGATTAAATAACTTGCCCAAGGTTACCCGGCTTGTAAATGATGCAGCCAGCACTAGTCTGGATCCAGAATCAGTGTTCTAAGCCTGTCTGTTTAGATTAACAGTATGTGATTAAGCTATTTGCCTAGAAGATTGCAGCTTACTAGAGTCCAGTTTTCCTCGGAGGACGAAAGCAAGCCCCTGTTAGTTGGCGGCTGCTTTCTTCCACTGGCCTGGGATCTCCATGCACTACCGAGGAGTGGGGGCTGCTTCTGAGTGAGGCTGGAGAGAGTCTCTGAGCAGGGAATGGCCAAACAACGAGACTTTGTCAAATACAGGGGGCCAGCCGTCCATCCTCTCACGGGGAATTTTTAGGAAAGAAACACCTGGCCTCTACCTACTGAGAGATTTATCTCTGTTCAACTTCCATATTATTCCCAGCAAGCAGAATTCCCCACCGCCCCACCAACAAGAGAACTTCTTGCCTATTTGTACACAGATGCTGCCCTGTCCCAGGAAATAGGTCTGTTCCCTGCCTGTCCCTTCTTCTGAAAATGTCCAGAAAAAGAAAGGGGATGGGGCAAGAGCAGATTCCCCAAGGGAGCTCAGATTTGCATTGGGAAAAGGGCATGAAAATATCTGCATTCAGAGATCCAGTCAATACTATTCATCACATTTAGATGTGGCCATTTGTTAATAATGCATGTCGGTATAGAAGTCATATTTCCAGGTGACTGAGTAGGTTGAACTGAGAAGGGAAGACTGGACAAAGAATGAGAGCAGAAGCTACAGAGCAGTGCACTAACTTCCCTCTGCCAGGGGAGTTTCCAGGGTGCTGGGGAGGAGTTGTCAGGTTTATTGACTTGTAAGAGTTATACACGGCTTTGTTTGGAAGAGTTTGGAGGGGAGGTCAGGATTTTTCTTTCCACGAGTGCTCTTGCACTTGCCTTTTTTTTTAAATTGATTTTGGGGGATAATTGTAGATTGTAGATTCATATGCAGTTGTATAAACAGATCTTGTGTACACTTTATCCCATTTTCACCAGTGGTGGCATTTTGCCAAACGATAGCGTAGTTTTACAGCCCATTATTGACATTGACACAATCCATTGATCTTAGGCAGATTTTTCCAGTTTTATCCAAATTCATTCGTTTGTGTGTATATTCAGTTCTATACAGTTTTATCATGTGTAGATTCGTATATTCACTACCAAAATGAAGGTACAAAAGAGTTTCATCACCACAGGGATCCTTCATGTTGTCCTTTTATGACCCCCGCCCCCCAGTCTATCTGCTGTCCCTGACCCCTAGTAATCACTAATCTGTTCTCCGTTTCTAAAATGGAGAAGTGCCTTTGGGGATTGGCGCTTCTCACAGGGTATAATTCCCTGTAAATCCATCCAGGTTGTTACCTCTGTCAGTAGTCCGTTCCTTTGTATCATGTGGATTAGCTTTACATGGTGTGTGGACATGCCACAGCTCATTAAACCATTCACCTGCTGAAGGACATTTGGTACACTGGCTTTTGACTTCTTGGATCATAGACAGATTGGCCTTCTAGTGGTGTCTTAACTTTATCTCATTTTATTGACATATCCACAGACCAAAAACTTCTGGATGGACGTGAAAAAAAATTCATCTAGTGTATTTTTCATACTGTTAGAGGCTTATTAGCATGACAGTTGAGTTACTATTACATCCCTGCCAAACCGGTGGGTGACATTTTGTAACACTACCAGCTGTGGGTACATTTCCTTACAGTGTGAATGCACGGTGCCTCTGTAGAAAGGTATTAGGCCATGATCCATGTTTTCTCAGATTTTGTAATAATTGGTTTCACACATCCGGGAGGGTCAGGCCCTGAAGAATTCCAGTGTGGACGATAGTTCCTTGCCTCCAATCAGTCCCTGATTACTTTGGCTTCATAAAGAGTGTGCCCTCTAGTCGCAGATACTCTACAGACTAGAAAGTTACGTCATCATCGTCACCGTCGTATAAAGAAAACTGGGAGGGTGCAAGAGGGAGACAGAAAATGGGGAGTTAAGATTTAAAAATAAGAAGGAAAAAGTGGTTCAAAGAGCTTGCCAAGAAAGTTTTCGTTCATTTGTCCTTAAGATATTTGGGAAGAGATTGAATCAAGCTGTTTAGCTCTTGCTCAGAAATGTTCTTTTGTGTATGGTAATTAACTTGGCTTCAGCCAAGAGGTTAGATAGGCTTGTGTGTTTGGGCTAACATTAAAGGATGTCTTTTCTCTGAGTGTAGATAGTTGTTAAGGTAGATGGTCTAAAACAGTAAAGACCACAAATATGTGCCTTAATAAATTTTAGACTATTGGAGGAAACCAGGGAAGAAAACAGAAGCTTTTATAAGATACTCCTATTGATTTGTTTTCTTTTTGGAAAGGTCAAGGAATATTTCCACAGCAGTGAGAAAACCCAGTTAATATCTATCCAGTAACATTCAATGATAATATCATCCAGCTTCCCAAGTATGGACAAGGGGGATTGATGCTCCAGGCTGACAGATACAGCACAAAACGTAGAAGTTAGAGGTAATCGTTTATCCGATGGAAACTTGGGTCAGCTCTCGGAGGGGATATAGAGGTGTTTCTCGGTTGCTTTTCCTTTGGGAGTGGGATGCAGTTTGATTTTGTTTGTTTTAAATGTCATCTTTTAATTATATTTTGGATAATGATGAAGAGAGATGCAATTTGGTTATGAGAGTAAATCTTAAAAGGCTCAGTGGCTCCTTTATCTATTGCTTAAAACAACTCCCACTAGTAAAGAGTGTTTCATTAATTGTCGTTACTTGGGAATTGTGGAACTGGAACAGCTGACATTTCTTTTATCATTCATTTATTTAAGTGACAGTGGCATTACTTACTCTAAATTAAGTTCCTTTCATGGTTAAAGAATTATAACAGTGTGACAAGAAATAGAGTACTATTAACTTCTATTTTGGAAAGCAATTTTTCTAATACGGATATGAAAGCACACTTTTTCAGACTGCAAGGCAGACAAGTATTATTCCCTGATTCTATAACAGGAAGAAATAGGTAAATACATCCAACTTAAAACCTCAGGAATTTTAACAGTGGGGTAAACAGTGGGGTTTAAAAGGTACATCAGCGGGTTTCATGTTCTCCAGAAAAGAAGAAAGCATTCTTCTGTGGTGCTTATGTAAATACTGTGGCAAAGGTGCTTTCCCTTTGGCATCGAGCACCTGGGCCAAATGACTCTCTCAAGTTGGAGCTGACACTTAAAAGTCTGTGTTTCATGGCAAATGGAATCAGAGAAAGAAAGGGCCACTGATATCTGTAGGAAGGACTTTGTTGACCCTGCCATCCAAAGGCTTGTCCCCTAGGACCACAGCCTTTCTATCATTTTGGTTCCTGGGATTTATAGAATCACTGTCTATTTCTGCTCCTTTCTTCCTGAAAGACTTCTCAATTCTAGTTAGCTTTTTTGCTTGTGGCCCAGTTTTGATAACTCTTATTAATAAGAAAAGTTGATATATTTGAAGTAAAAAACATATCTCAACTAACAACTGTATAGTATTTGATGGTGTTCCCTCAAATACCTATTATGGGTGGGACTTACCTTATAAAAATTGATGTATAAAGAATCCACATTTAGTTGAAAGTGATTAATGACCATCTTGGTGCACTGAAAATGTGATTCAGTTTTTTAAAAAGTCTCACGTGCTAGTTTTGGGAATACATTGTTACCTGAAGCTCTGTATGCAATTTAAGCAATTATAGACAAAACATGACAATCAAACCAAAGCAACTTTTGTTTTTTTAAGATTTTATTTATTTGACAGAGATAGAGACAGCCAGCGAGAGAGGGAACACAAGCAGGGGGAGTGGGAGAGGAAGAAGCAGCCTCATAGCAGAAGAGCCTGATGTGGGGCTCGATCCCAGATCGCCGGGATCACACCCTGAGCCGAAGGCAGACGCTTAACCGCTGTGCCACCCAGGCACCCCCATAAACCAAAGCAACTTCTATATCAAACATGGAAAGCGTTGAAGACTAGTAGACTGTTAGGAAGGCTAACTTTTGCTGAATGAAACTTTGTTGTTGTTGTTGTTTTAAGTAGGCTCTACTCCCAACGTGGAGCCCAGTGTGGGGCTTGAACTCACCACCCTGAGATCAAGACCTGAGGTGAGGTCAAGAGTCAGACACTCAACTGACTGAGCTTTCTAGGAGCCCCATGAATGAAACTTTTATTTGTGATGTACTCTGTGGCAGTACTTAATTCTCTTGAGTTCTAGGATCTTAGATTGAAATATGAGGGAAAGGGTGAAAGATAATATAAATACTTTATTTTGGCAGCTACTCAAAGGGAGATACAGAGGTGGGATGTGAATTCTTGATTCATTATATTGAAGTCAATATATTTAACTTTTAACTCTTTTTAAAAAATATTTGTTTGTGAGAGAGCAGGGGGAGGGGCGAAGGGAGAAGCAGGCTCCCCACTGAGCAGGGAGCCTGATGCAGGACTCGATCCCAGGACCCTGGGATCATGACCTGAGCTGAAGGCACATGCTTAACCCACTGAGCCACCCAGGTGCCCCGGTTTAGCTTTTAACTCTTAGTAAACGCTAAGCAAGGTATGACTATTCCCTTTACATTTTCAGATGGTTCTGAATTACCCTGTACTGTTTGTCATTTTAGCCAACTTAACTTCATTTCATGTTTCTGCCTCCACATGCTCGATTTTCTCTTTCCCCCTTATTGGAAAATCTTTATTTTTTTTTTAACCCTACATGTCATTTAAGACCATACTCATCTAACCTTTCCAAAGCATTCTTGTTCAGCCAACCTGAAAGTAGACCCCCCTGCCTTCCTCTGTGATTCCATAGAACCTAGCTTCTGTTACTCATGGGACCTATCACATATGTGTTCATAGATTTTTTTCTCTCTCTGATTTGAAAGTATACATCCCTCGAGAGCATAAACTATGGAATTACACATGCCTGGGCTCAAATTCTAGATCTAGCACTTAACTCGTTGTTTGGCTAACCCAATGCCATTCCCAGCCCCAGTTTTCCTTGGATACATCCCAGTTTAGAGTTTAAGAAACCAGACACTCATTTTCCTGGCATCCCTTACATGTGGTGGTGGCTAAGTGACACAGTTCTGGGCAGTGAAATGTAATGAGGAGTTTAGGGGCCTTTTGAGATAGCTTTTGCTTCCCTGTAAAGCAACAGGCCGAGAGTCATGCCCACTAGAATGGCTCCTTCCACTGCCTTCCCCTTCCCTTCTCCCCCCTTCTTCTTCTTCTTCCTCTTCTCCTCTTCCTCCTCCTCCTCCTCCCCCTCCCCCTCCTCCTCCTCCTCCTCCTCCTCCTTCTTCTTCTTCTTCTTCTTCAAGATTTTATTTTTAAGCAATCTCTACACCTAGCATGGGGCTCAAACTCACAACCCCAAGATCAAGATTCACATGCTCCACTGAGCCATCCAGGTGCCACCTGCTTTCTTCTTGCCTGGAATATGATGACTACAAATGGAAAAGCCATTTTGCAGTTATGACAGCAGTATAATAAGGATGAAAACCAAATCAAAGATGGTGGAGCAAAAACACAGAAAGAGCAAGCCTCCTTGGGGATATCCTTGAGCTGCCATACAGAACCTGGAAATGCCTACCTCTAGAATCCTACTTACGGCAATGAAATGTTTATTATTTGTACCACTTGTAATAAGATCTTTTGTGGCTTGCAGCCAGAAGCTTTTCTGGATAGCTATGTAATCTGGCACAAATTAGTTAAACTCTCTAAACTTTGGTTTTCTCATCTATAACAGGGAGCTAATAGTGACCTAGCAGAGTGGATGTAAGGATTAAAAGAGATAATATTTTCTGAAACATGGTAAGCACATAATCTTCTTTGGGCTCCTTCCTTCATATACTATTGTTTATCAGAAAGCATGTACTGAATGTTTTTGTGCAAATATAAGCCACAATAAATATCTGATGACTGAATTCAGTGACTCTTAAAATAAAGCAGTTGAGCAGACTTTGCAAGACAAGCTACTATAGTGGCTTCCCATAGACTCGTTAACAAGTCAGTAGACAGTGGAGAAGGAATTCACCTAATAATCATGGTATAGCTGGGGGAGACAAGTTTCTGGAAAGTAGCTCTGGGCAACCAGACTCCTTAGTACAATAGGTTAAAAAATGGCCACAAATTCTAACCTTCTCGTTAATTCTTCCTCTACTCCTTAAAATGTAAGTTGACCATGTGATTTGCTTTGGCCTATAGGGATGGTAGCAAACTTGATACAGGAAGAAGCTTGTAAAGTGTTGGCACATTGAGACTTATCCTCTTACTGCAAGTAGGTCCCTGCAAGCCACCATGTACAGAAACCTGAACTAGCTTATTGGATGATGAGAAAGAAGCAACGTGTCCTAGCTGACAGGCAGCCAACATCAGACATGTGAGTGCTAAACCCAGTTAAAAACAGAAAAACCTCTTCCTGAGCCCAAAGTGCCAACCAATATTGAGCTAAATGAATAGTTTTCTTGAACTATTAAGTTTTTGCAGCAAAAAATAAGTGACATAGGGTTGGGTTGGTCTTGGGAACCCCCGATACAAGGGTAGATAGGTGCCGTGTGTCTCCAGATGGAATGCCTAGAGAAGGAGAGAAGGGCACCATATCAGTTTTGGAGTAGTCCAGTTTGGTTCCAGAATCTGTAATCATGAAGAAACATCAGACAGATAATCTCAAACTGAGGACCATTCTATAAGATAATTGGTCAGGATTCTCCAAAATGTCAGTGTCTTCCAGGACCAAGAAAGGCCAAGTACCTACTCCAGATTAAAGCCATCTCACTAAAGAGAGACATGGTATGTATATGCAGTATGTGACCCTAGACTGGTTCCTGCAGTGGAGGAAGAAAAGCCTATAATGACATTCCTGGGAAAACTGACAAAACTTAAATATGAACTACAGATTAGAGAAGAGTATTACATCAATTCAGAATTTCCTGTATTTGTTAACTGTGCTATAATACATAAGATAATATGTTTGTTCTTTGGAAATATACATTGAAATATTATGGACTGAAGGAACATGGTATAAGGAGCCAACTCTGAAATGGTTCAATAAATTATTACATATAATACATATATTTATATAATTATAAATATGTAAATAAATATAAAAATAACCAGTATAGCTACTGGCACACTCTTTTGACTAAGGGAAGTTTTAGCAAGTGTCTAAGTTTTTAGGGAGTGTGCTCACTCTTCTGCAGATCGTACCTTTTTTTGTGCTCAGATAAACTGAGTATGACATGTGAGCGCCATGGAGCTTCTAAGAGCGAACCAAAATCACAGTTGCTAATTGTTGACAGCGAGGTACTGTGTGTGCTTTAGGGTGTGTGTCCTTTAGGGTGATTACCAACGGGAGTTTGGAGTTCCTGAACTCTGACTTTGACTGATGACCTGCGGTGACCAGTATGCACGCTAACTTGTTGACACCATTAGTTTCTTGTGTCCTCTCACTGGATCACTTGGACTGACAGATGCTTGTCAGTTCTCTTCCTTAAGGAAGTTTATTACTAGGCATAGCTGTGCTAACATCCTTCATGACTCAGGTGGTAATGCAGGCTCCCCATGAAGAGGTGCCTGCATTATTGATACAGGCTTGACTGCTGCACTGCCTGCTTATTAGACATATTGGAGGAATGGCTGAGGAGAGTTATCTGGCTGTCTTCTCGGGGCCATTTTCCTTGCTTTGATAAAGGTTGAAGTCATACTTCTCTATGAGTAGTTGTAGGATAAATATATCTTAGTCTTTCTATACTTGGGGGCTGAATCTCTTATGGCATCCTTTGGTTTCATTTTTCTGGAATTTTCATATGGTTCTTGATCCACTATCACTGGTCTTTTAGTATGTTCATAAACTTACTAAGATCCCAACTTCCATGTTTTATGACATTGAGACTGGTACCCTGGGTCTGTATATTTCCCACTGATGCGTGATGGTTAGACTTTAGAGAAGGCAACCTAAGACCCAGATAAAAGGTGAAATTTGTTATTTGTCTTGAGTCCTGAGAGAAGGTTTCAAGAAGACTGGATTTCATGCATTAAAATTACCCTTGTCTCCTCAGCAGGACCTGTCTTACAAATAGCTCTATATGGTCCTCTCCCTGTTCTTTGGTATATCAGGATTTATGCATCTGTCAGCAAGAAGCAGAAACCATAGATAACAGTGGTTTCAGCCCTACAGACTTTTATAATTCATTTCAAAGACGAACACGTCCTTCCTAATGTATAGGCTGCAGGGCTGGTTTCGAGAGGTCCAGGCTCTTTGCACTCACTGTCATCTCTCTCCTCAGCACAGTGGCTTCCATCAGCCAGCTTGTGGCCCTCTGGTCACGTGTTGGCTGCTGCAGCTCCAGGCATCATATTCTCATGTGTAGAAGGGAGACAGGAAGAGGTCCAAAGGACCTGTATCTTGCCTTTGAGCATCCTAGAAATTTCCCTGTGTATCTCATTGGTAATGTCTTCCCCTAAATAAGTCATTGGAAAACAGGGCTCCCTCCCTCCCCGGGGGTAGTAGGTACTTTGCTGCCCAAACTCCAAAGAAGGCAGGTTGGCTGCTGGGAAGGCAACCAAAAGGTCCACCACACTCAGATTGAAGGCTCAAGGAGCAGAAGGATGCAGATCCCTAGGATGCAAGCCCCTAAGGGAAGCTGGAGACATCAGTGTGGAGGATTTGTAGTCGACAAGGTCATGGGCAATTGCTTCATGCACTGTTGATTAGTACGTGCACCAGAAACTTTTCTCCTTTGTTAAACTACAGAAAACTGAAATTCAGGGTGCAAAAAAGGAAGATGGTCCAAAGTGAGCTCTTAAGATGGGCGTCGTAGGGCTTGTTGTTTTAAGCTTATTCAAATGCGGTCTAGCTCAGATCGTATTAAGGGCTACTGTCTTTACCACTTACAGAATCTGATCCACAGTCTGCTCCACACCATGGAAAGGTGCTTTTAAAAGAGGTCTGCCTTTGGATTGTGTGAAGGACTTATTGACAGAATTGTGTGGGGCCAAGGATATATACAACTAGAGAGATTTTTCAGGCAGGAGATCGATCTTTGGGCACAGCTTGAAAAGTCAATCATCCAGTGGCAAGTCTCTGAGGAATTCAAGAGTTGTAGCTGGAAAGCTGGGGATCAAGGACTGAGTCCTTGGTGGAAAGAGAAGAAATCAGAATTTATGTAGCTGTGCTGGCTTTTCTAGACCTGCCTCTGGATGTGCGGTGTCGCACTGAGATACTGTGGGGCTCTTATTCTTGTGTGACTGCCAGCATAACTAATGATCAAGGGAAAGGGATGCTTTTGTCCAAGACCACTGCTAACTACTAGTCCCGTCAGCTCACTCTGTATGTATTAGTCACGTTCAATGTGAAAGGCATGTTTGGTGTGGTGGACGGAACCCAAAATCCAGAAAAATCTGATATATCTGAGCACTTACTTATGCAAGTCATTCTACTACCTTTCATGGGAAATGATGAAGTCAATTAGGAAATTGGCAGTTAGCTACAAAGTAGAGAGCACACAGGCATAACTGGAATTTTCTGATGGTTTGAAGTACTTTGAACATAGCCCCTCTACGAAAGTGTTTGGACGTTGGATACATACTTGAAGGGAAAAAACAGATTTGAGTCCCCTTGCCGGTGATTTTGCTTAAATGGTGTTTATTTTTTAAGGATAGATAATAATTCCACTTCTGACATTCCCATTAGGATCATTGTGAGGATAAAATCAAGATAATATTGATGAAATGTTTTGTGATTGATAAAGTTCTATAAAATATGAAGGCCAGTTGCTTGGTTATTTCAGTACTTCTTGTAGCAGTTATTTTGGGAAAGTGGCAATTGACAAAGTCAAAGAATTCCTAGAAATTAGCCCCTATTGACAAGGAAGGAAAAATATACTTAATATAATTTTTTTAAAAAAATGTTTTTCAGTGTGGTAGTTTGAAGTTTTAATTTGGTCCTTGGCTTTGCACCCAAACATTTTGAGAGGGAACCTCAGGACGCAGGACTGTTTACGTTTCAACAGTTCATTCACTGAGGAATAAAATAAAATAGACAAAATACTGAACCAGAAGCAGTGTTAAGGTCCTAAGCTTCAAGGAGCATGTGACCCAGTGCCAGCTGCACTGTATAAAGTAAGCTCAATGAATAGTGATGAAGGTTGGGATGAATCGTTAAAATATTCATCTTTTCCTGTTGTTTTTTCTGTTTCAGTTCTTCCCTTTCTGAGATGTGTTTTTCAGAAATGGCATTTCTGATATCACCACTGTTAAAATACGACTTCATATTAGGATAGGTAAGATCTCTCACAGATACATCGTTAAGAGAAAGTCACTGTATTGAAAACTTCATTTAAACTCTACAGTTCTTCGTAATACTGCCATTTAAATGAAGCAAGTAATTTAAGAAGTAGAAAAATCTCAACACCTTTCCTTCCATACCTTTCACTCACTTTGCAAATATCCAAGCACTTGCTTTGTGCCGCACACTGTTCTAACCACTAGAGAGGTATTAGTGATGAAAACCAGCAAAGATCCTGCCCTCACGGATTACAGACTAGCAGCAGTCTGACAATAGACAATAAATAAAAGAAACATGAAAGGCTGTAGTTTCTTAGAAGGTGATACTCTCTGAATAAAACAGGGCAGAATAAGGGGGATTGGAAGTGTAGATTGGTGGAGAGGTATATAGTTTTAAAGTGACTGGTCAGGGAGGCCTCCTTGAGAAGGTGACATTCGAACAGAGACCTGAAACAGGTGGGGGGAAAGACCATTCCCAGTGGACACAGCTGTCCAAGCAAGGGGTGCAAAGTTGAGTGTACCTGCATGTCTGAGGGTAGAAGGAGACCAGATGGCCAGAGAGGGCAGTTGGCAGACAACCTTTGTTATGCTGTTCAATGTTATACAAAATTATTTTGCGGTACTTTGTATTTCATTGAAAGCTTCTTCAGAGTAGACCTTGGTTAACTACTTCTAAACTGAGCCACATCCTAGACTGTTAAGAACTGGAAGGAACTTGAGATGCTGTATTATTGCTGTTCTTTCATTTTATGGGAGAAGCAGCTCGGGTCCACTGAAATAATTGGCTGCATAGTGGCTCAATTAGTAAATCTCACTGTTTTCAGAGATGGATGTGGTAATGAGAAAAAGGAAATATTTTAGAAAGTGAAGTATACGCAGAAATTTTCTTCAAAGTTTGCAAATGTTTAACCCCTTAAAATTTTATTTTTATGTGGTAAAATGTATACAATATAAAATTTGCCATTTTAACCATTTTTAAGTATACAATTCACTGATATTGATTTCACCCACAATGTTGTTCAACCATCAGCACTATTGATTTCCAAAACATTGTCATCACCTCAAGCAGAAACTCTGTATTCATTAAATAGTAACTCCCCATTTTCCCATCCCTCTAGCCCCTTAGTAACCTCTGATCTTGCTGTCTCCATGAATTTACTTGTTCTAGATATTTTGCATATGTGAAATCATACAATATGTATCCTTTTGTGTCTGGCTTCTTTCACTTAGCATATCTTTTTCAGGGTTCACTCATGCTATAACGTATCTTAGGACTTCATTTCCTTTTAGGGCTGAATAATCCATTTTATACACGTACCACATTTTTTTATTCATTCTCCGAAATTGAGTTGTTTTTGCTTTTGTTTTGTTTTGTTTTGTTTTTAGCTTTCATCTACTGTGAATAATGCTGCTGTGAACATTGGTGTGCAGTTCTCTTGAGTCCCTTTTTTTCAATTTTTTTGATATATATATATATATATGTGTGTGTGTGTGTGTGTGTATATATATATATCCATCTGTGTATCTACATATGTCTATAACCATATTTTGTATATACATGTATATATATATACACCCATGCATACAGATAGAGATAGATAGATTGATCTATTGAGGGGGAGAGAGAGAGAGAGAGGGAAGAATGGCTAGGTCGTAAGGTAATTCTATGTTTAACTTTTTAAAGAACCACCAGACTGTTTCTCACAGCAGCTGTGCCATGTTATATTCCCAGCAGCAATGCGCAAGGGTTTCACTTTGTTCCTGTCCTTGATGGCACTTGTTTTCTCAGTGTTTTGTTCGTTTGTGTGTTTGCTTGCTTTGTATGATAGTCGGCCTAGTAGGCATGAAGGGATATCTCACTGTGGTTTGGGTTTACATTTCCTTAATGACTAAGGATGTGGAGCACCTTTCCATGTGCTCTTGGCTGTTTGTAGAACTTCTCTGGAGAAATGTCTATGGAAATCTTTTGCCCATTTTTAAATTGGGTGGTTTGTCTGTGTGTTGTTGAGTTGTAGGAGTTCTTTATATATCCTGGATAGTAAACCCTAAACAGATACATAATTTGCAAATCCTGTCTCCCATTGGGTGTGTTATCTTTCCACTCTCCTCTCTGTATTTTTAATGAACACCTTGATTTTTTTTAGAGCAGTTTTAGGTTCATAGGAAAATTGAGAGTAACATACAGAGTTCCCATATACCCTCTGTACCTTACTCTGCCCCCACACGTGAATAACTCCCCAATTATCAACATCCCCTAACAGACTGCTACAGTTTTTACAATTGGTGAATCCATAGTGACATGTTATTATCACCCAAAATTCATTTTATACCTTAGGGTTCACTCTTGGGGTTGCACACTTCATGAATTTGGACAGATGTATAATGACATGTATCCATCATTATTATATCATGTAGAGTATTTTTCATTGCCTTAAAAATTCTCTCTGCTTCTTGCCCCCCACCAAATTCTCCCAAATTCCTCATCTTCTTGCATTGTCTGACAAAGGTATAATTATATTATGTCACCGTCTCTCTCTGGTTCAAGGTCATCCCATACTAGAGATGAAGGCACATAAGCTTCGCTTGTCTTGATACAGCTTACATACTGTGTGTTTGTGTGTATTTCTGTTTCATAGTCAACAACTGCCCATTCTCAGCCTTTTCTCAGGTTGGTGATATGACCTTTTCTGCATGGCACAGTGATTTTTCTAGGCCTTTTGGGATGGGGGTCTGAGAAGTATCTCCACCCACCCACCACCACCACCGAGAGCACAGATGTCCTATGCCTTCCGAGGCATGGCGTTGAGCAATAGCAGACAGTTTGAGTCTTTCCTGAGTGCTCTTTGTTCCCCATCCTGATGCATGGCTAGCGTAACCATTGTCTCTCTGAGATGCCTCTTGCTCACAGCGTCTCTGCTTGGAAGGGCCAGACCAGAGGCTGTGTGCCAAGCCTTGTGTGGTGCTTTGATTTCTCTCTTGCCAGTGCTTCTCTTTCTGCAGCTGTCGAGGCAGAGCCTGGAGGGCCATTAGCTGTAGAAGGGGACAGTTTATGGGATTAGATGGTTTTAGGCTCTAAGATCCACTTAGTTTCTACACTTTCACAGTGAAGACTTCTTACTGTCCTCTTTTCAGTTGCCATTCACCTCTCCTCCTCGTCCTCTTTTTCTCTCTCTTCTTTTCAATTTCCCCATCTCTGGGCTCTTACCTCACATTAGTTTGCTTCAGTATATAGGCTGACCTTCTTAGAATGATTTTCAGCACCACCAACAAACAATTTTCCTGTGTGGGTTGCTCCATTCAGCACAAAGCTGTGTTAATCAGAATATCTAATTGCTTCCCATCCTGAGTAGTCTGTTTAATTGAGGATGTTTCTCTGTAGTCAGCTTTCTGCTTTGGGGACTCTAGTTTACTGGAACCCTCTAGTATTGGAATAGGGAAAAAATATACTGCCTTAAAACCCTGTCAGCCCTTGAGCACCTGGCAACAAATTACAGCTGAGGAGTGCCAAAGACCTGAAAATTAGACTTGCCTTGGCTGACAGTATCTTTAAGTGTCTAGTTATTTATGGCTCACTTTCTTCCATAAAGAATTTGAAGTGCCATATAAAAGTATGTACAAGAGGATAAAATAAATAGTTGAGATAATCAGGACAAAGAGGAAATAAGGATAAGAAAATAAAGCTGGGCCAAGAGTCACACAGAGAAATGTACCTTGAATACTTGTACAGTTGTAGAGGTGACCTGCAAGGTTGACTGTAAGCTTCCATGGGGCCAAAGTAAGGAGAGAATTATGATCAATTATGTAACTCATGGTATCGTTAAATGAAAAATAATCCAGTTGTTCAGGGAAAAGGAGCTTTTTCCATCTTCTTAGACCTGAGATCAGTTTATTTAATGACGTCTCATAGGGAAGACTGTGTGATACAGTGATCAGCATCCTGGACAGAAGTGCGTGGTGTCTTACTAATGTCCTAGCTGGAGAGCACAGTGCAGGGTGCAGTTCAGAAGAAGCTGTTCTAGGTGGAACCAAAACAAAGTATTTCAAAGGCAAAATTTGGTACAACTCAGCAAATAGATGCCACATCCTTTCTTGCAACTCTCCACAGTAATTGATTGTCACAAGTAGGCTTCTCCCTAAGAATAATTGTGAGACTCGGAGTATGGTGGAAGGACGCTGGAGGCCAGCTGCTCCCTGCTCCTAACCAAGATCTCGTCCTTAACCAAGGTGGTTGGGATTCCAGGTGCTTGATGTAATGGCTCCCTCACTGGTCTTAGCATTGGGTCCTCCTGGTAGAGCCAGTGTCCTATCTTCAGCAGAGGTTCTGAGCTCATCCCCACTGACAGCTAGGTGAAACTGACACCCCTGAATCATGCACACTGTGGATTTTTGTAGATCATGGTCTTCGTAAACTCATGTATCAGTAACCTTTAAAATGTTTTCCTCAGGAATTTTTATGTAGTCAGTCATGCCGTCCACAAATAAAGACTGTTTTACTTTTTTCTTTCCAATTTGTTAATCCTTTTTTTTGTTTTTGTTTTTGTTTTTACTTTTTCTCCCCCTTCCCCCACTGGTTTGGAACTCAGGTTAGTAGAAATAGAAGTAGAGAAAGTAGACATACTTGTCTTCAAGTTGACCCTGAAGACAAAGCAGCTGGTCTTTCACCATTGAGTATTACATTAGCTCTTGGTTTTTTATTGTGTCTTTTATTAGATAAAAGAAATGCCTGGTGTTCCTCATTTGCTGAGAATTTTTATAAAGAATGGATGTTAATTTTTTCAATTGCTTTTTCTGCATCTACTGAATGATCATGTGTTTTCTTTTTTAATCTGCTTATATGATGAATTACATTGATTCATGTTCATATGTTGAGCTAACCTTGCATTCCTGGGATAAATCCAGTCCTGACGTTGTGTTTTCTCATGCGTTGCTGGATTCAGTTTGTTAATATTTTGTTAAAGGTGGTTTGTTTGTTTTCTCTGTTCATTATGCATATTAGTTTATAGTTGTCTTTTCTTGGAATGTCTTTGTCTAGTTTTGGTATAAGGGTAATCCTACCCTCATAAAATTTCATTATTCTCTACTTTCTGGAAGAGTTTTGTAGAATTTGTATTATTTCTTTCTTAACATTGTGATAAAATTCATAGTAAAAGCCATCTGATCCTCAAGTTTTCTTTGTGGGAAGGTTTTTCATTACATATTCAGTATTTTTAATTGATATAGGTTATCTGTTCTTAATGGGCTTTGGTAGTTTGGGGGTTTTTTTGGAGGAATTTGTCCATTTTGTATGGATTGTTGAATTCACTTGCATAAGTTTATTCATAATATTCCCTCATTATCCTTTTAGTGTCTCTAGAATCTGTCTTTAGTGAGGTCTTGTCTTTCATTCCTGACATTGGTAAGTTGTACCTTCTCTTTTTTCTTTTTTTCCCTTATTTGTCTGGCTAGCAGTTTTTTGATCTCTTCTTTTAAAAAACAGCTTTTGGTATACATATACAGTGAAATATTACTCAGTGATAAAAAGAAATAAGACCTTGCCATTTGCAGCAACATGGATGGACCCAGGGTGAAATAAGTCAAATAGAGAAAGCTTTTTTCTTTTTTATGACTGAGTAATGTTCCATTGTGTATATATACCACCTATTCTTTGTTCATCTATCGATGGATACTTGGGTTGCTTCCATATCTTGGCTGTTGTAAATAATGCTGCAATAAGCATAGAGGCGAATGTATCTTTTTGAATTAGTGTTTTCATTTTTTGGAGGGGGGTAAATACCCAGTGGTGGAATTACTAGATTTTATGGTATTTCTATTTTTCATTTTTTGAGGAACCTCCATACTATACTATTTCCCAGAGCGGCTACGCCAATTTACATTCCCACCAACAGTGCACGAGGCTTCCTTTTCTTCCACATCCTCGCCAGCACTTGTTATGTGTCTTTTTGATTCCAGCGAATACCATATGATTACACTTAAGTGTGGAATCTAGAAAACAAAACAAAGAAATAAACAAATAGCAGAAACAGACCCATAAAAACCAAGAACAAACTAATGGTTGCCAGAGGGGAAGTTGGTGAGAGGGTAGGCAAAACAGGTGAGGAGGAATGGGAGATGCAGGCTTCCAGTTAGGGAAGAACTCACAGGATTAAAGACACAGCATAAGGAATCATGTTGTATTGTGACAGATGGTAGCTACACTTGTAGTGAGCACACCACGACATAATGGAGCTGTGTAGTCACTATGTTGTACATCTGAAACTAATGTAGCATCGTGTATCAACTAGGCTTCAGTTTTAAAAAATTCTTTTAAACCAGCTTTTGGTGTCATCAATTCTCTATTGTTTTTCTGTTATTTTATTTTATCACTTATGTTGTTATTTTTATTTTTTCCTTGTTTTGCTTAGTTTGTTTTTAATTTTCTTTTCTTTTTCTAGTTTTGTAAGGGAATGGATCATTGATTTGACACCTTTTTTTTTTTTAAGATTTTATTTATTTATTTGACAGAGACAGCCAACGAGAGAGGGAACACAAGCAGGGGGAGTGGGAGAGGAAGAAGCAGGCTCCTAGCGGAGGAGCCTGATGTGGGGCTTGATCCCAGAATGCTGGGATCACGCCCTGAGCCGAAGGCAGACACTTAACGACTGCGCCACCCAGGCGCCCCAGATTTGACACCTTTCTTATTCTCTGACAGAAGCATTTAATGCTATAGGTTTCTTTTGAATCATAGCTTTAGAGCCTTAATTTGTATGCATGTCAAGGCATTTCCTAATTTTTCTTGTGATTTTTTTCTTTGAATCTTGGATTATTTAAAAGTATGTTGTTTAATTTCCCTATTATTTGGGAGTTTTTCCAGGTATTTTTATACTGTTGACTTCTGATTTATTTTCATTTTGGGCATGGGTTGTTCCTTGTTAGTATTTTGAGATTTTTTTTGTGTTCCAGAAAATGGTCTATGTTGGCAAATGACCCATCTGCACTTGAAAAGAATGTGAATTCTGTTGTTGAGCAGTGTCATGTGCATAATTTTATATGTGATGAAATTAACAACCTGTGATGTATTGGAAATTTTTTTGAAAGTTCTTCAAACTTTTTCAGGCCAGTGCTTCTCAATCTCTCTGTAACATAGCTAAATATTTGTGTTTCCATTTGTCTTTATGATTGCCTTGATGCCAAGTGATAAACAGAAATGCTACTATTTAACTTACAGTGAAGCATTTTTCCAGCTTGACCTTACACATCGAATCTTGAGGCTCCGTGAGAAGTCAAGTTCAGCTAGACTGCATGGAGATCTCTAGAACAATTTTAAGCTTCTTTTTGTGTTTTAGAAAGACAATAAATGCAAAATAAAAATAAGAGCAAATGTGACTCTTGGAGATGAGTCATTTATTGTTCTATCCTTATACATATCTAGTGGTGACGGTGTCCAAATATATGTTTTAGAAAGGGAATTAGTGGCACTAGCCAGATGGACCAAATAGGGAGACAGACGGTGACTACTTGGGTGTTTCTTGGAAGAGCCCAGGTGAGAGATGTTTGTTGAAGGTGCAAATATGTAGTGACAATTAGACGAGAATGATGGGATAGTTTTGAGAGAAATTTTGAGATATAATTTAAAGGTCTATATCTGAAATGAGGTAGTGTTGGAGTAAAAATTTCCTCCCAGGTTTCTGCCTTGAAAAACTAGACGGAAGTTGATCCCACTCATCATAAGGTAGAAAAATCAGATGAAAAGCAGCATATAGTTGGGAGAAGGAGTATTATATAGCCTTGGCTTAGGACTGTTTGCTCTATATGGAGAATGAGCAATGTGATAAATAATGTGGGGTGGCATGGCCTTTGGATAGATGTGATATTATGACATAATGGATACTATGGCATATGCAGGGTGTTACAATATAGGGGATTCATCTTCTTTTAAGCTTAATTCGTGATCTCTCCTATGTGAAACCCTGTCTAGTCTTTATTTGCATTTCCATAATGGGAAATGTTTACATAAAAGGCAAAAACCCAGATAATTTAAAAGTGTCTGGTTAGTCCTTGTTGAATAATAAACCACTTCAAACTTAATGGCATAAGAGAGCTACCATTTATTTTTTTATTTTTTTTATTTTTTATTTTTTTTTTAAAGATTTTATTTATTTATTCGACAGAGAGAGAGACAGCCAGCGAGAGAGGGAACACAAGCAGGGGGAGTGGGAGAGGAAGAAGCAGGCTCATAGAGGAAGAGCCTGACGTGGGGCTCGATCCCAGAACTCCGGGATCACGCCCTGAGCCGAAGGCAGACGCTTAACCGCTATGCCACCCAGGCGCCCCGAGAGCTACCATTTATTATTCTGTGCTCACAAATTTGGACAGCACATAGTGGGGATGGTTTGGAAATGTATTGGGTCTTAGAGAATGAAACTGACCAATCCTGGCTATAAAAGGGAGACATAGAAATCCGTTTTTACTAATCATGATTATCCTAAAAGTTTAGCCCCATTGTGACATAAGAGGAATACTTTGTTCTTATAACCTCTTAAAAATAAACAGAAAAGAAATTGCTGTATTTTATCTAGTACCAAAAATCTCTATTGTCTGAAATATTTCTTGTCACTCTTTATTTAAAAAGGCATGTAGTGTGAAGTCTCCCCATCTTTGTCCTCTAGTTGCCCAGTTCTTTCCCACCCACCCCCAAATTAAAAACAAAGTCAGACAGCTGCTGCTTTGAGTTTTTGAAATCTTTCAAAGATTTTTTTTTTATAATAATATGCCATTGTGTGGACATAGCCTAGTTTATTTATTCAGCTCCCTAGTGATGGACATTGGGTTGTTCATAGTCTTTTGCTTTTATAAACAATACTCCAGCAAGTGGCCTTACACATTCATAATTTCCCGTAAGTAGGATGCATTCTAGTAGCTAAACTAACAAGGCGGTATACCCATCTGTAGTTTTGACAGCTCCTGCTATATTTTGCTCTTTAGGTCAATGGGTTAAAAACCCAGTTGGGAACCTACCAGCTGTGTAGAGGGTGCTTGTTTTTCCTTGGATTTGCTATCAAGTATGGGATCAGATGTGTTTATTTAGCTAATCCGATAAGTAAAATATGGTAACTTGTGCGTTTTTTTCTTGCATTTTTCTTAACTAATCTTTTTGTTTGCTTAAAGGTAATTTTTCTTTCTGTTTCTATGACTGTCTTCATGTTCTTTGTTCATTTAAAAATTGAGGTTGTTGGGGCACCTGGGTCACTCAGTCAGCTGAGCATCTGGCTCTTGATTTCAGCTCAGGTCATGATCTCAGGGTCATGGGATTGAGCTCTGTGTTGGGCTCCACGTTCAGTGTGGAGTCCGCTGGAGGTTCTCTCTCTCCGTCTGCCCCTCCCCCTGCTCTCTCTCTCTCAAATAAATAAATAAATCTTTTAAAAAAAATTAGATTGTTGCTTTTTTTCTTACCTACTTTTAGGGGCTCTTTGTAATTCTTGTTTTTGCTTTAGAAAATGTTTTGGGGACTGGGGAACTAGCTGGGGATAGATGAAAGGAACAAAAGCTAAGACACTAAAAAAAGAAAAATACTAGATATTAAATAAAATCTTACCCTGAATCTATTGCTCATTCAGTTACAGATATCAGGCTCTAGATGGTTGGTTATATCTAAAAAAGTGATCGTGAAATCTAAAAGTTTACAGAAAAAGACTAAGTTACAAAGCAGCATTAACATTCCTACCTATCTTTATTACTTTCTTATTGAAATGACTATAATAATTTCAAGAAAATGTTTTAAAGTTGTTTTAAAATTATTATCCATTATCATTCTTGAACATCTGATTTTGCTTTTATTTTTTCACAGTACAATCCTCATTTGTAGCTATATTCAATAGTAGTATCACAGTACATATTCATGTTATCGTAGATATTCTTCATAACTTCTTATAGTCTGTCACTTAATAAATATGTATTTGTATGGCTATGATTTTTAATGACTGCATCAACATATCATATAACTTTTAAGCCATTCCTTAATTTGGGCCACTCAGGTTGTTTCCTGTTTTTGCTCTTGTAAGTTGTACCACTGTGTATCTTCTTTCATTTATGTTTTTCTTTTGTTGAATTATTTCCTTAAGATAAATTCCTGAGTGGAGTTATAAGAATAAAGAATATGAACATTTTTAAGGATCTTTATATGTGTTGTCATGTTGTTTCCAAATTGTTGTAAAAATACATAGCATAACCAGCAGTGAATGAGGATGCTAAAACCACACAATGCAGAATATTCTGGAAACACATCGCCAGGACTGTAATTTTCCTTTTCAATTAAAGAAAAAAAATTCTTCTTTAAATATATTTTAAAAGTCTAACACGGTTATATTAAATTTCATATCTTTAACTAGTCAGCAACCTTTTTTTAAGGCCTCATGCATCAGTATGAATTATTCTAAAATATTTTGCCTCACACTTCAACTGCTCTCTTAGGCACCTGATCACGGGGTCACGGGTTGTGCAGTTTTTCCTGACCCCACTGGCTTCGAGGTTAAAGACCCCTCTTTCCTCCTCCACACCTGAGTGTTCATTCTTACTCAGGAACAAGTGCACTCAGCCAGCCACTTGCTTTTCTTTCATATACACCTTCCCTCCCGCTACTGAGCCATTCTTTCTCTCTGTATCTTTTTCTTTTGTGATCTCACTTTGACAATTTTAATTCATTCAGCTTTTAAACAAACCATTTGAAGAGGCTCATACTCTTGCATGGCTTCAATTATATGTTTATCCTTGGTTTTTTTTTTGTTTTTTGTTTTTTTGTTTTTTTTATAAACAGTGGTGGTAGGAGGACAAGGGAAGAAATGGATCCTCTCCTCTCTTACCTGCCTCAACCTTGAACCGTCTGCGTTTCCAGAATCCACTCCTAACCATTCCATGCTTCACTGTCACCCCTTTGTTATTGAAGATGTTGCTTCAGTCTGGAATTTTCTTTTACCTTTCTCCACATTTTGGATACGTAGTTGTTTTCTTTTGCTGGGTAACAAATTAACCTCATACTTAATGGATTAAAACCACATAAATTCATTATGTCACATTTTCCTTGCATCAGAAGTCCGGGTGCAGATTGGCTGGGTCCCCTGCTCAGGACCTTCATAGGTGGAGATCAAGGTGTCAGCAGGGCTGTGTGTTCTTCTGGAATTCAGGGTCCTCTTCTGAGCTCATTCACACTGTTGGGAGAACTCATTTCCTTAAGGTTGTAGGCGTGAGGGTCCCATTTCTTGCTGACCATCAGGGCCTCCCCCAGCTTCTAGAGGCCTCCCTCAGCTCTTAGCCACATGGCCTTCTCATTTCTGTCAGCTGACTTGCTCAGATGGACCTACATATAAAGTAATCTAATCACGGGGTGAAATCCCATCCTGTTCCTGGAGCCACCCAAACTCAAAGTGGGGGATTTACACAGGGCATGCATGTCGGGAGTGAAATCTTGAGGCCATTTGCAGCCTGCCCAGGATCCTAATCACCTTTAGGAAAAATTATGATCCTTTCATGAGCCCTTTCTGTAAGCTTTTCCAGTAGTATGAATTGCTCTGTTGCCTTCTTCACACAGCACTTTATGTCTTTGGTCTTACTCTGCTTCAGGTAAGCAAAATAAACCCTTCAAGTTCATGGCGTTGCCATAATGTAAACAACACACATTACCTTTGGAGTGAGTGGTACTAGATAAGCATTTCCCCTTGGCTTCCTTGCTCTCCGTGTATTATTGAGGTAACTCTTACTAAGGGTGAAGGTTGTTTTAATGAAATTGAGGGTTCTTTCTGAATATGAACAGTACACTCTGGCATGTTTCAAACATACCTGACCGTCTAGTGAGCCATGTAGGGACAAGAGACGATCTTTTCTCTCTCTCCTCTGTAACCTGCACATAGTAGGCTAAATGTTCAAATCAGGGCAAACAAGGATTACTCAGAGGCAGGAACCAGGGCTTTAAAGAGCCTGGGATATAATTATAAATTAAAGGCAATATTAGAGACAGCGTGACTCTAGAGTGCTTCAGTGAGGGAAGTGAATGAGGGGTGTGGGAAGCATGAGAAATGTAAGACGGGGACCCTCATGGATGTCTCCACGGCCCCTCCCCAGTGCCTTACCACCAGCAGTACTGGTTACTTACCAGCAAGTAGCATTCAACTGTGAGTCTTTATATATTGTAAATCAGATGTTTCGTTTTGTTTTCCTAATTGTAGCTGGTGCTCAAGATCGGATCGGTTGGGCCTTTGGCCTAGGATTGGAAAGAATAGCCATGGCCCTGTATGACATCCCTGATATCCGCCTCTTCTGGAGTGAGGATGAGCGTTTCCTGAAGCAGTTCCGCGTGTCAGATATCAACCAGAATGTGAAATTTCAGGTAAAATTACTTGAAGAATATAATAATGATAATAATAATAATATAATGGTTTTTAAGAATTAAAGGGTAATATACTTGAAAAGAAACTCATGGAATTTAAAAATAATGTGTATTTGAAGTTTTTTTTAATAAGATTTTTTATTTATTTATTTGAGAGAGACCACGAGCAAGAGAGCAGGAGAGAACATGACCAGGGGAGAGGGATAGAGGGGGAGAGAGAAGCAGGCTCCCCGCTAAGCAGGGAGCGCGATACAGGGCTCTGTCCCAGGACCCTGGGATCATGACCTGAGCAGAAGGCAGACACTGAACTGACTGAGCCACACAGGCACTCCTTGGAAAGAAATTTTTAACTAGAGGTCCATAAAGACACAGGAGTTCATAAACCATCAGAAATTGTATACAGAAAAATAAGAGATTTTTCAAGATTTTAGAGCAAAGAACTCACTTTGGGCTTTGTTAATGACCATTTTATCATTATGAAATAGTCATCTTAATCACTGATAAAACTTTTAAAGTTTAGTTTTCCTGATACTAATGTAGACACATTGGCTTTCTTTTTTTTTTTTTTTTTTTTAAGATTTTATTTATTTATTTGACAGAGATAGAGACAGCCAGTGAGAGAGGGAACACAAGCAGGGGGAGTGGGAGAGGAAGAAGCAGGCTCCTAGCAGAGGAGCCTGATGTGGGGCTCGATCCCATAACGCCGGGATCACGCCCTGAGCCGAAGGCAGACGCTTAACCGCTGTGCCACCCAGGCGCCCCCACATTGGCTTTCTTATGACTAGTGTTTGCAATGTGTGTCCTTTTCCTCATTTTCACTCTAGGTCCTTATATTAAGTGTGCTTCTTGTAAACTGCATAGAGTTGGGTCTTTTCTAGATAAGCCTGGATTTAATTGGAGTGTTGAATACCTCTTACATTTGCTATAATTACATGGGAGAGTCTTGGGCTTAATTCTGTCATTTTTTATTTCTTTCCCTTTCCACCTTCTCTTCTTTCTTCATTTGGAAACTGAGGTTTTGTGTTTCTTGGTTTGCTTGTTCTTTTATTCCATTTTATTACCCCTTTTCCTGTTCAGTCTCACCGTTTTATATTTTTAAAAAGATTTATTTATTCATTATTTTAGAGAGAGAGAGAGCACGAGCTGTCTGGACCCCGAGACCATGACCTGAGCCGAAATCAAGAGTCGGTCATTCAACCGACTGAGCCACCTAGGCGCCTCTCCATTTTGTATTTTTAAATGGCTCTTCTAGATTACAACATGCATAATTAACCCATCACCCTTTACCATGGTAACTATTATACAACTTCACGAGACATTTAACAGCCTTCAGTAGTGTGGTTTTGTTTGCTCCTCTTGAATTTAATATTACTATTGTTATTTTACTCCTCCATGTATTATAATCCCACAGTATATCAGTCTATTTGCTTGCAATAGCCAGTCGTCTTTTTAAAGAGACTTAAAGCTATGTCGCTTTATATCTCCCTTGATATTTACCCCACCGATCATCATTCCTTTCTGCCGATCTTCGTTTTTCTCTGTGATCATTTCCCTTTGGTCTGGAGAACTTCCCTTAATATTTTCCTGCAGTGCAGCATGAGTGTTCACTTCTGCTTGTCTGGAAATGCCTTTGTTTCACCCTTACTTTTTAGGAGTATTTTCTACGAGTATAGGTACCTAGGTTGCCAGTTTGTGCGCGTGTGTGTACGTGTGGGCGCGAGTGGATGTGTGTGTGCACGTATGGACACGTAGGTGTGTATGTGTGTGCGCGTGTGTGTATGTTTGTGTGAGTGTGCACGTGTTTTCCTTTCAGCTCTTGAAACATGTCATTTCATTGCCTTTATCTTTGTGCTCTGGTTTTCAGTGGTTTGACCTATGTGTGATTTTCTTTTTTCCTGTTTGGGGTTTCACTGGGTTGAGTTAATGTCCTTCAACTACCCTTGAAACCTCACTTAATATCTCTTCCAACAATTGTACTTTATTCTTTCTTTTCTTTTCAGGCAGCAGCTGCATGTATGTGAGACCATTTGAAATTATGCCATAGTACTCTGATTCTCAGGGTGTATGTTTTATTACTGATTTTTTTTTTTTAGCTCACTGCTTTATTTTGGATAGTTTTTATTCTCTTATCTTTGTGTTTATTAACCTTTTCTATTTTGTCCATTTAACCATTAAGACCCTCTAATGAATTCATTTTGCACTTATTCTACAATTTCTATGTGCTTCCTTTTCAGAGTTTTTAGTACTCTGGTGAATTCTTCATCTTTTTACCCATTTTGTACACTTTCCTTTAAATTCTTTAGCATCTTCATAATTGTTTTTAAGTCCTGTCTGTCAATTCCAGCCATTTTGTTATCTATTGTTCTTTTATTCTTTTTTCTTTGTTTTGGGTCACATTTTTCCTGCTTTTCCAATTACCTCACTTTTATATTGTGTATAAAAGAACAAAGAAGCCGAAGTAGGTAATATCTGTCCTCAGAAAGCCTTGTCTTTTCCCGTCAGGCAGCTAAGGCGACTAGGCGAGATCTCTTCGTTCTAATCAGGAGTTGAACTGGATTCCGGATTTCACATCTGATTTCCTGTTGATGGGGAGATCTGGCTCCACGGTAGAGTCTGGGATCTCTGCACGTGAGATTACGTCTCTGTCCTTTCCGCCCGATTGCCAGCTTCTTTACCACCAGTGCTTGACAGGCAAAAGTAGGCTGAAGGAGCACTGGCTGGCCGTGGGGGCTCGCCATTCCTCCACCTCCCGGTCCGCCGTACTAGCCGGTGCTCGGCTGAGAAAAGGTCGGCTTCTGTCTCATTGCAGCCAGGTTTCTTCACCGAGACAGGCTAGCTCTTCTGCCTGCTCACGCGCCGGGGCTGAAAGCACCCAGCAATGCCTGTCCACCCCAGAAGGGCTCCTCTCCCTCTGGAATTCTGCTGGATTAGACTTGTATCCAGATCTCCTCAATGTCTTGCATGACAAATAAGATTTCCAAATTTATTGTGTTCTCATCATTAAGTGGGACCAATGGTTTTCTGTGACCTTTTGTGTCCTTTTCCCAAAAGTGGAAAAATCTCCTACAACTTATGCACATTTTTAGTTTCACCTTTAGTGGCCTTTAAAAAAAATCGGTTTTTTTTTTTTTTGTTTTTTGTTTTTTGTTTTTGTTAAAGTAAGCTGTTTATTTTTGTTCTAGCACCAGGTCCTTCTAGGTTAGTTTAGAATAAAGCTCCATCTAAATGATCAAATGTAAAAACCTGACTAGGGATGTCAAGTTTTCCTCATTCACCTTTTCATTTTTTCAGTCATTTATTTAATTGGCAAATACTGATGGAACAGCAGCCAACACTGTACAGAGCAGGGCGCTCGACGCTGGTGGGACACTCACAGAGGACTAACAGTTGCTGCCAAGTCAGTGGCTCAAGTCCTATCTTAAGTGCACTTTAACTGTCACCTCTTGGGAGACGCAAAGATATCCAAGAAGAGACCATGGGTGTCTTGTATTACATGTCATTTTTTGTTGTTTCTTCTGCCTTCCCTGGCTCACGGTCTCAGTCTGTTCTCTCTCGGGTGCTGACTGCGAGCGGCCCGCTCCCCCCGTGCAGGTGGCTGCCGCTTCCCGGCGCCCGAACGCGGCGGCTCCCTCCCCCTTCCGTTTATCTTCCGATATCCGTGCACGGTTTACAGCTCCCCGCTTAGTACCTCAATACTCAGCGCTGGAGATGTTCATTTGTAGAGATCCAGATGCATCTTCCTGCGTCTCAGGCTGATTCCGTGGGTGTTCAGGATGGTCTGGTACCTATCCAGCTCGACTCAGGGGACCGGCTGAAAAAGGGGTCCCCTACTCCTCCGCCATCTGAACTCCTCCCTCTGCCTTCCAATTTCAAAGTCAGTGTATGCATACTCGCACTATAATGTGATTTCATTGGCTGTCTTTATGTAGTAAATTTAAGAACTTCTGATGGACTAGTTAGGATTTGATTGCTGAAAAAAATATCTTCCCATAAAATACTTTGTGAATTATAGATCACAGAGAGCTGTTTCCTAATTGTTCACCTGTAATTAGTATTTATTGATTATATTCCGCGTTAGCTCCCTATTGCTGGCATTGCAAGTTACCACAAATCTAGCGGCTTACAACAACATCCTTTATTATTTTATAGTTCCAGAGGTCAGAACCGTAAAATCAGTCTGACTGGGCTAAGGCGAAGGTGTCAGCGGGGCTGATTCCTTCCGGTGGTTCGAGGGGGAAAATCCATTTCCTTGCCTGTGAGAGCTTGTAGGGCTGTTCTCATTCTCGGATCATGGCTTCCCCTCACACTGCCTTTTCCCCTCTCCTTCCCTCTGTGGTCACATCACCTTCTCTGAATTTTTGTCTTCCTCTTACAAGAAAAGGACCCGTTGTGATTACATGAACTCACCAGGATGATTCAAGATAATCTCCACATCCCAAGATCCTTTCTTAATCACATCTGTAAAGTTCTTTCTGAATGTCAGGTAACCTGTTCACGGCTTCCGGGCCTTAGGACGTGGGCATCTTCGGGGGACCGTTATGCAGCTTAGCACATATACCTTTACATATTCTGTTTTCATCCTGGCAGGTGTAAGAGAGCAGATTTTGTGGCTGGATATAAGTAATGCAGACAGTACTGGAGCGTTAGCAGTTTTTAGCTATTTGTCTGGAGCGGTCATGGTTATATATACGAGAGGAATGAGGCTCATTTCGTCACTTAATGTTGTTGGCCCGTCTTAAGGCTATTTCACATGATCATTCTACTATGCAAGACTCTTCTCCAGAGCGGACGGAAGGAACGTGGGTGAAGGTCTGCTGGCAGCTGTGAGTGTGTGGCTTCTCTGGCTGGGAAACTCGGAGCCGTTTGGGAATTGTATTGTGCAGGGCTGGCAGGAGGCAGAAATTTCTTTTCTTTCATCTCCCTTCAGGCCATCCAAGATTATGTTTTAGGCTCTCGGCTTCTCTGGCATCTTCCTCTGCACAGTCTCCGTGGTCTTCTAAATCCATCCGTCCGCCTCGCTAGGCTGGCTCTCTTCCAGGGGCTAGCAGCAGTCTGATTTTTCTCACCCCAGGGCCTCATCTATGCCGCTCTTTCCCGAATACCTTCAAACCGTCGTGTGCATCTAGGAAGTAGGAAACTCACGTTATAATGTGATTTGGATTTTTGGTGTCTGCTGTACATGGTTTGAGCTCAGCACTTTGTCTGTTGTGGCTCTCTTTGCCCAGCCTTGAGCGGTGCCTGAAATACAGGGATGAACATGCTGGTGGTCTTATCATCCAAGCGTCTTCTTATTCTGCACAAGAGATCTTTGTCCCGCACTCTAGCTCCCCTGGCTGGGCTTGTATTCTGGCGTTTGGGCACTTGCTCTGTGTACCTTTGCCACCTCCCCTCGGTGACATTCACTGCTTCCGTACACGGAGTTGAATCTTCAACAATCCAAGTTTTGTTCGTCTTTGAAGTGTTCTTTAAATAGTCCTAGATGGTGAATTCAATACTCAGTGCTATACAGAGTAATTCTTGTTGAAAACCATTCGTTAATCACCATCGTGAATTGTATTTATAAATTTTACTTAAATATTGTGAATTCCACATGTGTCCAGAGTTGCTCACGAGGTCAGTCCCTATTTGATGAAATAATGCAGCAACGTTGGTAGTTCTCTTTTCTCCCAGTTAAGGAGTTTTATTGGCTCTCTTCTGTGGGCCCAGGCTGTATTTGTCCGTAATCCTGAATATTAGTTCAAACCCTTGTCCCTGCCGCAGGAGTAGGTGAGCATGGATGGGCGTGGCTTGCAGGCTTCCCCGCCCACACCCTGCGTAGGAGCGTAGTAGGAACAGTCACACTTAGTGGTTAACACTCATTTCGGCCTCAGTCTGTGCTCAGTATTCTAAAGACCTTATGTGCCTGAATGTAGTCCTCTTAATATCCCTCTGAGTTTAGGTACGATTATTCTTTGCACTTTACGGTTGGGGAAATGGTCGAGGGAGAGAGCCCAAGCAAGAGGAGCGAGCAGCAGGCAGAGGGAGAAGCAGGCTGCTCGCTGAGCAAGGAGCAAGATGTGGGGCTCGATCCTAGGACCCTGGAATGAGGATTTAAATTTTTCTAACAGTTCCGAAGATTGGTGTACAGTTTATAGAAAAATAAGGCATGGAGTGAAGTGGTCCAGTTGATCAACTTACTGGCAACGAGCTGTGTGTGTTCACGCCTCGCCCACTTGAGGTGCACATGCGTCACCCGAGGCTCTTGTTAAAATGCAGATTCTGATTTAGTGTGGCCAGCACGGAGCCTGAGACTCGTGTTGCTAACAGACTACAGACGATGCTGACTCTGTCGGGCTACGGAGCACACTCCGAAGCTGTGGAAGGACGGACAGAATCATCTTCCTTGTCAGGGCCTCCCTACCCCACCTTAAAACGAGACAATAAAGTGAGATAGCCTGACCAGGTGATTAAACTCACTTCCTCCACTGTGCATTCTAGATTTCGGCTTAGTGTAACTGATGTGGGAAACAAAGGCAGAAGAGAAATTATTAAATTTCCTTACTACTTGCCACCCATTGACAAGTCCTTGAAACAGGCAGAGTGACCTTCCTCTAGGGACTCAATTGCCTTGAAGTGGATACCTTGCTAAGGCAAAGGGCAATCTTAGCCCAACCCCCAGGCTCCTGTAAGTCTACTTTAACATATAAAAATTCCTTTGGAAACTTCCTTTATCTCTACCCCCTAAGATACGTGTTGACAATCATCCCCCAAGCTTATGACCCACAGATATCCATCTGAAGGGTCTCATGACTGAGTTTTTACTAAACAGTAACAAATGACCTTTTCCCAACAATAGCAAGCCTCCTCAGGTCTTGGAAACCTTGTTTCCAAAATACCTGGGAGGCTTAAGCTATCCCTAACCCCCTCCCAACTTGAAAGTATATCATGGGCCACTCCTCGTGACCCCAGTGCAGCTCTTTCTGCCCATGGGTTCTGTCCCCATGTTTTAATAAAACCACCTTTTTGCACCAAAGACGTCTCAAGAATTCTTTCTTGGCTGTTGGCTCCGAACCCTAACATATTTCCTACATCATAACTATTACAATAAGCAGATCTGTGAATTACAATTCCTTTGAACTAATCTTGAAACTCTTCTTTCTTCTTGCCCTCGAATTTGTTATCATGAATTTCAGTTGCAATCCTGTAACACTTTTGTTTTTATGACCTGCCAAAGGGCTTCCTTCCTTCTTCCTTTCCTTCTTTTACTCTTCGCTTCTGTCCTCCCTCCCTCCCTCCTTCCTTCCTTTCTTCCTTTCTCTGTCTCTCCCCCTCTCATTCATTCATTCATTCATTCATTCATTCATTTTTTTGTATTTGTCAGTATGAAGGGACTGTGTGAATAAACTCGTACAGTTTAAATGCATATTTAAAACATTATGCTTAAGTCAGAGATTTGTGTGCTTTATTTATGAAGAGAAAGCAGTAGTACTTAATTTGGGAAAAAACGGAACTAGAGATGTGAAGGATGAAGCTGGATGTGCACAGGATGCAGTGCAGCCCTCAGCAGGACGGTAACCGTGAAGGTCATCTCTGAGGTCAATCACAGATCGACTCCTGTGGGAAACTGTGTTAGAGTTGGCCTAGCTCTCCCTATAGTATGGAGCATCAACAGGGATGCTTGCTTATATGAAGACCGGGAGTTTCTAGAGGCCAGGGTTGGCCATTTTCCCTTATTGATGTCTTCCAGCAATCCTAGTTCAACGGCCGATATGTTGTATGTTAATATGTTTGGTACCTTATAATATTTGTTTGTTGAGTGCAGGCCACAGGGCTAACTGCTTGGCTGATCTTATAGCTTTCATTCATCACAATCTAATGGGGTGGGTACTATCAACTGATTTCACTGGTGATGCAGCTGAAGCTAGGAACCACCAAGTAACTCAGCTAAGAGAACTGTCGTAGTAAGGGACACAGCTAGGATTTTGTGGGCAGCTGACTGCAGAGAGCTCCCGATGGTGAAGTAGTAAACTCTGTTGTGCCTAGACGGAAACACTGTTCTGGAAACAGGAAGATGAAATTGACAGTTCCTGACGTCACGTTTCCAATCTGGAAGAAGAGGCAGCTTTATCAAGAGATAATTATAAAATAATATAGAGTCAGTAACGGAGCCGTATACGTGCTTGTAGACTTTGCTGACACTGACCAATGCATGTGGAGGTCAAAATTGTCTTCTTCCTTTTTTTTAATCCTTTTTTGCTAGTTTAATTCTCGAAATCCCTCCATGTCTCTCCAGAATTGTGTTAGGACTTTGAGCCTGTGATTACTCGCTAATCTCCATGGCTTGGAATAGCTCCTAGATCTAGTTCTGCGGTCATTATCATAAATGTTGTCTGATAGAGACTTAATGCAGGATTATGCAGAGTTTCTTCATTCTATTCCCAAATAAATCCAGCTGTGAGAATCCCACCAGCTTCATTGTATTGCAGTGATATGAATGGCTCTCCAATTTTTTCACTATTTCCACGTGAATTTTTTCCCCAACTCACATATACACAGAAAACAGGTAAGTATTTTTCTTTTTCTAGAAAGGGATGGTTAGCCCGAGAAACTGCAGGTGTACCTCATTTTAGTCTGCTTGTTTTATTGCATTTCATAGATACTGCATTTTTTACAAAATGAAGGTCTTTGGCAACCCTGTGTCCAACACGTCTGTTGGCTTCATTTTTCCAGTATCGTTTGCTTGCTTTGTGTTTCTCTGTCACATTTTGGTACTTCTTGCAATACTTCAAGCGTTTTCATTATCATTATATTTGTGAGGTGATCTGTGATCAGTGATCTTTGATGTTACTAGTGCAATTGTTTGTGGCACCACAAACCAAGCTAAGACACCGAACGTAATTGAAAAATGTTGTGTGTGTTCTTGCCGCTCTACTGACCACCCAGTCCCCCATCTCTCTCCCTCTCCTCACGTTCTCCTATTCTCCGAGACACAACAATATTGAAATCAGACCAATTAATCACCCTACATGGCCTCCAAGTGTTGAAGTGAAAGGAAGAGTTGCCCATCTCTCACTCTAAACCAAAAGTTAGAAATGATTAAACTTCCTCACTTCCTTCAAATGCTGACATAGGCCAAAAGCTAGGCCCCTTGCCCCAAACAATTAGCCAAGTTGTAAATGCAGAGAAAAGTTCTTGAAGGAAATTGAAAGTGCTACTCCAGTGGACACACGAATGATAAGAAAGCAAAACAGCCCGATTGCTGATGTGGAGAAAGTTTTAGTGGTCCAAACGAAAGACTACCAGCCATAACATTCCCTTGAGCCAAAGCCCAATCCAAGGCATGACCCTAACTCTCCCCAGTTCTGTGAGGGCTGAGAGAGGTGGGGAAGCTGCAGAAGGAAAGTCTGAAGCTAGCAGAGCTCGGTTCCTGGCTTTAAGGCAAGACGCCGTCTCCGTAACATCAGAGTGCAAATGTAAAGCTACAAGTGCTGATGTGGAAGCTGCCGCAAACCATCCAGAAGGTCTAGCCAAGGTCACTAATGACGGTGGCTGCACTAAATGACATATTTTCAGTGTAGACCAAACAGCCTTCTATTGGAAGAAGATGCCATCTAGGACTTTCATAGCTAGAGAGAAGAAGTCAATGCCTGCCTTCAAAGCACAGGCTGACTTTCTTGTCAGGGACTAATGCAGCTGGTGACTTGAAGTTGAAACTGATGGTCGTTTACTATTCCAGAAATCTTAGGGCCTTTATGAATTATGCTAAATCTCCTCTTCTTGTGCTCTATAAATGGAACCACAAAGCCTGGATGACAGCACATCTGTTTACATCATGGTTTACTGAGTATTTTAAGCTCTCTTTTGAGACTTACTGCTCAGAAAGATCCTTTTCAAAATATGACTGCTTATTGACAATGCACCTGGTCACCCAGCAGCTCTAATAGAGATGTACAACAAGATGAATGTTGTCTTCATGCCTGCTAACACAACATCCATTCTGCACCTCATGGGTCAAGGAGTGATTTTAACTTCCATGTCTTAGTATTTAAGAAATGCATTTTGTAAGGCTGTAGCTGCCAGAGATAGTGATTCCTCTGATGGATCTGGGCAAACTGTATTGAGAACATTCTGGAAAGGATTCACCATCCTAAATGCCATTAAGAACATATATGATTCATGGGAAATGATCAAAATATCAACATGAACAGGAGTTTGAAAGAAGTTGATTCCAACCCCCATGGATGACTTTGAGGGCTCAGGACTCCAGTGGAGGAAGGAACTGCAGATGTGGTGGAAACAGCAAGAGAACTAGGATTAGAAGTGGAGCCTGAAGATGGGACTGAACCGCTGCCATCTGGTGATAAACTTGAACAGATGAGGAATTGCTTCTTGTGGACTACCAAAGACCGTGGTTTCCTGAGATGGCACCTGCTCCTGGTAAAGATGCCGTGAAGACTGTTGAGATGACAACAGAGGATTTAGAATGTTACATAAGCTTAGTTGATCAAGCAGCGGCAGGGGTGAGAGGATGGACTCCAGTTTGAAAGAAGCTCCACTGTGGGTAAAAGGCTATCAAACAGCATTGCGTGCTACAGAGAAATCATTAGTGAAAGAAAGAGCCACTCACTGTGGCAAACTTCATTGATGTCTTATTTTAAGAAATTGCCAGAGTTCCCCCAACCTTCAGCAGCCACCAACCTGATCAATCAGTAGTCATCAACGTGAAGACAAGACCCTCCACCAGCAAAAAGACTACAATTCACTGAAAGCTCGGATGATGGTTAACAATAAAGTATTTTTAATTAAGGTATATACATTGTTTTTTAAGACATAATGCTATTACACATTTAATAGACTTCAGTATAGTATAAATATAACTTTTATATGTACTTGGTGAACCAGAAAATTCATTTGGCTTGCTGTATTGTGATATTTGCTTTATTATGAACCTGTAATAGAAAGAGGTAGAGGAAGATGTGGGAAAGATGACCATCTACAGAACCTTTTGTATGTGCTCTGTAATCATTGTTGACTGCAAAATGAGGAGAGATGCAATGAGCAAGAGAATGGACAAGTTTGTATTGGGAATCATTATAGTGCTTATATGTAAAGCATTTATATCAGAACCTATCACATAGTAACTGTCTCATCCAGGTTAACTAGTATTCATATTTTTATCACCACCACTACTAATACTGTCACCAGCACCACCATAACTACTATAGAACATAACTCTTCTGAGCACAGCAGCTACAGTCCTCATGATTCCGGGCCCTTCCTGCCCATAATTTCCATCTTTAGCTTGCTTTGCCAGCATTGGTGTTATGTAACTCCACTCTTACGATGTTAGGACGTTTCATTGACCTGTAGTCTATGGAGTCCTCAGTACTGTGGCCCCATGTTTGTATTGGAGCCTCTGTCCTCAGAGGCCTGTGGATTTATGACTGTTTTTTGCTTTTGTTAAGGCAGGGGATGTTGTGATACATTTACATATTTCAAAAATTGCTACCACAAATTTCTTTTTTGTTTAAGGCACTTTAAAAAAAACAAGAATGAAGTCTTCAGTGTCTTCCCCCACAGCTCTCTTGTAGTGTAGTTTAGAAGGATGTGTGTTACATGACCTTTATATGTACACACATTCAATGTCCATATTACATTTTCTTGGCTATTAACCTTGGAGATGTACAAGAACTTCCTATTTATAGACAACACATTAAATTTCAAATCTTGCCAACATCCATAAAATCTGACGAATTATGTGCAGTATATTTTAGAAATTATCTGACTAGAGGAGATTTTGGTATTTTTTAAAAATGATTTTGTGTATTTATTTATTTTAGAGAAAGAGAGAGAGAGGACACACAGGGGTGGGGGGGTGGAGGGGCAGATGGAGAGGGAGAGAGAATCCCAAGCAGACTCTGCGCTGAGCACAGAGCCCAGTGTGGGGCCCGATCCCACAACCCTGAGATCATGACCTGAGCTGATCCAAGAGTCAGACCCTTAACCAACTGAGCCACCCAGGCGCCCTCGGGAGGTTTTGGTATTTCTGTCTCTGGAACCAGAGGGATACATTAATACTGTACAGAATCATCTAAACTGGATACTAATAGTTGATAGATCATAAAGTTAAAAGTTACAGTTTTAGAAAATATTTCATAATGTATATGTGTTTCAAACTATCACATTGCACACCTTAAAAATATATACAATTTTGATTTGTCAATTATACCTTCATAAAGCTGGAGAGAAAAAGTTACAGTTTTAAAAGGAAATCATCGGAATAGAGACCAGAAACAAATACAGTTTTGAAGAAATTGTCATAGGAAAAAAGAACACGCCAATTAAACAAGGATGAGTAGATCAGTGGGTTTTCTCCCCAGGTATGAATATGGGAAGTTGTTGTTACAGGTTGCAGTAGGGGTGCTTTTGGCTTCAAGAAAAAGACAACTCAAAATAGTTTAAATAAGAAGAACAATAGCAGGCATCCCTCAGTGATGCCAGGGGTCTAGAACCTCGAACGCTTTCCCCCTCAGGCTTGAAAGATGGCGGCAGGAGCATCGAGCATCACCTCATATAAGATCCAGAAGCAGAAAACAGAACACCTTTGTTTCCTTTTTTAAGTGTGAGGGAAAGGTTTCCAGAAGTCCTCAACAGAGTCTCTTCGCCTCATTTTCAAGGTGGTTGGAATGGTCTGTGAAGGTGGCTTGCTGTTTTCTGATACTTATACTGAACTCATTACAATAAGGCTTATTCTTCTGCATTATTTCACTACCGGCAATGCTGGATGCTTACAATTAGGCCCCGTGGCAGTGCTGTCTCTTATTACCACAGCCATTTTTATGAATAAACAGTCACTTATGAAATGGGATGGTGAGGCTCCTCGAAAAGCTATTCCAGCCTAAAACCTGCCTTCCGATGGCTAATGCTTGAAATCATCCCTTAGAGTTTGACCCCTCATCAAACGTGAAGTATTCCTTTTGCCTAGAATATGCTGTACCTACTCTCCTCGGACCACTGGGTGGGGTCCACGAACGTGTGTGGCTATGGGACATTTTCTTCTCTGTCTCAAATTGAGTATAGAAATCAGGGTCACCGTGGCATATCCAACCATGTTAACTATCTTGGCCAAAGGGGAAAAGGGCTGAAATACTAACCTCAAAGCCATTCAACCTGGGCATGAGATCCTGGGACTCGTCAGAGACATAACAAGTGTTGATTGGAGCCAATTCAAATGGAAAATTGAAGGTTTATATTAATGTTCTGGGGACCAAATTGAAGCCAAGTAGTTTACCTTACTAAATTCTTTGTCAAGAAAGGTAAGTGTGGTTGTTCCGTGTCTTTAATATATCTCATCCCGCGCAACAGGAAAAACACATCTCTTCACTGTTCCAATTAGAGGCGGGCTCTGCTCCTTCACTCAGAGGACAAGAGGAGCATTTGGGTTCATCTGAAACGTTAAGACTTAAAGTCAGCCTGCGTTTAGATAGAGAAATGAGAATTACTCTGATCACATTATTGCACAGGTTTTTACACTTTGTGCCTTTACATTGGTATTCTGTGTCTGTAATCTTGTGATCTTGAAAATGAAGAATGGTTAAAGTAAGCAGTAATTTATATGGTAGATAGCTTAATTATTCTTTCTATCACTTGGTTGAGTAATGAATCAAATGTTTTCTTTCAATATGAAGGAAGAATTTATTTTCTGAAGGGCCTCCCTATGGGTTTTATAAATGACAATTATAGACTGTAATTCACTACCAGAGAAAGTGAATGAGAAATACATGACCCTTGTAGAGTTCATTCGGCAGGTTTTGAACTCCAGGTTAACTGCTGTTTGAGAGCCAAATAGCTTTTTTAATTTTATTTTTTTAAAGATTTTATTTATTTATTTGACAGAGAGAGAGACAGCCAGCGAGAGAGGGAACACAAGCAGGGGGAGTGGGAGAGGAAGAAGCAGGCTCCCAGTGGAGCAGGAAGCCTGATGCGGGGCTCGATCCCAGGACAGTGGGATCTCACACCCTGAGCCGAAGGCAGACACTTAACAACTGAGCCACGCAGGCGCCCCCATTTGTTTTTAAAATGGAAATATTCTAAACATATAAACATCTATTTCTTGATTTGATTTGCTAATAACATAGGATTGTGTGCCCTCTTCCCAGCTAAGCCGTTACCTCTCTCAAATATGCTAGGATTTTACCACAGATTCTTCTAGAGAGTGAAAGCATCAAAAGTGCAGTTGACCCACCTAAGCCTCCCCGATGACGTTCTCCTTCCCTCTGTCCTCCCCAGAGGTGACCCCTGACTTCAATTTGATGTTGGCCATTCTTATGTTATTTGTAGGTATTAAAAAACAGTTTGTAGGATTGCTTCAAAGTGCATAGTAAGTGGCCAAAATAGTTAAAAGATAGAAATTCCGGCAGATGTTATGAGAAAATTGAGTGGATTCTAAAATGTATATAGAAACACAGAGGGCCAGGAATGGCCAAATAACCAACGTGATATGATTTGCTTAATCTGATGTCAAGTCCTTTTTAAAAGCTACGTGGACAGAGAGGCTGGCAGGACGCAGTGAGAAGCCCAGGAACATGCCTCTGTTTCACGCTAGACCTGTCACCACTCCTGCACTGTGGGACAGACAGACAGAAGGAGTCTTTTATGCAAGCTGAGCGGGGAAAATTGAGTGTCCATATGGAAAAAATGGAACTTGACCCCAGGTTCCTAATTATTCAAAAATGAATTCTAGGGGATTTGTAAATCTGAACGCATAAAGCAATTTGTTAGCTACTGACTTCTTTGAAAGAGCCATTTTACCAGGAGTGATTCTTTGATTCTTATTGGAGTAAATTGAATTGGGGAGAGATTGAGCTAAATGAACTATGGTAATGTAAAAATAAAGCCTAATTCAATGTCTGATCTTAAAAGTTTTGAAATGCATATTTATTTAATGTCGTTGCTCTAAGTTTTTTTTGTAAAGTCTTTTATCAAATAAGAGATGTTTCCTTCCATTTCTAGTTGTCTAAGAGCTTTTCCATAATCATAAATGACTAAAAATTTGTCAATAAGTTGATGTTTATATATTTTAGATACATATATAAATACATATATTGTCCATATATTTAAAAGCAGCCTCATAATTTTTTGGCTTTATTCTGTTCATGTGGTGACATATAGTGATTATTTTTTGCATGTTAATTCTTTCTATTCCTGAAATAAGCATGGTTGGAATATATGGTCTTTTTTGTATATTTCTGGATTTGATTTGCAAATAATTGTTTAGGATTTCTAAATTTGTGTTCTAAATTTGATTTCTAAATTTCTAAATTGTGTTTAGGATTTCTAAATAGATCTGCAGTTTTCTGTTTCTTATATTCTTATCAGGTTTTGATGTTAAAATTATTCTACACTCATAAAACTAATTTGGAAGGTTTTTTTGTTTTGTTTTGGGTTTTTTTCTATTCTCTGAGGCACCATTTTGAAGATCAGCATTATTTCTTTCTTAGAGTGTCTGATCCAGTTTACCAGTGAAGTTATCGGGGCCTGGAGTCCTCTTTGTGGGAAGTTTTTAACCACAGGTTAAATTTCTTTTTTTTTTATATAATAATATTTTTTATTATATTATGATTTCTTAACAGTTATTAGGCTATTCAAATTTTGTTTTCTTGGGTCAGTTTTGATAAATTGTATTTTTTCTAGGACTTTGTTTCATCTAACTTTCAAATAATGTATTACATAAAGTTATTTGTATTATTTTCTTATTATTCCTACTTTAAAAAAATATTTTTAATTGGGGTGCCTGGGTGGCTCAGTCACTTAAGCTTCTGCCTTGGGCTCAGGTCATGATCTTGGGGTCCTGGGATCGAGTCCCATAGCAAGGCTGGCTCCCTGCTCAAAGAGGAGTCTGCTTCTCCCTCTGCCTCTGCTGCTCGCTCCCCTCTCCCACTCATGCCCCTCCTCAAATAAATAATTTAAGAAAAACTATTTTTAATTAGTCAGTAGTTAAGCATAGTTACTAACATTTTATCTAATTCAGTACTCATCTTTTTTTTTTCTCCATACTGAGACTTTTCGTAGATTTTGCTTTTCTTTTTAATGAAGTTTATCCTTTGAATGTTTTTTCTGTGAGGGATCATAAGTGGTAAACTCTTTTGGTCTCTGTATATCTGAAAGTGTCTTGCAGTTGCCCTCATTCTTGAATGATAACTTAGTGGGGCATAAAAGGGCGGTCATTCTGCTGTATCACTCCGAAGCTGCGACTTCTGGCCTTTGTAAGTCTGATTTAGTTAAACTGTCATTTCTTTTTAGATAGTAATGCCTATACTCTTGGGTGATGTTTAAGGCTTTCACTTTACGTTTGATATCCTCCAATTTTACTATGTTGCGTGTTGGTGTGGATTTATCTTTATTTATCCCACTTAATACTTGAAGGATACTTTTATTCAATTCTAGAAAAATCTGTGTTATGATCTCTCTGAGTAGTGGTTCTCCTCCATACGCTCTTTTAGCTTTATCGTGGAGTCTCCGGTTGTTGTATGTTAGTGCTTCTTAGTTATCAGCCGTGTATCAACTATTCTTTGGTACTGTTTATTTCTTTGTCCTCCTGTGTCAGTGAATCTCTCAGTAATTTCTACCAACTTAGTAGTTTTCTCTGAGGGTTTGTTTGGTTTTTTGTTTTTTTAACTTTGTAACTTCTTATTTCCAAGATCTCTAGTTCCTTTTCATCTCCAACTTTTTGTTTTATTTCTGCCTGGTTTAATTTTCTAATTCCTTCCTTTTTAAAATGGTTGTTACTTTGTTTAGCAATTTGAATACCTCCATTATTGCTTATTTTAAAGGCTTTAGCTATTCTATAATATTAATTTTACCTAAAGTGAGTTCGTGCCTGGGTGTTGATTTAGTTTGTTGTGTTTATTTTTCAGTGTTTTCAAAAATCTGGCTTTGCAAACTCATTTTATATACCTGTTCATTTTTTCTTCTTTTTTTAAAAATTACAAGCACTGTACTCATCCCTCCTTGTCTACCGGCCTCTTATGATCTAGACGTGGTCCCAATGTGCCCCAGCTGACAATGATCTTATAATGGCATTTTAGAGGACCCACCTCTTGATTATAATACAGTCACCAAGTGAGTGAATCTGAATCTGTTTTTGTTTATTTATTCACTTTGTTTTTGAGATTCCACATATAAGTGAAATCATATGGTATTTGTCTTTCTCTATCTGGTTTATTTCATGTAACATAATACCCTAGGTCCATTCATGTTGTTACACGTGGCAAGATCTCATCCTTGTTTACATCTGCGTAATATTCGTGTGTGCGTGTGCATGTGTGAGAGAGAGAGAGAGAGAGTGAGTTGACATATATATGTGTATCTTCTTTATCCATTCATCTGTTGACAGACAAGCTATGCTTCCATATCTTGGCTGTTGTAAGTAATACCCTATAAACATGGGGGTACCTATATAACACTTAGCTTTTGGTTGATTCTCTCCTTGTTCATCAGACACCAAGTTACATGGCATGTGTGTGTTTATAACCGTCAGCCTTTTCCTCTGCCTGATAATCCTTTGGCACAGCCCTTTTCTAGAGATGTAGCGAGGCCTCTAAGCTTTTAGTAACTCCACCCTTTCTTCTTCCAAACAACCAAAGCATGCTTTTATGTAAGTGATAACCTCCACTTCAATTTGTGTGTGTATCTACATATATCTATATAGTATGTATTATCTATAACTACTCTGTAATATATAAAATATCACTGAGTCTCTACACTGGTGGAGTTAAGTCCAGTCAGACACTCTCCAAGGTCATTCCCTAATCTGTGATGCTCTGAAAGTGAGTAGGATTTCCTTGTCTCCTCTCCCGCCCACCTCAGATTACATTGTTCCTCCTCACATGGTGGTATGAAATTAGGGAAGGAGAACCAAATTTATATCTTTTTTAAAATCCTTTCCTCCAGAACCACTATTTATTGAGGAGCCTCAAGGGTGCCCCATCATGTGGCCCTCCTCCTTTGTGGCTTCCTTCTGCAGGCATGAAAGTAGAGATGGCTTTTCACCCTGGGCATTTGCAGTGGCTGCTGTCCCTCGGTGGCATCACTGGCCATCCGTAAACACAGTGGATATTGAAGACTCCCTCCTCGGTTGGCTTCTGATTATTTGTGCTAACAGTGCAGAACATAAGCCTCTTTTGTCTGTCTCTGTCCTTCCGTCTTTCCGTCTCCGTTCCTCTCAATTTTCTAGGTGACACTTTCTCTTACTCTCTGTCACTGTCGTAATATGTGGTTCTGATTCCAGTAAGGCTGTCAACATAGCAAGGAGGAAATGGTCCCGGGCTGCATGAAATCCAAAGGGAATTATTTCCCTGCTGTTTATTGAGACTATAGTTGATGTATATGAAATATGACAGGATTTATCCCAAACATAAGAACCTTATCAATTATTCTTTCAGAGAACTTTCTGAGCATCAGCTCCTGTGCCAGGCACCGTGCCTGGCATGGGGGATGCGGAGAGAGTCTAGTCCCTTGCCCCCATGCTCATGCACTAGTGGAGAGGACGTTAATATGGATATGTGCTTTGATAAAGGTAGGCCGTGGGAGTCCCGACGAGCGGGAGGCAGTCCGGCCAGTAATGAGGGGAAAGGAGACTGAGGACAAAGGCCTGGAGGCACCACTCAGCCACGGTCTCTGGTTCTTTTAGGTTATTTATAGGGGAGTGTGCTGAGATAGAGGGGAAATGTGGACAAGGGCAAATTTTAAGGACACGAAAGTTAGGGTTTGCATTTTCTCTGGAATGCAGTTAGCAAGACAACAAATCGGATGATCAAATTTCCGTTTTAGACAGATCACAGTTGTGATAGTATGAGGGTGGCCTGGGGCACGAGACCAGGAGTCCAGCCCGGGCCTAGCCCAGTGACTAGAGAGGAACTGATGGGAGGCTGAGGGGGGCAGTAGTAGAGAGACTAGAAGCTAGGGTTTTGGCTCACAGCATTTTCAGAGACACAGTTGAAAGTCTTGAGGTGTGAGCAGAGTGCAGGACCCTATGCTTCACCATCTGAGTTGAGATCCAGCTCCCTCTGAGAGTTACAGGGAGTCTGTTGGTAACTTTGCCACAGCCATACAAGCAAACTGGTATTGACCTGGGCAAACTGGATGTTGAAACACTGTGGGGAAGACACGTGAGAAGCCAGGTTTCTGGCATTTGGAGCGGGCTGGATGGGAAATGAGAAAAAACAGATTGGGGAATTTACATGAGTGGAAACAATTTCAGCTTAGGATTTATTGGTGTCACCTTTGTATACACTGCTTTTTGTTGTGGTTGTCTTTGTCATTTTTTTATCTTTAAAAAAAATTAGTTGCAGTATAGTTGACATACAATGCTATATTAGTTTCAGGTGTACAATATAGTGATTCAACAATTTTTTTAATAGTATTTTGTTATGTTAGTCACCATACAGTACATCCCTATTTTTTGATCTAGAGTTCGATGATTCATTAATTGTGTATAACACCCAGTGCACCATGCAATACGTGCCCTCCTTACTACCCATCACCAGCCTATCCCATTCCCCCACCCCCCTCCTCTCTGAAGCCATCAGTTTGTTTCCCAGAGTCCATAGTCTGTCATGGTTCATTCCCCCTTCTGTTTACCCCCCCCCCCCCTTTTTTCTTCCCTTTCTTCTCTTACCGATCTTCCTACTTCTTATGTTCCATAAATGAGTGAAACCATATGATAATTGTCTTTCTCTGCTTGACTTATTTCGCTTAGCATTATCTCCTCCAGTGCTGTCCATGTTGCAGCAAATGTTGAGAATTCATTCTTTTTGATGGCTGAGTAATATTCCATTGTATATATGGACCACATCTTCTTAATCCAGTCATCTGTTGAAGGGCATCACGGCTCCTTCCATGATTTAGCTATTGTGGACAATGCCGCTATGAACATTGGGGTGCATATGGCCCTTCTCTTCACTGCATCTGTATCTTTGGGGTAAATACCCAGTAGTGCAATGGCTGGATCATAGGGTAGCTCAATTTTTAACTTTTTAAGGGACCTCCACACTGTTTTCCAAAGTGGCTGTACCAACTTGCATTCCCACCAACAATGTAGGAGGGATCCCCTTTCTCCACATTCTCTCCAACATTTGTTGTTTCTTGCCTTGTCAATTTTTGCCATTCTGACTGGTGTAACGTGGTATCTCAGTGTGGTTTTGATTTGAATTTCCCTGATGGCTAATGATTCTGAACATTTTTTCATGTGTCTGTTAGCCATTTGTATGTCTTCATTGGAAAGTGTCTGTTCATATCTTCTGCCCATTTTTTGATTAATTTGTTTCTTGTGTATTGAGTTTGAGAAGTTCTTTGTAGATCTTGGATACCAGTCTTTTATCTGTAGTGTCATTTACAAATATCTTCTCCCGTTCCATGGTCTTTGTCATTGTTGTTCTCTTTTAATTGTCACAGGCAAGTCCTCAGTTCGTGTAAGGTTGCTTTGGAGAGCGGGATTTGTGGGGCCGTGCCCAAGGGAGCCCTGGGTCGAGGTAGAAATTAGAAGTCAGTATAGGTGAGTCAGAGGTGAGTTCTTCTGGTAGAACCGAGGCAGGTGACGGCGGGTGTGCACATTGTTACCAAGTGAGATGAATTTGGTGAGCCAGCACTAGGGCTGGTGCTGGGGAGTTGCCACTCAAAGGACAGAGTGCAAAGATGAGCAAGTATGATACAGGTGAAGCTCCCTCCAGGCAAGAGGACACATTCACAGAGGCGGGATGGGGATAGAAGGGGGACTGCCAGGTCAGATGTATGGTTCTTCTGAGGTGCCTGCTTCAGGCTCAGGAACCTTTGCTTGAGAACACTTACAGAAACGCTAATCATCATGGAAGGCCAATATTCCATTATGACACACACATACACACAAAATCACAGTTGCTTTAAGCTTCTGGAGATTTCTTCTGGAATGTTTCTGTATGGTAAGCAGAAAATATTCTTCTCTTGACCAAAGATTAAAAACTGGAAGAAAAAAAATAAGAATCAAATATTCCAATAGGTGCCATCCACATTTGAATATTTGGAAGATCTTCCTCACTTTTTATTTTGTTGGAAATGTGAGGAAATAAGAAAGGATATCGAAAGTTGGCTTGCATTATTTGTTTAAAGCTTCAATGATCCTGAATATTATGGTATGCCCTCTGAATTCCAGTGGAATGATGAAAACCCTAACATCTCCTTTTTTTACTTTTGTGGACTTCAGCTTGCTTCATCAGCATCATATTACCATAACTTTTGCATATTTTAAAGGTAATTCAGTTGCCCTCTTCCCAGATACTGTGGATTTCTAGTTTTGTAGGATTTTTTTTTTTTCTTCTCACCCAGTTTCCCAATTATCACCTTGTTAGCTGCACACCTGCTGCACAGAAGATTGTATTATGCCATTTAACCTTTTAAAAGAGAAAAGATAGAGTGGAAAATACACTGTGTTAATTGGCTAATTCAGCTTCAAAGAAAGTGGCCTCTGGGTGTGGAGCCTCGACGTACCTGCTGAAGGGGAGAACCTGCTTATGTAATAGATTCTAGAACCAGCACAAGAAAGACATTGACAGGTGTCTGGAATCAGGGAGAACGTCTGCACTGTCACTTCCAGCTGGGCCTTTCCCGTTCCAATCCACAGAGATCAAGCCCGATGAATAAACTCTTCTTTCCATCAGTTTCTACCCATTTCTTTCTGGAAGAGGCACCTTCGTTATTATGCCGCTCTGAAATAATTCTCATTTATCATCACATCCAGTGATTAGCTTTACTTCAGAAAAATAGATTCACTGGCTGTTTCATTTTCAGATTTCTCATGAAGATGTGGTAACTTTAAACCTAAATGGTTATTCATTTATTATACTTACTTTCACACAGTATCTATTAAAGGCAAATGTGCAGCCATTAGTATGTAAATTGAGCTTGGACCCTGAACAAATGAGGTAGAGCCTCAAACATTATTTATTGACTGATTGATTTCATTGTAATCAGAGGAGAGCCTATAGGAGTTCGTAAAACTACGGGTGGGAGGCCTGTATTAATATAAACACATGTCCATTTCATCTTGGTCTGACTTAATTCATGTCTGTTTTGTGACCTGGGGGTGTAATACCTTCATTTCAAAATGGTTTAGATGCTCACATAGCTATTAAATAATAATAGATAATGTAATGGAAAAGATTGTTGAATCCTATGAAAAAGAAAGTCTCACAGAAGTCTGTAGGAAATCCCGCCCTCAAAGCAACAGAAGTTAACAAGAGGGCACCGTGAGACCCTGATTCGAATCCCCCGTTTGGCATTTTCAGAGATGACTGGATCTGGAGCCCTTGGGTCACTCCCCTCGCCATCGTCCGACCACCCTCCCGGTTGACGAGCAGCTCCGACACCTGACCAGCTTTTTCTCTCTGCCGTCCTGGGAGCAATGCCACAGTCACTTGGCCTTCTATGAATCACACAAAAAGTATTTCCACCTCACGGATTCACTCCACAGTCACATCGGATCATCCAACCGCTGGTCTTTTGCTGCGTAGCCCATCTCATACCACAGTCCTCTGTCCTGTCCTTCCAACTGCTACATTTCTTTTTTTTTTTTCTTTATAGAAGTATTTATTTATGAGAGAGAGCGTGTGCACACACACGCACGTGTCGGGAAAGGGGAAGAGGAAGAGAACCCTCAAGCAGATTCCCCACTGAACTGAATTTCTGAAGGGGGCTTGGTCTCAGAACCCTGAGATCATGACCTGAGCTGAAACCAAGAGTCTAACACTCAACCGACTGTGCCACCCAGGCGCCCCTCGACTCCTCCATTTCTGTCAAGCCCTCCCTTTGACCTCCTCTTTACCCTGCATCTCTTGCCCAGTCTGCCAGTGGGCCTGCATCCCCCAGGCCTTACTTCTTGCTCCACCACACCCAGACTGAGCCTGTGGTCAGCTGCTTCTGTCCTCCCACCAGCACCCACCCATTTCTGCCAACCTGTATAGGCAGCCCCCTATCCTACGTTAAACCCAGGTTTCCCTGTTTCCTGTTTAAACATGTTTTTTCCATGTTGGATGTGCCTTACACAACAATAACAGGGCAGAATTGATTGACCCCTCCGCAAATGTCCCATCTCCTATTGGGAGTCCTAGATTCATGCCACAGACTCCCCCACCCCCAGCCCTTAACAAATAATCTCATTTCATCACTGAAAAAAAGCAAGGCCATCTCACATGGAATCCCTCATCTTCCCTCTTCTCCACTTGTGATTTTTTTTTTTTTTTTATAGTTCTTTATCCATCCTAGATCTACTTGGTCAGAATCTTTTGGGACAGGATCCAGAAATCTGCTTCTTATCATATTCCCAATGATTCTTATGTGTCTTACCCTGTGAGAACTTCTAACCAACATTGTCATAACCACCACCAGACTGGTTCCCATGACTCAGGTTCGTCCCCTTCCAGCCACGTATCATGATGTTCCTATCTTGTTTTAACACTTTCAGTGGTTCCCATTGCTTAGAGAATGGTTCTTGAACTCTTTTAGCATGATATCTAAGCTGTTTGTTCACTAATTGTCCCTTCCTATCCTGTCTCCTGTCTTTGCCTCCCTTAAGCCCTCTTTCTGACTTCTGACTTTTGTGACTACATAGGACTTGTTTTCCGAAGTCAGTCATTTTTTGTTTCGTCGATTCCACAACTTGTTGAGTCTGTTGTGATCATGTCCTGCATTCAGCCATTGGGTTTCTGACCAGGACATAGTCCCTGCCCTGAGGTTACATTCATGATTTGCTCTATTGCTTCTCTCTGAAAGGTCCCTGCCCTCCCCATTTCTCTTGCTGGAAACAATAGGTAACTTTTATTAAGTGCTGACCATGGGCTAAGCAGCGTGCTTTAGCCAGCCCTCCTCCTTTCCCCCCTTCTCATATGTGTACCTGTGTGTGTTTGTATATGTATAATTTTATTTAACCCCAGCCATACAGCATAGGTACTGTTACCTCGATATCCCCATATTGCAGTGAAGGCATTTGAACTTTAGAGAGTCTTAGAGCTGATATGGGTGGGCTCCGGATTTGACTCCCTGGCCTTCTGACTCCAGAGCTTGAGCTTGCCTTCTCCGTGCTCTGCTGCTCACGCTCAGGCCACGATCAGACACGACACCCGCTCTGTCGTCCTCCCATCCCCACACCTTTCCTCCCTTCCTTTACTTTTCCACTAAGCACTTTGTTTATTCAATAACCATTCAACAAAATTTAAGTGCCTTTTCCACACTGGGCTCACTTATAGCGCTTTCTGCTTTTGCTGTAGTTGGTCCCACCTTTTCTCTGCTCTGGGCTTAGGAGACTCTTAAGTGCCACGGGTCAAGTCTTACTCCTTTTGTCTTCAGTACCCGGTGCTGGTCTTCTCGGTGATACTCGCACAGTCTGTGGGCCGACAGCAGCACTCAGTAATGTTCAGTGAATGGTGTAAGGGAAGCAGAGTGTTTTCAGTTAAAGTGTGCTTTCTGTAGTCTGTGCCTAAAAGTATCTGCCAGCTAAAATCACGGTGACGGTAGGAGAAATGTTACACAGTCAAGGCTGACAAACTTTTCCCAGGAACACTTCACCAGCTGCATTTATATCTCAGTAGTGCATCTGCTAATTGCATGTGCTTCTCAGCTACCTTATTAAAATTATTAGGACAGTATGTTCCAAAAAATAGATGTAATGTATGGAGCAATAATATTTATAATAACAGAAGGCTAAGAACAACCTACATCTCCATCTAGAAGAGACTGTTTACATAAATTATGGATGGCTTGTGAAAGAAATACTATGTCGCCATGAAAAAGAATGAGGTAGTCCTCTGTATAAAAATGAAAAACAGTAGCTATAGCATGCTCGCACTTGGGTTTCAAAAATAATAAAAATATACACCATGTGAGTATTCACAGAAAACCCCTGGAGGAATACATAAACTCTCAGGAGTGGTTGCATTTGGGGAGTGGAGGGGGCCAAAGTTCTACATTAAGGGAGATATCATTTTTATTAAATACCCTCCTATAACATTTGACTTACTTGCTATGTACATGTATTACATTTGTGGCTGTTTTATACTTGTGATTTTTTGGTAGCTTTTTTTAAGATTTTATTTATTTATTTGACACACAGAGAGAGCACAAGCAGGGGAGGGGCAGGCAGAGGGAGAAGCAGGGAGCCCAATGCAGGGCTCAATCCTGGGACCCTGGGATCATGACCTGAGCCAAAGGCAGACGCTTAACTGACTTAGCCACCCAGCTTCCCCAATTTTTTGGTAACTTTTAATTGTCATGTGAATTCAAATTTAAGGAACAGTTATAAGAATAGTGCAAGGAACACTCAAATACCGTGCATGCACACCAACCGTATGTGTATATACAGTTGGACCTCATTATTTTTGGTAGTTATGTTCTGTAAACTCGCATTGAACACTGAGCACCAAACTGCACCTCTTGGGAGAATACAGGATTAGACTCCTACCAGCCTCTGGTCACAACACTGTCATCAACCAATCAGTGTATAACCTCGTTTTATGTGCATTTCTGCTTAAGACACCTTATTTAATATATAGTTGATTTGTTAACATTGAACTCATGACCAACAGTGCTGTCCTCCTGCCTGAACAAAGCCTAGCTCACACATGTATTTTCTCCATAAGGCACATCACAGCCTTCTTGCGCTTAGGAGCACTAGAAGACATTTTAGCCCTGCACTTGGGGGCCATTTTAAACAGCGAAACCACCAACAAAAAGCACAAAAAATAGGAAAAAACGTGGCACTAAATAGACTTGGAAAAGGACACTTGATTACAGCATGAGAGCTGAAACAAGACAGCAGTCTTGCTTTGTTCAACCTCAGATGGAAACGTGCACATTGGGCAACTCTAATTTTTCACTCCTGTGCTCATGTCTGCAAATGACCGTGAAAATGCTGCAAGTATTGATTTGGGATAAAAACAGAACCTGAATAATGAGGATGGAATACACAAGCGAGCGTGTGCACACACACACATACACACACACGCAATATAATACATATATATACATGTAGTATCATATATATAGTATCTTTTTTATATTGTATTTTTTTTGAGACAGGAAATGATTGAATCGATACTATTTATGTGTATACAAATGTATACACACACACACAAACATATATACACCCTCTGGTTTGAGATCAAGTGGCCCACACATGCCCTTTCCTCCTAAATTTTCTAAGAAAATTAATTTTCCTCCTGTATTGTCTAAGAACAAGAACTTTTTCTTATACAACTATAGCACAGTTAATAAAATCAGAAAATTTCATGTTGATTCAACATCTAACTCTCAGCCCATATTCAAATTTTGTCAACCTTCCCAATAATGTTTCTGTTTCTATTTTCTTCCCTGCCTAGGATCCAGTACAATTAATATTTGCATTTAGTTTTTTTTATTATAATAATATTTTTTATTATATTATGTTAGTCATCATACAGTACATCCCTGGTTTTTGATGTAAAGTTCGATGATTCATTAGTTGCGTATAACACCCAGTGCACCATGCAATACGTGCCCTCCTTACTACCCATCACCAGCCTATCCCATTCCCTCACCCCCCTCCCCTCTGAAGCCCTCAGTTTGTTTCTCATAGTCCATAGTCTCTCATGCTTCATTCTCCCTTCTGATCACCCCCCCTTTCTTTATCCCTTTCTTCTCCTACCGATCTTCCTAGTTCTTATGTTCCATAGATGAGGGAAACCATATGATAATTGTCTTTCTCTGCTTGACTTATTTCACTTAGCATTATCTCCTCCAGTGCTGTCCATGTTGCAGCAAATGTTGAGAAATCGTTCTTTTTGATAGCTGAGTACTATTCCATTGTATATATGGACCACATCTTCTTAATCCAGTCATCTGTTGAAGGGCATCTCGGCTCCTTCCACGATTTAGCTATTGTGGACAATGCCGCTATGAACATTGGGGTTCATATGGTCCTTCTCTTCACTACGTCTGTGTCTTTGGGGTAAATACCCAGTAGTGCAATGGCTGGATCATAGGGTAGCTCAATTTTTAACTTTTTAAGGACCTCCACACTGTTTTCCAGAGTGGCTGTACCAACTTGCATTCCCACCAACAGTGTAGTAGGGATCCCCTTTTTCCACATCCTCTCCAACAATTGTGGTTTCTTGCCTTGTCAATTTTTGCCATTCTAACTGGCATAAGGTGGTATCTCAGTGTGGTTTTGATTTGAATTTCCCTGATGGCTAATGATTCTGAACATTTTTTCATGTGTCTGTTAGCCATTTTTTATCTTCATTGGAAAAGTGTCTGTTCATGTCTTCTGCCCATTTTATGATTTGTTTATTTGTTTCTTGTGTATTGAGTTTGAGAAGTTCTTTGTAGATCTTGGATACCAGTCTTTTATCTGTAGTGTCATTTGCAAATATATTCTCCCATTCCGTGGGCTGCCTCTTAGTTTTTTTGACTGTTTCCTTGGCTGTGCAGAAGCTTTTTATCTTGATGAAGTCCCACAAGTTCATTTTATCTTTTGTTTCTCTTGCCTTTGGAGATGTGTCGTGAAAAAGGTTGCCGTGGCCAGTGTCGTAGAGGTTGCTGCCTATGCTCTCCTCTAGGATTTTGATGGATTCCTGTCTCACATTGAGGTCTTTCATCCATTTGGAGTTTTCCTTTGTGTATGGTGTGAGAGAGTGGTCAAGTTTCATTCTTTTGCGTGTAGCTGTCCAATTTTCCCAGCACCATTTATTGAAGAGACTGTCTCTTTTCCACTGCATGTTTTTTCCTGCTTGTCAAAGATTAGTTGCCCAAAAAGCCGAGGGTCCATTTCTGGGTTCTCTATTCTGTTCCATTGGTCTATGTGTCTGTTTTTGTGCCAGTACCATGCTGTCTTTGTGATCACAGCTTTGTAGTACAACTTGAAATCCGGCATTGTGATGCCCCCAGCTTTATTTTTCCTTTTCAACACTTCCTTGGCGATTCGTGGTCTTTTCTGGTTCCACACAAATTTAAGGGCTGTTTGTTCCAGTTCTTTGAAAAATGTCATTGGTATTTTGATCAGGATAGCATTGAAAGTGTAGATTGCTCTGGGTAGCATGGACATTTTAACTATGTTAATTCTTCCGATCCATGAGCATGGAATATTTTTCCATCTTTTTTGTGTCTTCTTCAATGTCTTTCAAGAGTGATTTGTAGTTTCTAGAATATAGATCCTTTGCGTCCTCTGGTTAAGTTAATTCCAGGATAACGTATGATTTTTGGTGCTATTGTAAATGGGATGGATTCCCTAATTTCTCTTTCTTCAGTCTCATTGTTCGTGTATAGAAATGCAACTGATTTCTGAGCATTGGTTTTGTATCCCGCCACATTACTGAATTGCTCTATAACTTTTAGTAGTTTGGGGGTGGATTCTTTTGGGTTTAGTTGTTATATCTCTTTGGTTACCTCTAGTCAGGAATAACATCTGAGCCTTGGTTTATGTTTCTTGACCTTGACATTCTTTGAAAAGTACAAACAAGTTGTATAGTAATGGGCTTCAGTTCAAATTGTCCAAAGGTTCCTCATGATTGGATTCAGATTGTGTGTTTTTCCTAGGAATACCGCAGAAGCCCACCATGTTTCTCTATCAGAAAGTTATTCTTTTTCTCTTTGTAAGTAGTAAGTAATCTGTTTATGGCCTGAATCTCTTGTGTCTCATCAAAATGTCACCCATTTATTTATTCATTCAGCTATTCATATAAAAGAGACTTGTGGCTTATTATTTCATTCAGTGAGTAATTTCTTTAGTCATTTTTTTTTTTTTTAATTTTGAACCTCTTGTTTTCCCAGATTTGGCCCTTCAAGCTGCCTCCTATGTCCTTCTGATGTGTCTCTATGATTCTTAGACAACTTTTGTTTTACCGGGGGTGATGGGAAGTGTCCTAGATCTTGACAGCTGGGTTCTAAGAATGTGCTTTTACAATTTGTGTATTTCACTATATGTATATTTTACAAAAAAAAAGGAAAGAAAGAAAGAAAAAAAATGTTGAACTCTAGTCAGTTCAACTGATATATATATATATATATATATATATATATATATATATATATATATATATATATATATGGTGCTATGGGTGAGTGATTCCGAACTCTCTTCTTTTTATTCTAGTTTAAGCAAAGGAGTCAGTAATACTGAGGGTAATCAGTGCTAGGTTTCTCATTGTGGAAGAAAGGAAGAGTAGATAAGAGGATAGGAAAGGCAACAGTGAACCCTGGTTGCTAGATTCAAATTAGAGGTACTGATGGTTTTTTAGATAGTTAATATAAATCATATATGTGTGTATGTGTTTCCTGTTTTTAGCTCTGCCTCTTTGAAGGCCTAGAAACAATAATACAACAGTAGCACAGAGCAGACCTGCTGCCCAGATTTTAGTTTCCAAATACCCTTTTCCCCTAAAAGGAAGCAAGGTTCTTTGTAGAAAAAGACTGAATCCGTGGTCAGAGCAGGGAGAATATGAGATGAGCCTGGAATATGTCATTGAACTTGATGGGATTTTATTATATATTTTTTTCTTCACAGTCATTTCTGAAGGATTGAATTACATTCCTTTTTCTGTTAAACTGCTTCCTAAATCTATAGGAAAGCAAGACCGTGGAGCTTTTGTTAAGCATAAACCCAGAAAGCAGAATCTACTACTATCTAGCAGTAGCTTTGGAAGAAAAAAATAATTTGATTGCACTGTATCTTTCATAGTGTCCTCTTGCAGCTATGAATCTTGGTTGCTGTTTCCTGAAATCTGATAACACTTCCATTCCATTTATAGACATAAATAGTGGTTAAGTCCTCTGGCAGCGTAGCATCTTCTTCCTCAATATGTTTGGTGCCAATGTCCAAGAGCGAGTATTCAGCCAGGGCCCCAGCACCCCTACTCCCCAGCCTACCAGTGGCAGCCCAGGCAATGGCCAATTCTCCCTGGACAGGGGTTCACCACCCTGGGGAGGCAACTCTGGGCTGTGGTGAGACTCTGCTCAAACCCCTGCCTTTCACACTATGTGGAAATAGCCATAAAGAAGCCTGCATGCATGGGGTGGAAGGAGGTAATTTCATTACGTTTTCTGTTTAAAAAAAAAAAAAAAAAAAGTTCTTTAGGGGGTGCCTGGGTGGTTCAGTTGGTTAAGCATCTGACTCTTGGTTTCAGCTCAGGTTATGATCTCAGGGTCATGAGATTGAGCCCTGTGTCAGGCTCCTTGCTCAGTACAGAGTTTGCTTGAGTTTCTCTCTCCCTCTGCCCCTTCCTCCCATGCTCTCTCTCACCCCCCCCCAAATAAATACATAAATCTTTTAAAAAAATTAAAAATTATTTAGAAGAGAGATACAAGGTAAACAAAATAGTGGTAAGACATGACCTCTGGAGCCAGACTGCCTGAATAAGTCCCAATTCTCCTACTTACTAGTAGGCATTAGGGGAAAAAAAAAAAAAGAGAGAGAGAGACTTCTCTGGATTTGTTTTCTCACCTGTAAAATGGGAATAATATCAATTTCTGCCTATAGGGTAATGTGAGGATCTATCAGTTTAATATGTGTAAAATCCTTAGCACAGTGCCTGACATATAGTGTTACATTAATCTTAACTATTATAGCTATAAATGACCATGTTAGTACATTAAACAGTGTATTTAAATGAATTTATTAAGTGCTTATGTACAAAACTTTATGCCCTGTAAGGAGTTACTGTATCCATTTTAAAGTAAGAGACATTTAAATGTATCCAAAAATAAATTTTTTTTTTGAGAGCTCTTACTTTTTACCAGAATGACTTTACCCACAAAAGAGGAAAAATAATGAGACTTTAATGCTTTTTCTCTGGGTTCAGCAAAAGGATCAAGTTGTTTTTCCCCTAAGCCAATGTTTACTTTTGCCCATTCAAACATTCTTCACATCCTGTGTAAAGGGGGTGTGTGCACCTGCTAGTAGTCTGTGAATGGGACCGCACGTCTTGTTGAATCACCGACCATCTCTCTGTAGTTATTTCTTTTCTGTGAACAGATATGTAATTACCGTGACAGCACCGTCACTCGCTGTTAATGAAAGTAAGCGTCCTATACCTGCAAATCTACTTAACAAAATAGCATTTTAAAAAAAACATTGCTCTCCCGTTTGAGATCAGGTACTCATCCTATCTTTCTTTGTCTTTTTTTTCTTTTTCCTGGTCCTTGGTTCCATCTACTTTTTCTTTGCCAGAACCTAGGGTCCTAAGGAAGAAAGGGTAGAATTTCAGTGTAAGAGAGTTTGGTTTTCTGGATCGTGTTATCCCCATTTTTCATTTGACAAAACTGAGGCTGCAAGACGTATGTATTCTGTTGTGGTCCAGAAAGACAACCACACAGAAACTCACTGGCCCTGTCCTAACAGGTCCGCCCATCTAAAGCACAGGTATCCCAATGGCCTGTAGCATTGTCCACAGTGTGGCTCTGCAGCTCCATACATAAACTTTCTTTTTTTTTTTTTTAAAGATTTATTTATTTGAGAGAGAGAGAGAGCGGAGTGGGGGAGAGCAGAGGGAGAGGGAGAGAGAAACTTAAGCAGACTCCACACTGAGCTTGGAGCTCCATCTCACGACCCTGAGATCACAACCTGAACTGAAGCCAAGAGTCGGCACTTAAACGACTGTGCCACCCAGGCCCCCCATACATATGTAAGCTTTCTAAACCTCAGTTTCTTCTGTGACATGGGCATAAGGAGAAACTAAGACCTTGCATGTGAAATCCCTCCATGTACAGAGATAGTACTGGGCAGTGCTATAAAGATGTAAATTATCACTAGCTTCTAAAGACCATTCTGCATGATGTGAAAATTGAGAAGGCTATTCTCAGGGAGAGGACCTCACCCTTAGGGTTCCAGGTAGTCCTCTTCACTTCCAAATAGAGGACTGGTTGACACATTAAGTATCAGTCAGTATGTGCACTTAGTGGAGAACATAGGTTGCCAAAACCCACATTTGTTTAGTTTGAAGGATGAACAGAACCATTGGGAAAGTTGTCTATTCACTGGTTCTGGAAAGTTATTTCTAGGTGTGCATAAAATTATTAAGTCAAGTCTTTGGAATCAATCACAGCAGCATGGTGGAGTTGAGAGGAAGCCAGACACCAACATGGGGTTTTGTTTTGAAGGTTTGCGGCCTAAAAGTGTGCAGAATGACAGAGGGGAGGAGCCGTTTTCACCACTGGATTTGCAACAGTGATTATTCACCATCGATCTATTGAGAGCCTGGTGTGTGCCCAGCAGTGGGGGTGGCTCCTGCTTTAGAAAGCGCCCAGTGTAGCTGGGGAGAGAAAACCAACGCACAAGAAACAATTTCAGAAACATGGGGGCAGTCTCTTGACCAAGAATGCCGAAGGAAGTCCGAACAAACAAACAGAAAACAGGGAGTAATGAGGGTAGGCCGTAGTGGGCAGAAAAGTGGATCTCAGAAGGCCTGTATGTGGGTTATATCTGGCTTTTGATTAGAAACCCAGAGGAAGCCAGTCACCTGTCCAGCCTGAGGGTGCTGCGGCTGAAGCCACAGCCAGTTTTGTTGTTGAACAGGGCCCCGCAGGGGGCGCCATTTCTCAGAGCAAGCACAGGCCGGTGCCCTGCCAGCTGTGTGCCAGAGGTTGGACCTGTATATTTGCTCTGAGCTCTGGAACCTTCCTGCAGCTGACAACAGCTTTGTGAAAACTGGCATTGCTGTTAATGCGGACGAGGGACAGAGAAGAAAGAAGGGCATGGTTAGGAGTCCTGCCTGTGCACCTGGGGGTGTGGGGGCGTTTTCTCCTGAAGGGGCTGGGTGCTCACTTCCCAATGTACCTGGCCAGTGTCAGAACCAGATGCTGATATTACTACTATGAATAATGAATAACCTTTAGGAAGCACTAGTGGGGCCGCCTTGACTATGCTAAGTACTATTCATGTATTTTCTATCATCTTTATGAAAGCACCTTAAAGAAAGTACTAAGAGTATCCCCATTTTACAGATGAGGAAACTGACATTTCCAGAATGTAGAAATCTGTCCTAAGAAACACAACTCTCAGATCGAACCATATGAAATTGCTTTTAGGGGGTGTCAAGACAGTCAATCATTAGCAGTTTCACATGGCTCAACATAATCGTCTGTGGCAGAGAGCCTTTGCTGCCAGATAGCTCTACGTATATACTGATGGAGAGCCCCACAGCCAGGCTAACTGTTAATCGGATTTCATCCATTGACCTTTACCAAAGTTACAGTAAAAAAAAAAAAAAAAAAATGTTTGCACTATCTTTCAGCAAAATCAGATGGTCGTTTCTGTTAAAAATGTGAGTCACAGAATAATGAAGTTTATGATGTCACTGCTGACATAAGAGTGTTCGTTCATTCAGCCTTGCGGATTCTTTTTCCGTGGCTTGAGTATTTGTAAAGCAGGGTGTCCAGTGAAGCTCCCTATAGAGATGTTTGAGGCATATTAAAAGAGTGCTCAGCCGAGGCCTGATGGGGTTTAGGAAATCAATGTGCTGCATGTCTGGTGTTTCCAGCCCTCCTCATTCATCATTAGACCAGTGACACTCCTTACACAAACATCTTACCAATGAATGAATGTTCCCCACACCCGATACATCATTCCCATGCTTAAAAAAAAGTCCTCGTAAAAATGAAGTGGTTCAGCATGCCAAATATATCACTGTTCTTCCTCAGCAATTAAAATCTGTAAACGGAATGAAATTAAAATAAAGAAGCTCTGTTATATTTCCAGTTAGGTCTCAGACCCCAGGAAATTCAGTTCAGGCCACCAGTGTTTATCAGGAACCTTCTGTGGAAACAGCCAGTTGAGAAGCACTTGGCAGGACTTGCAGAAGAATTATATATGTTTAAGTATGCTGGCTTGGTGCCTCAGTTTCCCCACTTGTAAAATGAATGAAGATGGTTCTACTTCCAGGGAATTTCATTTGTATGACAACTTAAACTCTCCCAGTGAAACCTGGATGTCATTTAAATTAATAAATCTCAGAAACCAGCTTGCTCACTATCTCCTATATTTATAATTAGGGTTAGTTATTTGCTTAACAGATCCTTATATTATACTTCCAGGAACTATTCCAAGCACCTTACATTTACATCTATTAAATAGATGCTATCAATATCCCCATTTTACAGATGAGGAAACTGAGACCTGGAAAGGTCATATAACAGGGCCACAGGCACACACTCTGACAGGAAGTAATGGAGCCAGGCGTGAATGCGGGCAGTCTGGTTCATAGGCTTCGTGAGTACGTGTGATAAACCGGCAGTTCGGTCTGTGCCTAGCACAGGCAAGTAGCCCTTTTCACTGGGGAGGCCTGTGTCAGATGGGTTCTCTTTTGTGTCCCTAAATGTGAGGCATTTTGAGGAAGTTACTGCTGCTGCCTCAGGGTTAAATGGCTTTTTCATCCAATTTGCGGTGGAATTCAAAAGCAGCAAGATGGATTTAGCCGCGCCCGAGTGGCTCGGTCGGTTGAGCATCTGCTTTCTGCTCAGGTCATGAACCCAGGGTCCTGGGATCAAGTCCCATATCGGGCTCCCTGCTCCGCGGGACTCTGCTTCTCGGTCTCCCTCTGTCCCTCCACCCTGCTCATTCTCTCGCTCTCATTCTCTCGTGCTCTCTCTCGTGAATAAATAAATAAAATCTTCAAAAGCAGCAAGATGGATTTTTCCAGGAGACCTATCCATTTCTATTTTGGAAGAGCTGCCAGGTGTACACGTCCCCTCCCTGGAGGCTTCCCTTCCCCCCCCCACCTTGAGCATGCAGGTGAGGGCACTGGGGCAGCCCGGAGATTCTATGTCCAGGTGAGAAGTTAGAGGCGGGGTCAGGCTCCCCTCTCTGGCTGTGGATGGCACCCCTTATCAGAGTTTTGCTTCCCCCCTTCCTCGTACTTTCATAAACCCATTTGTCCAGGCTATAGGACAGAAATAGCAGGATTCACCAGACTCTCCAAAAAAATGGGGCAGTTTTGCGACATCATTGTTCCTTCCCCATCCTCTACTATCCAAACAAGCAAGAAAACGAGCAGCCGACCATTTTCCAGCCATATCTCTAAATGCTTGTTACTTTCTGCACAGGAATTTCAGATATTTTAAAAGAGGCTTTAAAGGCCTTTTTGTAATAAACTTCTTCCTCCCTAGGGTGTGTGTGTGTGTGTGTTTAGTATTTTAAGTGTGTCCTTTGGAGAAAGACTGTCTTAGGTTCCATCAGTGGCACATTTCCTTGATGGTTATTTTATCAGCATGTTTTTTTTCAAACCTTCCATAGGTATGTATCTGCCCCCAAATAGCATTTAATGAAGAGGTCTTTGAAATAAATCTCTAAAAACAAAAGCTCCTTTACTCATCATCTGCGGGGAGAGCAGCCAGTGAAGCTCATCTGAAAAATGCATAATTAGAAACCAGAGGGGTGTGATTGTGCATGTGCCCGAGCGTGGGTAGATATCGATGGTGTTAATAAAATCCTGGTTTCCAGTTCCTTCTTCTCTGATCGGAATAAGAATTAGGTTACATGGAAACTAAATGACAAGAGGCAGCAGAGAGAAGAAAAATGCATTATTTTTATTATCGTAATACCCTTCTTCCCATATTCTTTTTCATAGCAAAACATTGGGGTAGAGATCTTTAGATTTGTGGGGAAAATAAATATTTACTTTTTTGTAGAATAAAAATAACCTTCCATTTTTCATTTTTAAAGGCTACTGGCCTTTAGGATTGGCTCCTTGATATATTAAAGTCCTAGTAGTCATAACATGACTAAGCCACATTATTTAGAAGGCTTGTTATAATATATTCTCTGTAAACCACCGCGGTGAGGAATGGGGTTAACCAAAACGTGTGGCTAACTGGGAGCTAACTAGATGACTAATGTGAAAATGGTAAATAAGAAAACAAAGTGCATTTAATATAAAAACACAATGTTTCATGAGGCCATCAACATGTGGCAGTACTTTCTGATGTGCTTCAGGGGGAGATCAGGGTAACAGGCACTTTCTTGATAACCCTTTTGACTGTTCTCAATTCACTTGTCCTCTTTGGGCTTCATTTTCTTCATCTTTTAAATGGGAATGCATTAGGGGCGCCCGGGGGGCTCAGTTGGTTGAGCATCTGACTTGATTTTGGCTCAGGTTATGATCTGAGGGTCGTGAGATCCAGCCCTGCATGGGGCCCCAGTCAGCGGGGAGTCTGCTTCTCTCCTTCTCCCTCTGCCCCTCCCCCCTGTGCTCGCTCTCGCACGCACTCTCTGTCTCTCTCTCAAAAAATAAATAAACAAATCTTTGAAATGGGAATGCGATGATTTCTATTCCACAAAGGCAGAACTGAAGTAAAACAGTAAGTGTCAAAACATCCTGTATGTGTAAGGTTATTTTTTTATTGTCTTCCCGTTATAGGTGTGTTAGAATGGTTTTTCATAGAAGTGCAGATTAATAGAATCAAAGCAACAACACGTATTCTCAATTGAGGAGATTACAGGTTAGTGAGGAAAAGGTGAGACGGTATTATAAGGTTTTGCTCACGTGGCTCCAGAACATGTCATGTCCACTACAACACATCCCATACCGTGGTCCTTGCGAGCAGAAGATTTCATAACTAAACATGGCTTCCCTTACTTGGAGATTCACAAAGCCCAGTAGTGTCTTAAGAGTTCTGGGAAGTCTTACAGTAAGAAACCTGAAGCTGTCATTTCCCAAGCTTTTTTGACCATGGAACCCTTTTAAGGAAAGCACCTATTAGCATCTTTCTAACGCCCAGACTCCTTCAAGTTCATGAGCTTTGGAGGCAGACTGCCCAGGTTCAAACCTTAGTTATGTGACGTTGAGCTAATTACTTGATATTCTCATTTTTTAAAAAGGGCAATAGTATATATTTCATAGCGTTTTAAATGAGATGACGTACATTTTTAATACATATTGTTAGATGAGGTATTGCATGTGAATTATGAACGAACTCGGTTAGAGAAGTGTAAAACTCTGCTTTGGGAGATGGTAGGGTGGTGGGTGAGCTAGAAGCACTTATTGGCCAGTGGTCCTCTCCGGGTTTTTATTCCCCTATCAAGACAACCACCAGGTCTCTTCATGATTAAGTTCTCCCCTTTCTGTGAAGTGTGACCCTGAATTCTTCCCAGGGCAGTCTTATTACCACCTGTTCTTACTATCAGAACGGCCGGTCAGCAACTCTTACATGTGCACATGGGCTAGGTGGGGACGGGCACAAGATAAGGGGGACATGGCAGGGCTTGTGGGCAATAGAGCAATGCCAGCTCTTCGAAAGGGGGTCCAAGCCTGGTGTTGCCACATCTTCTAATTTGTAAGAGATAAGTTAGAAATCCAGATGATGTAAAATTTCCTGATTTTTTTTAACGTAGACAAAGTCTTCAGATCAAAAATACAAAACAACACACGTTTGGTCCTTGAGTTGCTGGCTTTGCAACCTCTGCGTTAAGAGCAAACTCGCAGGTGCTGCCTCCTCCCTCTCCCGCCATCTTTCCCACCTTTTAGCTTTGGCCTGACATCTGCCCTTCTCCTTGCTAAGAGAAAGGAAACCTTTTTATTTATTTATTTATTTGTATTTATTTATTTTAGTTAAGCTAATGGGTCCCCTCGGTCCCTCCTCCTGGTTGTCTCATTGTTGTCATAGGACCCTCTTTCCTCTGAGTTCTCCCTGCCCAGTATCACCATTCATTCACGGTTGCCCCCTAGATGCCAGGCTTGGTAGGTTCATTTCCACGTAATTTCTCCGGGCGACCCTGCACTGTGAGCCCTGCGGCAGCCTGGGAAGAACGTCCCAGGCCAGACGGAGAGCCCATCAGCCTCTTGCCCTCTGCCTTTCTCCATATTCACACTCTGGCAGGCCTGATCAGCTCCTAAGGGGACCGTTTTTAGGAGTTAATACTCTTATCAGATTGAACCTTTCCAGATAGTTTCTCTTGACAGTTCTAGGTCAATCTTCAAAGTGTTCGTCCTTTAAACCTACCTGGAAAACTGGCTCTCACTTTCTTATCTCTGTTTGACTGGTGTGTTTCTCCACTTCCAGAGGCACTGTGTCTTATTCACCTTTATAATCTCTGTGCCTGTCACAGTGCCTGATAAATAGTAAGAGGGTATAACGAGCCCAAGAGTGGAGCCAGCTTGCCTGCTTCCCACCGCAGCTCTGTTGCTAACTAACTTTAGGTAGATAGTTCTAGAGAATATAGAACTACATACTAGTTCTGTCACTGTAATCCTGGGCAAACTTCTTAGCCTCTGTGCGTTCAGCCTTCTCATCTATAACGAGGAGTTGGTATGAGGGTTCATGGAAACCACTAGGGCAATGTGTGGCACATAGTCAGAGCTCTGTAAATATTGACTCCTATTAATAGTGGGATTACCATTCATCTGGCGGGAGCGCAGTATGTGCTGATCAGAGGAATGAACTCACAAGACTAGTTTGGCTTTAGCGGGAATCTTCTCCAGAACAATGTAAGAATCGTCTTTTATTTTGAAAACAGGGGAAGTCCCGTCACTATGCTCAGCAGCGTCTGGCTTTTCAGAGCCTGCTCGATGGGTAGGCCGAATGCGGTCACCTCCTCGGGTGGGCTGCACTGCAGCCGTGCCTCGGCGGTCGCTCCTGAGGGGCCGGATGAAGCACGGTGGAGCCGGCCATCCCTAGGAACACTAGCGGAATCCTGTTAGGATTCCAGACATTGAGCCTTGGTGCACAGAACCAGCAAAGTGTTTTATGAAAACAGACGCTGAATGTGTACCCTTTCAGTAAGTCACTTCCAAGTAGGTATTTTATTTTTCTCCGTTTTATGGATGAATATGCATCAAATAGCCTTTTGTACGTAGATGCAGAGCACATTCTAAAAACTGAACAGCTCATGCCTAGAAATGAGCTGGTGTGTCTTAGTGGCTAGATGCACAAACTTTGATGCCAACCCGATTGGATTCAAGTGCTGACCCCGCCCTGAAAGCCCTGTGACTTTCCCCAGGTCACTTCACTTCTGTAAGTTACAGTCTCTCCATCTGTAAACTGGGAAGCCTTTAGTAATGACCTCCTAAGGTTGCTTTTGAAGATTAAATGTCAAAATGTATGAAAGATCCTCAGCTCAGTACCTAGCAAGTGCTGGCACATAGTAAGTAAATGTTGGATGATACATATATTTACGGTTGACAGAGCTATTGAATTGGGTCAAGCGTGGGCAGATGGGATAGTGAAGAGTAGCACAGGTGCAACCAGTATCCTTCCACAGGGTGTGAGAGGCAGTGAATGGGCTACTCTCTTTGCGTCAGAGCCCTCCGGAGAGCTCCTGGAAGAGACCCATGCCAGGCCCTCCCCCGGGAAGTGTAGATTCTGTTGGTTAGGGGCTCAGGCACCTGGGCAGAGCATGTGCTCTGCGAGTCGTGAGGTCATGGCCAGTGTCTGCCTGGGCAGTCCTCACCAGGTTCGCACCCTGGTGTCACCCAGCGCAGAGAGGTGCATTGGTGGATAAGGGACAGGCTGGGAAAGGGCGCCTGGGTGGCTCAGTCATTAAGCAGGCTGCCTTCGGCTCAGGGAGTGATCCCAGGGTCCTGGGATCAAGCCCCGCATAGGGCTCCCTGCTCCGCTGGGAGCCTGCTTCTTCCTCTCCCACTCCCCCTGCTAGTGTTCCCTCTCTCGCTGTCTCTCTCTCTGTCAAATAAATAAATAAAATCTTCAAAAAAAAAAAAAGGGGGGGAACAGGCTGGGAGTGCCAGTCTTCATCAGCTCCATCCCCGCCTCTGAGATGATATTCCCAGCATGCAATCTGCTGATAGGAATTTACGTCGGAGATGGAACTGACACACCACTCACATTCCTCTTTTACCCTTAAGCCCCACATATGTAACACCTGTACCGACAGATTAGTCAGTAGAAGCACAGCTTTGTAAATTGTACCGACCTGGTCAGCACTTTGATTTTTTGAGGGGGAAAAAAGATTTTGCTTTGCTTTTGCACATAGCCTAGAATGTCTGTCATGAACATTTCTAGACCTTTCTCTTTTACTAAATTTTAAGCTACTTTGAAGAGTGTCTATGTCTTACTCATTTCAAGTTTCTTAACGGCTGCTTGTATATTTATTGTAGGCATAGAGTGAAATCCCTCAGGAATTGGATTAGCCATGAGAAATCAGTAACCAGTCATCAACATCAGCTTTGAAAATTTATTCTGGGGTCATTAAACTATCTAAATCAGCCACATATTTTAAAAAATATAGATCTAAGAGAACAAGTACAAATGTAACGTTACAATTTCACAATAGAGCCAGACTTCTGCTCAGTGAAACTTTGGGAACGGATGGGGAAACCCTGGTGTTAATGCTGTTGAAACTCAGATAAAGAAAACTTCACCCTCTTATCCTTTTAAATCAAACTACACATTAATTTCCTGGAATATCGGGAAAATACCCTACTTAAATGAAATTTAGATATCTAAAAGTTGCAGAAAGAGCTACAGCCACACAGCAGTAGGAAGGAGTTAAGCCCAGGGACGGAGTGACCCTGGACTAAGCGGTCAGTGTCTTGCATTAGGAAGTGGTGGCACGTGACGAGAAACCGTATGTTACCAAGTTATATCGACTTCTCTGAGCAACAACTCAGTTAGAAACTGGAGGGAAGAAGACCACAACACAGGAGACGTGCCTTCTGCTCCTGTGAAGCCTCCACTCTTCCTCATGACAGGCAGCCTCTTGGCCTGCTGGCCTTGTCCACGTGGATGTCCCGAGGCAGTGTGAAGTTCAACATACCAAATGTACTTCAGCTGTTTCTCAGCCTTTGGAACTCCAAGGAACCTCAGATATTACCTCCTGAAGGTCGTTGATAGGATGTCTTTGCTGAAGACATTTTTCTCGTGCCCTGGAGACCCCCTGCTCTCTCCCAGTCATGCCACTGTCCACCCGTCAGGTTCAAACAGCCCTCCCTTCATGAACATCCCAGCTGAGAATGATGGCTTATTGGTTTCCCATGTGTTTATACCTCAGTCCTTAAACTCACTTACCTGAAATTTAATTTAAATATTTCTAGTGACCCATACTGACCACCCCTATCAGCTTGAGACGTCTTGGGAGAAAGAATATTTTCCTCACCTTAATGTCTGTTCTGTGCCTTTCATGTTTCTTTGCACATACTGTTCAGTAAATATTTGTTGAATGAGTGAATGAGGAAGAAAAGGAAAGACTGACAAAGGTAGATTGATCAGTGCCCAAGGATTTGCAGACCGTGCATTTCGGAGACGTTCGTTCTTGTGTCCCTTCCTTAGCCTTTCCGAAATGTGCCATTTGTGTTTTGATTGGCTCAAATCTTTAAGAGATCCAACCTCTACTATCCCTTGTAATATTTTTAAAATGATTGAAAACAGTGGTGAGATCTAACAGTGGAAAATTCACCATCCTGCTAGCCCTAAAATAAACTCGGCCTCCACGCAGACGCCCTCTTTATTTATTGGATTGATCTAGTGCCCCTGCCGTAGCGCTGAGAGGGCACCTGTCAGTCACCTGAAGGGATCCCGTATTTCAACCACCCACAATCAATAGCCAGAAAGAATGTCTGCGATGTCAGCGTATCCCGCTTTGTGTCTTCCTTCACTTCCTGTTCACTCCGGTCAGCACTCCCTGCCTGCCGGTTCTGGCCCCGAGGCGGGAGGAGCCCAGGAAGGAGACGAGGCAGGTGCGGGGCAGACAGCTTGAGGGACCGTCGGTGACATCTGCCCAGTGCAGTGCTCCTGCCCACAGCGCTGCTCATGGCCCGGCCCCTTTAGTGACGACAGGCTCTTCCCCAGTCGGCCTCAGCCCCCAAATCCTCTGCCAGCCCGTTCCCTCCTCCCGTCTCTGCTGTCTGCCGTATCTCCTTGTCACAATCAGAGAAAGGGTGAGCCAACCAAAGCCTTCCTGAGCACTGACCTGGTTCTGGTTCGTTAGCAGTACACCGACAGCAAGGAGGGGCAGACAGCACGGACAGAATGCCCCTGACGGTGAGCAAGTAACAAGTGTATCAGCTCCAGGAAGTTCAAGGCTTTACAGCTCACTCTCCTGCCGTTTCTCTTGGACGGTTCACCGCTACAGCGCCTCCGGCCCTCCCGGCCCTGCTACCGCCCTCCCAGACGCAGGGAGCTGCTTGTGCCTGGCCACACGGTTACTGTCACATTGCAGGGACGATACAGCCCTCCGACTGACCTGAGGAGCCAGTATTCTTCACTTACCCCCACCTTTCTCAGCCTTTCTCTCCAAAAAATAAACAGATAAATTCAGAACCTTGAAAACCCTGCCAAGAGGAAATTACCTGCTCTCTGGTTTGTCAGATTCAGGTCCTTCGCACTTTCCATAGGAACAAAGACTGTCTCCGTATCGCCTGTCAAGTGAGGGCAACAGTAAGGTGTTGTAAACCATCTGAAGGAAACAGCGTTCCGATGGCGCCTCAGGGTAGCAGGTGGCTGGACAAGCTGCGGCTAAACCGCTGGCTGATGACTCTGGAAGGGGGTCTGCTCCATGCTAGACTGCAGCGGCATATATCCCTCCAGCCTTGTTCCATCGGCCCGGAGGCTCGTTCCCACCTGCCGCCCTCCCCACCCCCTCCTGCTTGGTTCTCATCTGACACCACTGAGTTGTATTTGATAAGGGAATGAGAAGAGACTCAAGGATCATGGGTCTGGTTATCTTTTTTCTTTGCAGGGCGGGGGGTACTTGAGTCTAGGCTGTGGTGCATGGAGAGTGGTTCTTTGTGGATTACTAGAAAAGGGGGAGATCTAGTTGGTGCCTTTGATGTGTCCCCAGAGGAGCAGAGGATCTGCTTCCGGAAGCAACTTTGCTGTTCTCTGAGCTACTTTCAGTACCCTTTTTGGTTTTCCTTTCTTCGTTTAGACTTACGTTGCGAATGGTTATTCCGGATCTTATTTCTGTAGTTGGTTAGAATCTGTCGAGATATCAGGACCACAGACTCTTGGTGAATCTCTCCCTTCCTTACTTGGTATTATCAGTCAGGGTTTAGGCAGGAGACAGAAACCACACTAGTCTGTTCTTTTCTTATAAAGAATTTAATCTAAAGAAACATTAGCCTTTGAGGGAGGTAACTAAAAAGACAAAAGGAGAACACTGAAGTCCCACGGAGGTTGCAGTGGTGGGGAGCAGCTACCCCCTCCATGGCTGAGAGAACAAAAGAAGTTGGAGTTAATAAAATTGAAAAACATGGTCCCCGAAAGCTAAGCCCGGGACCTCTGAAGAGGAAGAAGAGCAGCCGTCCCTGAGTCCAGAGGAGGGACTCGGACCCACCTCTGGGGAGGGTCCAATGAAGCAGATTCTGCGGCAGTTGGAAAGGCTGCACGGTGGGTTCGGCTGCTGTGTGGTCAAATTGGAGTCCTGGTGGTGCCCTAGCCGTGGTGCTGGGGCCCTGACAGCAGGAAGCCAGCAGGGGAAGCCAGGCCCTCCCCCCCACCCCCCTCGCCCCTGCAGCCTCCCTCCAGAGATAGGGTTTGCAGAGCCCAGTCCTGGCCTCACACAGCAGAGTGGGGAGCTGGGTTTGGAGCTGGGAGATAGGAGTTTAGTAACTGGCCTGGGAGGTAGGTGAGCTGTTTCGTTAGCCTAAGAGGCTCTTTCTCCCTCATCACTCTGAGCCTTAGTAAAACTCGAAACGTCTTGGGCATCTTGTTCTTGCTTGCACCTGTCCACTCCACGTTTGTCCCTTTAGCTCTCCAGAACAAAAGTCTAAAAAGACGCTGGTACTTCTGTGTTTTCAGCTTATAATACCCTCATCCCTCCACTGAAAGGAGTCTATCCCCTGATCTTGGATGCACGTACCTGAGGGGAAGTGAGGTCTCAGCCCCACCTCCCAATCATTTGTCCTTTTCTCTGTCAGTGTTTCTCACGGGGCCCTTCTCCCCGTTTTCCTACTTCCCCGCCCCAGGAGCCACCTGCCCTGGGACCACAGCCAGATCAAGGTCGGTGAAACCAGCTATCATGGAAGAGAGCCGCCAGGCTTTCTAATTCAGTGCCACACACGTTAGTTATTTCCGTGGTGTGCTGGGCACCATGCTTAACGTAAAGAGGGTGAAAATAGGGTCCCCACCCTTTGAGACCCTTTTAATCAAGTAACAGAGAGATACGTTAACTCTTCCCAGGTTACAGACCATAGGAAAGGCCACAGCATGAAGAGGTAGTAGAAACGGAGGGATCCGAGTTCAGTTAAGGTTCGGCCACGTACAAACGAACAAAAAATGAGGCACTAAACATTTAGTAGTCACTGTGCTTTACGTACACTGATGCCTTTGATCCTGGCGGCAATCGGATGAGGGGCTACTGGCAGGATCCTTGTTTTGCAGATGGGAACTGAGAGATAAAGGAACTGCCCAACGTCACAAAAACCAGTAAGTGACAGAGCTGAGTTGTACCAGCTGAGTGAACTCCCTCTAGGCTCTATTTGAAGATGAAGCAAGGTAACAGTGCCTGGTATACGGTAGGCGCTAACTAAATGGTAGCCATTGTTATGTGGTTAATCTGATGATTTTTTTAAAAAAGCTTATAAAACAAAAAGGGATAGTTAATCATACCTCACCTTATATGGTATTTTGTAATTTAGAAGGGTTTTTAATATATATTAACCCATTTAATCTTCATAATCGTTCATTGGGGTAAGGGTATCATTTCTATTTTACCAAGGAGTCTGCTGGGGCTGAAGGATGTGCTGGAGCTCAAAAAGGATAAGGGGGGAGAGAGGGGCAGCAAGACTGTTGTCCTCTGTATTTGGGGAGGACTTCAGGAGGAGGGCCCTTCGCTGGCTGTGCTGTGGTTTCATGGATGAATTGGCGATGTGGGAGCCACACGTGTTCAGACCCCCCTCTCCACTCACTCATTATCTGTGCACCCTTGAGCACAGCAGCCTCTGCTCCCATTTCCCCCCCTGTACAACCTGGACAACCCCATCTGCCTTACCCCGCTGTGAGGGTGGGTATCTGAAAGTGAAAACCTTGGGTCACGTACAGGTAACCAGCAGATGTGGTGGTTTTGGAGAAAAGGAGAAATCCCGAAGTTGCCTTCATGGCCAATCCTGTGTACGGAAACGTTCTGATTCATTTTGCATAAGGGAAATTAATCATTAATGAGCATGAAATATTCCCTCTTTGAGTGACAGTTTTGCTTGCTTGTAGCCTCCACGACATGGCCTAAGGTTTATTTGATGCAAGTCTGAAATGCTTATTTTTCCAACTCTTAAGTTTTGTTTAAAGTGGCACACAACCCAGGGTCATTTCGAGTGGCAGGCAGGAGTTGCAATGTGGGTGCAGGCAACACGGAGCCATCCTTGAAGTGAGGACATGGATGTTTTTGGCGAATGCCCCTGCCCCTTCTCTTCTGGCACGGTGGCGTAGCGCACGTGATCAGTGGACTCGAAAATCTGGGCTCACTTGGTCCTTTTGGTTTACAGCTTAGGAAGACCTAGGCCTGTGAAGAGGAGGAAGGGCGGGTTTTCCCTGCCGGACTTGGTGAAACCCAGCATTTCTCAGAGGCACTTGACGATGGCGCAGGTGTTTCGGGGTACCTCTTGTGACATCCTGTGGGGCAGTCTTGATAAACCTCAGTGCACAAGGTGCTAAGTGCTTTCTTTTGCAGATGAGGAAATTTGGGCCCAGAGAGCTTGGCGGTTTGTCCGCAGGGAGAGAAGCAGGGCTCTGACATTGCTGCCTCTGTGCCGAGCTTGTCCTGTTACGGCAGCGTCTTCCCCAGAAGGTAGTCACTCATCACCTTGCTCTCCCTGTCCGCTTGCACTTTTGACGCAACAGATGGTCCAGAACTTCTTCACCTGCACTCCACATCGGATTATTTTAATGAACTTATCTTACCGAGACTTTTACTTAATGGATGGAAGATGTGCTTTTCTCTCGGGAGGAGGGAGAGGTAATCTAATGACCCCCATGCAGACTTTTAGCCATATTTACAGAGATAGGTGCATCTCCAGCCTCACAAGGGAGTCTTCCCTCTGTTCCACTGCACAAACCACATTTTGTGTGTCCCACTTCTGATGGCCTTCTTCCCCTATTGTCTGTGAGCTCCTTGGTGGCAGGGACAGTGTCTGAGCAGCCTGGTGAAGTTGTCTTGTCCTCTGTCCCCGATTATGTGTAAATTCTTTTGCTCTCACCTGAGTGGGGTCTCTCGATTGGAAGCCCATATTCACATTCCATTTACTTTCAACTAAGGTATCACGTCTGCCCTCGGTGACCTTTGTTGTAGACTTTGCTAGACTCGTTTGGGTTTGGTGCAAAAGAAAATAATGCTTCACATTTGTCTCTCACGTGGGGAAGCTGAACTCATGGTTTTCTTTGTTGAGGTAGAGTCCAATATTAACAGCTGGAATTTTATTTTTAAACATGGAAAAAAACTATTTCTTTTTCACATGTGAATGCATAATCTGTGGCCAGTGTTTCCCTTCATTACGTGATTTCTCTAAGTAAGTGATTAAGGGTTGATATCCTTTTTTCCTTTAATTTTTTAAATCTAGTATTTGGATATTTGAAACATAATGTGCTTAACTTGTTAAGTATAATAGTACCGTGGACACCCATGAAGTCAGCACCCCACCATGGTGAATATCACTTTGCATCTCATGTTTTCCTCCCCGTTTTATTCCATCCCCTGCCGCCTTTCTCCTTGCCGAGAGCAGCTATGGTGTTTTCTCTTGAATTTAGATGGTCACAACTTTTTATTCCCCAGTCCATTTCTACCCCTTGGCTGAGAGTTGGGATTGGATTCTATTCTAGAAATAACAAATCAATAAGTGTTTTTTCAGAAGTAATTAGCCTAACCCACCTCCCCTAGACATTTCTGTGACCAAAGGGGATGGAGAACACAACTTTAGACACAGGCTGGCTATCTGTTCACTGGGGTCTGTTCTGTAAAACAACTGAGACAGTGTTAGTTCTTTGCTATTGTGGGAATCAGGGAGAAATACTAAAACATGCAGTTTCAAGGCATCTTGATGGCCTAAAACACCTAAAAGGATCTGGCGTAAAAGGACCCGTAGACAGGGATGTGGGGGAAGAGAGGGGGGTGAGAAAGAAAGGAAGAAGGTCAAATCCAAGAGAGTCTGCTCCATAAAAGGCCTTTTGTCAGTGAGAGTCTCAAGTTTGATCTTTAATCCAGTTTTGAACAAGCCATTGAAATCAAATGTCTAAAGTTCTTGAGGTTAATTTTTGTTTTGCCTGTTTTCCCCTGGAAATAGTCAGAAGGCCAGCTCTGTGTAACCTCCGGCAAGTTCAAGTGACTTTTTCTAGCTGGCCCTCGGGTCTCCCTCCCAGCATGTACAGTCCCTGGCAGAGTGGGGGGTCTTGTACAGATTGAGGTGACATAAAGTGAAGAAGAGACTGTGATCCCCCTCACAGAGTCCATGTTCTAATTAATTAAGCATGGACCGTTTTGAGGTTACATTTGGGGTTGGAGATGAACAAACCCAGTTTCCCATTTTGTATTTTTTCAAGGAGGCAGGAGAACGAAATGGGATGAAATGGGGCCTCTGTTCACTTCCTTGAGGCTTAAGGAGGGGAAATATCTGTCTCCCAGTAAACATGATTTACTGGGAAAAAATATGATCATAAAGCTACATGTGACCTCACTTAAACTCTAGTAATTGTACAAAGGTGTGAAGATCCAGACCAGGCATTTAATGGGAGATTTAAACAATTGGGCAGAACTTTGACAAATATTTCACGCTGGAGAGAAAGCCCAGAGTACCGAAGTAATGCCTGCTTCAGAAAAATTTAATTATCTAACCTGAAAATACGAGCGCAGAGATGAAGTCTTCGTTAAGTTCTGAAGATGAGGTAAAAAGACTAAATACAAGATAGAAGCTCTCTGTTTCCAGAACCCCTGTTTCTTTGATCAATAAGTTTATTTAGTCACTTACCATTTTCGTAATTTATTGAGATATAATCCACATACCACACAATTCACCCATTTAAGTTGTGTGATCCCGTGGTCTTTAGTATATTCTCAGAGACGTGCAACCCTCTCCACAATCGATTTTGGAACATTTTCACATTTGTGTTCTCTGCGTGGTTCTGCGCCAGAACTCTAAGCTGGTGGTCTGGGCTGCAGGCTCCCACTCCCCCTGCAATTTCTTCTTTCACTAGAAGCACCGATGCTATTTTATTTGAACAAAGATTTCTGAGGCTTACTTTATTCTTTTCTATCTTAAATTAGAAGCCATTACATTCAGGCAGGGCCCTGAGACCTTGCTTGGGATCCCTAAGGTCCCACAGAGAATGTGGGGCCCCAGCACTCTACTCCCCACCCCCTCTTAACTAGAGTAGCAAACATATCTTTGTTTTTCATATGCGTACGATATGTTTTAAATAATTAAGAGGTCTAGAGCTGTAAAGTAAATTTGAGAGGATTCAAAGGATTCGAAATTTTGTTTCTGCTCTGAAGGAGTTCAGCAGATAGTTGAGGGGGACCATGGTATAGAAACATGAAAAGTTAATTCAGTAGAAGGCTGCCCTAAAATGAGTGTTCTCCACGACTTCATTATGGAAAGTCTTTGTTTTCTGTGAATCTTCAACCAGAACTGAAATTCTATTAAAAATTAAGAACAAGGGGCGCCTGGGTGGCTCAGTCGGTTAAGCGTCTGCCTTCGGCTCAGGTCATGATGCCAGGGTCCTGGGATGGAGCCCCGCATCAGGCTCTCTGCTCAGTGGGGAGCCTGCTTCTCCCTCTGCCTGCTGCTCCCCCTGCTTGTGCTCTCTCTCTCACTCTGTCAAATAAATAAAATCTTAAAAAAAAATTATGAACAAATATGAGAAACTAAAAGTTTGAAAGAATACTTCGAACTTGCTGGGTCTCATGTGGTTTCTGGGTGAAGTCACAGAATAAAAGTTGCCTTAGTAGGAACTGTGCTTACCTCTGGCCAACACACTATGCTCCCGGCGCGCAGCGAAATTAAGTAAGAGTAAAAACAGAATATTGGAACAAAGTGAGAAAATCTGTAAACATCAAGGCAGCATGGAGTCATGAGTTAGAACACCCTGAATTTGTGAAGTACCGAGCCTGCCAGCCAAATTTGATAAACAGGTTTTTTAATTACAAAATGAATGGATGGAATTAAAGTAAGGGCTGTGGAACACTGGAATGCAAAGCAACGTAATTGATAGTGCACACTGGTTTTATAGGTGAGACTGGTTTTTAAGTTAATTTAGATAAGAACACAATCACACGGGCTGTAAACAGTCCAGAAATACTTATAAATCAAGATAATTAGTCTGAAAGCTCAATGAATCATTCGAAAAGGAAATGTCATGGAAGGCACCATAGGGATAAATGTTAGGCTTGTTCTTATTTACATAATTATTAATTAGGCTGGATAGGCTACTTCTGGAAACAGTGCTAGAAACTGAGCCAGTTGCTGTGAGCCCACAGTTTTAAATGGGAGGCCTTAAGGCATAGGTGTTAGAAGCACCACCTGCCCTGCATTTGATCTTGGCTCTGCTGCTTCCCACTGTTTGACCTTGGGTAAATGAGCTGAAGTCTGCAAGCCACAGTTTGCAAGCCACCCACATGGACATGGTGGGAAGAGGAATAGGGTCCATCTCACGGGCTTGTGAGCTGATGCACAGAACACCCCACCCATGGTAACCATTAGTATTATAATGACAGTAAAAACCAAGGGACTGTGTGTTCTGATCTAGAAAGAGAAGCAGTGCTTGGAAGAGCCGCAAAGTAATTCTTTGCCTAGAGTCAGCTTGGTTAAAAGCTGACTTAAAGTTACCTTGACAGTTTCAGAACTCTCAAAGAAACAGACCCTCCCCTGTTAGAGGGACTGTCAAAATAATTACTAAACCAGAAAAAGAAAAAAAAAATTGCCATAGCTTTGCCTAGAGAGAAGACAGAGGTTGAGTTAATAATGATTGACTAGTGCAGGAAACATATGTAGTGGGAAACGATGATCTGTTATCCTGCCTTAGTATCGTTGAAAAAAAGAGCATTTAAGAGGAAGATTCTTTTTTTTTCCCTTCCTTATTTTTATTACCCTATGCAGGTTGTTCTGTCTTTGCTCTCAAGATCATATGGCATGTCCAAGAGCATGGTGTCCCATGATAGACATTCTTAGAGGACAGTGTAGTGTGGCATTAAGAGCATGGCCTCTAATATCAACAGACCTGGCTACAAAATAAGGATAACAATATTAATCTCCTAAGATTGTTGTGAGGCTTACATGGAATATTTTAGGTAAAGCACCTAGCACCATGCTTGACACAAAGGGCTCACATAACTAAGAAAGCTAAAGCTCTCAAAATCTTAGATACATATTTTTTTCTTATTGTTCTGCTGGTCAAACTACAAGTTCATAACCAGTAGGTGGTCAGTGATTCTAAGAGGAAGATTCTGAGGTAGAAACACAGTGAACTGGAATAAAAATATTATGTTATGTTACCAACTGGAAGTTAAGATTATCTTCCTTGAGAACATTTATAAACGGGTCCAGAGGGTCTAAAGAACTTTGATTTTATCATGGGATGATAAGAAGGATCTTAACCGTGGAAGGTACATGGGAACATTTGTATTTTAAATATGGAGGTGAGCCTGGAGGAAAGGGTCAGTTAGGGTGGAGTAGTACTGTGAAACCCAAGCTCACTTTTTAGACCCCTGCCCTCACCCCAGTCACTTTGGCAGGCATACGATTTATAACCAGGTGTCGTGGACAATGGTCAAAATTGTGCATCTATTGAACTATCCAAGTCATTGTTTTGGCTTGAAAATGACTAAGTATGTGCTTCATGAATGTTATGTCATTTTCACTACAGTTTGCTGAGGTAGGTGCTGTCTCCATTCTACAGAGGGAGAAACTGTGATGTGTGTTTTCTCAGGCCCGTGAACACACCAGGCAAGGCCCAGGCCCGCTGGTTTGGCTGGTGAAGCTGCAGGGAGCCACCTCTAGATTGAGATGGTTCGTTACTCACATGGACTGTAGCTGGCTCCCTGAGGTCCTTCCTCCACACACCAAAAAAGGATGACATGGATACAGAAGGGGTTATTGGTTTCCTGGAGCTACTATGACAAGGTGCCACAGACTGGGGGGGTTCTATTGTCCCACAGTTCTGGAGCCTGGAAATCCATAATTAAGGTGCCAGAAGGGTCAGTTCCTTCTGAGGACTGTGAGGAAAAATCTGTTCCAGCCTCCCCTTAGCTTCTGTGGTTTGCTGGCCATCTTGGGCATTCCTAGTCTCATAGAAGCATCACGCCTGTCTCTGGAGTCATCCTCACATGGTGATCTCCCTGTGTGTCTCTCGCTGTGTCCAAATTCCCCTTTATATAAGGGCAGCAGTCATACTGGATTAGGGCCCACCCTAAAGAGCTCATTTTAACTTGATTATCTCTGTAAAGACTCTTTCTCCAAGTAAGGTTACATTCTGAGGTATTGGGGTTTAGGACTCCAACCTAATTCAGGCCGTAACAGTGGATGATTATAACACAAGCTGTGAAGGACCCCATTCTGAGGAGCTGGTTCTAGACTGCAGCTGAGAGGTTGTATGTCCTATGACTCTTTTGTGAGGAGGGCAAGGCAGGAAGCCTCACACCTCTTCAGAACCCAGGTGATGATGAGAAGCTGCCCCATGACAGCCTCCCAGGGAGATGAAGGGGTGAGTAGGAGATAACCTCCTAGTGATCCTCAGCACCGTGCCAAGATGCACGTGGGGCTGTGGTTCAAGTCTTTGCCTGTGGGGCCTAACACACAGGTTGGGCAGGGCACCCCATGGAGCCATTCTCTCTAGCATATAGCTGGTCATAGGCACCCAAATTCCATTCCAGATCTGCCTCACTCTGAGTGTGTATGTTGCTTGATGCTTGCTGTCCCCCTAGACACACTAAATTCTTTTGTCAACTGGTTTTCTTGATGTCTAGGAGTCACGAGTCAGGGTCTGCCAGAAAGCATCCTCTAAGACGGAAGTTAGCAAGCTGGAAGCTAATTATCAGGTTCTGTCAGGATCAACCCCTGTGGAAGGGAAGGGACGAAGTGGGACTGGATAAGGGGAGAAGTTGGGCTGTGATGCATTGATGATGAAGGCCTCAGCCCACCCATAGGGAGCTCTGAAATGACGGTGGCCCTTCAGAGTGGTCCTGAGTTGCAGTAAGGAGTTTCTTAGTCCAGCCTGGAAAAAGCAGACTTTATTATTTCTGTAAATATGACTACATTCCTAGTAGCTTCTGCAAGATAAACAATGGTGACTCCATGTATGGTTTTATTATCATAAAGTATACATTCCTTACAATGGATATGAATACAAACTCTATGAATTTATGTGTATCTGTCATATCAAGAACGATTTTAGCATGTTTCAGTTCCCTTCGTACAGTAATTTCAGTTGTCTGTATTGAAACTCATGACACGGTTTTGAGTATGGGTCAAAGATGGGGTCCTTATCTGATGCCTTGAATGACTTTTACCGGGTTTGTGAACCCTAGAAGCCTATGCAGAAATCTGCATTTGTGGAAGTATGTTCTGGGAACAAAGATTTGAATCTTCATATTCTCGGAGGGGTCTGTGTCCTCTCCCACACGGAGTAAAGAACCATCGTGTAAGGAAATACAGAGTCTGCCCGGTGTTGCTTCGTACGCTGCTCTTCACCTGCTTCACACACACAGCAGTGGTAGATACCTGTCTAAAACGAGAACATGGAAAAGGCAGGACCATGCCTTTGCCTTTTCCCCCTACAAAAGATATATGTCTGTGGACAAGAGACACACAGTGAAAAGTGAGAACGAAGACACGGCGCTCCAGGTTCATGAGCAGGGAAGGGAAACCAGTGGTTTGGCTCTGGCGGAGCGTGGGGACTAAAAGAGCTCTGCATAATGTGCTGGGCCTGAGTGTACTCTCTGCTTTAGAAAATAGGGTCTGGTAGTGGTTGTGCTCTCCTACTCTAGAAAGGAGGCAATTATCACTGCTGCAAATTGCCGCCACCATGACCTGTAGCCCTGTAGCTTAAGCGAAGCTTTGATCATAGTGAGAGAGCAGGACAGAGACATGGCCTCTTATTTTAATTTTAATTCCAGTATAGTTAACACGCAGCGTTATATTAGTTTCAATGTATAATATAGGGATTCAGCAATTCTATACATTACGCAGTGCTCATCATGATAAGTGTACTCCACCTATTTCACCCATCCCAGTACCCACCTCCGCTCTGGGAACCATCAGTTTGTTCTCTGTAGTTAAGAGTCTGGGTTTCTGTATCTTTTTTTGTTTGTTTGTTTGTTTGTTTGTTTCTTAAATTACACACATGAGTGAAATCATATGATGTTAGTCCTTCTTTGATTTATTTCACTTAGCATTATACACTCTAGATCCATCCATGCTGGTGCAAATAGCAGGATTTCAGTCTTTTTGTGGCTGAGCAATATTTCATTGTATATATACCACTTCTTCTTTGTTCATTCATCAGTTGATGGACGCGGTTGCTTCCATATCTTGGCTGTTGTAAATAATGCTGCAATAAACATAGTGGTGCGTATATAATTTTAAATTAGTGTTTTCATATTCTTTGGGTAAATATCCAGTAGTGCAATTATTGGATCATATGGTAATTCTATTTTTAGTTTTTTGAGGAATCTCCATACTGTTCTCCACAGTGGCTACACCAGTTTGCATTCCCACCAACAGTGTATGAGGCTTCCTTTTTCTCCACATCCTCACCAACAGCTGTTGTTTCTTGAATTTTTTGTTTTAGCCATTCTGATAGGTGCGAGGTGATATCTCATTGTGCCTTTGATTTTCATTTCCCTGATGATGAGTGGTGTTGAGCATCTTTTCCTGTGTCTGTTTGCCATCAGTCTTCTGCCCATTTTTAAGTTGGATTATTTGGTTTTGGGGTGTTGAGCTATATAAGTTCTTTATATATTTTAGATACTAACCCTTTGTCAGGTATGTCATTTGCAAATATCAGATTTCATGTAGTAGGTTGTCTTTTACATTTGTTGATTGTTTCCTTTGCTGTGCAGAAGCTTTTCATTTTGGTATAGTCCCAATAGTTTATTTTTCATTTTGTTTCCTTTGCCTTAGGAGACATATCTAGAAAGGTGTTGCAATGGCTGATGTCAGAGAAATTGCTTCCTGTGCTCTCTTTTAGATTTTCTATGGTTTCAGGTCTCCAGTGTTCCTGACCTCCAATCTGGTCTCCAAGATCCTTAATCCATTTTGAGTTTGTGTATGATGTAAGACAGTGGTCCAGTTTCATTCTTTTGCATGTCGCTGTCCAGTTTTCCATCACCATTTGTTGAAGAGACCGTCTTTTTTCCATTGCATATTCTTGCTTCCTTTGCCAAAAATTAATTGACCATATAATCATGGTATCGTTCCTGGGCTTTCTGTTCTGTTCCATTGATCCATGTGTCTATTTTGAGCCATGGTCCCTTTATCAGGACCTGAGATAAGTCACCCCTATGGCATCAGCAGCAATCTCACCATTGGGTGGGAACCCAAACAGCACTACCAACTTGATTCTGGACTGGGAATACAAGTACAGGAACCACAAAAGTCTCTAACCAAGGAGGGGTGATTAGGGAGAGGGCATTAGTGCTTGGGTCCCGTACAAGATGGGTCTGCACACACAAATTCCAAACAATATAAAGAACTCTGACCTCAGAGTGTCCGCTAACCAAATCAACAACTAGAATCTGAATTCACTGGAGAATAAAGTAAAATCAAAAAGTGTTGTTTAAAGAAAGAACGCCTAACATCCTTAAAGAGATCAATGGAAGATAATACCCATTAAAAAAATACAAAAGGAGAAGAAGAACAGGAAATTCTGAATTAGGGACAAAAACAGGCAGAAATAGAGTGTAAATTGATACGAAAAAGGAACAATTAGAAATATCAGAAATGAGTAACAGAGTCATTGAAATAAAGAAGAAAAAACAGATGAGACTAGACTCAGTTGAGAAGAGAATAAGAAATTAAGGTATTACTAAAGAACTCACCGAGAATACAGCACTAATACGTGAAGATTAAAAACCTGAAACTGAGTTAAGAGGAGATAAAGAAGCTCCACAATACATGTTACTGAGAAAAGAATGGTGCAGAAGGAGTGGCTGTAATTTTCCGAGGTGGCGCAAAACACACGAGCCCTCCGATTGCAAGTACACCCTGAATGCTGAGCACAATAAATGGAGACGAATGCAGCCCAGGCCTAATCAGAATGGAATTGCGGAGCCTCTAGGATAAAGATAAAACTCTTCACATCTGCCAGGAAGAAAAGCCAGATTCCCTACGAAGACACAGCGCTGACTGACACAGCAGACTTGTCATCAGCATAATAAGTCTAGAAAAATATTTTCAAAGTGCCAAGGACAGACAATTATAAACCTACAATTTTGTGCCTTGCTAAATGATTTGTGTGAGGGGTTTCAGACGCGTAAATACTGAGAGTTTGCCTCCCACATATTTTCGCTGACGAGACGATTAAAGGATGTTCACGTGCAAGAACACAAGTGAGCAGGAACGAAGGCCGTCAAAGACTACGAAAGGCCTGTGATTTCCCCCTGCTTGCAAGGTCGGCTGCTGGCAGGAGACACGAGAGGCTCCTGGGTCAGAGACAAAGGACTGTTACAGCCCAGAGGCAGCGGGAGCTTCCTGTTCACATTGCTTCTCCTAAACCCCCAAACCCCAGAGGGGCGATGCAGAGAAGCCCAGGTGGCTGCTGCTCGCACGCTGGGCTTAGAGCACAGGTGAAAACCATCAAATTGAGAAGCTCTACAATCGTTTCGTTCTTGGATTATGTTTGTTTGCTTGCTTTCCTTCCATTCTTTCAAAGAGGCTGTGAGCCAGCCTGATCTGTCTTTTGCCCCTGAGGAAGACATTATCTTTATTATCCTGGTGAAGAAACTAATCTGCTCTCCGCTCCCAAGGGAAAGACTACCTCTGTCTTCCAAGGATGTTTGTCGATGCAAGTTGTTACAAGTTATGTGGAAATTCCATGGACAATTGTCTCCCAACAAAGAGGACAATTATAAAATTAAGAACAATTTTTAGCTTAAATTAATCATTGTCTTAAATAACTTATTATTTTGTGTGTGCTTTTTAAAGGATAAAAATCTAATAGTTGGGGAGAAGAGCTGTTTAAAAAAAAAAAAACAACTAAGTTTTCTGTCTTATTTAAGACCAAATAGAGATCCTAAATAAATTTAGGCTTTAGAGCAGTTTATTAAAGGATATTTGTGTGTGTGTATTCAAGAATAGACATACAGAGGTGCCTGGGTGGCTCAGTCAGTTAAGTGTCTGCCGTCAGCTCAAGTCGTGACCCCAGTCCTGGGATTGAGCCCTGTGTGGGGCTCCCTGCTCAGCCAGGAGTCTGCTTCTCCCTCTCCCTCTGCCACTCCCCCTTGCTCATGTTTATGCTCTTTCTCTCTCCTCTCTCAAATGAATAAATCTTAAAAAGAAAAAGAAAGAATAGACATACAATTTACAGCTTTTTCAACTGAAGAGGGAAAAATATTAGAATATTTTTTAAACCGACCAACAGAATACAAGAAAGGAGAAAATTTAGGAAAAGACATAGTTTGTGGGATCTATCTAAAGAGGTATTTAGAGGAATATTTATAGCCTTATATGCTTTTACTCAAAACTAAGAAAGCCCCAAAATACATGAGTTATTTTTTTCACCTAAATAAGCTGGAGGAAGAACAGAATAAAACCAATTAAACAACAAGAAAGATAATGAAGATAAAAGAAATTAATTGGAGCAGAGGAGAAATGCACCCCACTTTTGTGTGTCTCTTGTTAAGTACCTGGACTCTGGCATTTCAGCTGCCAATGTTCTCACCTGCAAGTCTGGAGACTTGGGTCTGAAGACATGAGTGAGCCTTTTATTTTTATTTTTTTAAAGATTTTATTTATTTATTTGACAGGAGACACAGAGAGTCAGAGAGCACAAGTGGGGGGAATGGCAGAGGGAGATGGAGAAGCAGGCTCCCCACTAAGCAGGGAGCCCGGTGCGGGGCTTGATCCCAGGATCCTGGGGTCATGACCCAAGCCGAAGGCAGACACTTAACCAACTGAGCCACCTAAGCACCCCAAGTGAGCCTTTTAAAGGGAAGTGGGAGCAGTGGGGAGAGTAAAAGGACATGGGTGTAAAATTTAATAAGCAAAACTATTTCAAAGAAAAGAAAAAGGAAAAAAAAAAACAGCTTCAGAAACTAAATTCATGTGACCCAGATGGCATGGAGAATTTTCCTTTTGGGAATCATAATTATTATTTTAAAAATCCAAACTATTCTGGAATATTTGGGAAGTGTGGACACAGACTCCATAATGTATAGTCAGTTCAATATGAGTTCAACCGGCATTTATTAGCTGGGTACTGTAGTGCTGCTGGGCTACACAGGTAAAGTCCTGGTCCTGGAGGACATAATGACAGGGACATGAACCTACGAGGGGCAGAGGGGCACTCAATACAGCCGGAGGATTTGGAGTTAGGGTGGCACATAACTCCATGATTGTTCTGTCCCCCAACCCCGAACAGGAAATAAAACAATTCTTGGGTTGGAACTGTCAATAATTGGCAGAGATAGGAGGTTTTAAAAAGGGCAAACTGTGAAAAAACATTTGTAGATTCCCAGGATTAGCTCAACCTAATAAAGTAAGGATATTATTCCAACACCATTAGAGGTAGCCAAAATGCAATAAATGTAAGGGTAATGCAGGGGAGGGGAAAAAATATTTTTCTTTCTACCCTTCTTGGTGTCTGCTGGTGCTTTACAACAATAGACAGATTGGAAGAAACAAGTTTATTAGTGTGTGCATCATGCATGAAACACACAGGAGTATGAGAGAGGAGTAACTCAAAGAGTTGGTTGGTAATTGGGCTTATATAGCAGCTTAGCAAACGACCAATAACTTTTTAGAGAAGTAGCAAGGCAGGGAAAAAGGATCTTGAGTCTCTAGGGGTGGTGGAAAGGTAAATATATAGGAAACTAACCGAAGATAAGGGCGTTAGTCAGTTTTGGTCTGTAGATCTCTCTGGTGTTATCTCTGAGCTGATAAGGGTCTAGAGTTGTCTCCAGTGATTGGAGAGGGGAGATGGTGCACCTTTGCAAATTTTTTGTCCTGCTCTCAGGCAAATTGTGTGCCTGTGTTGTGTTGGCCCCGGAGCTGAGAGCTTTTCTTGTATGAGCCTCTTTTCAGTTGCTTTGAGCTCAAAGTAAACCTTGGACCAATGTTACATGTTTGCCGGTGGCATTTTTTGCTACTCGCTGATAAGAAGGGGGGATTACAAGGGTGTTTAGCATCAGTGTTTACAAAGGGAATAAAGTCTGAGTTGGGCTGACCTCACTAACTGGGGTGTGCCATCCACCTATACCCAAACCACCCAAGGCCACTAGCATGCAGGGCTCATCAGTGCATTTGCTGCAGAATTCATGTTGAACCTTAACTTTTTTGCATCTTAAAGATAAAGGCAAAATCCCTTCTTGAATACTTTCCTTCCTTCCCCAGAGTTAATTATTGTTTTGAAGTCCAGTATAGCCTTCCCACGTCTGTTTTAATACAATTTATGTATTCATATTTATTATTGCCAGACCTGTTTTTAAACTTCGTGTAGATATCATAGTGAACACATCTTAATACAACTTACTTTTTTAAAAAATGCAGCATATACTTTTTCTGTATTTTAGCCATAGTGATATACGTACCTCTAGTTCATTCACTTTAACTCTTGTATATCGTGTGTATAATGATACATGTGAAATAATAATAATTATATGAGGTAAATACTAATAACCCTCCATCTTTCAGGTGAGGAAACTGAAAACAGAGATTAAGCAGTTTGTCCAAGTCAGATAGTTAGTAAGGAAGATTCAAATGAGGATCGCACATTTTGCCTTGTTCCATTCCAATAGCTTTTCCTGTTTCCTGCCTTGGGTTAGGATTTATAATGTGACAGAGCAAGGGTGCGAGAGGGTATCCTCATGTTGCTTTTGACTTTATTTCGAATGCTTCTAAAAACAAAATTTTAACTTTAATATGTTTGCTATAGGTTTACAATAAATATCTTGGAAGGGAGGAAGTTGCCTTCTATTTATAGTTTGCCAAAAAACTCTTTTTTCTTATAATGAATAAGTATTATCTTTATCAAATACTTCTTTCTGAAAAAAAATCATGTTTTTTTTCTTTATATGTTGATTAGTAGATTACTTTTTGTTTCAAAGCATTCCCATTATTCTGGAATAAACTCTACTTGGTCATTTTGTGTTCTTACTTTAATATGCTGTTGAATTGTATTTGCCAAAGTTACATTTAGGACTTTTTATGTAGGTTGTAAGGTGAAATTGGTCTACAATTTTTTAAAGTTATTCTGTGATTATCCAGCTTTGGCTTAAAGTTTATAAACTTATGAAATTAGTTGATTTTTCCCTCCTTTTCTATTTCACGAAATAGTTTGCTTCACCTGAAATATTTGATAAAGTTATACTATGAACCATCTGAGTCTAACACTTTTGTTGTGAGATTTGATTGATAATTCAATTTGGTACATTGTCAATCGGTTTAAATTTTCTGTCTTGAGTGAAAATTATCATTTAATCCAAGTTTTCAAAGTCATTGTTATTAAATAGTTCATAATATTGACTTGTGACTTTTAAAGTCTCGACTATAACTGTAGTTTTGATCACCTTTTCAATTCTAAAAAACAAACAAAAAACCACCATGAATTATAGAGACAATCTCAAAAGAACAAATCAATTCATGGTTTTTTGATAAAACTAATAAAATAGACATTGCTCATTTAGATCAAGAAAAGAAATGAGAAAACAAAAATAATACCAGATGCTATTTAAGGTCTGTGAAAGGATTTCAGTCTAAAATGGAACCAGAAGATATGAAACAGAGAATCTCATACATGCTCCCTCAGAAGTATGGAACTTAAGAGACTGATTTCCTGTTAATGCCTGATTTACAGAGGACTGAGACTCATCTCCTGATCATTGAACATCTTTTTTTTTTTTTTTTTTTTTTTGATCATTGAACATCTGCTAAGAACCTTTCACCATCCTCCAGCCAGTGAACTCACTGCTTGGACTCTGGCCGGACGGCCTTCGCTGGGCACTCTTTCCCATTAATACAGCTGCCCCAAACCCTCAAGGGACTCACATGCAGCATGCATTTTCCAAATTGCAATTCCTCTGCTCCTCCCAAATAAACTCAGTTTCTGGTAATTCAAGCTTGCCTCAGTTTACCTCTTCATTTAGGTTAACAGGTTTTTTTTTTCCAATTCTAAAATTATCTGGTTTTGTGATTGTGAATTATCAAGTTCCTGTCACTTTGCCTGTCCGCCTCCTCTTTGTCATTCCACGTGGCCACTATCTCCTTATCACAGCATAGCCAGGGATGGAGGCAAGTCTCTATGCCTTATTTACCTGCCATGTCCATTAGCTGGTCTGGTGAGAGACAGAAGAACAGCTAAATTGATTACTGTAACGTTGCCATTGCTCACGCAAGGCAGTGTCATCATGCGCTCTTGATGAATACCTACAGTGTCACGGAGGCTGTGCAGGGTAATAGAGATTTGGAGGTAAAAAAAGATACACACCCCACCCTCAAAAATTGAAATACACTGGGAAGACAGACATTAAGTAAGTAATTACACAAATAATGACAATAACAAAAAGTACCATGAAAGAGAAGTATAGGCTGCGATAACAAGGGACTGCTGGAGTCTGTGAGGGTTAGAGGTGAACGTGGTAGTTGAGGAGCAGAAGTAGGGTTGGCAGGGCAGGAAACGGCATCTGGAAGAAGGAGCTTATGTGTTCATGAAACCAAATAGCCAGGCTGCTGTGAACCTGGAGAACAGAAAGAGCTAGAACTTTTCAATAATTGGGGACTTTATCCTAAGATCAATGGCAAGCCACTGGATAGTTTTTACCACCACCTCTGGCTAAGCATCAGAAAGCCTACATTCCACTAAGTGAAGTAAGTCAAGCAGAGAAAGACAATTATCATATGGTTTCTCTCATCTATGGAACATAAGAACTAGGAAGATCGGTAGGAGAAGAAAGCGATAAAGAAAGGGGGGGTGATCAGAAGAGGGAATGAAGCATGAGAGACTATGGACTCTGAGAAACAAACTGAGGGCTTCAGAGGGGAGGGGGTGGGGGAATGGGATAGACTGGTGATGGGTAGTAAGGAGGGCACGTATTGCATGGTGCACTGGGTGTTATACGCAACTAATGAATCTCGAACTTTACATCAAAAACCAGGGATGTGCTGTATGGTGAATAACATAATAAAAATATTATTATGAAAAAAAAAAAGAAAGCCTACATTCCAGTAGCCGTAGATCTGTAGTTACCTTATTTTCAAAACAAATTTTCCCCCTCAAAAAAGTAAAAGTCACTAGTAGTATCCCACATCTGACACATACCAATTAGTATAATGAATGCTTCCTTTAGATAAACCATTACTTTAAACTTATTACATATAATTTGTTAGCTTGAACTAGTTTGCAATGCAACAGTCTGGGCTTTTCTCCCTGGTTTTTAAAACTGTGATATACTGTAAAATGTATTTTTTAACGTCTTGGGGACTTCTGGCTGACAGCATTATTTTGTTATTACCGTGTTTATTGTTGTCAGTGGGTTGCTGAAACAAATGCTCGGTTGGGCACCTCCCATGTCCGTCATCAGAGGTCAGTAGTACCTCAGCTTGGGTCAACTCAAGAGGACATTACATGCTAATTCTTGGCAATCCCAGCCTTTTACCCAGTCTCCCTAAATTTCCATGCTCCTGAAGTGGCAAAAGGATGTTGTCCAATAAAAATCAACTGGTATAACCACCATACTCCTATCATGTGTTGTTACATTAACCCATGGAATGATTTGTCATAGGATCTTGACTTTACTGTAGGAGAGAAAACCAAGGATGTTTTTCAGGAGCCATGGTATTTTGTCAGAAGCACCTAGATGGTCGCTTTATTATGTTCGTTTGAAATGTGTGTTCTGAACTGATGGATTTGTCTGACAACTTTATTGATATTTCAAGTTGAATAATCATTTTTTGTGTGAGTGTTTGGTTCTTCAGAGGTTTTGCCATTTAAAAAGTTACACTTTTCTGATCAGTGATTCACCAAAGGGTTTATGGTGATATCAGGCTTGGTGTAAACCAGTTTATAAATGTGCTCTTCTAACAGATTTATTTATACTTTAGCACGTATCCCCTGAGGACTTCATAGTTATGTAGTGAAACATTTTCATTGTGGCAGTAACTTACAGACCAACACTTATTATATATATATTTATATGTGAATAAGCCACGTAAACAAAGGCAGTAACTTTTAAAAGTATCTAATTTTAAATGTCTATCCAATATAATGATGAGCTCGAATAAACTGAGAAAAATAGGATAAAGTGGGGGAAATGGCTACATTTGTGTTTATCCATCCTTAGAGCCAAAATTTGAAAAATAACTCCCTAAGTGACTACTTATCATCCCAGTCCTTTATTTTAATAATTAGAAATACTAACAAATAATGACATTACTAATTAAAATATCAATTTTGGCAAGCCTTTACTTATTTCTCTATTAAAACGACTTCCTGAAAATATCACAGGAAGTTAATGAATCGCTTGTTAATTAAATTTGAACTTTTCTCCTCTAGTATTCAAATGAAAAAACTGAAATATGATATATTCAAATTGCTTTATACTAAATTGAACATTAATGGTTACATAAATATAATATATGGTAATGTTACACATGAATGTGATAAGAATCTATAACATTCATAATGGAATTTGCTAATTTTGAATATTGGCTTCGTTTTATTCCTGAAAATTCAAGTGCTGAAATAATGTTTTACCAGCATTTTCTAATTAGCCAAGTGTAACTTTCCATGAAAAATTTAAACATTCTCATCCAACTAACAAATCAATCTATCTTTTCTTGTCTTGTTTTGTTAGCCTCTTAGCAAATACCCTGCTGTGATAAATGACATCTCGTTCTGGTTGCCCTCTGAGAATTATACAGAAAACGATTTCTATGATTTAGTACGAACAATTGGAGGAGACCTGGTGGAAAAAGTTGATCTGATAGACAAGTTTGAACATCCAAAGTAAGTAAAAACACTTTCTGACTTTATCCTTTTTTTTTTTTTTTGGTCCCTATGTGACAAATGGTGTATGAAAATATATAATAAAATTTTGCTGAAACTCAATGCATGTGAGACAGAATGTCTCCAGAATTTATAGTGAATATATAGTGTATCAGAAAAGACTTTTATATCAGTCCTTTCTGAAAATCTTTCTAAAATACAATTTTAATCTTTCCTGCCTTAGTAAAGTAAATATGTGAAACAGAATGTTTTAAAGATCTTGGAGTTTTTTAGTATTGTTTTTAGAAGTGATTTCTTACCATATCACATCCCAGGAACAGAGGAGATGTGGCAGAAACAGGGGTTTGTGGGGAAAAAGCTGTTTTGTCAGTCTCTCAGTGAATATTTATTAAGCACTTGCCACATGCCAAAAGCTGTAGTGGATCCTAGGATGAAGTTTAGTAACTTAATCAGGATCCATCTCAGTGTTGGCCTGTTCTCCCTGGTGTGTGTGTCTGTGTCTCTGTGTGTGTGTGTGCGTGCTGTAGTCTTACACTAATCAGATTTGACTCTACTTTGGTTTCAGAAAAGTTTTCTTGAGTTATATCGTTAAGGATTTGTTCTGATCCGTTGTTCTGTTCTGTTTCATTCTTTGGGAATTCCACTTCTGCATGAGTAGGCTCTCCTTTATCTGACTTCTCTACCTATTGCTTTCTCTCTAATGTTTTAAAACTTTGTTTCCACTTCACTTTGACTGCTTTTCTCATTGCTACCTTCTCTGTCCCTTACTGTTTTCTGCAGTCTCTTCTTCCTTGCTCACATTCCATTTCCACCTTCGATGACTGTGTTTTTCCCCCTTTTTTGAGTTCTGCAAGCTCACATTTCATTTCCTCCTGTTCTCTTGCCTTCTACTCTCTGAATTATTTCTGCTTTGTAGTTTTACTTCATAGAGGAATTGCTTCATTTGGCTTTAAAAACTTATTGCAGGATATTTGCCCAGCAATTTCTTACGATCCAGCGGCAGCATTTTCTTTCTATGACTTCTTTGTAAATAAGTATTTCTTTCATCTTCCTAGTTTCTTTCCCCAGTTATTAAATTGATGTACTTATGGTATGCATATGATTTGCCTTTTTGTTACTTGTATTTGAATGGCATTGGATTTTCTGAACCAGCTATGTGTACAAAGTCAAGGTGTGAGGTTGGGGGTTGACATGGCAGGGAGGGGCTAGGGTGATCATTCAGGCTAGTTGTTTTCACCACTCTAAGGCTTTCATCCTCTCCAGTGCCAAGAAATAACTCTTTCTTCGGATACGGCTCATTCATCTCATTGACCCCTTGTATAGTTCTGCTTCCCACCCCAAATCTTCTCTTCTTACAAACAAAAGATTGGCCTTTGTTTACTTCAGTTTCAATACTTATTGGTGATAAAGATTTTGAACTTTAGTTTATAACCCTCAGCTCTGAGAAATGTGTCTTTGCTGATATTTTCTGAGAAATGCCAATGTGTGTGTTTCTTTCCTTCACATCTTCTCATTGGCTTCTACTTGCTTTCAGCTGCTTTTGGCAGCCTTTAAATATGTTTTGGAGTTGGCAGATGATATCTGCCCCCTAACTTTACAGGAAACAGTATATATGGAGCAGCCTGGGTTTTTGACACGATGGAATACCCGTTCAGCCCTGGACTCTTCTGTGAGAGGGAAATTTCCAGGAATTTGCATGTTGTTAGTGAAGTTCCAGTTACTTCCTTTTGAAGAAGAGGGAAAGTGTAGAACTAAGACTGACTGTTCAATATTAGCTGAGATACCAAAAGGACATGACTTGTTATTTTTTCCCCATTGTTGTTTAATATGTAGAAAACCCATGGCAATCAAAGATTCACAATCCATTCGTAATTTTCTACTTCCTCAAGCTTTTGCCTTCGGCCGTTGCCTAAGCCCTACCTCTGCCTCTCATATCATCAGTGTCCAAAGTTAGAGGAGTAGCCCTTTCTGGTTGGAGATGAACAGATCTTAAACGTTAAAGAGAGATGTTATGGCCTGGATGTGGGAGTAACTGTGGTTTGGGGGTGGGGTAGATATTGGGTATTTCTGACTTGGGGGTGATTTGCAGTGGTGAGAGTCAATGCTGAATGGGCATGCTAATCGGAGAAATGGCTGTGAGAGTGAAGTAGTGTCGGGGTCCTTTGACCATGGACAGACTAGGCAGACAGACACTCCATTTTTAAAAAATCGCTGGACTCTATAGGAGTGCTCTATTGATGCAGGTCTATACACACAACCACAACTAGCTTAGGAAAGGAGGATTTGTCTAGTTGCTTCTAGAGGAGACAGTACTTTTGATTGGAAGTTTGAAAACAACCAACCAACCAAAAAAATACTTTTTATTGGCACTGATCTTACCACTTTTTAAATAAATGTTAAACAGATATTTAAGGCCAGTTACTCTGGGGCTATGCCAAAGGATAAGCCTGCCCCGAGTGTGCACCAATTTTGATGAGGGGCTTGGTGGTTGCAGTAAGGTTCCTGTGGCAGAAGTTGCTAATTATCTCTCAATGTCCAATCCCCCATTTAAAAAATAACGTAACCTCGATTTTTTATCTAAGCAGCTTGCCAGCCAACTAAAAGTCTACACTTCTGAGCCTCCAGTATAACTAGGTGTATCTCTGTGGCCAAGTCTAGCTAATGATTTATAAGTAGAAGCGTTCAGGTATTTCCAAAAGTTTCCCTGAAAAGTTGGGTTGAGGCAGCCCTTTTTCCTTCCTGCTACTTGGATATGAACGTAATGACTGGTACTCTGGCAACCATTTTGGACCATGGTGTGACCTTGGCAGTGGAAGTTGTGTCGAGTACAGCCTGGGTCTCTGGCACTGGAGTGTCAGTTCAGCCCCGGACTTTTATGTGAGAGACACGTATCTTGTTGAAGCCACTGTTTTTTTTAGACCTTTGTTACTGGCAACCAAAGGTAAACTTTGCTCTCATAGCCCTGAGGAAAAGGACAGACTTGCGGCAAAGGATACTTACTTTATTTAGTAATATTGGCTCACTGAGTAAAGATGCTCAGGAAATATATAGGGCAGGAGGGTGGCAAACTGTTTCTGTTGAGGGCCAGATAGTAAATAGTTTTGACCTTGTGGGCCATAGGGTCTCTGCAATATCTGTGCCCCCCCTCTGCTATTGCAAAAGCAGCCATAGACAAAATGAAACCAAACAAACAGGGCTGTGTTCCAGTAAAGCCTTAATTAAAAAAACGGGTGGTGGGCTAGATTTGGCCCATAGTTTTCTGACCCCTGACATACAGGACGGAGCCACGTATAATTTTTTATCTGACCCCTGCTCACATATTCTAAAATCTTCCTCTTAGAGGTCTTTTCTTTGGGCACCCTGAACCCTCCCGTTCTCCTCCCATTAAGAATTCCTGACTTGGGTGATGGCAAGCGAAGGGTCACCTGACCTTGTACTCATCCCTGCATATCTGGAGCTCAGGACTTACTTTATTTTCTAAACACATAAATTAAATATTGCTAGGCAGTCCAAAGAGCTCTGACCCTTTCTTTGCCTAACATCAAGAACTGAGAAATGCTAGAAGTGAGTGAATGACTCTCTGAAATGAACAAGTAGTTGAACAAATCGATTTGTGTGGGTTTTTTTTTTTTTTAACAAATTAGGTGTCATTTTGTGAACAAGAGCAGATCCCAAGATGTTTCAGGTAGACATAAACTGCTGAGTAAGAACCTAATTTCATAATGTTAGACAAATGAGCAAATTTTTTCTGGGTTACAGATAACAGTTTGTGCCCTGGAGGGTTACAGGTAACAGCTGTTCAGGTTAGAAGAAAATGATTTTTTGTTCTAGTCCGTCATTTAGAACTTTCTCCCAGAGCATCTTTGCCACTTAATCTATAGGCCACTTAATGTGCAGAAGCATTCTTATAGTTCCAAATTGCACGTAACAAAAAACGGAGTAGTGATGACTTCTGGAGAGGAGAGCCGCGGTCCCCGGATGTGCTTTGATGCCTTTGCAGTATCATACTATATGCGTGTACTGAGTCGTGAGAAGACTTAAGAAAATAAATGATGCATGTCAACATACAAACCTGGATATCTGTTGTTCGACGCATTTTTGAGTACACTGGTCATTTTAGTGTCTATGTCCGTGTATCTGAAGGAATTGTGGGGTACAGTGTTTATTTTCTCCTATAACACAACTACTTCAAATATTTCCTAGCCTGGGGTAGGAGAGAGAGCAAAGAGGAGCAGAAAGAAACTTAACCATTGTCTTCAGCCATGAGCACCTCATGTGGGGATGCCACCAATTATTTGTGAGCTGCGGAAATGGACTATAAAGTGGGCTCGGACGGGACAGATTTGGGTTGAGCTCAAGGTAGAGGTTTTTGGAGGTTAGAATTGGGGGATTTAAAAGACTTACTTGACTGGACTACAAGAAAGGGGTGGTGGGGGAAATGCCCAGGTTCCGCAGCAGATGCTGCCTGGCCGTGTCCCCAAAGCAGTGCTTCTCACAGACCTCCCCCTTGTTCCTGGGGCTGCTTCTCACTTCGCACCCTGATCAGACAGTCATGGACACGCTTTCCTGGATCTGTGAACCCATAGTCGGGGTCTAGTTGGGGCCGGGATGCTAGAGGTAAGCATCCTGAGCCGTGGGCACCAAAGGCGAGTCCCAGCTCTGTTCAGCCCTCCTTGATCCAACTAATGGTTCTGTTCTTCATGAGTGACCACTTGCGGCTGGAACGAATTTGGTGTAGGTCGGTGTACTGGAGCGCTTGTCAGCATTTTTTAACAGCATGCGGAAGAGGGACTTCACCAAGAGAGGCACTTTCTCAGTGTGGCTGGCCCCGCTTTGCAGTGGGTGGCCACGGCGTGGCGGCAGGAGCCCCTGTGGATGAGGCAGTTCGGGTGATTTCTCCTTCCTTCTTCCCTTCCTCTCGTCTTTCCCTCCCTTCTGTCTCTTCTTTTGTTGCATTTGATTTTGCTTTGTCAAATTGCATCCAATAAAAACATAAAAGTTTAAAAACAGAAAGGTAGAGATTCACCCATCATCTCAACACCCTAACACCACAATTCTTAGTATTGTTACATTTTCCCTGTCTCGACTTTTTCCATATGTATGCATCAAATGACATTTGGTGCTTGAATCATACCTGCTTAGTATTGCCAACCTTCTGGTCTAGAGTGGGCTTCTTCGGCCCCTGCACTACTGGTATTTGGGGCCAGATAATTCTTTGTTGGAGGGGCTGTTCTGTGCACCGTAAAATGTGGGCAGTATCCTGGCCTCTGCTCACATCCAGTCTTACCCTCTTCCAGCACGTTATGATGAACAAAAACGCCTCCCAACATTGCCCATTACCCCCGGTCGGGCAAAATTGCCCCCAGTTGAGAACCACCGGGGTATCATTTAGTGGAGAATTTCTTATTTCTTCTGAAAAATATTATTTCTTAAAACCATGCTTTACTTTTCTGACCAGCAGGGAAAAGGGACAGAAGGACCTCCCAAGAGGGAGCTGTTCCAGTAGGGGTTCTCGTGGTTCCGAGAACACACTTGATGAAACATCGGAAAAGCTGGGCTTCCGCAGGTAGGCTTCAGGAAGAGCAGGAGCTAAGGCAGGGTCTGACCTTTCTGTTTCTGTTGTTCCTTCTGGGGTCTGTCTACCAATTTCTGCTTTTCTGTCGCATTTCATTTCCTCACGCTCACTCTGGCTCTCCCCTGCTTTCCACGACATAGCTTGTGCTCTCTCTGTATCTTGCGAACTTCAGAATACCCTGTGCAGCCCCCGAGTCTAAATGACCCTTAGCTGTCAGTGCTCAGCGCCAGTTGCTAGCGCTTTGCCCAATCCTGACACTCTCAACAAAGGATCTCACTGGACCCAGATTTTCTGGCCAAGTCGGAGGTCACTGACCGCCTGGCGGACAGGCTCTGCTCCAGGCACGTGCCTTCCCTCACTCTAATTAGCCGCATGAATCAGATGGACAGGCCTCTGGCCTTGTCTTATAAGTCAGTAGGTTTACTGTCTATACAGCTCTTTCTTCGTTTTCTCGTTAGCCCGAACTCAGTAGCTTCTGACTGAGGCGCTGCTGTTTTCAGACTTCCTTGAGCTTCCTGCAGAGAGGAATGTCGTGAGAACGTTAACCAATCACTTCTCGAGTTCCTGTGTTATAGGAGGCATCGGGCTCATTGGGACCACAGGGATATCAAGGCAAGATCCCAGTTTTTATGGGGCCAGATAATGCAGGAAAAGTGAACTAGCAATAATAAGTAGAAGGCGATAATAAGGTGGGTTAGGCCTAGTAAGTGGCCTGCACAGTTTCTTGCACATAACTAATGCCCCGTAAACCTTCACTGACGGAGGGGCCATGTCTGGGGCTACAGATTCGGAGCAAAGCGGCCATTGGTCTGGGCAGATTTCCCAGGAGACAAGAGAGCCAAGTCTGCCTGTCTGCTACCTCGTGAATGAGGTGTACACAGCCTTGATTCTAATTAATGTCAGTAAGTGCCCTAGAGTAGAAACCTTCAGTTCCAGTAAAAAGAATTCTGGGTTACTCTGGGTTGTCGTGTTCTTTTGTTGCAGGGGGAGATTCACTCAGGGTGGCCACTTTAAGACAAACAGGATTTATTTAAGGAGACAGCGGAATCAGCACAGGAAACCTATTTGGAACCCAGGCAGGTCTAAGGGCTAGAGATCTTTTGCACCTGGGTGCCTCTGGCTCTATCCCTCTGCTTGCTCCTCTTAGCCAGGGACCACTCATAAAACAACTCAGCCCCACTTTCCAGAACAAGGAGCCACAGTCTGAACATTTACAACCAGAAGAGTTCATGGGACATTTTTTCAGAACAAGCCCCCAAGTACTGACCTCCTTCCCTCATCCCCCACCAGTCTGCTTCTCGTATAGAGCTCTATGTAACTGCTCCTAATGTTGGCTCATTCATATCTCGTGTTCCTTTTGCATTTAAACTTTTCTAGGCTATTCCATTAGATGGAAACTCTGTAGGGCGCTATGGCAGAGTCTCTCACCTCCATCTTCCCACAATGTTTATATTGGTGGAAGGAGGCTGGCTCCCTGCGTGACGCTTGGTGGATGGCTCATTGATCCTTCTTCATTCCTTAGAGGAGCTTTTGTTAAATGGCTGGAAGTATTTTATGACATAAGAAGTAGAGGCAATGTAGGCCAGTGGAAAGAGCTCAGAACTCAGAGTCAAAGGCCATCAGCGGAGTTTGGCCCTTCACATCTTAGATGTCTCATAAAGGGACTCTCTGGCCTTAGTTTCTCATCTGCCAACCCAGGGTGCTAACAGCATCCTGAAATGGCAGCTGCAAAAATTAGACGAGCCTGTATACGTGAGATGCTTTAAAAACAGCACAGAGTTGTTGTTGTTTTGTTTTTAAATAGCTATCAAAGTAAAAACCAGTAACTTTCACAGTCAACCCATCTTGCTTATTAAAGAATAACCTCAGCACAGCCAGGAGTCTTGGATTTGGCAGCCAAATACATATGACTAGGAAGTACTGGTAATCACGGGAAGCAAAGTGGGACTTCATATAGAACTTTCGTTCTGAAATATGATACATATTCTTCCTGCGACTTAAGGAGTACATTTTTAATCATAAAAAAATAAAAATACTTTGTAAAGTGGCCTAGATGCTGGTTAGCAGAGCTGTGTCATCAATATGGCTTTTCTTTGGGTGGTGTGTGGGGAAAATGCCACGGCCAATGTGGCAGGTGGGATGCCATTTCTGGTTTTTAAGTCACTCCCTGGTCTTATTTCTTGTGACAGAGCCAAAGAAGTGCAGTTATCTGAACTTAAAGCGTGGCCAGCAATGAAAAGCCAGCGACAGCTAATCTTGAGAGAGCTTGTCAGAAGTTGTGTCCCCTTGAAATTGACAGCATGCAGTACCAGGGAGCTGGCTCGGGGCGGCCAGACTGCTTTAGAACACTTCTGGCTTCTTTCCCTTTCTTTGCTTTTATTGCAATGCTGGTGGCGTGAGTCTAAGAACTTTTATTGTTGTGGTTCAGACAGCCCAGAAAGCAATTCTAAGAACACTATTTTTAGCCTGGATATTTGTTTTTCCCTACCTTCCTCCCTTTACCTCCTTCCCCAAAGCCTTCTTTCTAAAGCAGCCCAGGAGGGGTGCATTCTCTCACGGTCACATAGCAGCCCTGTTTGCCACCAGCGTTAGACAAATTAAAACACAATTAGTTCAGTCCCCGAACACCTTGTTCTGCCTTGTCCCCCAGCACTTCACCATTTGCTGAAGGATTCTTTGGGATTACCTTCAGCACTGACCTGGCAGGGCCCTGGGAGCAGCATCTTGGCACAGAACAGAGGAGGAGCAGAGAGACCGCTTGGTGACAGCCAGGCAAGGAGTGAGGCCAGGTGCTTAACGAGCTGGATCTTCAGTGATCTGCGGTGTGCGTGCACACCTTCGTGAAAATTAACCATGAAGCCGCTCTTCCCTCTTTAACTTTCAATTAGTGTTTTTCAGGGAATTCTGTGGATATTATCCTCACTTGGCATCCCGTCCACCTATTTGCAGCATGGAGATTGAATGCCCTCTTTCCAAGATGCGAGGCAGAAGTAACCCACGTCCCTTGACGTTTCCCTGTCCCACCCCCAACAGTACCAGTCAGATTAAAGCGAGTTAAAATGCACACCAAGGACAACCTGTGAGGGGACTCTAAGTCACAGAATTGCTGGCAGAAATGCGATGGAGAGGGGCAGCCCCACCCCTTCATTTTGGGCAAGTATGAATCATGCTCTAAATCATTTTGGATCTTTAAATCTGTTATCCCAGGTCACGACGTCACTTCTTTCAACTACCTACCACCCAAATGCGATGCCCAGAGGTACAGTGGGAGCCTGCCTCCCCCTCCCACCCGCACCGTCCATACTGGGTCAGTGACCTTGTCCTTCACACCCCACAGAGGCTTGACCTTGAATGTACCACGACCCTCACAGTTAATGATGATGTCTTAGTAACCAAGAGATTTATGAATCCAAATACAGCCCGACACTGTACAGCCTCAGAATCGTACATAGGATAACCAAACAGTTATCCTGATGATAGATCTTGGAGTTGAGTCTCTAAAGATGAAATTTGTAAGAAAGTTCCTGAGACCTGTTTGGATTTCTGAGCAGCAGAGGCGGACTCAGCAAACTTGCCGATCCCTCTGGCTCCAGCACCGCCCAAGCTAGGGCTACGATGCGCAGTGCGCGGGCTGGGGCGGTGCCCTGTGGCAGCCCAAGCAGCCGTTGGGCTAGTTACTTTCCTTCACTTGGTCATAACTGAGGTTAAGCTGTTGATGTACAAAAGCAGGCAGGGACCTCTAGGCATGAGAGGTCAGCTCCAGGGGAAGGGACCAGTGGTGTACACAGATGGCCCAAATGGCACCCAGGATTTAGGGCGTCTTTTCTTTCTGGGGACATCTGGGAGGGCAAGCCCGGTGCAACCGGGTGGCAGAGCCAACGAGCAGTCCCAGAGAAGCCGGGCTTGGGGGCCGCAGTCTGCTTGGGAGCGCCACTGCTTAGCTGCCACCCTCCTTGTCAGATCTAGAGTACGGATGTGGGGTTGGGGGAAGGGAGTGGTTAAGTTAGAAAATCCAGGCGACCAGCAGGATCTTCAGTTTGGTTTCTTTGTTGGTTTGTTTTGTTTAGTTTTAATAGCCTATAGCTCCACTGGGGAGATCTACTTATTCAAGTGTTGTTTAGAGCCAGAGAAAGTATGACTATGACCAGAATTTAATCAGGTGTCTAATGAGGACAGAACAAGGTAGAATATTCCGGAAGATTTACATGAAGAAAAGGATACCTCAAGGCAGTGTAGTGCAAGTCAGGGTGTCCCGTTCCAGTGGGGCTGCTGTGGCAGAGAGAGGGCTGGTCAGATGCTTAAGAAATGAGTTGAGGAACTTATATTCATATCTCCCCAGCATGTCATCACCACCTGCTCATGGAGACCTCAGCCTCCTTCAGAGTTCCCCTCAAGTATTTCTGGAGGTCTCCAAGGATGTCCCACATGTGCTTACAAACAAACTTCCCCTGAACATGCCTGTGACTCATGGGGGCCCCTGGTTTCCTCCTGGATGTTGCCAGCCTTGCTGCTGCCCCAGCCGGCACACCCGTGAGACTTTGGGGAGTCTTCATGGTGTCCTGTGCTATTTCAGGTTTGGGCAGAGCTGGGCCTTCCCTTGCTGGTGTCACACCTGTCACCGGGGACCCAGGCTGCTCAACTCTGAGCCCCATCTGCCTTCCTACCCTGCAGAGCCCCTCCCCCAAGGCCTCCCCCTCCAGGTAAACCCCTGTGAATAAAGGCTGTGGATTCCAGCGGGGATTCTAGTGCAGACCTGACTCCATCTCCGTTCAGACCAGAATCTTTTTCTTGGAAGCACAGTTTGGAAATGAGAACAAATCAACAAAATGCCAGTCAGCCTCTCCTCTTTTGTGAACAGAACTATTTTGCAAGATGTCTTATTTAATATTTCTCAGAGGAGAAAAAATCCCCCATAAAAGTTTTTAGATTCTGTGTTTGACAGGTCCGGCTACTTTTCTTAGCCTCCACTTCCTCCTGAAAGAAAATGAAGATAGTAAGATGAGAAGAGAGGAAACCAGCAGTGAAAATTAAGCAGGTGAAATATTGGTACAAGAGATGACAGCTGTGGTCTAGACATATTCACAGGATTTTACTGGAATCATCGCTTAGCTTATCCCAGCATTTACTAACTGTGGTAATCTCTCCTAGCTGGTCGTCTGTCTGGCAGCACACATAGTGTCAGCAATTCTAGCACGTTCTGTTTTGGCAGTTGCCATGTTGCATTGTGTTTATACAGTTTCTACCACTGCACTCTGAGCTACTGCCAGCACGGGGTCTTTAACTTTCTACTCTATTTGAGGTATAAGACATAGCAACTACTCAATAAACAATGATGGATGAATGACAGAAAGAAAGAAAATCCAGCAAGAACATACTGACATCATGTTTTCTCCAGCTGTAACTGACATCCCTTTCTTTGTAAACCACAAGAGACCCCATTTGGTAACATTTTCCAGATGGGTGACCAGAACCCTTTACTATCACTCATGATGGTTTCTTACTGGCTGAGGAGAAACAGAGTGGTGGTGGGGGGCGGGGTGAGGACTGCTCCTTAGGAACTGGAATTGGATTCCAGCAAGTTGGATTCTGAGTAAACTGCTGGTTTAAAAATAGCATTTTTGAAGCTAGTGTTCACATAGAGAAAAGGAAGAAAGGAAAAAGGGGAAAAAAGTACTTTGAAGAAGATTGGTTATATCCTATGTAAAATATATTTTAATACTCTGAGCTCCCAGGATCAGAAAAGTGTGGGGTATTGGAAGTATGCAAATTATCCATGATTACCTGGGAAAACCTTTCCTGATGGGAAGAGGGGAAATCACAGGGTTGAGTAGAAATTGAAGGAGTCAAATTATAACGTGCCTGCGTGTATATTTGTTTGCCACAGATGAGGAACAAGGGAAAATTTTGAAGGAAGATAATATGAAAGGAAGAAAAAAGCTATCTGTATAGGGAGGGCAGAGAAACCCTCGCTTTCTTAAACCTGGGCTTTCCAAACCGCCGTGTACCTAATCCATCCCATTTAGAGTCATAGGAGTAGTGGATCCCTGACATGGCTGTCAACATCCTTTTCTAGAAGTAGCTTCTTCCCCCGTGTGCCTTGTTCATAGGACAGCTTCCACACTGGTCCAGTGGGACTCTGTCCCTTGGCCTAAGTGATTGCTCCAGCGGTGGGCACCTCATTAAGCTGGGCCAATAAGGCCTTTTCTCCATAATGTTTGGATGGAAGACCAAAGAGAGCTTAAGCTGTGAGTGACATAACTAGGAAGCATCTCTGGCCACGTTTCCCATGTGGGGAGAATGTGGTGAGCAGAGAGGGAGAAGGAAGCCGCAGAACAGAGATAGGAGATGGAGAGAGAGCTGGTGTGGTTGAGTCCCTGGCTCCATTGTGTTGTGGGGCCCAGCTCACCCCACCCTTCCCATAGTTCAGTGTCCAGTCCTTGCTCAGATTCCTTATTATTTAAGCTGGTTTCACATGGGTTTCCATTATTTGAGATCAAATGAGTTCTAAGACATGTAATTACAGACTTATGGCATTAGAAGAGGGCAGGAAGGAAGAGGGTGACAGACCAACGTCATCACTTCCTTTCCAGAGAACTCTGGAGCACCACAGAGTTGAGGCTGCAGTGGGCCCTTGAGCTCCAGATGTTTCTATTCAGTATGATTTTAAGTGGTTCATTTCCTGTTAGCTAGAGTAGCTGAAACTTAATGTATCTCAAGTTGTGATTCCTTCATTCTAGTGAACATGTATGTGAACACTTACGATGGGTGAGGCACTATGCTATCTATGCTGTTTATGGTCAGGAGATTCAAAAATGACTTTTTAAATGAGCTCTTGTCCTCAAGGACCTCATACTCTAATAGGAAGTCAGTGCACATAGATATTTGCAATTTAATATGAAAAGTGTCTTAGATGAGAGATGGCATCCCCACAATTGCAAAGAAGAGTAACACCTCCCTTTGCCCTAAATGATCAAGAAATGTTTACAGATCTTGGTTTAGCTGACAAATAAGAATTAGCTATGGAATCGGCCAAGAAATTCCAGGCAGAGTAGACCACATGCACAAAGATAGGAAGAGAGAAAGAGATGAAAATAATTTAGTGTGCCCAGCATATAGGAAACATGGCAGAGTGGTGGTGGGAAATGAAGCTGGAGAGTTTGGGACAGACCAGATCTTAAAGGCCTTGCATTTCCTTATACACATGTGGACTTTTCTGGTAAAACATGTGGGGAGTCATTGAGCTAATTCAGCTGTTTTCAAGTTTGTAAGTGATTATCTGTCTTGAGACTGTGTTGGCCACGGGAAAGCTGGAAATAGAGAAAGATGGAGAAGCACATCTGAACAGCTTATCTGAACGCGAGAAGATAAGAGTCTGAGCTGAGACAGTGGCCAGGGCCTTGTGGGAAAAGCTGACCAATGGAAAGGATATTTAGGAGTTAAAATCCACAGGAAAGGTGGAGCCGTCTGAGGGAGCAAGCATGGAGATGAAGGAACAGAATGTAACTGCCGAGTCCGTAGTGGTGTGACCAAGAGGGCGAGGGCTGACCTTGAGTAGGCATTAAGTAGGGGGAGCAGTGCTTTGGTGGAGATTATTTGGTTACTTTGGTCTTCTTGAGTTTTAGGTAGGCTGCCTGGGAATGCCGACCTAAGAGCTCATGAGAGAGAGGCCAGAGTTAGAGTATACAGTTGGCAGTTGGAGCTCCAGTCAGGAATGAGATGCCCAGGGTGTGTCTGGAACAGGAGAAGGGGAAGACAAAGAAAGAATGAACTCCAGGGAAGGCTTAAAGGGATGAAAGAGGGAACGAGTGAGTGAAGGGATTAAGAAGGATGATCCTGGAGGTCCAGGTAGAGGAGCAGAGGCCAGGGGATGAAGGCATGGAAGGTCCGTCTTGCAGGAGCGAGATTAAAGAGTGCAGTCAGGTGACCTGCCGAGACCACATGGATTCGGCGAGTGCGACGCCTTCAGTAGTAAGTTCAAGGATAAGAAATGCTTTGGTGAATCACATTTCTTCTCATTTCCCCTCGGTTGTGCCTTCAGGAATATTTATTCCACAAATGTTAGTAATTAGAGAATACTTGATTTAATGAATATAGAGAGAGGGTTGATGTGTTAGGGAGCAAGCAAAACATCCTAACTGGCACCGCGACCTGCGTCTTCGTGGCTATGTGTTTGGTAATTTTCACTTGGAACAATGTTGTGGGGAAATTTCACGTTTCAGTCGCTTACCTGTTTGTATGTTCATTTAAAGGCTGCATAGGGCAGGTGAAGCATCTCTGTCAGCCCTCTCTGAGAAGCAGGAATTCTACAGGAATGACGCTTAGAGTTTAGCCCCCAGCACTGGGGAGGCCCCCTTAAGACAAGCTTCATTGAATGTACTTCATCGGGGATAACCAGTGTGTTTAACTTAAGAAAGGATATGGCATGCCAATTAAGACCTGAAAATATGAATGGGATTTGGAATTTGAACAATACTTGATCAGCATTCCTTAAAATGGCACGTGGGGGAAGAGGACTCCTTAAGACTGCATATAGTTCACTTTGGTTTTATAAGGCAGGGCAGCCCAGTCACCTGCTCCAAAGGGTGAAGCCACCCCCGGGGACCAGAAGTGCAACACGATACAAAGTACACACAGCTCCTAAAATTAGACTTGACCTCCACTCACCTCTCAAGGCAGAAACAGCCTCCCCAAAATGAGAGAAAGCAAGCTAGGAAAAGAAGGTGTGAGGCACATATCACAAGGAAAACAGAGAGGAGTTGATTTTGATTATATTTAGAATGTTATATTTTTTTTAACCTAGATTGAATCAAGGAATTCCTGTACATTGAACTTCTTCGTTTCAGGATTCCTACTGCCAGAAAATCTATTTAAATATGAATCCCAAATAATGTGATATCACGTCTGATACAGGAATATATCTGGCAATATTAAACAGATCAGATTCTTGGGAAGACTAGCCTGAATAGAAGCTATTCTTAGCATAGTTAAAGTAAAGGAGATCAATACAGATATTCAAGATGGAAAAATCCTAATAGTTAATAGAAAAACCAAAACTCAAGGTCCCTCCAACCTTCAGAGCAGAGCTGTTTCACGTGCTTCTCAGAAAACAAATGTGTCTTAGAGATTTTAGCCAGGGGCCCCTCCACATTTTCATGTCCTTTTTGGGGGCGTCCTTCCTTCCTGCCTTTAAATCACCCACTGTCTTGTGTCCTGTCTGCCCTGCCCCTCAGACAGCTTTGCTCCGCCAGTGGCTGGACCAGGTGGAGATTGAAGTTGCATTCTGGAACATATGACCAGATTTATACATCGTAATTACACCATTTAATTACTTCAAATAAGACTTTTGCTTCGGCTTCCTGCTTAGGGTACCACCAGGAGGATTTTTGTTCTTCTCGCTCATGCTGTAATAGGAAAATGGCGAGGCAGTCACTGTACTCCTAATTGCAAATTTGTTTAATTAAAATTACATTCAGTCGTTCTGACATACTTTCAAGCAACTGTGAAAAATAGCTATTATGATCAGTTGGTAGGCTGCCTTGAGTGGCTAAAAATTTTAGTTAGATGGTGGTTTTAGTTCCTTATCATCAGTAAATATGGAAAATAAAGTTAGAATAAAACAGTAATTTCAAAACTCTGTATTTGTGTATCAGTTGGGCCTTTGCATCATGCTTTTAAAACCAGTTTCCCACCCCAGCCCCCCAAGAAAAATAAAGAGTTTCTGTTGTTAAAATACCCGCTGGGCGTATTCTGTGGAAAAAGAGATCCATACAGTCCATAGTGGATGTGAGGCGAAGATCTCCTCTATTGCACGTTAGCCCTGAACCCAAAGTCTCAGATTCAAGGATGTCTGACAAATCTGTTTTAAATTGGTGTCCATGTAGATGGTGTCCCCATGAAGGGCTTCTCTAAACTTATTTTTCTGTTGGCTTTTTTTTTTAATGAGGTGAAATTCACATGACAAAATTAAACACGTTCGAGTAAGCAATTCAGTGGCATTTAGCGCATTCACAGTATTGTGTAACCACCACATCTGTCTGGTTATCTATACCCAAGACATTTTCATCACCCCAGAGAAACCCCACGCCCGTTATAGGGCCGCTTCCCGTTCCCCACTCCTTCCATTCCCCCAGCCCCTGGCTACCACCAGGCTGCCTTCTGTCCACATCATATAAAACGAACTTGTACGGTGTATGATCTTTTGTGTCTCTCCGGCTTCTTTCACTTAGCATGTTTTTCAGGCTCATCTACTGTTCAGCGTGTAGCGATATTTCATTGCTTTTCATGGCTGAGTAATTTTCCATTGTACATATAAACTACAATTTATCCATTTCTCCCTCAGTGGACATTTGGGTTGTTTGTGTATTTTGGCTACTGTGGATAATGCTGGTATGAACATGTGTGCAGAAGTATTTATTTGAGTCCCTGTTCTTCATTCTTTTGGGAATATACCTAGGGGTAGAGTTGCTGAGTCATTTCGTAATTCTGTTTAACTTTTTGAGGAACCGTCAGACTGTCTTCTATGGTGGATAAATCACTTTACATTCCCACCAGCCATGTACACGGGTTTCAGTTTGCATCCTCTCCAACACTTGTTTCTCCCTCCCTCCCTTCATCCATCCTTCCTTCCATCCTTCCATCCATCCATCCATCCATCCATCCATGCCTCTATCCATGCATCCATCCATCCAGTTTCAATTTATAATTCCTTAACCACTAAATGATCTTTTCATATGTTCGTTGGCCACCTGTAAATCTTTGGAGAAATGTCTGCTCAAGTCCTTTGGCATCTTTTCAATTGGGTCGTTTCTACCCTTTTTTGGGGAGTTCTAAGAGTTCTTTTTATGTTCTGGATACTGGACACTTAATTACGCCAAACTTTTTATTGCCTCTTAACCTCTTGAAAGTTACAAATTATCTCCTTCTTTCTCCTTCCTTCTTAACTTTCTTCCTCTTTCTTTCATACTGAAAATATTAGATTTGGGTATTAGATATAATGGATCTCTAATTTAAGAAAAGAAAGGTATAAGGGAGATCATTTAAATTCCCCATAATTCAACTACCCACAGATAAACACTGTTTTCATTTTTATACGCTTTTCCATTCCTTTTTTTTTAATACGTAGGATAAGCATACATATATATTTAGAGTATTTTGCTTTTTTTGGTGTGCTATTTTTTAATTTTTTTTTTGATGTGGAGAAGGTATATTTATTTACATATAATTATCAGAGCACTTTGTTGTTTTAATGACTAATGAAATAGAATCTTTCCATGAATTTGTTAATCATTTTGAATACCTCGCTTAAACGTTCAAGTGCTTTGTCCACTTTTTCTGTTGGAGTTTTATAAACAATAAAACATCTCAGATCAACATGGTATAAGCTATTTATACACCCAGAATACTAGTCCATTTTCTCTCATGGTTGTTAGGATTTTTTTTTCGGATTGTTATCTGCCGTTTATTATTCTGTGTGGTATGTGGGACCTGGTGATATTTTGCCTTCTTTCGTATTGTCATGTCTGACATTTTTTTCATTGATTCCTTCGGTGTTTTCCATGTAGAAAGTCCTTGTCTGTCCTGTAAAGGATTATATAGATATTTGCTTACATTTTCTCTCTTACGTTGTTTATTATTCAAATTGTATTCCTGGCTCCATCTGGAACTTACAATGGTGTTGTGAGATGAGAGGGTCCCACTTTCATTTTCCTAAACAGCTAACCATCTTTCCTGATACTCTTATGAGATTAATGATTTGCAATAAATGAATCTGTTACCGAAGACATAAAACCAATTGTGTTACTCGGGTTTTTTTAAAAGACACTTAAACACTGGCTTGTATATGAACTGGGTCGTCATCTGTGCCTTGGTTTACATGTATTCCTATTCTTACTAAATGAGTAGCCACATGGCAACCCTTAGTTCCTCTTCTGGAGGCTACATTATAGTTCGAATATCCTGGGAAGCAAAGCCTCAGCGTGCCCTCTGTCCCGCGCAAATGCCTGTCTGTCAGATTGATCAGGTCCCTGAGATTAGGCTGTGGTTTCTGGGGTTCAGTTGACCGTCAGTGGCTACACAATGTAGTTGTTGCCACATTCTGTCTTATTCCATATTATGTTCCGGAAGGAGTAGAATATATCATTGCGCAGGGCTGGGAAGCCTTTGTGGGGCAGTGGCTGTAGCATGGGCTTTGGAGGTTGCCCTGAGTTTAGCTCCTTTCTTTGTCACTTGTTGGCCTGTGGACTTTGAGCAACTCACTTTATCTTTCCAAACCTCAGTTTCTTTATCTTTAAAATGGGTTTAACATTAGGAACTACTTTAAAAGGTTGTTTTGCAGTGCCTGGTGCATAAGTCTACAATAAGTGCTGTTGATGGTGGTGATAATATCCTAGCGGAGAATTCCTTCTGGGAGAAACTAACGGTAATTAAATGTAAGCATTAAATACACTCCAAGAACAGCAAATCATCTAGTTTAAAAAGCTTTGTGCGTTGTATTTAGTGTAGTTAAGCTCATACTCAAAATAAGCATCCAGTTTCTCAACGAAAATTTATTCCAAACAATGAAGTTGTTTTCTCAAGGTCTTAATTGTTTTGGTTATGAAGAGGGAACAAGAAGGTTAAGGATATGACAAGGGAAGGAAAGTATGGGGGCTTAAGATGTAATATATTGGGGGGGGCAGGGTAAGTGCTGTAGGATGTAGCTAGCACATCATTGCTGGTAGACAAGTACAAGAGAGAAAATGAGAAGGATGCCCCATGGTAGGAAATGACAGAATTGGGCTATGCAACCAGCCCATCTGTTCACAGGGCGGGATTTGATGAGACAGACTTCCGTTCTGGACAGGCCCTGCATCTTGGTGTCTCAGGGTTTTGATTCAGGCCTGAAGTCTACACCATAGAGTCTCAGTACCAGAGGGATCCTGCACAAGGCAGACGGCACTTTGTATTCTGATTTGAAATTCAGCGAGCAGTTCATTCGATGATGTAAGTGGATACCAACTAGGTACTGTCGGTATGCATAAAACAAGGGATCGCAATCATTTTTAGGAGATATCACCATTTTGCCATCATCTCTTGGTGTTTTTAAATCTATTTCATGGCAAAATAATTTCCAAAGTACATCAACTACTAGATATCAATTTTTAAATAGCATAGTTATATTAACTTATAAAAAGCAGTTGCATTTCTTTTTGAGTTTTAAAGACATATGACAGGTTTGTTTGGGTGTTTTGCGTGTTTTTGTTTGTTTGTTGTAATCAGCATTTCTGTTTGGAGATGTCTAATGAGCATTCCAAAATTCAAAATCATATGGAATTATACTGGACGTAACTATGAAAGTGGCAGCACTTATATGGAAGACTAAAAGTAAAAATCTCTGGGGTGCTGGGTGGCTCAGTCAGCTAAGCGTCTGACTCTTGGTTTCAGCTCAGGTCATGATCTCAAGGTCGTGAGATTAAACCCTGCATCAGGGTTGTGAGATTGAGCCCCGCATTGGACTCTGCTCTGGGCGTGGAACCCACTTAAAATTAAAAAACAAAAACGAAACAGAGTTGCAGACATTAGTGCACTTCTCCCAAAATATGTCAGTGTGCATATCACTATATCACCTGAATATCTTTACTTCACATGATGAGCGCACTTCAGCATGCCTATCATTAACCACAAAGAAATGTAAATATCTAAACTGTACCATTCTGGGGCACCGGGGTGGCTCAGCCGGTTGAGTGTCCAACTCTTTATCAAGTCATGATCTCAGGGTCGTGAGGTTGAGTCCCTTTGCCTCTCTCTTCCGCCCACCGACTCTCTCTCGAAAAATAATAATAATAATAATTTTAAAAATAATATAAATAAATAAATAGAAGTAAGAATGTCTGTGAACCTCTCCTCTCACCCAATCCAGAGCAGTGGGCCCTGGCAGCCATGTTGTGCAGTGAGGCTTCCTCTCTACACCCTATCCCTAGCCCCCAGTCTCAGCCGATTGGACCCAGACAGACAGAGAGATACTCCACCCACAAGGAGAATTTACAACTGGGGATGACAGGGATTCAGTCATTCTTTTGACAGAAGTATCTTCCACATTGTCTGTTCTTGAGAAACAGAGAGGAAAAGAGTGGCCGTCTACCGGGAAGAGAGCCAAGCAGACATACAGACAGAAGTGGAGACAGGAGGCCAAGATGGAGTCCAGAGGGCAGTCAGGTCCCTTATTCCTGTGCTTTCCTGGGGCCGGAAGGCCTGCCGCTCCCTGGCCGTCTGGCTCCTAAAACAAATCCCCTTCCCTGTGGAGCCAGCAGGACTCAAGGAGTAGATTTCCTTTACTTGCCCCTGGAGTCCAGCAGAGGTGCCCGGGAAGTCCAGCAGTATCCTGTTTCTGTCCCCTGAGAGCCTCTTTGTTAGCCCGAGTGCCTGAGTACCTTCTCTGGCACTCGGGAACTTTGCCACCTGAGTGTCTACTTCAATCTGTGAGTACAGTTTCTGACCCCCTGCGTTGGCACAAGCAGCTCCCATGTCAGAGAGAGCCCAGGGGTGGGCAGAGAGCACCTCCCAAATCAAGAAAAGCTGCTCCAGGCTCCAAATGGCAAGGAGAATTTCATAGAACATATCGATAAGAAGCAAAGCCTCTTTATTAATACTTCCCACAAACACTCTCAGTTAAAGGGAGCTTCAGTCAGGTGTACAAAGAGACAAGTAGACGCACGTAACCATCCATCCCGACGCACAGTGGCACAGGACGCTCCCAAGAGTGTGGCAAACTCAGAGAGGAAGGAGAGGAAGAAGACTCCAGAGCAGAGGGAGGAACATCTGCTGGCCAGGTCAGACTGTTCCTGGTGAGGAGGACTAGGGAGGCTATCAGTGTCCCCATGCTCGATATCTCCCATCCGGTCGGTTGTATCCCATGGTGTCTGAAAACTTTGGTTGAGTGCGGTGCCGAGGGGCTACAGCTCAACACAGTCTTTACTCGCCTGACCTCATTACACCTTCACCACCCGGCTTGACACAGGCGGTGTTGCGGGCTCGCTTTCAGGGAGGCGGTGGAGGTAACGCATCTCACCCAAGGAGACGCAGCCTCTAAGTGGCAGAGCCAGCGTTCGACCTCAGCAGTCTGAGCCCAGGACATGTTCCTACCAAACCACCATATTGCTTCTAGCGTCGGGCTTTGAATTGCTTGCTGGCCTCTTTGGTGTTTTTCTAGAGAACTTGAAGGCTTTCACATTACTTTGCTAGGACTGCCCTAATAGATACCGCAGACTGGGTGGCTTAAATAGCCAAATTTTATTCTCTCACAGTTCTGGAGGCTAGAAGTTCGAGATCAAGGTGTCGGCAGGGCTGATTCCTTCTGAGGCCTCTATCCTTGGCCTGTAGGTGCCACCTTCTCCCTGTGTCCTCGCAGGGTCTTCTGTCTGTGTGTCTGTGGCCTAATCTCCTCTTATAAGGGCACCAGTCAGATTGGGACCCACCCTGTGACTTCATTTTACCTTAATTACCTCCATAAAGACCCTATATCCAAATAAGGCCATATTCTGAGGTACTGGGAGTTAGGAAGTCGGCATACGAATTTGGGAGGACAAGTTCAGCTCGCAACAGCTCCCTATAGGAATTTTATGGAAAGCTCTTGATTTCAGTCCCAGTCTGATATCTACGGTGGGCAGTGAAAACAAGGAGTGCCCTTTGGAGCAGTGACTTCTGCCTGGGGGTGCTGTGCCACGTACAGGGAGATGGTGCTGTCTGGTCGTTCTCCGATGCCGTATTCTAGCACAGGACTGGAAGAGAATCATATGCTTTGCTTTGGGGGGTTACAAGGAAAAGAGCTAGTTCAGGGACTGAGGCTTGCTGCAAGAATGTGCCCCAGGTAAGGGAGACATAAAACCAACCCAGTCTTCCCAGAGCAGACCTCCCTGAGAACTGACCTCTCTCAGGATGGGTACCTCACTAGCTAGCGCCCTTGTCTCATGCCTGTGTTTTGTGTTCTCTGCACAGGGCTAGACCATGATGGTGCCTACTTTGGTGGCTCCTCATGATTCTCTTTCTCTTGGGGCATGTCCAGCTTTCTCAGGAGGGAGGATCTGACTGGTCCATAGAGTCCCTGCCATGATGGCGGGGGTGGGGGGTGCGGAGGCCTGTGTTGGGTAGAGCTCAAACAACTCATTGCTGCATGGCCAACCCCCGTCCTTGGTCCAGTCATCAGAGGCTTGCTGATGGGGCATGTAGCCCCAGCACAGAGACTTACAGGGGCAGCAAGGCCGATAGGCATTCAAGGCCTCCCATCGCAGCACACATAACTGGCAGCCAAGTCCACTGCAAGATAAAATCTACTTCCTAAGAGCATGTGCAATTAGGTCGATTGACATAGGAGAAAGAGGCCTGCATTCTAAGGCCAGCTTCTGTGTTTGGACAGGTCACTTAGCCTCTTTGAACCACTGGTTTCATCATCTAAAAGACTCATGTAATAACCCTGCCTTAAAAGCAGTATTGTAAGTTTAAAATGAGATGAAGTTCTTAAAAGTACATCCAAATATTTTAAAGCAAGGTGATTGAATTTTTCATTTTAACACGTGTTTCTTCAGCCTTCTGTCTGACTACTGATATATTCCCAGTGCCTGTTACTGTACTTTTGTACCTCCCGTCCTGTCGTGGGAGTTATTTCACCAGAAGCCATACTGGTCTCAGTGATTATTTGAAATTTGCATATGAAATGTTATAATGTTTATTCCCTGCACTTAAAGAACTTCTGAAGATTTGCGCTCATTGGGGAATCATGTCAGACATATTCGAAATATTTGGGGGAGTTTTCAGGAATGAGACGTAGCTGCTTCTTTCTTAAGTAAGGTTCCCACTTCAGTGAGCCATTTGCATAAATAGCCTGTGGAGAACCGTGGTTCCTGGGAAAGGCCACATTTTGTGAACTGGGGAATCAGACCTGTCTTCCTCTCTTCTTTAATCAGCGTTTGGCTCTTTCTTTGCAAATGGGTCCATGAGAACAGTGCCAGTGAGGGCATTAGGATGGTACATGGTGTCCTTGGAGCATTTTACTGAGTGGCAGCTAAGGGCCCCTTCGGAACCAGTCTGTAACTCCCCATCAGAGATGTGGCCTGTTTCCCTCCATGGGGGTATCTGCTCCCTGTCTGCTGCTTCAGGTCCTGGGTGGCTGGCTAGTACATGGGGTTCTTTGAAGGGTTACCTGCTTTCCTCCCGGGCTTCAGAGCTCTAGTGCCCAAGGGTCCCATACTTTCCCGAAGATAAACTGTCCCTCTAATCAACTCTCAACTCAAGTGGTGGGTTTCTGAATATTTTTTTTAAATCATGCTCCATTTTGTTAATAATCTGCTTCACTCTAGGACTATAAATGTTGTGTCCTTAAATAATTAACTTTTTTGTAAGGGTGTGCCTTTGAGGTCTCTTTTTCCCATAACCCTCTGTGGGTACTTTTCCTTTTTTTTTTTAAGATTTTTATTTATTTATTTGAGACAGAGAGAGAGCATGAGTGAGTTGAGGGGCAGAGGAAAAGCAGACTCCCTGCTGAGCAGGGAGCCCGATGTGGAACTCAGTCCTGGGGCTCTGGGATCATGACCTGAGCCCCCCGGTGCCCAGTGGGTACTTTTCTTAGGGTGTGTGTGTATGTGCGCATGCCTGTGCTCTCGTGCACCCGTTCTGTATGAGGGACTATATTATGTACTGATACAGTGGGAGGACTGAGGCTCAGAGAGTCTGATTCACTGGCCTGAGCTCACACAGCTATTCGGTACTATTCGGTAGTCATGGCTGGTCTTAAAGGGGACTCAGCGGCTAGGACTCTGCTTCACATGCGGAACAGCCAAATGAAATCCGAGAGTGGGCCATGTCTCCTACTTGGAGCACCAGAATTCTACATTTCCAGGTCAGTGTAACAAACTCAAGGTCTGACCTGCTCACGTAGCTACCACACAGCAGAAGTTTCGTGCAGACGTTGCTAACGGCCCAGGGTTATGACGCAGCCCCCACTGCCCTGCTCCCAGTGCAGGCTGGAGACAGGCCAGCTTCTCCTCCTGTTGGGAGGAGCGCTGTGAGGGGAGTGAACAGCTGTTTTGGAAGCTTGTCCTTATTTTCAAAACACCATTCATTTCCCTTGAGGCTTTTCTTCTTCTCAGCGGTGTGTCATCACAGAACCACAGAGAGGGGAGGTGCACCTGCCGATTCCGTTCAGCAGGCCTCTCGTCCGCGGAACTGTCCATTGTATTTTCCGTGTCCACGGTTCTAAGGACAGCACACTCGCAGCCTGCATTCCCTTGATGCCAAGTGCAGGTAATGAAACTCAGGATTAATTTTAGCCTGGGGAACTCATTCAGAAGATGCTTGCTTATCCAGAATGGTTAGCTGTGAGTTCACTACACGTACCAAGCATGGGTTACCAGGTATCAAAGAGTTCGAGTCCAGAGGCCACCAGGCAACCGTAACAATACAGCTCAAGGACTCCCTTTCTTAGGAAACCTCTCACGATACCCCGTCCTCCAGGGACAGCTGTTCCTATTTGGTGGTCCCTGTACCTACATGTACAGCCATTGAAAAGCCACTAACATTTTATTGTACTTTGTGTTTTCGTGTCTCTCCTGCTAGACTGTAAACTCGAGGGTAGGAATTTTGTCTTATTGATCCATTTTCCTCAGTACTTACCGTAATGATTGGACAATTAGTAAATATTCACGGAATGAATAAAATCTTCTTAGCTGTGGACTTACAGTAGTCCCCACCTACCCACAGGGGGAATGTTCCAGGATTCCCAGGGGATGCCTGAAACCACAAATAGTACTGAATCCTGTATATGCTCTGTTTTTCCTATATGCACACACCTGTGATAAAGCTTAATGTATAAATGAGGCACAGAATGAGATTAACAATAATCAAGTGGAGTAAGTATATACTGTACTGTAATAAAAATTATGTCTTTGTCTCTCAAAACACCTCACTGTACTACTCTTGCCTTGTGATATGGCATGACAAACTGCATACATGACAAGATGAAGTGCGGCGAGTGACTCGGACGCTGTGACATAGTGTTGGGCTACTATTGACATGCTGAGGATACATCAGAAGGAGGACTGTCTGCTTCCAGCCTCGGCTGACCACGGGTAACTGGAACCGTGGAAAGCAAGACTGCAGACAAGGGGCGGGGACGACCATATGCTAATATGCATACGTGTCTACACATGTGGACGTGTGTGTGTGTGTGTGTACGGACTATAACATGTCCACACAGATGCATGTCTACACATATACATATTTTAGACACTGGTAGCTTCTCATTTTCAGGGGACAAGTTCATTACTGCGGAGAACGGTAGATGTGGAACAGTAAAGGCTTAAGCATGAGCTGTGCTGATCCAGGACAGTCCATCTCTACTGCTCTTCGGAATACTCTAAATCCCAGATGTGTCTTTTCTTTTTAAGTCACTTGACCATTGTCTAAGCTTTCTGATTGTCTGGATTAAAGGCTAATGATGGTTTACTCCAAGATAAAACTTACTCCGAAAAAAAAATAAAACTCTTAATTTTAAAACCTTTTGGAATATCTCAAGTTATTCTTTCCCCTTTTAAAACAGTAATTGAGAGTTGATATTCTGGCGTATCCTGTCTCTGCCCTGCGTGGAGAATCTAACCCAGCACCTCAGGAAGAAGAATGGAAGAGGGTTTTTTTTAAATGTCAAAAAATAAAAATAGAACTTCCTCCTGTGCTTCTCACTCCAGCTTCTGTGGCAGACCTTGGATGCCTGCTTTCTAGGATTAGATAAGAAGGTAATTTGCACAGCTGTGAACAGCTCAAAAGAAGGGCAGATTTGAAGCACACCGTGCCCTGTCAGCGCTCACGAGTGGAGTCCAGTGTGCCAGTAGGGCCGGCACAGAAGGATGGGGCCTGTGAGGAAACACACGGGGTGCGACAGACCCTCCGCAGCCCAGTGTTGGCTCTCAGAGATCCCTCTGCGCCCTCCTGACGCTCCAGCGCCACAGCCTCCGAAAACGAATGCACTTGAGTGGGCCTGACCCCACCACGCTCACCATCGCGCCATAAACATGGCCCCATCCCAGAGAGATGGGACTGAAGGAAAGGAAGAGCTTGCTACATGAGATTCAGGAAGAAGCTTGATTGGCAGCTTGTTAAAAAAAATCGTTCTTTTAGATGAAGGAAAGAAATAGTTCCACTCTAAGAAGAACTCTTACCTCCCTTATGATCTGGCTCCACACACGTAACACACACATGCACACAAATTTTCTTCCTGGAAGAGGGAACAAATGTATGTGGGTGAAACAAAGAGCTGAAATAATAATCCAGCTTTGATCAAAACTCCCTGTTATAGTGTTCCCTCAGAAAATGATTTCTAATCAATGAGTGCTACCACAGAGCACCGAGGAGTAATTACCTTACATGTGTTTCACTCTGAGCTGTGATTAGAAACAAGATGTGAGATCAGAGGGGCAGAAGACGAATATAGGAAGGGAAAATCTCAGATAGGAGCTGAAATGCACAGGCTGTGGGATATTTGAGACGCGTGGAGCCTTGCTCCAGGTAGTGATGCCCACGTTCATTCTTTCTCTCGGGTGACGTTTCCCTGCTACGCCGAGGATAGCAGCAGCCTGTGGAGGTAACTCAGCACATGCTGCCCTGATCTACAAAGGCTAGGCAACCAGCTGGCTCCCACTGAAGCGTGAGCTTTCGTTCCCAGGTGTTCTCCCGCGGGATTTGGGCTCCTGCACCTGCGTGTTTCCCAATGGTTAGGAGCCAGTTTTCAGCATGGCCTGCTTGGCACAGTCTCCAGCCTGGGCAATAGTGGAACCTGGGCTTTATTAGTCCAACGTGAGAGGCAGGGGCCTGGAAAAGGGAATCATACGCTCGGAATAATTCTGCCAGTGAAAGAAAAGTTTAAGAAGAGGCTAGGGTCAAGTGCGTGGTAGTATTATTGAGAAGCTGAAGACTCCTTGGTCTGTCAAGGAGAGAAGAAGTCTTTGGCCCAGAGTGTTTGCTGGGCATTTACTGAACCTATGAGAAAAAGCATCCAGACTCTTCAGAATATATGGTGAACATATAATGAAAATACCACCAAGAAGCAGGAACGTTCACTGATGACCATCCTGCCATAGGGCAACGCTCAGGTGGAGAAGGTTCTCCACATTTATCAGTAAGACAGAGGACCCCTCCACAACACATTCACCCTTGGGCCTGCTCCCTCCTCTCCTTGAGAGGTGCCCGTTGTGTGCACTGACTCCTTTTAACCCTTGTCTTCAAATAGCTGAAAGAATGTCAGCATTTCTACATATGTGATCCTTAAAAGCCTCTCAGCGTGCTTAGCATGTGATTTCCTTAAAAGCATCCCCGCTAGGTGATGCTCTCCCCAGAGAAAAGCTTGGAGGTCCAAGGTTTGATCTACCAGTTTTAAACTCATTATAAGTGGTTCATTTTATCTTATGGTGTTCCTAAGGCTTTACCCTGCATTCCTCGTCCCAGTAGATAAAATACAGTTTTTTAAATTCTTATCCTTTGCAAAAGGATTGAGAGAAGCTCGAATGAGTGGCAGGTTGACAGTAGTGTCATTCTCTGAGTATGTTTACAAATGGGAATAGCTACAAATGCAGGATGATGAAGGGCTCACCTTAGTGTAACTGAGAAAATAGACCAAGTGAATTCCCATAGGTGACCCAGATCTTACGATTTCTGAAGAAAGTGACATGTAGGCACAGAATGGGACCTTACCAAATGTCTTTGCTTTAGAAACTTCCTAGTTGACTTGGGTAAGACATCCTCTCCACTCTCAAGGATGCTTAAACTCTTCCTAGGTTATGCTGGAAACCTTTCACCCAGCAGTAACTATTAGCCACCTCTGAAACAGCGAAGGGCAGTCATCCTGCCACTGGTGTGGAATTAGGGACTGGACCAGAGTGCCTTTCCCTCCTTGCAGGCAGAAGTAAAACAGCCAGAATGTGTGTTAAGTATCTAAGGAAAAATTTGGCCAAGGCTCTGGGCCAGTGTGTCTGTTGTTATTTTAGATTTATTCAATTAGAGTCACAAGCAAAGTAAATTGAGCTGTGTGGCTGATTTGAATATTACCTTGGAAGGGAGCGTAAAGAGATTAACAGACCCTAAGGGACTAGGGAAGAAGCGTGCCAGGCTCCTCCTTCTGTCCCCACACTCAGGCCTCGTGTTGCAGACTCATTTACGAAGGACCAGAATCAAAGCAGAAGAGCAGACGTGCCTTCTGTTCAATGCCACGTAGTCCTTTTCCTGCTTTACCGTCCTCCGAAGTTTCCTCCGTGTGTATGAACCGCAGCAAACATAAAGCTGGCACTTGGGGAAGCTTTCAAGTTGAAGAAGGGGGCTTCTGAGAAAGGGGGACATTTGGTCCAGTTGAATTGTGCCTTTTGTCTTGACATTTGTGTTGTCTGGCACAGTCGGCTGCATTCAGTTGACCTGGTGCTCCAAGAAATTGGCACGTGAGAAATATTAAAATTACTTGCACAGGCCTGGCGTTTTCTGAGGCTGTAGGATAAATAAGCCATGCACTTCAACAAAGAGCCTCCCAGCTCTGCCGTCTTTAGCGCCATGTAGCCATTGGTTGTCTCACACTTCATTCAGAGAGGGAGGCGTTTTTTATATGTTTTTTACTCATGGTTTAACCAAGGTGCAGGGATAGAATGATGCCAAGGAGGCCATCCTGTTTTCAGGATCCAAGTGGTATTTTTAAATAGAAGTCTTTCATGCTTTGGCAGATTGAGGTGGTGATGAGTTTTCGAGTAGAATAGGAAGTTGGAACTGAGGACGGAGAGGGAGCAGTTGGGAAACACGGGAGAATGTTGAGGTTTTCTCGGGGTTACTTTTCATTCTTAATTATGGCTTTTTAACATTGTTCTTATTCCCATGGGCTCACTGTTTTCAGGGTATATCCAGTGCTGTGCTTAATATCAAAGCTACAAGATTGCAACGAGAATTAGATTAAGGAAGAATATATCCAAGCTGCAGTGGCTCTGCCACTAACTAGTTGTGTGACCTTGGACAAATCCTTTATCTCTGAGAACCCACTTCCCACCTGTGAGATGAGGGAGCGGGGTCACGCCATCTCTGTCCATCCCAGGGTTGCCCATCTGTGGTCCGCGTCTCGTGGCCTTGGGTTCTGGTCTGTGGCTCTTCTCTGGCGAAGAGGAAAGGTTTTCAACAGAATGCCTACATGGGTTTGAATTAGCAGTCTGTTGAAACTGTTGTGGTTTCCCTAGCCCCTTGTAGGTATTTTTATCAGAGAATACGAGGGAGGGGAGATTTAGGAGCAGGAGAACAGCCACAGTGGCCCAGATGCATCTCTGGTTTAGTTTTGTTTGCGGTGCTCCTCCCCCACAGTCACGGACGGTCTGGCTCTTCTCTGCGGCGAGCTGTTCTACCACTTCATCCCATCCCAAGCAGGGAGCTGGACTTCGGGCCTGCCTCCCTTCCCCTGCCGCCTCCTTCCCTTCCCTCCTGGTCGGCACCCACGTCTTAATCTGTCTTCATACCCTGAGCATAGTCTTTGGCACATAACAGATAATCAAAATGTATTTGTTGATGGCCGTGGTTCAAAGAGTATACCAAGAACATGAGAAGAAGTACTTAGAATAAAAACTGGAGTTTAATGTGACCAACCATGTCCTAAAAATAGAATGGAATGAACGTTACAAGGAAAGCTAGAGCATGCACACGCTTGCCAGCTTGGACTGGAATCAATGTTGGCTGGAGTTATCTAAAATGTTTTGGAGATGGATCGATCACCCCTGATTTCTATACCATCTTGGAGAATGTATAACTGGCTCTATCAAACGTACTCCAAACACTGCTTTCTTCATTCAGAGAGTTAGAGAAGCTCATCCCTTCTACTTTAAGCACCACACCTTGAAAACAAACAAAAGCAGTTTCAAAATAAAGCAGGACATCTCCTATGGAAGAGTCAGGTGGTGAGATGACTAGAATTAAAAGCAGGTAAAACACAGTCATGTGTTTTAACTTCCACAGAACAGTCAATGAATGGTACCACCACATCACCGGTAACCCAAAGAACCTTCTAGATTCTCCCTCTTCTTGCCACTCCTGCAATTGGCTTGTAAGCTAAGGGTTAACAGCACAAAATCTGAAGCCTGGCTGCCTGGGTTCGAATTACAGCTCTGCACTCACTAGCTGTCATTTCAATCATCCTGCCTCAGTTTCCTGATCTGCAAAATGGAGGTAATACTAACCCCAGCTACATTCAGAGTGTTGTGAGAACTGAATTCACGTGTGTGAAGTGCTAGGCACGCCGCCTCCTGGTCTCAGTGACAGCTCTATTTCTCACTGAAAACAAGTATACCGTTGTTTGGTTTATAAGTAGTCTGAGAGACATAGGATAATTTCAGAGAAATGCTCCTTGATAAACTCGTGGATGCTGAACCGGGGTAGATTCATTAAGTTAAAGGCCAAGCCTGACATTCTGTAGCAGCCTCTTTTGCCAGCTCACTAATGTCTGTGCCTCATTCCGACTTTGGAAACGGGACCGGCTCCCTCAGTGGCAGCCTCAGTCTCTGCTCCCCTTTGCCAACAAGAACATGAGCCGTCCCCAGATCTCTGGAGCTGTCTGTGCGCGGTTCTAGTTCCACGTGGCATCAGGCCTTCCCAGGGCAGCCTGTTCCTCTCCCTGCCTGGGCGCTACCTGTTAGGCCCTGTGTGCCTCCCTCTCCCTGCGCCCAAGGACCCACTCGCAGTCTGTTGGAGGGAGGGAGGAAAAAGGGAGGGAGGGAAGAACCAAGGGTTTTTTAGAACCAGGACTTCTGGTGAGTGGCCTTCCTTAGACCCTATTTTATAAGCTCTGGACCTCCTGACCCTCATTACTGGTGCTTGCTTTTGTAATCTTTGCCTTCTCCTGTTTTGTTTGGTTTTGTTTTGTTTTCCTGTCTGTCTTTACCCTTCAAAGAATTCAAATCCTAAAGCTAGTTGTATTTTTTTTAACTCAACTCTTTATTTGAAGTGTATCATTCAAGTCCACTACTCTTTTTAAATTTTCTTTGTAGATTTTTTTTAGTGCTATAAAAATATTATTTACTAGTATGTTTAGTGTCTGCCAGCAAACACACCCCCGTGGAGACAAGACCTTTGTATTGCTCGCGCTGTGTCCTTAGGTCCAGACAACCCCCGGTACTTAGTAGGTAGACAGCTAATTGTTGAATGAATAAATGCTATATAAGACAGCGCTGTCCTGTGTAGAATGTCTGTGGGCTAATAGCCAAGGATGGGATTTAGGAGCTCCTCATTATTGTTTTGACAGTCTTATTACAAAATGTCTTTAAAAAAATATCACCAAAGCACAGCACGCCCCAATTTGTCAGAAGGTTAATTTCTGTAACTACAGTGGTGGTTGGTAAATCTCCTTCGTGAGTCTTGCAGAACTATGGCTGATGTGAAAAGGTGTATAGTTAGCATCTGTTTATGCTGTGCATATATCTCTCATCCATGCTGTACGTATATTTTAAGGAACACTTCTTTGATGCTGTGTTTTTTTCTATTTGTGTCTTCACCATAAAAATATAAATAGATCGTTTATCTCCGGTATCCTTCAAGTAGCTTGCATCATTTCACTTTTTTAAACTTTTACATAACTGAAATTTCTATCCCCAGAATACATCTGCGTGGCTGGGAGCAACCCTAGAGACACTGAGGTGAGCTTCTAGTGAGCCCCAAGGCTTGTTGCAGGGCCCGGAGCTGTGCGCGCTGGCTGCCGGGTAATCCGTTCCCAGCAACATCATGCCGGGTACTTGCAGTGTTTGCCCCACCTGGCACCAGACCACAAACCCTTTACAGGTAGAGCTGATCTTTGCTCATTTTCTGTCCTCCACAAAGTATAACCCAACTCTTTGAACATAGTAGATATTTTAACAAATCTTCTGTGAATTTGTCATGTAAACATTTCTTCTTTTTAATTGGGATACAATTGACACGTAACATGATATTAATTTCAAGTGTACAACATAATGATTTGATATTTGTATATGTTACAAAATGATCACCACAATTAAGTCTAGTTTGCATTTGTCGGCATACAGTTACAAAGTTCTTTTTTGTGTGTGCATAAACATTTCTTGAATGTGATGATGACAAGAAAAATAAAATGTCACTTAGCATCAATATCTCACTTAAACTGATAGCTCCGTAACGTGACTCCTATGACGCTTGTCATTTTACAGAGGAGGAAATCAAGGCTTCAAGAACTTGTGTAGTTTTCCCAGAGTGCACACATGCAGTAAGTGACAGAGCTGGGCTCAAACCCAAGCCCGTGTGACTCTACAGCTTGTGCTCTGATACGCTAGTGTGCAGCATAGACTGAGTGAGGCTGGTGGGGATCCACAGCACACGTGTGTCATGTGGGGTCTAGGGTTGGTCATGAGGACAAAGCCAGGCCTGTTGGTGGAAGAATCCTAAAAAATCCCTGTCTTTGACTTTTTGGTCAAAAGACTTCAGACATTTTCCGAGAAGGGTTTTTTTTTTATTTATTTTTTTTTTTATTTCCCGGGAATATTTTGATCACTGGAAAAGGTGACAGTTGGCATTCATGTTACTGGACAAAGGACCCCTCTGTTGGAGCCATTCCCTTCCCTGTCAGGAACCCTTTCAATCTAAGGCAAGAGGGCTGAGCCAGAGCTTTGGGTAGGATTCCTGGAGCAAAAGTGAGACATTTGGAACAAGGGGTAGAATGCGGTGTGGTGGCCATAGTAGGCTGAGAGACGTCACCTGCATCTTCAAGGTCTGATGGTATTTATCTGGAACTGACTCCAAAGTGGAACACATTTGAATAGATGGCCCCTGTTGGAAGAGGTCCCGCACTCCTTTGGAGAGGAGTGTGCTCTCATGAAGAGGGCGGGACTTTAGAATCAGCCAGACCAGAGTTTCAGGTTCTGATTTCATTTCTTACTGGTTTTGTGAGTTTCAACACATTACACACCTTCTCCTGGTACTTCATGTTATCTTGCCTAAGAAGTGAGGTTACTAGACTTCTGATTAAAGATGGCAGATTGAACATAAGCGTTAATCTCATTCACCTCTCAAGATGCCATTATCGTCATGGTAAAGTTGTGTTTGTTTATTTATTGTGGCATAAATTAATTAAGGACTAAATGAAGGGGAGAGGAGACATACTTTTGGAAGCCGAGAAGCAGTTAGGGAAGTGGTTGCAACTTTAAGCAGACCCCAGAAAGCTAAAATCCAAGTCGGCAGTGGGGAAAACCAAGAAGCAACCCAACCTAAACTACAGTATTTGGGCCTTAGTCATACCAGTTCCCTCTGGAGTGGCGGGTGGGGGGTGGGCGGTAAATACAGGGTTAAAACAGGAAACAGAACTCCAGGTTTTCTCCCAGTTCTGTGTAGCATGCACTGCTACAACCCAGTAACAGACAAGCCTTCATCTTGAGAGAAGGCTAAAGATTTCTCTCTTGAGAGGATAAAGCAGAGGATCTCTAGTTTTGGGGATGTAGTGAAATTTTCATAGCTGGGTACTGAGGCCCCCACCTTCTTCATCAGCTTGCCTCCCTGAATCCTAGCCACTTGAGTTACCACCCCCATCCTTGCAGGGTGATGGGAATAGCCACTCTGGGGACCTTACCAGCCTATGAGGAAAGAGCTTAATAGACCGACAGGGATTCCCCAAGAAGCCGAGCACACAAGTTACTCTTCAGTGAACGCCTCTCCTGGTACCTCAGTTACCTTACCTAAGAAGTACAGTTAATAGACTTTTGATTAAAGGTGGCCTGTTGAACACAAGCATTAACCTTAGTTACCTGTCAAGATGCTATTACACTAACAGTATCAATTTACAATGATAGTAAAGTAAAGCCCTAGCCTTCCACAAGGCTCATGCACAAACACGGGGCTCCCAGCAGCTCTAACTGAAATACCAGCACACATCCAAGAAGCACCAGGCATTTGCAAAGTAGGACCAAAGCAAAAATAAAAACAATAAATGCAGCTTGAAAGAGCCTTAGAGTGTGGAAGAAGAAGAAAACATGAAAAAAAAAAGAACGTGCCTCTAACATCCTCAGAGAAGTAGAAGATGCTAATGCTTTTGGAACAAAAAGACTCATTTAAAAATGGAATATTCAGAGAACAAAAGGAGCTCCTAAAAATTAGAAATGTGATAGCAGAAATGTAGAAGTCAGCAGAGAGTTAGAAAACTAAAGTTGAGTCCTCCTAGAGAAAGAAAATTTTAGAGAAAACATAAGAAAATGTGCATTTCCACATTGCAAAGACTCACTAAGTACCCAGGGCAATGAACAAAATTGGAATCATACCAAGACTCTCAGGGCCTGACAGAGATGGAGACAAGAGAAGATCCTCGGAGCTGAGAGAGAGACACAATATGAATCAGGAGTTAGAATGACATCATATATTTTGGCAGTAGCTCTCGAAACCAGAAGAGCAATGCCTTCAAAAGCTTGGACAAAAATAATTTCCAACCTAGAATCTGATGGTTTTCCATACCATCCATCAAACCTCAGGGTAGAAGAACGATGCTTTCAGACTCCTAGAAGGCATTCCACCAAAATGAGAAGTAGGCCAAGACAAGGTAGGAGATGAGGCGGGAGACCCAACGTCAGAGAAAGGCAAAGGGTGTCCCCAGGATGCCAGAGAATGACCATCCCAAAGCCCCAGCTGTGCTGCAGTCTTCCAGAAGCTGACCTGTCCAGATTGGAGCAGATAGAAGGCTCCAGTAGAGACTTTAGCAGGGTATAATAATTGAATACTTCACAACAGCCATCATGATCACTTACATTTATTGCAGAGTCGGCGTGGATCGGATACGCTTCTAAGCAGACTTGTATTCACAAACCCTAAGAGGAGCCATCAGATAAATGATCATTATTATCTTCCTTATACAAATGAGGGAATTGAGGCACCCAGTTACTGGCTGAATAAGTTACTGGCTAAAGTTACATAGCCAGTAAGTGGCAAGGCTGGGATTTGAACCCAGGCAGTGCACACTCATAACCATTGTCCCATGCCTTCCACGTCCCTCACAACGGGAGAAGAGTGTGGGCATGCACATGTTTGTGCAAACAGCACTGATGAAAAGTCAACACAGTTATTAAAGCCAGGGAAGACAGAAAGTTGCACAGGAACGGAAAAGTAATCATAGTCTCTGCGTTCACACATAATAGTGTGAGCCAATGAAAGTCTCAGCATACCTTTGCTGGGATGACGGTGGGCCATATGCCTGCGCAGAATGGTGGTGTGGGAGGAACGGGGTGTGAGAGAGCTAAGTGCTTTTCTTCTGCAATGCAGAGTTAATATGTAATGCCTAAAACGAAAAAACAAATAAAATTCCAAGACGTAGCCGTGAAAGGATCTTACTTAAAGATACAGGAATAGCAAGCGAACGCACTGGAAGAGGCGAGCACAGGTTGCCACTGCGGCACCAACGGAGGGAGGATTAGGCTGGGGCCTGCAGCGTTGGGAATAAGCCCTTAGAATTATTTGGCTCTTCAACTGTGTGCAAATATAACTTTGATAAAAATGAAAACTAAATTTTAGAAAAGAATACCTGGCAGGCAGGACTGTTAAAAAAATAAATTTGTTTGATCTTCCCACAAACTCAGTAAATGTTAATTGTCCCCCCTTTTCCTTTCAAGGCGCCAAGTTCCTAGCACATGCCGAAATCAAAAGGCGGCCGTGTGGCTCTGTTGCCTGCCCACTTTCCATCGCGCAGCTACCCTCCGGCCCTTTCATTTCTCAGTCACTAACATTCAGTGAAGAAGAGAAAAGTAGGGGATTCTATTGACAGAGACTTTTGATCCGTGCTTGTTAGCATCGCCAGCCCCTGTTGGGCCCCTGGATTGAGGCGCAGCAAATGGCCAGATCTAAGGTGGAGCTAATGCGCTGAGAGAAACCTCCAGCTTGATGGGAAGGGGCATTAAAAGCATCTCACTGTGTTCTGAGCAACCAGCATCCAGCGCATTTCCTGACTGGTGGTAATGGACAAGCTTCCCTCCAGACAGTCTGTAAGGAAATGAGAGCGTCAGACATCCCTAAGGGTTCTGTTTAGGCACCTCAAAGTAGGGCAAGGGGCCAGTATCTTGAAAGACAGAGTTTGGGGTTTGTGTGTGTGAGGGAGAGAGAGACAAAAATGTATATATTTATAAAGCATGCCATATGCTATTTGTTCAATGCAATCTGCATTTTATTTTTATCTCTTCTTACTTCAAAGACCGGGAAAGCCTATTAGTAAATCTAGTCCTATGTATATGCATCTGTAGCTTTATTAATATCAAGGCTTTTATATTGACAACTTGACTTAAAAATTTTAAATTACTTAAAAATTTTAAATTGACTTAAAATTTACTTAAAAATAAAAAATTGACTTACAGATTCTTTTCAGCTCTGTCAAAACCTAGGATTTTGATTTATCACTGGGATATTGGAGAATCCTTCTTCCTATTGGAGGATCACTTCTTATTTTACCGTAGTTCTTTTATAGGGTAATTATGAGTTTGAATAAAAAGAGGATATTGATTTACTGTGATCTACTATGATCCAAGTGACCCCACCTCTCCAGAAAAAAATTGAAGAAAAGGTGCTTGACCAATTCAAGTCTACTGGTGTTTATTGAGCACCTGCTTTACGGAAGACATTGGACTGGCTGCTGCAGATACAATGATGGACAAGGTAGGCTCAAGACAGCCTTTTATAGTTTGTTTTGGAGAGGAAACTCTTAAGAACTGAGTAACGGCAGCCCAGGTCTGAGGAGAACAGCATATGAGAGGATTAAACAGGCCCTCTTTGGGGGGCTCAGAGGGCAAAGATCACATTTCAGGGACCAGGAAGAGTTCCAATGAGTTGTCTTAAAGATTTGCCGTATTGTAATTAAAACACAAACACATCCCAGCCTCCTTTCTTTCATTCACTTGCTCGGTCCACAAAAGCGAGGGCCTGCCATGTGTCGAGTGGCTCTCTGGGCACCGCGGATGCCATCAGGGAACTACACCAAGCCGCCTTCATGGAGTACGTAGCCCAGCTGGAACATCTTCCATCACGGTGGCTGCTGAGGCAAAAGTTTGAAAAGGAGAGGTTGCATCTCCTTTGCTCTGACTCCGATGTGTGTTCTATGACCATTCAGAAGTTTCGTGTGTAGGGGCGCCTGGGTAGCGTAGTCGTTAAGCGTCTGTCTTTGGCTCAGGGCGTGATCCCAGTGTTCCGGGATCGAGTCCCACATCGGGCTCCTCCGCTGGGAGCCTGCTTCTTCCTCTCCCACTCCCCCTGCTGTGTTCCCTCTCTTGCTGGCTGTCTCTCTGTCACATAAATAAATAAAATCTAAAAAAAAAAAAAAAAAAGTTTCGTGTGTAATGTGCACGTGACATTAGCCTTTGGCAGGGCTGGGCAGTTCTTGGTGGTCTCAGGCTTTGACTGACATGGGTGCTATATGTAAGTACGTTGTCAGTGGTGCCCTGGATTCTTTGGTAGCTAGCATCCCTGACATCACTAATAGAATGAGCAGTGCCCGTCAGATGGCCCTTCAGTCCTGGAATCAGAGTCGAGGTAAGGCCCTCAGGCCTTCTGGGAGAGGCAGGAGCAGGCTCACTGAGAAAAGCAGGGTGGCCCCAGCCCAGCTGGGTCATGGAAGAGGAAAGATCTTTGATGGGTCATCACAGCCTTTCCTGAACCTCCACCATGCCTGTGTGTTTCCTCTTGGCAGATCTTAGGTCAGCCCACTCTTTCCCAATCCTTCTCTTCCGTGTTAGCTATCATTTCAGGAAGATTAAATCAGAATTTTAAAATGTTTTCCTGGAGTTGCTGTTTAAAATATTTATCCTGCCAAGAAAGATGTTGCCAGACTTGGTCCATCCTTTGTGAGTAACAGTTTGGGCTGCATTAGTCGCCCCTAGGACTGGGGGAGTGCCTTCCCCTTAGGACTAATGGAAGTTTTGGTAAGGAGACTCATAAGACCACAATGCTTTTAAGACCCAAAAACCTGAAACTCGTGAGGGAGGAACCCAGCCGTTACAAAGACCGCAGAACAGATTAACGTGCTCCCCGTACTGCTCGGCACGTCCGAAGCCTCCTGCCCCTGTGCTTGAGTCCAGGCAGTGTAGCCTCCGGCACCTGTCCTTCGAATTACATGCTCTCCTCTCACTGCGTCTTTCTAGCCCAATTTGGTCTTCCTTAAACCCAATAAAGCTTGAGTTTCCACCGTATGATCTGAGAAAGCCCTCTTTCCTTACCATTTGAGTAGTACTCCTTTCAACTTGATTTTTTTTTCATTTATCTTTGTGCCCAGAATCCTGCCTTTCACGCCGTAGTAGCTCTGTGCGTTTTCTATCACTGCTGTAACAAATTGCCAGGAACTTGGTGGCGTAGGACAGGGCAGATTTATTACCTACAGCTGTGGAGGTCAAGGTGCGAAACCAGTTTCACTGGACTGAAGTCAAGACGTCAGCAGGGCTGGTTCCTTCTGGAGGCTCTGACGGGAACATCCCCTGCCTCTTCTGGCTTCCAGAGGCCGCCCTCTTTCCTTGGCTCACATCACCCTGACTTCTGCCTCTCGCATCTCATCTCTTTTTTTTTTAATAATAATATTTTTTATTATATTATGTTAGTTACCATACAGTACATCCCTAGTTTTTGATGTAAAGTTCCATGATTCATTACTTGCGTATAACACCCAGTGCACCATGCAATACATGCCCTCCTTACTACCCATCACCAGCCTATCCCATTCCCCGCCCCCCCCCCGAAGCCCTCAGTTTGTTTCCCGGAGTCCATAGTCTCTCATGGTTCATCTCCCCCTCTGTTTACCCCCCCTTTCTTCTTCCCTTTCTTCTCCTACCGATCTTCCTACTTCTTATATTCCATAAATGAGTGAAACCATATGATAATTGTCTTCCTCCAGTCCTGTCCATGTTGCAGCAAATGTTGAGAAATCATTCTTTTTGATGGCTGAGTAATATTCCATTGTATATATGGACCACATCTTCTTAATCCAGTCATCTGTTGAAGGGCATCTCGGCTTCTTGCACGATTTAGCTATTGTGGACAATGCTGCTATGAACATTGGGGTGCATATGGCCCTTCTCTTCACTACATCTGTATCTTTGGGGTAAATACCCAGTAGTGCAATTGCTGGATCATAGGGTAGCTCGCATCTCATCTCTGACTCCGACCCTCCTGCCTCCCTCTGTTAGGATTCCCTGTGATCACACTGAGCCCACCCCAACCATTCACAACTCCCCATCTCAGGATCCTCAACTTAATCACAGTTGCAGAGTCCCCTCTGCCCTGTAAGCAGACATATTCACAGGTTCCAGAGATTAGGATGCAGACATCTGTGGGGGGCCATTCTTTCGCCTACCCCTGAATTAGAGGAAATAGGCTGAGAGAATAACATGCTTGAGCAATCCACTTTGTCTTTCGTTTAATTCTTGCCCACCTGCCAGAGCAGTGACACTTTTAAAGCCTAGACCAAAGCAGCATGTTTCTCCTTGACCTTGTTCTCTGCTATAGCTGTTTTAAGCATCCATGTGGTGTTTCCCAGTGAGAATGGAAAGCCTGTGAATGGTTACCCATACTGTCATCATAGGTCATCCAGCAAGTGTCACCTGACTGGCTTTTGACAGATACTTCAGTATTCTATAGATACATTACAGGCACTAAAATATTACACATTTCACATATTATTCTGTAATATACATAATACATATAATGTGTACATATTATACATTGTATGTTTGTATATTTTACATGCATTATATGTATATATGTGTATACAGCTAGTTTGTATAACATGTATATAATAATTTTTAAAATATATATATAAATATGTAAAAACCTTGAAAATTCTTTTTGGCTGTTATCCCTAGTCCTCTTTTTGCGGGTATATATCTCGGAAAAAAAACCATAATAGGGAGTGCCCTTTATTATTGTTAGCTACCAGCCCCCCTCAACTTAGAAGACTGATTCCTGTATTTTTTTAGGGAGAAGACTTTATCTAAATGGGGGCGAAGAACTTAATTTAAGTCTTTCTGGCCGAACCCAGATGAAGGGTCACTTGGTGCAATATCATACGGTTGAGCATCCAGCTCTTGATTCCAGTCTGCTGCACTGATCAGATTGCCCAGTCACGCTTAGAAGAGGAAATGACGTGGAAGATCAGATGTGGGAAATCACTTAAATATTTGCCCTCCTGTTAGATCGCTGGCGTCCACTTAATTTGGGACACGGAGATTTTTACCAGTAAGAGGCGGGAAGGTAGCAGTAGTAACACTGGTTATGAGGGTGTGTTGTTCTAGAGTTCTCTGCCCGTGTAAATGAGGTTCCGGCTTCGAAGGGGTTTTGGTTATTAGTGCTCCGTTGGGATTTATAGGCATTTAGCTCCATGAAGCCTGCATTGCATTAATGGTTTTTAAAAGCAGACTGAAAGGGAACACGGAGTCATATTCGAAAGTTGATGTTCAGAATCGTAACTCTGTTTTCAATAAAAGCGTACATCCTATTATGGTCAGTAGTTTGTAAAGGCCCCGTATCACATTGTAGCTAAGAGCATGGCTTGGAGGCAGGCTGCCTGGGTTCAAATCTTGGCTTCACCACTCACCATGTTGCCCAAGGCAAGTTATTTAACTTCCCTGTGCCTCAATTTCCATATCTGTGAGATAGGGAATAATAAGAAATAGTGCCTTCCTGGGGGTTGCTGTAAAGACTTTAGAAATGAACATATAAAGGCACTTAGGACTGCCTGGCACAAAGTAAGCGCTCAGTAAACATTGGTGGTTATTACCAAGTTATTATTGTTATCCCTCTGCAGAGACTGGAAGCATGAATACATGTTTACAAGATTCTCATCCCCAGTAGTTACAACCAAATATAACATGTAAATGCTTCAAGGAAGTGAACACTGAGCTATGCAAATGTATCCTTCTGGGGTCTGAGACCGTCATTTAACTACATTTATCTACAGTAATTATCTCCTTGTACACTTGCTTCTTTAGGAAATGTATTGCCCAGCACTTTATTGTCATAGCTGTGGTGACATTTACATTGTGCAAACTGGAGGGAAGGTTCCAAGAATTTTCCATTAATGAGCTAAATTTTTCCAGAATGAGATAGATACATTGTTAGCAAAATATATGACTGGGATGTTTGTCAGAAATTTTTAGGGAGATGCATTTTAGGAGAAATTAAACATTTTCTTCTCCAAGATAAAACCAAGTTATTAGATAATTTTAACTGCATGTCAGATTGCTTAATCATCTTTTCCATAGATGCTGCTTGTAAAAAGAATTTTTATATACTCACATCCTATTTCAGATTTGGGTTATTTTTTATTTGCGTTACTGCCTGCTGAGCTACCATGTTACTTGGCACTGGTGTTCACCCCTGTTTTTTTTTTTTTGTTTGTTTGTTTTTTTTTATTATGTTAGTCACCATACAGTACATCCCCGGTTTCCGATGTAAGGCTCGATGATTCATTAGTTGCATATAACACCCAGTGCACCATGCAATACGTGCCCTCCTTACTACCCATCACCAGCCTATCCCATTCCCCCACCCTCTCCCCTCTGAAGCCCTCAGTTTGTTTCTCAGAGTCCATAGTCTCTCATGCTTCATTCCCCCTTCTGATTACCCCCCTTTCTTTATCCCTTTCTTCCCCTACCGATCTTCCTAGTTCTTATGTTCCATAGATGAGAGAAATCATATGATAATTGTCTTTCTCTGCTTGACTTATTTCACTTAGCATTATCTCCTCCAGTGCCGTCCACGTTGCAGCAAAGGTTGAGAACCCCTGTTTTATAATTGTTCCCTATAATGTTTTGCAATATATTGAGAGGCTTTTATGCAAATTGCCAATATTGGACTACGGTTGCTCCTTTACTGTGATCTTTGTTAGCAATACCTGTTAGGATTAGCACTATGGGAGATTTCTTATAGTCATGTGTGACTTACTGTAATTAGTCTGGTTGCTTAGTCCTTGGCTGTCCCCAGCTTTTCTCTGCTTGTTTGGGTGTTTAATTATATATTCATCAAATGTGAGACCTGAGAGAAAGATCTGGAGAGCATATTCTCCTACTATGTCATTTTACTGTGAAGATTCCTAAACCCAGAGAGACAAGACTTTTCTAGCCAAGACTAATCTGCTAGTTAGTTTGAGAGCAACGACTAGATTTTGATTCATCTGGGGATTGAGAAGAGAATCACACTTACTCTACACAAAGACCAAAAGGCCTGCCATCTCTTGAGGAAGAGGAACTAACAGTTTAGAGAGGTAACAGTCAGGTGAATAGATAATTACAGAATTGTCTTCTCATTTCCAGCCCATTGCTCATTCCCCTACACTGGAGTGCCCTGTGTCAGCGTGATGTAATTATTTGGTAGATACTGTTTTAGTCCATCTACACAGTTGTAAATTAGGCGGCTTTGTTTTTGATGCCTATCTTTACATTTATACAATTCCTTATTTTTCTATCAATGAATCCTTCATCAAAAAAATGCTAAGAGAGGCAGCTGGGTGGCTCCGTTGGTTGAGCATCCAGCTCTTGATTTCAGCTCAGGTCGTGATCTCAGGGTAGTGAGATCGAGCCCCATATCAGGCTCGGTGCTCAGCACAGAGTCTGCTTGAGATTCTCTCTCTCCATCTGCCCCTCCCCTGCACTCTTTCTCTCGCCCTCTCTCAATAAATAAATAATATGCTTAAACACACACACACACACACACACACACACACACACACACACACACCCATGAGTGCCCAAGCTACGCTGGACACCAGGGTCATTTCAGTGCTACGTACCAGAGAAAGAAAATCATGGTCCTTGGCTTCAAGTAATTTTTAGTCCAATTGAAGGAGACAGGCATATAAAGAATAACGTACAAAGATGTGTTAAAACTGTGATACAAATATGACAAGGTGCATTGAAGACTGTTTTAGTCCTGCTAAATCCTCCTAAGGCTTTCACAGATTTTCATGTGTTAGTTAATGGAATGAACTTTAAAATCCACCTTCTCAGGGGCATTTACATTTTAAAATAGGTTGGAAATCTTGCTTTCCTATCTTCTCTCCGCTCCCTCTTTCCCTTTTCTTCCTTAGGAACATGTCTAGAATGTGTCATTTCTGAAAGAGGTCTTGCTGGTAGACCTTGCTCTTGCTCCAGAATGGAGCAGCCGCCTTCCTTCTTTACCCCACTCTAGAAAGAGAAAGCCATTTACCAATCCTGCACTCACTCTGTCACCATCTGGTTACCACGTCCATTCAGTAGCCCATTCATTCATTTGTTCATTCACCTAAATGTCTACTATGTGCCAGGCACTGTAGTTACAATGGAAAGCAAAGACAGACATGGCTGATATTTGTGAAGAGCTTTGAGTCTAGACTAGATGGAGAAACCAAGTTATAAAATTACATATAAATGTGAAATGACAACTGAGAGAAGTGTTATCAACATGGTGTTTTAAGAACAGCTAAACACTGGGATTAAGGTTGAGTGTGAGGTGGGAGAGAGAACATTCAGAGCTGAGGTGCAGCACAGGCAAGGGTCTGGCAGGAAAAACCACATCATCATGGACCCAGTAAGAAGGCCAGTGTAGCTGGACAAAAAGGGAGAATGTGGTAACGAGGCTGAAAAGGTGGGTACAATCAGACCATACTGAGTTTTGTCAGCTGTGTAAAGGTGTCTCACTTTATCAAGAGCAACAAGAAGTCCCCGAAATGTTTTAAACAAAGCATGTTACATGATTTGATTTGGTTTGCAAAAAGACTTTCTGGCTGCTCTGTGGAGAATAGATTGGAAGGGGAAAGTGGAGACGCAGGACAAGAGGGGGCTATTGCCAGAGCTATACTAGAGATGATGGTAGTTGGGACCGAGAGTATGACCCAAGGAGGTGAGGGAAGTGAACAGATCCCAACATGAATACTAAAATTTCCAGAATTTGCTACTTAATTGACTATGAGGACAACGACGGGTGACGCCAAGTGTCTGACTTATGGAACTGGGTAGACAGTGTTGCCATCTGTTGATAGAATGGACATGCGCAGTCGAGATTTAGGTTTGAACACACTGACCTTGAGTTTTACCTGAGATGCTGAGGTAAACATGTTGCACAAGCAGCTTGAAATAGTCTGGGCTTGCAGGAGCCATGGGGACTAGAATATACATTTGTGGGTAGTCTTCAAATAGGATATATTTGAAACTGAGGGTATGGAGAAGATTGACTAGAAGAATGGAATGAGAAAAACAAGGGATTTGGGTGAATGCTAGAGGAACTCAGGCATTTAATGACCAGGTATATGTTAACACACGTGAAGGGGACAGGTCGAGCTGGACAAGTGAGAGAGAGCCAGGGCAGCCAAGGGATGTGTACATTTCAAGGTAATGAGGGTGGCCCATGTATCGCAACACATCAGAAGAGTAAGGAGTTTGTTAATGACTAACAGAAAGTCATTGTATTTAGGCTTACACAGGAGTCATTGGTGACCTTAGTGAAAACGAGCACTCTGGGGTGGCAGAGGCAAGGTTAAAGTGGGTTGAGGAAAAGGTGGGATGGGAGGAAATGGAGACAGTGAGTAGAGACAATTCGAGGGAAGCAGAGAGATGAAGTTGTAGTTGGAGGGGATGCGCAGGTCAGGGAAAGTTCTGTAAGAAAGTGGTAAACTTCAGTGTATTTTAAAGTCAACAGAAAAACACCAAGAATGAACCCCAAAGTAAAGTATGGACTCAGGTGTTAAGGATGTGTCGGTGTATGTTGTTCCATTATAATAAATGTAGCCCTCTGTCAGGGGATGCTGATCGTGTGGCAGCAGGAAGTATATGGGAAATCTCTGTGCCTACCTCCCCGTTTGTGAACCCAAACTGTGAACCCAAAACTCCTCTATGAAATAAAGTCTGTTAAAAAGTCAATGCAAGGATCCAGTAGAAAAGGAGAGATTGATTATATGCAGGAAGAAGAGACAGAGGGGATACCTGATGGTGCATTGTTCTTGAAAGAAGGCAGGACATCATGGTACCCAAAGCTGAGTGAAGGAGGTGAATACGGTTGACCTCGGAAAGGAGAGACAGATACCGGAGGCTTCTCAGTTCAGCGACTGGAAATTGATGGAGTTCCCACCTGAGTGGCTTCTCTTTGCTCTGTGAAGTAAGTGGGAGGGCTTTCTTGAAGATGAATGAGGGAGAGGTCAGGTCAGGATGGTGTGAGGATAGTGGAGAACATTTGAAATAGTGTGGCGGAGTGGAGAAGGAGGCTGAGCAGAGAAGCCAGGCCTGTGTGTGCTGGGTGCTGTGAATGGGTGTGAGACCGTTCCCCAGATCCTTCCTGTGGGTCTCAAATCGCTGATGTATGCCAACCTGCTTCCTCCGTTGGGAAGCCTTTTACTGAACTGATCTCTTAAAGTCAGTATGTTCAACTGGACAGAAAGCTATTTTACATTGAATGAATAAAAAGGGAAAATGTTTTTATTGTTTTGCTTAGATTTCCTAGTTGGGCTTATCTTTGACATGGATCCAGGCCACTGTAATTTTTTATTAACTTCTTACCATGGGTTATTCTGCCTCAACATGTTTTTAAATTCACAACTTTTTATTTCAATATTCTTTTCTTCTCTCAGCTCTTTTATCACAGACCATATTTTTCATTTGTTTTATGTCCCCATCCTTACAGTGCATTGCTTACAATATTATTACTGCTGTTCTGTATGCATATTATTACTTTAGTTTTACAGGGACTTCCCTGTGAATAGCAAAATGTAATTTATGAAATATGACAATCATTGTCGTAACACCTCTGTGCTACATGTTAAACTCACTCCAGCAGCAATGTGGAAGTAGTCACCCACACTGCCAGCTCCCAGAGCTTGGTGTTGCCCCTTGTGTTTACAAGAAGCCTCCCTGGATTCCTCTCAGGGGGAGCCGTGGAGAGAAGTATTGTCTACTGAGGCCATTCATTCATTGCTGGCATTTACTGTTTGAACCAATTCAGGAACAAGTGTATCTAGATTAATTGAAATATGTGTAAAGACACATAATTCTACTCTTAGATAATTGTAATTATCTAAGAAAGGGGTGCTAAGTAGTTATTTTTCAGGTGCGTTCATGAGAAGCTAGCAGTGTGTAATTGGCATGGCGGTGGTCAAAAGGGAAGATAGTCAGGTGGGACTGGCTGAGTGTGAACGCTGGCCACGTGTGACCCTGGGCAGGTTATGACTTCTTTGTGTTCCCTTTTTACTTCTGTATAAAGTAGACCCAATACTACTCATCTCATGTGATTATTGTAAGGGTTGAAAGAGTTAATTCACATACAACTCTTAGAACGATGCCTGACATGTCATAAGTACTTAATAGAGTCTAGCTGTGGGGCGCCTGGGTGGCTCGGTCGGTGAAGCGCCTGCCTTGGGCTCAGGTCATGATCCCAGGGTCCTGGGATCGAGCCCCACTCGGGCTCCCTGCTCAGCAGGAAGCCTGCTTCTCCCTCTCCCTCTGCCCCTGCCTCTCTCCCTCTGTCCCTCCCCCCCACCATGCTCATGCGCTCTCTCTCCTTTCGAATAAATAAATAAAGTCTTTAAAAAAATAGAGTCTGGCTATTATTGTAACTGCTCGAATGTGCTTCAGAAGTCTCTGTCTTCTACCGCCGCCTCTTGTTGGCGGTTCTATTTAGGGGACACTTCATTTTCATCACATGCAGCTTTAAAAGTAGGTTATTATATACCCAGTTTTTTACAGTGTCACAATTAATAAGACCTACGGTACTAAGATTTTATATTATATGAATGTTGATTTATCATCTCCCATATGTACAACCAGCAGTATTTATTCCCTTTGTACTAAAAACACCCACCCTCCCAGGGGCACTGCATGGCTCTCAGAGACAGGAAATAGCTCCAGCCAGCCTGGTACAGATAAAATACATTCTTTTCAACTCTTTTAAACTATTTAGCAGAGGAATCAGATGATTGAACATTCCAGAAAACATTCTTCCAAAGTCTGTTTGGATGGAATCATTTGCTGTAAAGATCCAGTGTTATTCAGAGCCACTCTGTGCTCCCTTAATTGAAAAACTCTGACGTTGACATTGAAGAAAGATTGCTTTCGGGGCCACCAGCAGACAGCTTTCTATAGCATCTTATATTGTTAATGATTCAGAGACTGTTTTCCGATGAGATCAGAAGCAACCCACTAACGAAAAAGTGGAGAGAACTTGAGAGCTTAAAAGAGCAGAGAAGAGGGATGTGAGAAAACCTAAAAAAAGACAAAAGTGAGTGTGGAAGAAGGGGTGGGGCTAGTTCCATGGCAAATTTGTCATTCGTCCCATCCCAGCTACTCAGAATCTTTATTCCAGTAGAAAGAGATGACGAGAAATCCTGTCCTAAAGGATGGTGAAGATGTCTTGGAAATGCTGTGAGGGAAGCCAGAGACACACATGGAGTGCATGTGGACCAGGTCCTGCCCTGCAGATCTTGAGAAAAGATGAACCCAGCACTATGGCTTGCTCCCGGGCCACGTCAGCGTGTCTGCTGGAGGCGCACAGGATGGGCTGTCCACATGCTGCCCGGCGCCATATGCCCTGCAGGTGCTTACGTGTCCCCACAGGGTACATGGCTTTGTTCACAGCCCAGAGCTGCTGTCTTCCTCCACCTTCTTCAGCCTTCCTCGGCGCTACTCTGCTGCTGACAGCTCAGCAGTGGAAGTGCAGACTGAACACAAATTAAGTGGCAGCCTTGGGATTTTAAAGAAAAAGGGAAACTTTTTCATTTTAGGAATGAAAAACGTAATGTCTGCTATGTCATTTCACTGTATGCCCCCTGAAATGGCTTCATCTGTATGCTAATTTCATACTGAAAATAGAAACTCTCCTGCGCTGGAAGAGGAGAGAAAGGGCTGGAAATCAAAGATATTGGTGTGGCTAAGAGCCAAGTAGACTTCTTCAACTCAGTCCCACTCAGAAAAGGTCCTCTGGGCTGACCTGGCCCTTGAGACTGCCAGCATTGCGCTGAGGGCCACATTAGGGGAGCCAAGGGCGTCACCTCTCACCTGGGAAACCGGCTCCCAAGCCTTGGGCATGGATTCATGAGCCGGAGAGTCTGCATGTGTCTCCTTGGTCTTCCACCAGTGATTTCCGTGGTATATCCACAGCCCCAAACTGACTTCCCTTGATTTCCACTACTTCTGTTTCAAATGAATAATTAATTCATAAAAAGCATTATCTGAAAATCACAAAGTAACCCATAATTCAATGACTGTAAATTCTTTGAGTAATGGACATTGTATTATGTTTACCTCTGCATTTGTCTGTTTCTCTTGGTAAGAAAAGGAGATGTTGAGGACAGGAACCTTATCTCTGTACCTTTAGTGCTAACGGGATCTTCCTCGGAGCAGGCACTTATTATACACTTGTTGAATTTTCTCACTGTGATCTCTGGAGATTCCTAAGGGTCTCTCCCCTTGTAGTTCAAGGGCAGTTGGACCAAGAGATTGGAAGGGTCCCATTTTCACTGCTTTTTAACTGGCTTCCCACAGACGCTTCTCTTTATCAGTTTGATCCTGCCAGTTCTCTTCAACTAATTTTCTGTTTCCCTTCATACATGATGATACTGGGTTTTTGTTTTATCTATGTTGTTTTAAAGAGACAATCCATGATGAAAGGGGAGTACACTTGTTGTTTCAGGAGGACTAAGACCAGTAGGAGAAAAGTATAAGAGATTGATCTCAGCTCCATACAAAAAGCTTTCTAGCGATGGGGGCTATCTGTGAAGGAGCAAGAATGAGTTTAAGCAGAAGCTGGGTGGTCACATAAGACTATTGTCCTGACAATCGTCCTGAGATTCAGCTGGCTGAGGTGCTGACTGATGGCTTACCTTGGGGACCCTCTCAGCCTTACCATCTGTAACCTCAGCTGACAGATGGCAGTGGAGAAGATGGGGCAGGGGAATAGGAGGCCATGTTCCTTAGGCCCTCTCTAGGGGCAAGCAAGGGTGGGCAGTCCACCATGTTGCTTGAGCCCATGGGGCACAGTTTCGAGAATGCACAGAGAATGCTGACTGGGCAGGCTTGTGGGGACCGTAAATGCAGCTTGTCTTCAAAGCAGAAAGAATTTCTTGGAGACTTAATACTCACATACTCCTAAGGGATTTGAGATGTGAATGTCAAGGAGACACAGAGGTGTGGGTGTGTATGTACGAGGTGGTTTCTACTGCTTGATAATAGGGCTTTAAGCTTTATGTCTCTGTTGTACTCATTTTCCCCTCCTATTAGGAAGTCTGAACCAGAAACATTCAGCTCAGGGCAGGCATTTTAGTGACCTAGAATAGAGAAAAGTACATTATAAACAGTTTTGGAAACATAAGGGACTAAAATGCATTTAGCCATTTGGGAAGATAATGGAAATTATGCTTCTTTAACTCTTACCTATTTCCTTTGAAGTTCAACTATATAGTATTGCCTTTTTAATTCTTTCACAAAACAGGCCCTGGCAGAGTGCAAGGGGGTAAAGGAAAAGCTAGTCACTAGCCAGCTACAGGGTGACAGTTCAGCGAAAGGTGAGAGCTTCCTGCTTTCTTTCTATGGCAATTCCATCCTTCTGAAGAGAAGGAGCTGGTGGCATGGCAGAGAGAGTGTCATGAGGGATTTGAAAAGAGATGGCTGTAATTGTAGAGGCGTTGACATTGAAGAGACCCAAAAAGGAGAAGTGCATCTGGCCCCGTGGTAGGAAAGATGGAAGGAGGGAAGGAGGGTTCACAGCCATGGAAGGTCTAGGGTGCTGTACTTGAAAAGGCTATGGTGTTGATTGAATCACTGAACTCAGTTAACCCCCAAATCCTGGGTACCTCCCATGTGTGATGCCCTGAAATAGGAGCGGTGCGGTATACAAAGAAGAACCCAATAACTCCCTCAACTAACTTAAAACGTTCATTTAAAGGGGCACCAATTTTTTTATAGCGAGAGAAAGAGCAAAGCGCATGAATGTGCTCAATAAACACTGGCCGCTTAACGGCCACTGCAGGTCCTGGAAGGTGCTTGGAGCTGGAAGAGCTGCCAACCTAGACGTTCCGTGAGTGACTCTGTGCAACGACAGAGCAGCCTGCCTGATTGTGCAAGAACAGTACTGAGTCTTCTGTAAGTACCGGCAGCTCCAGGACGCTTGCCGGTTGAAAGGAGAGACAGAAATTCAGTGAACTGGTGCATGATGCAGATTTGCCATGCATCACACATATGCAGTGCTAGACACTGAAGATACAAAAACAGACGAACAAAATAATCAAAATGTGATTAAAACGTGACCAACAAAACCAAAATCTGGAGGAAGAAGGAGGTATCATTTGATACTAAAGATAGCCCCTCAAAAAAAAAAATCAGTACCAGTCATAGAGCCCGTGGCCGAATCCATAGAATTACAGAATGTCAGAACCAGAGGGACCCTTAGATCTGTTTAAATCTGTTATTTTACAAATGGGGAAATGGAGACCCAGCCAGGAGAGGTGAAGACATCCGCCACATTTAGTTCACATTTCTTTTTGTCTGTATTTACTGTAGGTTAATGCACCTTAACGTTAGTGGGTTGATGAAGACAGATGCTCTCTCTTCTTAAACTATGTTGGCTGCTGGTGACCACCTCTTAGGGCAAGAGAAGCACTTTCTGACATTGATGAGGGATTATGCCTGTGGTGTGTGAGTTTCCTGAGCTGCTAAGCTTTGTCTCCAATCCCCTGCTTTATTGTTTGCTGGCATACGCTGCTTTCATGCCCATCATCAGAGAGTTTCTCTCAACTGTTCCTCGGCTCAACTCCTTCAGAAGTCTCTGTACGCTGACAAAAAATAGTTGGTCTGAAAACAGATGAGAGGTTTTTAAATTTGGCTTTTTCCCCCAAGGGATGATGTAGGGCTCAGTAGCTTCAGTTCTGTTGAATTTTACTTATAAATGGTGGTGACTTGTATATAATATGGATTTTATTTTCTGTTTTATTTGTTTTATTAGCAAATATTTAATTTATGTTTGCTCTCGTACTGTGGGACAGCGGCAGCTTCTGTAAACGATACCACACCGATTTCAGCCTGGGATTGACTTATCCAATGTCTGTAAGACACTGAAGTAGCCGGTCGATTGATTGTTTTGGGCAGATAGTCAGAGAAATCCACGGGAAAAGGACTCCCAAAACTTAACTAAATGAATGTATTTTTTAGGTGGTTTTTACTGCTTGATTCAGACAAAACATTTCATCTTTTATTCTTTATTTAGAAACAGCTGAAGCAAAAATGTATGTCTTCGAAGACATGTCCAAGTCCGAATCCTGATTTTACCTCTTTTTTTTTTTTTTAAGATTTTATTTATTTATTCGACAGAGACAGAGACAGCCAGTGAGAGAGGGAACACAAGCAGGGGGAGTGGGAGAGGAAGAAGCAGGCTCATAGCGGAGGAGCCTGATGTGGGGCTCGAACCCATAACGCCAGGATCACGCCCTGAGCCGAAGGCAGACGCTTAACCGCTGTGCCACCCAGGTGCCCCCTGGTCTTACCTCTTAGGTACTATATTCCTTGACAAGTTAGTTAACTTCTCCGGGCTTCAGTGTTTTCACTTGTAAAAGTGGGGATCGTAACTCTTACTGCATAGTGTTTTCAAGAGAGTCCTGTTTAAATATTAAATGTAAAGTATCTCACGCAGTACCCAAAACAAACATGTGAATTCCCGTCCTGCTTAAAAAGAGGATAAACGGGAGTCATTTTACGACAGTGTGTAGACCGCATCATCCTGGTCTTCACTGGCAGGTCCTCGAGCAGCTTGTCCTCAGCACCCATCGTCAGGTCCTGTACGAAGCAGCTCTATGAAATACGTCACAGCATGGCCAAAGGAAGACTGTTGAGGCTCTCGTCCATTCTATCAATTGGCACCCCCGCCATAAAACCTTTTGTGAGAAGTGTCTTAAGAGTTCACCGCCCAGAGAAACTTAGTTTGTCTTAAGGTGCAGGTAAATTTAATCTTAAGAATTCTGTTAGTCGCCCTTTTCCCTTTCACTCTGGCCGGGGAAAGACCCCCGAGCCAGAGGCGAGGGGAGGCTGGTTCCGTGCAGAAGCCCTCACAGCTTGCCGTTTGCACTGCCCTTCTTCCTGATCTCTGCAGGCCTGTCTTACTAAAATTGCCCCTCGCCGTATTGTTCTGTCTGAGGAGAGAGGTTATGGTGCTGGTAGATGATCTTTCAGCCACAATTCTAGAGTTTGCCAAATCCCAACCCCCACGGCACTCCAGCCCCGTGAGAGCAAAACACAGCAGAGGGGTTTCTAGAGCAGCAGCTCGTTAGCTTCAAGAGCCTGCAGCCCCCCAGTCCAGAGCTGGTGAAGAACAAGAGGCTCTGAGTTGGCTAGAGCACACTGCTGCCTCCTTCTCAACCCACACCTGCAGGGCCCTCGGTCCCCTCACACGGTTCACGGCCTTTGAGGGGAAACAGGGAAGGGATGGGCAGACGTGAGGCTGGCTGGAAAGGTGTCAGCAACATCCCACCCCTCGTATTCAGTCTTCATTGGCATTCATATCCAAACGTTTTTTATTGTATATTTTCTTTTGTGAACCTCTTTAAATCCGTTGTAGAATAAGGCAAGATGTAACAACACGAAGCTTCACAGACCACATATACCAGTTAAATGTAGCGTGTTCGTGGCATCTGCACCAAAATAGGGGTGACTGTGCCCCAAATGCGCACGTATGGGCAGGGTGTTCCGTGGCCAGGGCCAGCCACAGGCAGTTTGGTTATCGGTCAAGTCATGGTTAGGTTCTCCTTCTCGAATCACATAAATCAACAGCAAGCAAATTAACTTGTATTGAACAGGCAGTGCCCTCAGTAATCACTGCAGATCTCATCCCGCAGGAAGTCATCCACTTACAGGGCCCGGTGTCCTGAGCTTTCAGCTTCTGGAAAGCAGAGACCACATCTTATTGTTCCTTAGGTTTACAGTACTCAGCCCACAACCGATGCATAATAAATGCATAAGGGATGAGTGGATAAGTGAGAATTCTTTAAATGGGGAGGTTATTCAGAATAAATGAAGTGTAGACTACCAGAATATTTTATAAGGAATGGCAGTTTGAACAAGTTGTCATTACTTGTAGGTGCTTTCAGAAACACAGACTGTTCCCCTAACCAAATGCTACTGAGTAAGATCCTGCTTTAATGGATAGATAAACAGGATTTCTCATTAGCATGCATAGCACCGAAGCCCAATTTCGTGTTTTTTTTTTTTAAATAAACATAATTTTTAAGTGTTTCCATGAAGCTCTTTCTCTCAAAAAGCTTATCATCTGATTCACAGTGTTCATTTTCCTAGCAGGCCCTGTTCTGACGGTATAAAGTTTCAACTGGGACTCTTCACAATTATTACTAATTCTTACTGAAGATGAAATCAGGTGGTCTTACTGAATTTATATTTGCCTGAAACATTTTTATGTTTAGTGTCCCTATTGTGTCCATCCAAGACTCTACATTCCGCAGTCTGCCGTCTATGCCTGACTATATAAAAACTTCGAATGTTCACACACTATAATAATAATGAGTGTCCGTGAACTCATTATGGTAAATCCTTAGGTAATTACTTTCTGCCTTAGTTAGGGGACGTATGGTAGCATGAGCTAAAATTATTCCATCTCGAGACAAACCCTGAGGTGGCTGTTATAGTTAAATATAAATCATTTGCAGCGTGTTTATTATAGTTAAATTTAACTAATTTTGGGCCTGTTGCTGGCCAACAGCTGAGGAGGAGGAAGTTTCAGCGTCCACGAGTTCCTCAGAAAGAAAAATGAGGCTCCACGGCCGAGCTCTCAGAACATGACGTAAGAGCTACTCCCACTCTGTCTCCGCTCTTCCTGTCCCCAGAGTTGGACGGCTGTGTTGCTCAGAGTGGTTGGCTAATGAGCCCTGCAGGCATTGAATTACGTGGTGTAGCAAGAGGAGACCGCAGCATTAAACTGGGGTTCTCTCCAGTTCTCTGTTTCCATTCGGAACTTCCTGAAGTTCCAGAAAGAACCCTTCTAGCCAGGGTCACGGGGATACAGACAGATTCTCCGCGGATTACGAGGCTTCCTCCTTGTATGCCCTGCTGCGTCTCAAAAATCACAGGGCCATTTGGGGTGTTATTTCTCCCTAGGCCTTCCAGCCTGAAAGACTGTTTACTTGTTTACTAAAAAATGTAAAAAGGACTTTTTCAAAGAACCAAAAGCATGTTTACAGAGGGTCTTTTACCGTTTAAAGATGTTTCTGCTGAAGGAACACTTTTTAGAGTGGAATCGGGCTCGTGAGAGCTCTCCCGAGCTAGGTGGCTTGCTCTCCCAAGACGGTGAGGGGGCACACGCGGGAGAAACCACAGCGGCGTGCAGAGGTGAACACTTACGAGCCTTCCGCTTTTGTCCAAGAATAAAAGTTAGGAATCACTGTAGGTGGACTGTTCCCCTGAAGACAGGAACGGGGCCAGGAGAGGAAACAAAATTCTGATCATCGTGAGGAATGAGGGTTTGAGGAAAACATTGTCCTACTTTTTAACAAAAATATCGTGTATCTACTTTGGAAACATGTGTGCCGTTCTAATCACTCAAGAGAAGGTGGCAGTTGGAGAAACTCCAGAGGAGGATGAGTGGATGAAGACAGGAGTCAGTAGGTGGCTGTGTGAGAGTTAGAAACAGCAGAGCCCCTTCAGTGGGAGGACAAGAGGATGAAGATAGCACGGAGGTATCCGGTTCACTGGGGTCAGTACCGTTTCCTTCACCACATCCAAAGCGCAAAGCCAACAGGGCAGGCACCCCTGCCCGCACCTGCAGCCCCCGAGACTCCCTCTGGCACAGCCAGCCCAGCCTCCCCACCCCTGGTCACGTGCCCGCCGTTCTCCCACTAACCGTGGTCATTCCCAAGGTCACTGAGCATATGAAGGCTGAGCTTTCTGACTCTCAAGCTGGTGTTCTTTCCCCTGTACCACAGTTGCTTCCCTTGCACCCAGACCCTTCCGAAAATTCCCCTTTTCCATTTTGATCAGACACCTTTCAGCCATGGGAATGCTTTGCGCCTCTAATGGGAGATCTGTGATATAAGAAGTAAACTGTATAGGTTACATAATTTCAGGGGCAGTTAACTTGTCCAGAATTCTGGTGTCAAAGCAAAGATTTCGTTTAGGCTATTAAAATTCAGGAAAACATAATACACCTTCTCTGTACCTCCCCCCGATCCCCCCCCCCCTTAAAAATAGCATCTGAAGTCTCAACGTTGCTGAGTCACCGCTTGGCGATCCAGGGCTTGGTCGCAACTGGACCTGTCAGAATGAGGCCACGGTGATTCATGACAGAAACCAAGTTCGGTTGCCACTGACAACATGTGTTCCTTTCTGGTTTTGGCGTTTGGCAACACCATATTTTGCCTTTGGAGTAGCAACACCTTTGCGTAGTGATAGTAATAGGATGAGATGAGCCACTGCAGTGAATGCCCCGTCCGGGCCCTCCCGCTATGACACACAGAATCCCTAGCCATTCGGTAGGGGATGGCACAGGCAATTAGCATAACCAAGGACCTATGGAGACCGTAGTTGTGCAGGAAGTTTATCACCTGTACCATTGCAGCTTCATATCAAGTCAGTCTACCAACCAAGTGTTCCAGCACCTTCCGTGTGCCCCAAACTGTGCTTCCCAAGTTGAGAGACAAAACATGGAAGAGATGTGGTCCCTACCCTAAAGGAACTTGAGGAAACATAAACCAGTGACGACAGCAGCCTGTACTTCCCCTGATGATTCTAACAATCTGTGTGTCTGCTTCAAGCCAGCTTGTGCATCGAAGGTGAAAGCCCCGTCACATGCTCCTCACCGTGCCTGGCACGGATTCAGGAAGTCAGTCATGATTGTGGAGCTGAAGCGAACGGGGGTACTGCCCACAGCCCCTGCTGGCCTCCGTCGGTTGGCACGCCTTCTCCAGGCACAAATTTGGGTGCGTCCCCCCAAACTTGGTGCAGGTGTCCAGAGAAGGGAGAGGAGATACATGTCAATAAGGATGCAGTTACAAGGGTTTTATTTTAAAAGTGGGACTTTGACAGTAAAGAATTCTGTGCTCCCCAACATTTATGTCAAATTTAGCCAAATTTATGCTAGCTGGACTTGTGCCAGCTCTTTTGAAGTGAGGGGCAGATATAAGAATCGTAGGTACTTTCCAAGAAATAAAGCTGCTCCGTAATGCTGATGATGCTCATTTCAGATCAACTCAGACTTACGGGAAATGTAGAGTAGAGCTTCCCAAATAGGGTGCCTTAGTGTATAGATGTCCACACAGGTGTGCCGATATAATCATCTCTGGAGCTCTTTGGACACCTTGATATGCCTGCCATACAGAATAGATTTTACTGATGAATGTAAAGATAGACATATATAATGAGTATATACTTTGCAGAAGACTAGAAGAATATACAAGATGTTAACTGCTTATGTCTTACTGTATCTTTTAATTTTTTTTACATATTTTTCTTCATTTTTATATAATTTATATGCGTTAATCACGTAACTTTTTAAGTCAACCAAAACCTATCCAGAATGTTGAAGTAAGACTTACCAAGGTTTGGTGGTCCAGCCAAAGATTTATGTATGGTTATATTCCAACACTGACGTAGAAACCATTTGTCCTCTTTTGGATTTGGGTTTTTTTTTTTTTTTTGGTCATTTTTAAAATGACTATTTTCAGTTGGTGCATACTCTTCAGAAAAAAAAAAAGAAAGAAATGGGAAAGCAGATGTCACAAATCAGAGAAATTGTTGCACGTTGACGCATTCACACCATTTATTTTCTTTGCATCTACTGGCCAAATTGGTAATAGCCCAAACTTTCTCCATTTGTAAAAAGTCTCCTAAACTCAACTTCCTGTTATGTCTGATAGCTATATTAAGAGAAAAACCTATTGGTCAGATGCGAGTTCCTATTGGCCCAACTACAGGGGACATGGATGCTTGGCCCCTGGAGAAGCAATAGACAGGCTGGGAGATCTTGTTTCTATCCTCATCCTCCACTTACCCAGCAGCTATAGGCATGGGGTGATGATTTGATGATTTTTACGTTTTAGGGCCCGTTACATTTATCAAATGTTTATGGTTGTTCAAATTTGTTTTATTCAGAACAGTTCTGTGAATGCCTAATTTCTTTTTGCCTGGGCTCAGATTCTTAAACAGGGGTCAGAGGGCGTGATATTTTCCTTTTTCTCACAATGGAATGCCTGTAACCTAAATAAGATCGATATCGTTGTTCTTCTGGGAGAAGTACTATTTTCACCTGTTTTCAACTCTATAAAATACTTCCACATTTGGAACTGTGACATTTTGTACTTAGAGGGATTTTTAAGAGATTGTCTGGTCCTGGTCCTTCATTATACAAATGAAAAAGTTGAGACCAACACAGTCAAAGGAAAATGTCCTAAATCCCAAGAAGTGGTTAGTGGCAGGCCTGAGGCCAAAGCCTAGTTCTCCTTTTAGTACTTCTATCCTGTCCTTTTTACTTAAGATTCCCAATTATTATGTGTACTAAAAATAATATTTTCTAATCTGCATTTTTTTAGGGAGAAAAGAAATAAAAAGCACTGTGCCTGGTACCACATAGGTAGTCAATAAATATTTGGTGAAGCAAGTATTGATAAGCTTGCGTATATTCACCTGTTGAGTCAATAAAAAATATAGCACATTTGCAGACACAAATACATAGAGTGCTAGAATAGGTAGATGACTGGGAACACACATGCCATTACCAGCTACTTATTAATAAGTGGCATAAGTACTAATAACTACTATTAATTAATAAGTAGTTGGTAATGGCATGCATGCTCTCAGCACAAGGATTTAGTTATCATGTGTCCCCAGTCTCCATGGCTCTCTTCAAAGGAAGAAACTCTGGAGAGGAATGACAAGAGAGTTTAAGAGACAGAGAAAATATACTCCTTCTCTGTGAACCCCTAACAGGATTGCTGAAGTCAGAAAGCCACGCACACCTGTGCGCATGTGTTTCGAAATCTGTATTGTCTACAGTAACTCTTTGTATAGTCGTGAAATATGTCACCTGCCATTCCACACGTACCAACTGTAGTGTTAAAGAGACCTGTCAGGTTAGGATAAATCCTAGGGGAAGCGTAGTAAGAACATCACCCAGTAATTAAATAGTATGTCCTTGTTTTGAGTTTGTGCTTTCAAGTTTCTTTTATTTTACAAGAGTAACTTGGAAAACATTAAAAGAAGAGCTAATCTTCACCAAAACGGAGTGAAAAGTTCAGAAAAAAAGAAAACAAACCTGGGCAAATTGATAAATCCCCTACAGAAGGGAACATTGTTTTCCTCATATTTTCCATTGGTTAACATACCCGGCAGGAAGTTAAATTCCACTTCCTTCTTGTTTCACAGAATGTGTTTTCTTAATCACCTTCTCACATATTGAACAACATCTTTGATCATAATCGTAGCATATGCTACATTGAAACTGTGGCGAAAATCATTCTTTTTCTCCCACCTAAGGGATAGTTCACCTTTTTATTGAAGAAAGGAGGCATTTAAAATACAAATTAAAATAAAGATAACTACTGTTAAATTTGGTTAGGCTCCTATAAAAAATAATAAAACAGTAGGCTAAACAACCTGACTCAAGTTTGCTACAGAAAAGTTTAACGAACACACTACGTTGAAGTTTGCAGGAAGATTTTGTTCATGATACATAAAGACGTTAGTCTCACTAATGAAGGAAACTCACCCGAATGGAACATTACATGAATGGGCAGTTTCCATACTCGTCTACTATTGATGAGTTCATTTATTTGATTCTTCTTTTTCTCTCCTTCATTCCCATATTGGGCCCTCATTCCTTTGATTGGATTTTGCATTTGTTAAATACAAACAATATCACACACATTAGGCCGGCTATATATCTAGAAATACGCATTTATATAATCTTCCATTTTTAAATCATGAGACGAACAGTATATTTTATTGCACATGAATCTGGTGTCCTAGTTTAGGATCTGCTTAAATTCTCAATAACATCCTCATAAAACTGATGCAGGGAGCAGAGCTAGCCATAAGGACATTTACAATGTCACATTAAGTTAGGATGTATGCCACGTGCCTTGCAATATTATATTAAATAATTCAAATAGGATTTTATATAGAAAAAGATCAAAGCGGTTTAGAAAATTCTATGTGGAGCCATATTTCTGAATGTGAAAGTCTCATTTTGTTTAATTATCCATTAAATTCTCCCAAACTTCATAGGACTTTGTGCTTTTACTCTATATTAAGAAGAGAAAATCCTTATAGTCAACATTATATGAATGTGTGCCCCATCTTGCCTCGGTGATAATGACTTCAAGATTCCCTCTCTCACTCTTGTATCGTCCCATGATATTTGCTGCTTCCTGAAGTCAATATAGACAGACTCAAGCCAACTTAAATGTTGTCTCAATATTTACCTAGTACAAAGAAAATTCCATTTGAGAAAACCACAGAGTATAGTCATTCCTGGAACAACCAAGAGATGGTTATTACTGTTGGACAAAATTACTTTGCCCTGCTTTACTTTAAGAGTGACCAAAATAGTTCTTTAAAAATCTATCTCAAATTCAGAGGCATATGTATATTTAAAGTGCCCACATATCGAGATTGTTCCTCATTAGTTTCATGAACTGTTATTCTTTTCATTAAAAACATTTGAAATGCATAACCAAAGATGATCAATTTTATATAAATTTGTGACTCAAAAGGAATTCTTATCAAACCATGTGTCCTTTTTTTTTTTATGAACATGGTGCAAATGCTGAGAATCAAAGCAACTATAATTTAAAAGGACTGGTCCATAAGAGAGCTATAAAGTAGGTAACATTTGTGCTCAGCTTTCTTTCATTTCCTTCTTCTAACTCCCTTTCAACAAGTTCTTTCTTCCCACTTTTGACCCTTTACACCATAATATCTATTAAGAATTTGGCATTGAGCCAACATGATAAAATTCTATTAGCCAGACTTCTTCAACAACAGAGTATTTAGGTGATCTGTTCCGAACACTTCCTAATTATTAGAGCCACAGCAAAAAGACACAGGCCTATGCCTTTGATAATCAGTCCACCCGTGTGTGAGGAAGTCCTGCAGGTGCTAGGTGAATCCCTGTTATTAACATTGGCCTTGCAGCTCTGCTTTGGGAAATTAACCTGGCTCCAGTGAGTAGGACAGAGAGGAGTGGGCACCCACCCCAGGCAGAGGAACAAAGAAGGAGCTGTTGCCAAAGGCCAGAGTCACTGTTCCTTCCCCCATGTGCTTGTATACGGGTGGGTATACATTTCTCATGCTTCTAGTTTCGCTTTGTACTTACTTGAAATGTTCGTTGACGTGTCTGTTTCGTCCACTTGATGGTGAAATTCCTGAAGGCCGGAATTCTATCTTGTGCCTGGCAGAAAGGAGGCGCATAGAAAATGGATATAGAATGAATGAGTGAAGGAAGCAGTCTGTCAGGCAATCAGTTCATTCAAGTGACACCAATGAGAGTATGGTGATGAGATGATGATAATGAAAATTACAAACAGCGGCTGGATGTGAAAAACATGGAGGTAGAACTAAGAAAATTAAGAGAGCTACCCAGTGGTCAGTGCCTCCAGGGTTTTGAGCTGAACAAAAGGGAGAACATGAGGGGCAGTGGATGAAATGGGGAACTCGATAAGAGAAATTTCATGAGTGAAGTTGGCAAATATACTTTCAGACAAATTGAATAAAAGTTGACCAACTGGGTGTCAAAAATCTTTTTCTCAAACAGCCTTTAAATGTGCCTCTGACATCTTCCCATACCACACCCAACCCAATTTCCTGAAGATCTGATTTCAGATAAATTACTTTCCAGCAGAAAAAAACTAGTTTGTAGTCATAGCAGATGAACATTTCCATCAATTCTTGAAGGTCACCATCCTTGGTAGACTTGGGAGGTGGGGAAGGATCTAGAAAACCTGAGACTGGTGCCTTGAGAAGATTCTCCCAACCCAATGGAAGCCCATCCTGTAGGAGGGGAACTGCTGGCAAGGGTCAGCCCCTCCAGACTTGGCGTCCCTTAGAGGTAGTGAATCCCCATCAGAGAACACTCTTACACTTACAATCTGTGTTATAAATTGTGTGCCCTGAGCCACCACTGGAGATAGCCTCTTAATATCTAAATAAATAATGTTCAAAGGAGGAGATTCACCTCATTTCACACCCAGCCACCCTTTGGGAAGGCTGCTTGGGCACTGTTTCTACTGTCTCTGGAGCCTCAAACACGTCTCATTCCTACATCCTTTAGAAACGCCAAAGAAGGGCCTCCTTACCTGGGTGATAGGTAAGCTAGGAAGAAAGGAGCCTGATATGTGCGAGTTAAAGTCTGTGAATTCTGAAGAGAATATTGTAAATAATTCATTTTCAATTTTCAGCCCCTCATTCCTCATAGTTTTGGAGTGAGCTCTCTAAATTTCCCAAGGACTCCCCTGAAAGTTCTAGCAGAGGGCAAGGATGCAAAGATATCTGCTGTGTGTTTTCTTGAGTTTTGCCCGTTGTCTATCTGATATCCTAGTGAATTAGGCTGCAGTCTTGTCTTGACCCAAGAGTGGCGCCCCTTGGGTCAGAAGGAGTGTCTGAAACACATTGATCTGTGGTTGGAATAGTAAGCTAAGCTCTAGGAACATCCTGCCAGCAGCCTGTCCTTAGGAAATCGTCTCAGATTTTCTTGCTGGTGAAGGATGACATGCTGCAACTGAACTTCTGTGGAAAGCCAGAAAACGGAGAGGAGAAAGCAAGTCTTTTACTTTCTAATATTTCCTTCAGGCTATGCCTTTTTAGGGGCGATTCCCTCTGTATCCTTAGAGACCATATCTGCCAGACATTAAAACTATGTCCTCAAAACGAGTGATCACCAGCCTCTGGAATAGAGTTATAACCAAATACGCCCTCGGGTTGCAAGCCTTCTCTTACCCTTGCCTTTAAAATCCAAACAAAAATATTCAGCCCTACGTAACCAACATGCCCAGTTGAGTTTCTGCAGATCTCATGGGAGTATATTTATGTCCTCCTCTAGCTCTTGTTTCTAGACCTTTTCTCCATCACCCCTACCGTCTTGGCAACATTCCGCAGGTTGTTGACTTCATGACATTGATCACCGCACCCCCTTTTATTCCTTGGGATACCCTAAATGGTGCAGTGACTTGCAAGAGATTGGAAATGATGGAGAAGAAACTAAAACTGGGTTTCTGCATCGCAGTTGTGACAGTTGCATCAGTGACTTGTCACCACAGTGAATCACTTACTGGCCATCTCCTGTCTTGTTTCGAGACTAACGACAGGAAGCAGCTGTCTCTTTAGAGGAAATTTATCATTTCCTGGCTTCCCCCTGGTGCTTGGTCTTCCCTAAACTCCCATCTCTTTGGCCTGGCCCAAGGAAACCCCCACAAGTCAGTTTCTTTCATTACAGTCCCCAGTGGGGATATCCTTTTACTGAACTACATAGAGTGGTTCAGCTTCCTCTATTTCAACTTCCCAGTTTGTGATAATAAGTTTATTAAAATGTTTCCCAAACTACAGAGTTCTCTCTAAAGCAGAATTTTATCCTCAAACTCAAATGTGGAAATAGCTGCATCCAGGTATAAGTTGACAGCAGTTGTATCTTTTTGCTACATAATGAAATTTCGACTTCAGCAAACTCTGCTGGCTACCATTACAGTGTAGCTCAGATGCTGAGACTCAGTGCGGTCGTTAGAAACGGCTGAGTGGTCAGAGCACTTGCATGGGCCTGGACATTGTGTAAATGTAGGCCAAGTTGTGTTCCAGTCCACAATCATGAGAAAAGGTGCCCTTCCCAACAGAGAGACTTGTAACCAGAAAGATAAGACTATAACTCTGAGTAGCCATGAGTTATGTAGTCATCCAGACCACTAGCTTGTCCAGATATCCCCCACCATTTTTTATCCACAGGCTCACAGAGAAAAGGATTTCAGATACATATCTCTATCAATGATAGAGGGGGACCAAACAACAGTGTTAAATGAGAATTATGGTAAACCAGAGTTAAAGAGCAAAGCGGTCCTCCCTGTATTTCCCACACAGCTACTCTCTGGTTCACCGCCCTGTCTGGTCTTTCTGCCATCATCATCACACACAGCTTATGTGGAAGATTTATTGTTACCTTTTTATTATGCTTCTAGAAAATTCAACAAGTACTCCTGGATCCACCTGAAACTAGTGTAACACTGTGTGTTAACTGTACTTCAGTTTAAACGAAAAAAACAAAAAACAAAAAAACAAAACAAAAAAAAAACCCAAAAAAACCTGCCCTAAGGAATTCATTTGGGAAGAATTCAAAGAGTTCTGCATGATTATTTATAAGAAAATTTGGAAACAGGGGCGCCTGGGTGGCTCAGTCGTTAAGCGTCTGCCTTCAGCTCAGGGCGTGATCCTGGCGTTCTGAGATCGAGCCCCACATCAGTTTCCTCCGCTGGGAGCCTGCTTCTTCCTCTCCCACTCCCCCTGCTTGTGTTCCCTCTCTCGCTGGCTGTCTCTCTCTGTCAAATAAATAAAATCTTTGAAAAAAAAATTTGGAAACAAACTCTATGTTACCCACAGAGAAACAAATCAATTACGCCTTCCTCATCTGGACAAAGAACGATTTTGCACATACCCAACTCTGTGTTATCTTGAAGAGTCGTTACAGACCTTGCAGAGAGGTTCACAATATAAGAGGTGCAAAGGGTAAAGAGTAGAACATGTGCTGCATGTGATTCTACTTGAAGATTTGTGCATCCGTAAGGGAGGGCGGGAAGAGCACAGGTGTCACGGTGGCCAGCCCTGGCTCGCAGGACGACAGGTGATCTGTACTTTCTTCTTTCTGGTTTCCCGTATTTCCCAAATTACTGCCAGTGACTGTTTCCCTTGTAAACCAAGAGGAGGGAAGAGTTACTTAAAGAGGAAAAAGAAGAAAACCGCACCTCTTTACAGCAGCTTATCGAGCATCTGAACGATGCAAGATGGGAAAATCCTCAGGATACACAAGCCCTTTCTTCCCCCTCTGACTTTGGCTGATTCATCCCCTAACAAACTGCTGACTGTTTTCTCAAGAGAGCAGAGAAATAAAACAGGCTCTGACTGGCGCCTTTATTAAAGTCTTTCCAAAAGCTCCCTTACAGCTGCCACCTCTTCCCCTCCTCTTCCTCCTCTGGCTTCCTCCCTCCGTCCTTTGGCACCTTTTCCTGAGGCTGACTGCATTGGGCCCTTGGTTGAAGTCATTCGTTCATAAATAATTCGTGCAGTGATTTGGAGCTGACAACAATCTCCAGTTTGCTCCAATAAACTAAGGCGATAGAGAGTCAGAAATCAGGCTGCTCTGTGAGGGACATCACTGCCCTGGTCACACTGTGGTTTGGGTTCTGCTGAAAGAACACTGCTGATACTACCTCGATGTGTGTGGCGTCTTTACGTTCAGTGAACTGCCCGTAGCCCCATGTCCCGAAGAGGCTAGGTGAATTATACCGAACGTATGTCACCTTGATGGGATGTTGCAGTCACTAAAATCACGGAGACGGAGTTGCAACATCAAGAAAGTGTTTAAAAATGTAAAATAGGAAACAAATGAGTGCCTGTATATGGTTAGGACAGTGTAAAAATAGATACTTGTATTTTGGAAGGAATAGAGGAAATATGGGGAAATGAAAATAATTAATTTGAAGGCGAATGACAGAAATTTTTAAAATTCAGCCGTGGTGCTGACGGGACAGCTACAGTATACCTGACGCCATGCCGGGCCTGCCTCTTTTTAAAATGCAGTTCTGTAATACGCGGGACTCTGAGGAAATGTAAGGTAGGGCGGTGGAATTCATCGTTGTCGGTGTTACCGTGGGCAGTCCTGACTGTACCTGAACGGTGCCTTAACATAACGTTCTTCTCCACGCTGGACCCGGGTAGCACTCCCGCTGCTGGACTCTGATATCTGTTTTGTCCTCAGTGGGCCAGATGCGGCTTTTCTCCCCTCGGCTGCACGTTATTCTTTCACACGTGCACTCAGCGGACACGTGCCAGGTTCTGATCAGGTGTGGGCAGTACACGACCACAAGGCTCTGTCCTCACGGGGCTTCCAGGCTGTTGGGAAGGACAGTAAACAAGTTCGCTGGCCGTGTGATTCCAAGTGGCGGTACCAGCAGTGAAGGAAAGTAGGGTACAGACTAGTGAAGTAGAAAGCAGTAGCTGCTTTTCCGGAGAGTCAGGGAAGATCCTGCTGAGAAACAGAGAAGTAAAGGAGCAACCACGCAACTTCTGGAGGAGGATGTGCCAAGGCACTGAGGCAGGAACAAGTCTGGTATGTTTGTGAGACGAAATGAGTTCCGAGACACGGGTGAGGCTGGGAACTCTGGACCACAACATGGGAACTTTTCTAAGTGTGATGGTAAGTTGTTGTGGGTTTTGGTTTTTTTTTTAAGATTTATTTATTTGAGAGACAGTTTTGGGGTGAGGGGCAGAGGTCAGGGTAGAGAGAGAAGTTTAAGCAGCCTCCACGCTGAGCGCAGAGCCTGATTCAGGGCTCGATCCCCCACCTGAGATCATGACCTGAGCCAAAACCAAGAGTCGGATGCTCAACCGACTGAGTCACCCAGGCACCCTGTGATGGCGGGTTTTAAGGAATGTGAACACGCTTACCTCTTCTTAGTAGGGAACGGACCGTCCGTCAGGCAGAGGAGAAGCAGAGGACCAGCTAGGGATTCAGCAGTCCAGATGAAAGGTCAAGGGGGCTTGGCCTGGGAGGCTGGCACGGGTGTGGAGTGAGGGCCTGTTCTGAAGGCACAGCATGTCTGATGTGCTGACACGGGCACGAGGAAGCGTCAGGAGACAAGGATCGCGCCTAGGCTCAGGATTCAGTCACCAGGTAAATGGTGAGGACATTTGCTAGGAGGGAGGAGGAATAGGTTCTATTATTTCTTAGTGAAGAAATTCGATCTGATCTAGGTCAGTCTGAAAGCAGCTGCTGATTCCCAGAATCCCATGGCTGTATCTTACCGGGAGAAAAAGGGTTTCGCAGGACAGTGGAGAGACCTCCAGCTTAGGAGCCCAGAAACCTGAGTCTGGTCTGCCTCTGCTACTAAATAGCAGTTTGATCTAGGACACCTCATGTCACCTCTCAGAATTACAGTTCCCTGCATATCGGCCTGGTCTGCAGAGCTGTCAGAGCTTTGTAAGCTGTCGAAGTTCAACACAGACACATAGTGGTGTCAGTATTGTTACCTGCGCTCTGGTATAATCATGACCTGGAGCATGTGTGAAAGCACAAGTCAGTGGAGGGTTGCCCCTGATAATGCTGGCTGTCTTCGTCCAGCCCCCTGACTCACCCCTGGCCTGCCGCCCCCACCTGCTGCACACCCATCACGAGCCAAATGCTGTGCGCCTGTCCTCCAACGGCTCGGCAAGACCCCCTGCAAGAGTGGAACGAAGGCATATTCTGATGTATCCCTGAGTACCTAAAAAATTAAATTTGCATTTCGTTCTCTGAGGACGCTTGCCAGTGGAGGTGGGTGGTTATTTTTCATTATCCCTTCCCTCCTCTGTTTGTTTCCAGGGGCCGTTTCCATCAGCCTTACCCTAGATTAAGCCAGCCATATAAATGAGAAGTCACGCCAGGAAGCTGACTTCTCCCCTCCAAGCACTGCTTAATGGGCCTAATCAGCAAACCTCTTTCTTTCGCCCTCTTCCATACCATCTTGAGAAGTCCCAGCACCTGTCACCTAAAGACGACGTCTTCTACAGTGAATGGAGAGGTGGAATGGGTGTTGAAAGGACAATTGAGGGAGCTAATCTAAACGATTGGATGTTTTTCTTGCTAACAGGAGCCTAATTCTATTGTATCTCTTAAAGACTCCATTAAGACAGGTTTCTTTGACTCCTAGTACTCTGTTTAAACTTCTAGAGTCATTCAAATTGCCCACTCACCAGCTCAAGGAAAGTATAAGCAAATAAAAAAAGCAAGGGGAGGCAGAGAACAATTTTCTTTTATGATTTCTCTTCTCGAAGTGAGGAAACTCCAAATCCTTCACCCAAAACACTATGGGGTTCATAGAGACTGATGATGGTGAGAAGCAGGTGAACTCAGGTGACATGAAGTGTGGGCCGAAGCGTGGGGACAGTCCACGGAGCGGGCTCGCTCAGGAGACACCTCACAGCCAAGGACAGGGCAGATCCATCCAGAACGCAGGCTGAGAGCTAAAGGGAAGTGGTCCTGTTGTGTGGGGACAAAACCAATCCATAGCCTTCTTTCACTTCTGCCATTTCAGGGAAAGTTTTTTTCCTTGCTATGTAATTGCTTTTGTATAAAAGTTTAATTATTTGTGAGCCGGGTACAGGAGCTGAGATTCCCCCTCGGCTTCTGTGAGCCTCTCTATGTCCCTGCCCCAGACTTGAACTGATATGGGATTGTAGACCCAATGCCCGGCTTCGGAACTGTCTGTCCAACCCTTCCAACCAGCCCAGATTGTGACAGTTGAGGTAAACAGGTAAGCCTCTTTGTAACACCCTCAAAGTCACTGTTGTAATGGGGTAGCTTTAATCCAGAGCTAACTGACCTTGAAGTGTGAGTACTGTGTAAAGAATGACATTTCCAGTAGCCAGTCCGACTCTGTCATACAGAAAGTAGGAAGAACTTAGTTTAGGGAGCAGTTTAAGCCAGAGAGACTCTCTGGACTGGAAAAGGCATTTTAGATTCTGCCTGGAGTGAATAAAGCATCTGAGGTTTTGGTTACAGGGCACATGAGGCCAAGGGGAGCATGCTGTACCCCCCTTGGACTGGCCTCTCCACGCCGTGCCCAGGACCATGGTGAGGTCACATACAAAGGCTTCCCAAACAAGGTTTATAGTGGGTCTCTTACATCCTGTTTGGGTCTAGTTGCCTTGACAATATTTTCCCACATTTTCAGGTGAGAAAACCTTCCTAGCCCGATAGAACAGACACTGTTAATTAGAATGAAGAACTTTAGGGTACGCTTCCTATGGCAGCACTCCTAGCTACTCAGATCACTTTCTGCGAGCTCAGGATTCCCATGTAAAATGGTGAAAATGAACCTGAGCTGAATTTATAGCGTCTGGAAGCCTGCCTAAGGAAGATGGGGATGAACAAGGAGGTGAGAGGTGATTCTGTGTCTCCTGAGTCACCGAGTGCAGGCCCTGGGCCATAGTGGGTGCTTAGAAGATGTCTGCGGAAGTCAGGCGGGTTTCATATTGTTGGTGATAACGGACTTGTCTCCATGAACCTTTTATTCTATTGAAAATTGATCTCCACTTCATCTTTTAAAATAATAACTAGGCATTGGTGTGTCCTTTGGCAAGCTGTGTAAACTCTTTTGGTCTCAAGTTTCTTCTTTCCATTGAAAGCTATTGGCTAAGCACTGTGCACCACACCTGAACGGGGCACTCCCGGAAGCCTGGTTCAGAATTTACTTTGATAAGGAGGTTTTTCTAAACCTTAGATGGAAATAAAATATACATGCAGAAGCTAGTAGGCTTTAAAAAATGTAACGCTTACTGGTTAGAAAGTTTAATCTGTTTACTGCTACTGAGGCAGGGGAATGCTAAATCATTTTTATAATGTACCCCCCAAAATCTACCATGATAGATCCTGACATGAAAAATGTATATATCCTAATATATTGAGTTTATGCCACATGAACATGTGGGATAGGACATGTGTGCGGCTGTTTTGCATTCATGCTTTGTCTGCTGGTCCAGATGTTTAAGCACGTCCTAAAGACCAGCTCTGTGGTACTGTCACCAGGCCTACCAGGTTGCTGCCGACCGCCCCAGGCTTTATGGGGTTGAAGCCCTTTATTCCACCCTCTCCCCTTTTTTGCCACCAGAAGTGAGGATCCTTACAAATTCGGGTTAATCAATACTGTAGTTTCTGTTTCCCATCCAGAGTTTTATTTTATACCCTGTATCAGAGAATTTGTATCTCATCTTTTTTGCAAAATAAGTATTAACAATGATAGCGGGGCACCTGGGTGGCTCAGTTGGTTAAGCATCTCCCTTTGGCTCAGGTCATGATCCCGGGGTCCTGGGATCGAGCCCCACATGGGGGCTCTCTGCTCGGTGGGGGGTCTGCATCTCCCTCTCCCTCTGCCCCTCCCCTACTTGTGCACGTCCTCGCTCATTCTCTCTCTCAAATAAATAAATAAAATCTTTAAAAATAAAGTGTAATAAATTAAAAATTTTAAAAACCCAATAGTAAGTTAGTAATATACTCTTTGGACACAGTACCATCCTGTGAGTTTACTTTTCAGTATATCAGATGCAGCCTGGCGTCTCTCTTTACGTTCTCAGGATAAGTGGGCTTCCGCTTAAAGAGCTACAGAAACAACTGTCACACGGTGTCACAGCCGGAGCCGTAGACCGAGGAACACACGGCGTCTGAAGAGCAACTGGCAGGATGCTCTAAATATTTCATTTTCTTTTTGGAAAACCCTCGCCAGATTTGCCCCTTCACCGTGAATCTTTGAGCAGCCTGACGATTTATGGGGGAGCCATCGTTTGGCTTTTACGTCGAGAGTAACAGCTGAACGGCTGCTTCCCAACACGCGGCTGTTCAGCGGGATATTAATGGGCACAGTGGCTAATGTGTTCACATTGTTCCTGCAGACGGTTTGCGGTGCTTTGGGGAATCATTTATCCTCAGCACTTGCAAGATAAGCCTGTTTTTAAGTAAACCTAGGATAAAAATCTCGTGATTTATTGCCGTGTAACAAACTGCCCCCAAACTTTGTGACTCAGACGCCGACTGTGTTATGCGTACAGATCCTTGTCCCTGTTCTGTGACGCCAGGGCATTGTCCGAGGAGCCTCGAAGATGGCAAGTGGCTGGGTGCGGGGTGAAGTGAGGCTGGCAGCAGATGCTGGCGAGGACTTGGTGGCCTTTGGGCTGGACCGTCACCACAGTCACCTCTGGATCCAAGCTCGTTATACATGGTGGCTGATGGCCCCGAGAGCAGCTATTCCAGTGAGCACTGGGAGGCCGCACTGTTTTGGGGACCTGGTCTCACAAGTCACGTCGCATCACTTCTGCTACCTTCTGTTGGTGGAAACGGTCACAGAAGCCATCTGGTTTCTGGAGGAGAGGACAGGGCCTGCACCTCTCAAAGGAAGAACCTTCAAGGTTCCATTGGAAGAACTCATGTAGGACAGAAGACGTCATTGCTGCCACTTGAGGAAATGATTGCACCACACTCCGTGCACAGATTTCTGTAGGAAATGAATGAGTTGGGTTCTCTGGCTAAAACACATCTGCAAATGTGTTTATAGAAAATGACTAATCTTGTAGTTTTCCTGGCAGACGCCAAGATCAGGGTTGGTAGGCCTGGCCCCAGAGCAATAGATCTGAGTGCTGAGTTATCAGTAAATAACCAACACAAGTATCTTCTAGGTACTTAAAAATTAAAATTGAACCCAAAGAACAACGGCTACTCTGAACAATTAGGTCATGACACCTGAGATCTAGGCTCGCTTTTTACTTGAATAATCATGATGTTACCGCATTCAAGGCGTATGGGAAAAATAAATTCCTTCTTTAAAAAAATTGCTTAGGATTTGATATTCATTAAAGTAAGAAGCACCGTAAATAATTGAGTTCTTTGAATGAATTTTTGGTTTTCTTGACCTATTTAGGCATAAAAATAAAATCAGATAGGAGACAGAACGTGAATGTGTAGCAAATACCTTCAACTAGACAGACATACATGTTTCTCTTCGTGTTGTCAACATGTGTGATGCTTGTGAATTCTCGTTTAATGTCAGAGGCTGATGTGAAACGCCATGCAAGTGTTCCTCCTTTTAATTTCTTGTTTCAATTCTGTTCCTTGCTCTGGAGCAGTTTCTTCCCTTCGTTCTCATAAAAATTAAGGTAAAAACGTCACTCTTACCCAAAAGCTGTATGCCCGTGTGTCATCATTGTCTTTTGTGTGCCCGTGTGTCATCACTGGCGTTGTCCTGGGCCTTTCTGGTGAGCGTAGATCCCGAGATGCTCTGAGAACCGTGCTAAGAATTTATGGTGTTTTGTGGGAAATTACCCAGGATAAGCCTTTGTGGCAGCACCACAGCAAGCCAGGTGCTGGGCCCCTGGGCACTGTGCCGTGACTTCCAGCCCTCTCTCTGCCTCCCAGGGAACTGTGAATTCACCACGGGTATCGTGCTCACCCCTCAAGCTAAGCGATGATGATGGCTAAAATGTAGGGAAGCAAGGCTACCACTTACTGAACACTCCCTATGTGCTATGCACTGAGTCACAACTTACATTATTTTATTTGGTCTTCACAATAATCCTGCAAGAGAGCTTTTACTATCCTAATTTTACAGATAAGGAAATGGAAATTGTAGGAGAATGAATAATTTGCAGAAAGTCACACTGTATGTAAATAATGGAGCAAGCCTCTTCAGTTACTTTCAGTGATTATTACAGAGGTTAAATTAGAAGCATTTCTTCCTTTCTTGGAAAATAAACCTACTAGAAAACTCAGAAGCCATCAAGGAAAAGAGGGATGAATGTATCCACCTAAAAAGGTAAAACGTCAGCCCAACAAAATGTACCAAAAAATTAGGTCAAGGACATATAACAAACAAGGCGGGGGGTGGGGAGTTGCCACCCTATGGTAAAAGACCAATTTTCTTTATATAGGAAAGAGCTCTTACAAGTCAGTGTGAGTGAGAAATACAGACTGCTGATAAACATGAAGTGTGCTCAGCTTCGGTCACGATTAGAGAAATATAAATTAATAACTGTGACTTACAGCTTTTCAGTTGTTGAATTGACAAAGATCCTAAAAGTTGATAATACAGATTGATACAATTCTTCTGGAAGGCAGTTTTCATTATAAATACCAAATATATGAAAATATGCATACTTTGATGCAGGATTTACATATCCCACAAATATCTTAATACAGGTATTTAAATATGTATGTGCCAGGACGTTCCTTGCACTATTTGATATAACGCCCCAAACTGTTCCTCGATTGAAGATTGAGTAAATACATTTTGGAATGTTCATACTACAGAATACTAGTAGTCATAAACAATTCTATCCAACAATAAGAAAAGAGGCACAAGATATATTGAGAGAGCATTCTATACCTGATTCCATTTTCTGTTTTTATAAACATGTATGTGTTTTTGTGCATAGGTAATATCTAAAAAGATAACAAAGGAAACCTCTACAGCAGGGGACTAGAATTGGGGATATCTTTTTCTTTTCAGTTCATACCCCCCTCTGTATAATTCAAATTTTTTTACTATTAGCATATGTTATTTTTATGATAAAATAATACTTTTTAAAAATCCATCGTGGAAGACATTCATTTACTCGGCCCTGTTTGCAAGATGCGGCCTATACGAGTGGATCATCCCGTGTTGACAGATAGAACTTACCCAACCATGGAGAAAAGATATCAATGATTTAATACACAATAAAGTTAATAAAAATTTTAGCAAAACTGACTAGAATCTCTTGGGAACAGTCTCTCCGGCTAGGTGAGTTTTTCAGTCTAGCAGAAATAGGAAAAAATAGTGTTGGGGACAGTACATTTTCTGAGATGTTATCCAATTTCATATATTTTAATGCCTTTTCTCCTATTTACCAAAGTAACACATTCATTGTCAGAATTTGGAAAATATGAATAAGCTCAAAGACAAAATATAAGGCTTTCACAGGGGCTTTGTTTTTAATGGGCTGTAAATGACACAGATGACAATTACAAGATTATGTTTCAGCAAAAAGAACAAATAAATGGCTGAACTGGTGGATTAGAATGAGTTTGAAAATTTCTTTTGAATTGCATTATGTGTGAGGTAAAGGAAACAGACTGATGGGTGGGAAATGGGAGGCTGTCTGAGACTCTGAGAGAAGAACTAGAAGCCTTCTTTGAAAAGTACGCATATTCCCAGCCAAGATAGGTTAACATCCCCCACTGAAGGGAATCCTAAAGGAGCATGGTAGAAAACTATGGAGGTGAAAAGACATCTAACTCCATTGTGCAAATGAGAAATTTGGGTCCAGGTTATTCAGTAATTAAAAATACTTATCGAGTCCCCAGTGCAGTGCTCCTCTCGATAACTGTCGGATGCAAGGATATTTTCCGAGGACAGTGCCCCTTATCCACTTGAGTAACAAGTACGACTTCCAATAAGCAAAGACAAAATCATGAGCTACCACTAACGTTGGTGATTCGCCTTTGAAGTGGTTTCAGGTCATTATTTTAATATTGTGCTCACTCACAACCTGTTTTACATTCATTTGCAGACTTCAAATATCTAATTTCAGGGTGAGGCTTAGCTGAGTGACATTAGAGCCCTCTGAGCTGCCTTGGGTTTGGTGTGAAGTGAGAGGTCTGAAAAGAATATTGAACTAAATATTCAACTTAAAAGCAACAGTTATTTTTTTAATTAAAAAATCATCCAATGTGATCTGAATCTTAACAATAGATTTGTGTCACGCTCTTTAGTTAAAACTCTGGACGTAGAAAACTGGCTTTGAGAGTGTTGGACTGAGATAGAGAGCAGAGGTGAAAACCATGATAATGCCTGATTCTCGCTCCCTGTGATATGGGGGAACAAGGGAAGACAGAAAAACACATCATGGCCAAGAATACTTATTTCAGAACATTCTTTCTTACTAGGAAACCTTCAGGATCTTAGGAAACAGTTCTCACGTGGAGCCTTGTGAGGTTTCCCTGGTGGTCTTGTAAGTTGCGTGAGTCATTAGGACCAGGGTCTTTAAGAAACATCCCCCATCCTAAATGGAACTTAGACAGTTCATCAGCAGACTCACCAGGCCACTAGGAGCCTCAGATCACCTCTGCCCGGTAGCTGGGACTGGCCTACACAGCGTGAAACCACTTGATCAGAGTATCAGTCAGTAGGGATCGGCCAGTCTCATGTTTTGGTAACAAATAACCTGAAGATCTCTGCCACTTAACCCGACAGAAGTGTATTTCTCACTCTGGGAATTGGGCTCTACTCTCTCAGTTGCTACTGGGGCAGCCAGGTTGCAGGGAGGGAACAGTGGGCACCGATGAGTACAGGCTTGGCCCACCCCACCTGCTCAGAACTTACCAGGGCCCTGTCAACTGCAGGGGGCAGACATGAGCAAGTCCCCCATGTGCCTAGAAGGGGAGGAGAAGTAATAGGGGAACAAGGAGTCTTTTCCACAAGGAGAAGTCACAGGCGCTGGCATTCTCATCCATGCTGTTCTTTTCAGTTACTCAGACTGCGGGAAGGACCGTATACCAGAGTAGGCTGCACTTTGTATGGGGTCTTGCAGATCCTTGTAGGGCCTTTTACAAGCGTACCCCTTAGCAACAACCCTGTGCGTGGCATTGAGAAAGGTAGGGTTATTTCCCCTCAGTGAGCCTGCCACCATGATTCCTTGAGACTCCCCTGTACCTATCCCTTCTCCTTTAGTAGCTTCCTTACTGATCTCCTATCCCATTCCCTCCCCTGGAATCTACTTATGCTAAAGTATGCTTGATTCATCTTTAGAAAGCTCAGCTACGATTACATCACCCCCTCACAGAGGTTTTTGGGTGGTTTACCATTGTCTACGGTTTTGCTCCTTAAACTAGTCCATGGGCCAGCAGCATCCCCTGGGGTCTTGTTAAAATGCAGAGTCTCAGGCACCACCCCCCCCCCAGACCTACTGAATCAGAATCCGCATCTTAATAAGACCCAGGGGATTCATGCACACATTCAAGTTTGAAGAGCACTTGTCCACAGCACTGGTTCTCAGATTTACCAGCACATTCGAATTACCTGGAGAGATTTAAAAAATTGCTAATACCCAGTTTGCAGGTCTGGAGTGAGGCCTTGCACCAAGATTTTAAAAAGCTCCCAGGTGATTCTGTCACGCAGCAGAGTTCGAGAACCACTGCTGTACAGGGACCCAAGTGACATTCACAGCCGCCATTAGCGTGTCCCACACAGCCTTCCCAGGGCGCTTGTCACTCTATATTGGACTGACCTCTGAACCCCAAGTGCATTCTACAGTTTACAGAAAGTGCTGTTCGGTCTGTTATCAGAAGTCACCAGGCAGCCCGTATGTCTCCCCTAAGCACCGCCACATCTAAATTTTGCCTTAAAAATGCCGTGGCTACAAGTCTCAGAAATCCAAATACAATAATTTACTAAATTGTCCATTTGAAGTATTTTCCCGATTGATAGAATTGAAAACTCGACTTCCCCAGATGACAGCCCTATTATGTTACCGCGTCTCCTTTTTGAGTTTATTCTGTATTGTGCATCAAAACTGTGGCAGATGGTAAGACTGCACTTGGTTTTGTTTACGTAACTTTGAGGGTTACGTACAGAGGGGTCGCTTTCCAAGTAGGTAGCAATAACTGGGATAATCTGCTTTTAATTATTCTCACTGCTTCCACTCACTGAACTTGTGATGGGTGACACATACGCGAGAGACACCTGGCTCTCGGGACAGAATCCAGTAAAGATCCTCTTTGATCCCTCCCCTAATGAAATGAGGATGGCAGACACACAGACATCTATAGGGGTTTTCTTCCTGCCCAGCCAGCAGTTGCCGAACAGACCCCTGTCACCACGGTGTCTGACAGAATCTCACTCCTGGGTAGATTTTCTTTCCCAAATGGCCCCCAAAGAGATCAGTACTTTTCTTTTTGCTTTTATATGAGCAAGGTGTTAATTTTCACCAAGAATTTTATGGGCACAGCAAGCAGCAGTTGCTTTTTCCGTGTGAACATTAAATAAGATTCAGGGTCTGAAAAGCCTCCCTTGGAGGCTCAGAGGATCTGTGGGATTTGCTGGGCTGTGGCAGACAAATGGACTGCCAGTCTGTGACGAGCTTGCAGTCGCGGTGGGCCCTGCCGTCGGGGAAGCACGGGATCCTCTAATTCATCAGGATTACCTGGGCTCTGCTCCCACAGCCCTTGGAGAGTTAGAGCCCCGCGTGTGCCTCTCTCTGGAAAGGCCATTGGTGACACACGTGGAATCCTGGCATTAGCGGGGTCTGCCTGAGCGCTGGTAAGTCACGGCTGCCTCTGGCTGCGGGCCTGTCGCCTCGAGCACAGCGCTCTGCGGCTGGGCTCTGCGGAGACTGGCTGCGGGGGGACACAAATACAGTTGCAGAAGCACGCAGATGAGGATTCCCATTATCTCATTAGGAATATAAAGCATGACTGTGAACAGAAAAGCATGTGCTCAGGCCTTCATCTCAGCTCTTACTGGGACCAGGGATGCCCCACACAACAACTCTGGTCAGGTGCAGAATAGAGGATTCTAATGACACTTCAGAAACCAGAATGTCAAGTTCTCTCTCAGTTGTTTTCAATGCCGGTACCAAGAATCGACAGTCATGGTGCTGGCAATACCTTTGCTTTGCTTTTCCTCTGGCTTCATCCCTAAAAGAAGAATAGAAATGAAAAAGAAAGAGTCATTAAATGAAATAAATTAAAAGCAAGGAGCAGTTAACTTTATGTCAACTTTAAGATAACACTGGTAAATAAAATGGCTAATTGAAATTCTTGGTGTGTTCTGACAAGAACTTTTTATTATTAACTTATTTTATGCTTTAGTGGTTACTCATGACATATGGTTGAGTGCAGTTCTCTTCATTACTCATTTTTATTAACACACACAATAAATATTAAAATAGATCTTGGGAGCAATAATGAGGTGAGAAATAGATGTGTGACTTGTCAAATACAAAATAGAGCAATATGTGTGTTCTTACTACATTTTTAAATTCATACTGGCTACTTTTTACACTAGTGTAGCCTTTTTCTGACTTCTGTTTTATTATATTGTTGTTCTTGATGTCCCCCCCCCGAATTGGAATTTTGCTATAAATTATGAAATGTATCAAAACATCTAGGACTTTTGAAAGCCACGCGTATGGATCCCTTTTAAGTGTTTCATTAAGACTAAGCAAAGAAACAACAACAAGAGAACTTTTAACATTTTTCTCCCTGTTGGAAATTGTGTTTTATATTTTTTAATTGGGAGATCAGAAATATTTTAAAGTGTCCCTTTAGCAAAGCATATACTCAACCAGATTTCCAGTAGTATTTTTCTTTAATGTTGAAAAAAATAGCAAACTTTTTGGGGAGACAGTGTCTGCAGAGGTAAAACATCTGTTTTGATCAACCTCGATTCGTTGGAATGCTCTGTGAAGTGTATGTTTTGATTAGTTCAATATTTTAAGTAATGTAAATACCGAAAACCCTTTCAGTTTCTGTTCCTATTGTTTATCTTTCTATAGAGATATGTGTACTTTCTGCCTTAGTAAGTAGATAAAATTTAGCTTTAATCTTTCTTTGATTATTGAAATGTTTTTCTAATGGGCTTCAATCACAGATATTTCTAAAACTTGTGGAAACGTAATTCACAAATATCATGAATTAGTTTAGGCCAGTTTTTGTTGTAAAACGTCAGAAGTTTAGGAGTTTGAGGCTAAGATTGGACTGTCCCTAAGCCATATTTAAGAAGTTCTTATTTGTTTAAAAACAAATGCTCAGTCTACCATCTTCTAAAACTGAAATGAGAGCAAAATAAAGCTTGTCTGAGGATTCTGGTCACTTGGATTTTAATTAAGATTTTTGATGAACTTTTTGATTTTTCTCTTCCCTTCAATGCACTACCATGTCCCCAGACCCTGGGGACTAAGATACTGAGAGGTGGAAAGCCTAAGCCAGGGGGCTCCAATGGAGAGTCCTGCAATGGACTGGGGGTTCTAGAAGGCCCAGCTGGGCTTTTCTCTTGTGTGCCCTCTGGGCTGTCACTGTCCTCACCATTGCCCATTGGGAACACCAGATAATTTTACTTAGAGGAACTTTGACAAAACATATATGTACTGGTTTGATTTTATGGACATTGGCTTTTCAAGATTCTTGAGATCCTTTTGCTTCAAAGTGAAATGAGGTCTTCTCAAGCTTGAAGACTTCCACAGGCGAAACTTGAAGGAAGGAAGGAAGGAAGGAAGGAAGGAAGGAAGGAAGGAAGGAAGGAAGGAAGGAAGGAAGGAAGGAAGGAAGGGAAATTACAGAGGAACGAACTGTTTTCCTTTAAGTTTCACTTAATAAAATTCAGATGATTGTTAAAAACAAATGTAGCTTTTACGCAACTAATGAATCATCGAACTTTACAAGGGAAACTGGGGATGTACTGTATGGTGACTAACATAATATAATAAAAAAACATTAAAAAAATGTAGCTGCCAGGTCTTTTGGATTATGTGTCATGGTTCCAAAGAACGATGGACCTCTGGGAACCCCTGTGATGGAAGGTTTCATACTGCGTTATGATCTGAAGGCATACACTTACCTATACTCAGACAACACCAGTTCAGTTCAACACGTTTTTGTTATATGCTCACTGTCTGCTAGCTGCTGAAAGGTCTCCTCTCTCATGTTGCTCAAGATCGAGTACGTGGTTTTATAAAATAGGTGCGTGGAGCCTTGGTGGTCTCTGGTGAGCAAACTAGTGGGTCTGTTGGCAGCTGACAATTATAGAGCAAATGTGAAATACAAAGTGAGATTTTTGCCGATGTCCCATTGTATTCTTCATAATGGGTTTATAGGGTGCCTGGGTAGTGCGGTCAGTTGGGCATCTGACTTTTTTTTTTTTTATGTTAGTCATCAAACTAACATTTTTTTATGTTAGTCATCCCTAGTTTTCGATCTCTTGGTTTCGGCTCAGGTCGTGGTCTCAGGGTTTTGGGATCCAGCCCCACATAGGGCTCTGCACTCAGTGGGAAATCTGCTGGAGATTCTCTCTCCTCTCTCTGCCCCTCCCCCGCTCTTTCTCTAAAGTAAAAAGAAAAATGGGTTTATAGCAGATACACATTTTTCCCACCACTCTGGCTGTAAGAAATGGAACCTTCCTTTATTGTCCAAATTCGATTTTATCTATCTCATACTCCTACCCCCCCCCCCCAATCTCCCTCTACCACACGGATACACCATATTGCATGAAGGCCTTGCAAAATGGGAAAGAACACTCTTCAGCCAGACCACAGTGGCCACAGCTGTGACATGCTCTGTGTGCAAGCCTGGAGTCCTCTGAGGGCAGACAGGTCCTCTGCTTCTGTGCAGAGCTGGGCACAAGAGCCTTTCACCAGGGCTCCAGAAACATCAGCTTTCTGATGTTCAGTCCATCCTGTATCCCTGAGCTCTCCCAGAGGTCCTCCCACTCCTAGGAGATGCTATGCAGGCGCGGGGTCCTGGCTTCCCCATCTCTCAGGACCTTCTAAACCCTCTATGCTTTCATGGTTTGTGCCCCCTGATCTGCCTCAAACCCAGCCACCTCCCTCCCACCCCCCCAACCCCCCCACCTTCCCTGGGAAATCCTGAGTCACCTCACTTCAGTGGGCTTTAGAAACACAATGCTGGGTTCTCCTTTCTGTGACTGATAAAGATGATCAGTTCTTAAAAAAGTTTAACACTGGTCAGATGTTTTTCTTAATACATCATAGTGATAAGGAGTATTAAATATTTAGCATATGCTACAAGGACTGTCTTCGTTACTTCTCAGCTATCCAAAGGGTGTAATTATCTACAAATTTATTTTTGTCTCATTTACAAGTTCATCTTTACATATACTAAATTTGCCCATTTCAATTAGTGGTTGGATCAGTGGTTCAAAATGACTCCTTGAAGTCCAAAAAGGGGGAAAATAATGTAAATCCTAGAACTCAAATCAGCATGCAAATGGCAATCGTTAACAGGTTTCTTTTTCTTTCTTTTTTTTTTTTAAGATTTATTTATTTATTTATTTATTTATTTATTTATTTATTTATTTGACAGAGATAGAGACAGCCAGCGAGAGAGGGAACACAAGCAGGGGGAGTGGGAGAGGAAGAAGCAGGCTCATAGCAGAGGAGCCTGATGTGGGGCTTGATCCCCTAACGCCAGGATCACGCCCTGAGCCGAAGGCAGCCGCTTAACGACTGCACCACCCAGGCGCCCCATCGTTAACAGGTTTCTAATGTGACTTTGGATTGTCAATCTGCAGGTGGGATGATTTCTCAAAAGCATCCAAAAAAGAAACCTACAAACAGGAAGTATGATAATGCATAGGTAAAATTTTGAATTTATTTGCACTGGGGAGCCATTCAGCCCCAGCTTTGGTAGCTGTTAATGGAATCCTGGTAAATAGTTGCCTTCTCTGTAAACAGAGATGATAATCGAACTTAGGTCAGAGTTGTTGTAAGGAATACATGACTGAACGTATGTAGAATGCTTACATACACACTTAGCGCTGTCTGTGTTATGACAGTTATTATCAACATTATTAACATAAGGCCCAGTGGTCTCTCTAAGCTTACTGAATTTTTCAGAACAAATGAAAATACTAGTGCTTTTGGCACACAAGTGATAAATGCTATCATTAAAGATGAAGAAGTGACCAGAATTGGAGCAGTTTTAGAGTTGTACAAGCTTATGCGACTTACAGTCTGGCCAAATAAACCATAAAGTCAATAGCAAATATGTCAAAAACATGAAATGTTCAGAACATGAAATTGTCATTTTTTTTAAGTCTGCAACATTAAATACTAGGAAATCCATATGTTTCAACTTAGCATGCTCGGAGAAAAAGCAGAGTGTGCTGCTGACACGATTCCTCCGCTAAGTAACAGGGCGGGCAGCCACACACTCCTGGCGGTGTCCGCTGTGAAGAACGATCCCTCTCCCTGAGTGTGTCCAAAGACGCTCTGCTCTGCGTTTTGCGGGAGCCGCGGAGTGTACGTCCCCACTCGGAGGCGGGGCCGGGGGCGGGGTCGGGGCGGGGCCAGGACAGGGAGCAGGTCAATGCAGTACTGGGTAACTTTCTCTTGTCCCCGTCCCCTCAAACCCCAGCCATGAAGCAACCTCCATTATTTAGTTAATGGTTATTCCGGGCATGCTGTAGGTTGGAAAGAGTCCATGAGGATCATTACTGATCGCACCACTACCTGACCAGAAAGGAGGGGCTTCTATCCAAGAAAGAGCTACCCGCTGGCAATCCCTGGAGAATCTTTGATCAGATGCTTGTGTCTTATGCCCCCCCTCAATCTTCACCCCACCCCTCCAAGACAACCACTCCCTGACTTCTCTCACCATAGGTGAGTTTTTCCTATTTGTGCACTTCATATAAATAGAATTTTATTCTATTGAATAAACTCCTTGAGTTTTGAAGTAAGGGTGAAGGTAGGAGTATTTCCTGGTGACAGGGACCACGCTGGCAGAGAATTTCTTCGTGATTTCAAGCACTTCACAAAATCATGGAGACATAGCATTTTTGAATAGCCTGAACCTATCACTGAAATATTATACTTTTTAACTCTGAGGGTAGGATAATAGAATTTCATTAAAAAAAGAACAACCTCAAACCCAAAATCAAAACTGAACTGCAGTGCAAACAGCTTGATTTCTGAAAGTTTGCATCTTTCCCTGTGTTTCTTTCTCTTCAGTCACGGGAAAGGGAAATCAGGAAGCACTGAAGGTCAGAGTTGCTAACTACCTCCAAATGCTGCTGTGGGGTATGAGGAAATACTTTGTAGAAAGACAATTGAAGAATACATTAGGAATCCACCCACTGCTTTCTTCCTCCTGAATCAGACACATTTAACGCTCTAGTACTTGAGTGCTTTCTGCTCATGGATTTAAGATCTGACTAATTCCGGAGGTAATTTCCAATGAGGACATTCACTGTGACCTGTGGGTTAATCCCCACGCCTACCACTGTCCAGCAAAGCCGCCAAACACTTGCTCTTGGGCCAAACAGTGGTCATTGCTTTTTAGGATTTTTATTCTAGGAGAAAGAGAGCGTACTACTAACAGTTGGGGTAATGGATATAGTTAACATTTCTGAGACTCACTCTGTGGCAGATACTTTCTCAGAGCCTCACTTCCTGTAACGGTCCCCATGGGTCAGATTGCTGTCCCCCGAATATACACTGAGGGAATGGAGGGGCAGAGAGCTTAGTGACCAGGACGGCAGAGCCATGGTGTGCACCGTGCCGGGGACTCCAGGGCTTGTGGCTGCGTCATTCCCCCTGTGTGAGTAAGAAACCAGAAAGGGAGCCATGGCAGGAGTTCACCATCCCTGAACTGATCGTGTGCCTTGCTGAAAGGGTTCTTGCTGATGGCAGCCAAAAATAATACTTACTTTAAAAATAGTTTCATTTTGGGGGGCACCTGGGTAGTTTAGTCGGTTAAGTATTCAACTCTTGATTTCGGCTCAGGTCATGATCTCAGGGTCACGAGATTGAGCCCTGTGTTGGGTTCCGCACTCAGTGGGGAGTCTGCTTAAATATTCTCTCTCCCTCTGCCCCTCTGCCCCCCCCCCGGCTCTCTCTCTCTCTCTTTCAAAAAAAAAAAAAGTTTCATTTTTGTTAGCCAGTGTTGCTTCCAACTTTTAAAAATCACTACATCATTCCTGTCCGCATGTGTGCTAAATGGCCCTGAAGCGATCCTCGGATGCCAAGAAACACTGGTCTAGCTGAAGAAGTTAAGAGTTGATTTAGCGGTATCTGGCAAGTGGTAAGAGTGGGAGCTATTTCCCTCCTATGAAAATTGAAGTGCTGAGGGCCTCAGTCTTGAAAACCTGGGGAATCTGCTCCCCCTCTTCTACTCTCTTGTGGTATCCCTGTTTTTATATAACCTCACTACTCATAGGCCAAAGGCATCACTTGGGATGAGGACGGGGACTTGTGTTTTAGGGAGCCCCTTTCATAAGCCCCTCTGCCACCTGTCTGGGTGGCCGGCCAGACTCACACAGCCTTCTGCTGCTTCCCTGTCCCTGCGTCTCCAGTTTCTGATTGATCTTACTCCCCCATCCCCTGAATGTGAGGTTCCTCTCCCCTCTCCTTACCCGCTTCTAGAGCAGCAGCAGCCACCCTCTTCTGATGGCTCCTGGCCCTGCTTCTTCAGCTGCCTTGTCTGCACAATCTCAGGCCCTCGTCTCTGGCTACTGGGACCCAGGCCTGGATAAGCCGCCCACAGCGTGGGTTCAGTATGCATCAATGGGGCCCATTTTGTCCTTCTGACCTCTTATCTTTCTAAATGGCTTCGGCCTTTCTGGGTCACCTGGGCATGGGACCTCATGCTCACCTCCCCACCCCCACCTCCCACCCTTCCCTGCTCATGATCATTTGCCTTTTCCTCCTCCTGCCTGGATTGTAAGCCCAGGGCACGTTCTTGTTACCTTCTGTTACAGTTGCTACTTGCTCAATCTGCAACCAGCTTCCCTTTGCCAGTCTCCCGGCCTTCATCCTAACTCATCCTCAACATTGCTGTCCAACTAATCTTTCTAGAAGATAGATCTAGAAACTTCCTGCTGAGAAATGCACGGTGGTTCTCCAGTCTCCCTCCCAAAACCCAAGTGGCTTATTCTAATGCTCGAGGCCCTTTGGAGCTCACTCGTCTTAGTTTGCGTTGCTGTAACAAGAAATACTATAGACTTGTGGCTGAAACAGCAAACATTTAGTTCTCACAGTTCTGGAAGCTCAAAGTCCAAGATCAGGGTGCCATTATGGTCGGGTTCTGTTGAGGGCCCTACTCCTGATTTCCTCACATGCAGAGAGAGAGAGAGAAAGAGAGGAGAGAGAGTGAGTGAGTGAGTTAATTCTGGTCCCTTTATTCCCTTACAGAGGCACTAATCCTATCATGGGGGATCCACCCTCATGACCTCATCTAACCCTAATCTAACCCCCAAAGGCCCCACCTCCAAATACCATCACATTGGAGTTAAGATTTCAACATATGACACAAACATTCAAAGCAGAGCACCATCATATTCCCAATGTTATTTCTTTTTGTTGTTCTACTTATATAGTCTCTGCTTAGTCCACTTGGAATGTTCTTGCTTCTTAAACATCAGCATGCACCTCACCTTGCTTCTACCTGTGCCTCTGCATCTCCCCACCTCTGCCTTTTAAGCTCTCACCTGTCTTCCCTGCCCATCTCGAATGCCACTGTGTATTTCCCAGTCTCTCGTGCTCTCTCCCTCCTCTGAACCTCAGTCATCCTTTGCAGTTTATTCCTTGTTGATGATCAACGTGATGGCCTCCCTCCCTTCATGAGATGGCAAAGTCTGTGAGGGCAGGGGCTGGGTCTGAGTCGCCATCATTTCCCTCGAACATGGTAGGCCAACAGTCAATAGTTCTTGGATTAAACGTGGCCGTGCTGTCCCCATTACTTCCAGATGCCCCCCCATTCCACTGGGGTGATGCTAACGTCTAAGGGCCTTGCAGGTCACTGGGCATGGCTGGCAGCCTACGCTACTTACCTGCCATGAATGAGCCCTGAGAGGAGCCAGCGAGGTTCTTTTAAACACAGGGCTACATCAACTGTCAGGTTTCCAACAAGGAAGACTGTATTTAACTTGCCTTTGAATGAGAGCTTTGGCCACTACACTTTTGTAGTAAGCAAGCCATCTGCTAATACCTGGCTACCTTTTACCTTTCCCTCTTGCTCCCTATCGTTTATAACTGTGGACTGCATTCAGCGTCCTCCTCCCATCACTCTTCTGCTATTAATTCTCTTACTGTTTCTTCAGCCTTGAGATTTGTCGGATGTTGCTGGGTGAGATGATCAGAACATCAGTTAGAGCTTTTGTGAGACGTTGAGGCAGTGGGGGAAATTGCTGTCTTTCCCTCCATTTATGAAGTTCCCGTGGTTTCCACCTCGCAGTCAGCGAGGCTGTACTAAAGGCCCGGCAGACACAGCCTCGCTTTCTCCCAAGTGCCTTGACGAACCAGAATGTTTTGCTTTGTTTTAACAAAGGCACCACCAGCCCAGCACCTTGTTAAGTGCTTGTTCTTACTTTCATTCCTTTGTATGCCCTTTTCCTGCTTTCTTTTATTAGGGACCTGCTTGATAGCATCACCCTGTTGCCATATTCGCTGAAAGAAACGAATGTGTCCACGCGGTCTCCTGTGGGGCCACGTCTGCAGTTGGCAGTGTGGGCCTACCCCATGCGGGGCTGGTGATGTGGGTTGCACTCATAAAAGCAGCTTCTCCTTAGCAATTGGGGGGCAGCCATTGTTCCAATAATATGTGAATCTGAAAAACAAATTCAGCGTCTGAGCATGAAGTAAGAAGTGAGCTTAACACGGCACCAGGTCCCCTGACAACCTGCTCAGCATCGGAAAACCTTGACGCCAGTACAAGTTTCCCCACCCACAGACACAGGAGCTTAGAGGAGGCACAGCTGCTGACCATGGCATTTGAGATCATTTCCTCCAGCCCAGGTCCTCAGACTTGCTCAAAGTCACGCAGAACACTTTGCAGGACAGTCGAGACCAGAACCTTGGTCTCTTTAGGTCGAGTCCAGGCGTTTCCTCCTCTTTGAACCTTTCCAAACAGATGTCTTCTTAGGAGTAGATCATGAGTAATGCCTCCCCCACTTCCCAAGGTAGAGAGGGGCAAATGGGGGCGCATGTGTAAAGCTCCCTTGGAGATCCCAAAGCGCTACACTCCTCCTCTGGGGGAGCTGACTCATTTCCTGCCATGCACCCATCCTCCCGGCGCACATCTCACACAGAACCCCCATATCCCAGGCGATTCATTAGGCTCAGGGGTCCCGGAGCCTAAAGAAGCGCCGTCCCTGCCCTCAAGCACCTCACATTCCAAAGCAGAAGGCAAACACTTGACAGGTATTTGGGGTGCCAAGGATACCTGCTCTAATTAAGGGATGCATTAAGCACTGTGGAGCATAGGGAAGGAAGACATTGATTATCAATTCCTTAGTGTCGGGATATTAGGGGTGCCTAACAGGGAAGGTGATGTTTGAGTTAAACCTTAAAGAATAAGCAAGAATTCACCAGGTGGAGCAGGTGGGGATGATGTTGTGGATAGAATGAAAACTCACGGGCCTGGAAGTTTACGGTGTGTTGCAGAGCAGCGAACAGCCTGGTGTGGTGGCAAAATGCCTGAGCAGAAAGGTTTTGTACGTTGTCTTCTAAGTAATGAGCAGTCATTGTAGAAAATAACACCGTATTTTTGCTAGAAACTTCCATTCCTTAGACTGGCACAGGAATCTGGGATTTCCTTATGGTTGGAACCTAAATCTATATATCTATAGTTGGATTGATTCTCTCCTTCTTTTGATTTATTCATTTATTTTTTTGTCCTAATTTCGTTCTATCAGGATTTGAGATCAAAGGGAGCTCTGTCACTGGCCAGCCATGGTCACTTCTCAGGATGTCCCTACGTGGTCAGTTAGATTCTGCTTGTCCCATGATCTCCCTAGGGTGCAGGAATTCACAGGTAGGACCCCAGGCAGTTATCCCGAAGGGACTAGGGTAGAAATGAGGGACAGTCATTAGAAGTACTTCAGTTTAATTTAGGAGAGATCTGTGGTGTGCCCACTGAATGCAAAAGTTCTGGAAAGATAGTTGTCAAAGCAACTTAGGGTACTGCTCCTTGGCAGCTTTTCTACCGGCCCTACCTCTGGTTGAAGGAGGACAAAGTGTGGTCTCTTTAGCTGGCATAGAAGTGACTCTTTGGCTCTGTGTTGCAAACTACAGGCAGCTCTTCCATCTGGGGGAGGCTGATGTGCACGATGAAAGAAAGAGTCCTTTTGCAGTGTTTCTGCTTGACAGTGAATGAGACACTGACATCTGAAAAGTATTCTTTCCTTGGATATAAGGTTCCTAGATTTTAAAAATTTGTTTGCAAATCATTAAAGCCTGTGTCACGGTTTTGGGAGTCAGGCCTGAAGGCAATGGAATTCAGACCCAGAAAAAAAATGACAATTTCCTATTTATGTTCCATAGGGATGTGTATTGCATGCATGTGTGTGTGCACGCATGCCCTGTGTCACTCCCGCTGGGATAGTTAAGATGTAGGGAAGGCTCTGAGTAGAGCCCCAGGGCGGCATTGTCAGCCATGATTTTCCATCTTCTGCCCTTGTGAGCTGAGGGAGTTTCTCAGCTCTTGGTGAGCACTCATGTTAACCTGCACTTCTCAGCTCGCCCAGATTGAGGGGGAAATCCTATGAAATCACCCATTCTCCTGTGGGCTGCTAAGGCTGCTTTGACATGTGCATATCGCTCAGGTGGGCTGTTTTCCTTTCAAGTCCGTGGGCACTGCAGGCCAGCACAGGCCCTTTCCTTCTGAGAAGAGCCGGGGTACTACCTGGTGAGGCGGCCCTCTCTCCAGCAATTGTCTCATCATCCTGGAGCTGAGAAGGAAGGCATTTTGGCTTTAAGAGCCTCCAAGTTCCAGACTAGTTGGGTTTTATACCTCCAGTGACCTAATATGTGGTATAGACAGATTCACTCTGCTCATAGGATGCCGGTGGCCAAAGCTGTGCCCCTCACTTGTGAAGGAGATGACTCACTGCAAATCACTAAGACAAGACTATTGAGTATCCCAGGAAAGTCTATCACTAATGGTTCTAAATGGGACCCTTTATATACAGTGACCTGCAGAAGTGCTTAGGCCAAGCTGGAGGAACAGGGAGTGAATTTACCCTCCCACCTCCGATGACTGAAAATCTAGACAGAATATAGGAAACAGTGGTTTGCAGACATTGGACACAAGGTAGTACAGGACGGAGTCCCTGAGAGGGGAAACAATCAAGGCAGGCCCTACAGTCCTCCCAGCTCACTGCTGGAGAGGGGTCCCAGGCCACAACACAGAGTAGGGGACCCAGACAGGGCCCAGGAGTCTCCAAGCCCAAGAGATAAAGCTAGGGAATCAGAGGCCGAGGCAGCTGGAGTTCAATAGGCAGAGTTCTGGAGGGAGAGCAAGCTTGGGGGTTGCAGAGGATTTCCCTTTGGTCCTCAGGTGGGTACTGCTTAGCACTTAAGGTGAGGAAGCTACCAGCAGCTGAGGAAAGAACCACAGGACAGGAGCGGACCGAACAGTCTCTGAGGTCCTACAGGGCAGGGAATAATTTGTGTTCCCACCAGCCAAAGTAGGAAGATCTTGGAGATGGTAGTCAGAAGGGTAATCCATCAGTGCTGGGGAAAAAGGAGCCCTAGAAGAAAGGCTGCCCTGGTACTGACCACCAACGCTTAAAAGCAAGCCTACAGGCTCCTTGGCGAGATGACAGATCCTAGGACTGGGGCAGGAAATACGTAAGATGAGCCCCAAGTATCCTGTAGTGCCAGAAAAAGAAGGAAGTGCTCCCCAATACCCACAGAATTCCCTCTCCCAGTCACACAGCTAGAAAGTAGCAGAGCCCTGCTCCAAGCTAAGGGATCTCTGCCTGTAAAGGCCACAGTGTTCCCGCTGCAGTGCCTGCCTCTCCCTCCAGCTCCCTGCCATCCGTCCCGTCCTTGCTTGGGAATCCTGAGCCAGCTGCTGAGGCTCTTTCGGCCAAATGGCCGCTCCGCATGCACACGGTCCAGCATGCACTAACCATGCTTGGTCCCGAAGCTCACGCTATGGATACGCATGCCAGTACCAATTCCAGTACCTCTCCCTAAAATGGAGCATGCGAAAAGTGTACCTCTAGAACTCTCACTGTCACCATTGTGATGCTTCCATTCCAGTAAGCTTTCTGGAAGGAAGAGAAGGACCCAAGGGGCAGTGTATAACCTGCTCCCTAGCTTATGCTGATCTGCAGTGAGCAACCACAAACCTTTAAGATTCAGGTCAGTTTGGCATTATGGTGGAACTGCTGAGTTGTGGTTGGTTGGTTAGTTGGTTGGTTGGTTGGTCTCCACATATTCTCTTTACCTTTACCTGGGAATGGACAAAGTTGACAAGGAAGAAGGCAAGGTGTGTCCACCATAGGTGAGGATACTCTGTGTTTACAGAGGTAGTGGTGTTTTGGTTATAACACATTTCTGTTTCAGTTACCAAGCCAGAAGAAGCCAAAGAGATTATGCAAATAAATTGGAAGAACACTACTCATTATAGCGAATATTAAAAATTTGTAAACCCTAGGTATTATAACAATAAAATTAAGTTTATTATCAGCTCATTCTTTTGTCGGACAAACTTGCTCACGTTATAAGTGGAATGGAGGTCTGGAAAAATCAACACTTAGGAAAACAAATGTGGTATTTCAATTTCTTGTAAAATGTATTGGAAAATAAATTGAATTACCACATTTATTTTCCATAATGAATGACCATCTCACACATCCGTAACCCATTAAATGTCCACACCCATTCTGCACTTGTGATTGTCTTGCTGGTCCTTGGTGGGCCAGTGGGGAAGGCCTCGCATGTCAATGAGCCATTTTTAAGTGGAGAGAGTGGTGAGTAACACGGCTCTAAGACAGCTTCCACAAGAGCCTTTGCCTGTTTGGACAGGCCACTGCAGATGTGGGAGAGGCCCTTTGACCCCATGGCCCCAGGGGGAATCTGGCCCAAGGGTGGCATGGCACCCACCCAGCCAAATGGCAGACCCGAGTGCAGATCAGAAGAACATAGTGTTCTCTTGCTCTACCGTGTTTTTCAAAGCCATGAAATTTAGTCCATATGTTTAAATCTTTCCTTGGCTGATTGCCTTGTGCAGTTGATATGTACAGTGCAACAAAATAAAAATAAAAAATCTGTTTTGGAGCAAACTTGAATGGGAGAAAATGCTGTAGTTCTGTGTGGAGAGCGTATGTAAGCATATAAATCCCATTTTGTGTGTGTGTGTGTGTGTGTGTGTGTGTGTGTGTGTCTGTGTCTGTCTAAGCTGTGCTTTCAGAGTGCCATTTATAAAATATTTATCATAGTTTTACTGATTTAGGTTCATGCAGAGCCTTTGTTATTGAAAAGGAGCCGCAGCACTTTGCTAATTGAGGAGGCTGTGTGTGGGGGTGTAAGAGTCAGAACCACAGAGGACTGCGTTCGAATCCAGAGGGGAAATTGGCAGTCCCGTGAACATGAGCAACAAAATGCAGCCATCTCTGGGTTGAGCCAGTCTTATTTCAAAGGCACCACTAAAGAAGGGGGTCTGGAAGGATCATCTGTGGCTTTATCCTTTGTGGTCTCAGCATTTGCAGCCGTGGGGTGGGTCAGCCGGACCGTCGAGCACGGACTTGATTGCTGTGGCTACACTTGGTCTCCTTAGATCTCACTGCTCCTCCCAGATCCCCATCGGGAACCTGAAACCAAAAAGAAGACTCACTCACTCAAACCTTTCGAAGGATAATACCTTGTTAAGGAGACTCATAAAACTTCAGAAACCCAAAGCCAACAAGACATCAGGAAGAGCCAGGAAGCCTTCTCTGAGCAGCTACTCCCTGTCCATAATTACTGTGATTTTGGAGGGAGATCCTGAAGAAATGGGTGCTCCCGAAGGAGCTGTGAGAAGAAAAACAAATTGGTTGAGAAGAATAGTAGTTAATCGTTTATTGAGCATTTCATCTGTGCCAAACACTGCTCCATATGCTTTGAATTTATCAACCTCATTTAGCCCATACGTACCTCTATTACCCCCATTTTACACTAGGAAACTAAGATTCAAAGAAATTAAATATCTTGCCCAAGGTCATGCAGCTACTCATTGGCAGAGCCAGGATCTGACCCAGAGGGTCTGACCATAGCACCTACATTTTAAAAATTTACGACACATGATCTGTTATCACCTTGTATGCTTCCCCACGCCCTCCCAACAGGGATTCTTTTTTTCAAGTGTCTAATTCAGTTGCTTTAGTATGTTCACAGAGCTGTGCATCTATCAATTTGAGAATATTTTCATTACCCCAAAAAGAAATCCATCACACACACACCCAGTATTGTAACCCTCCCCACCCCCAGCCCTAAGCAACCACTGAACTGCTTCTTATTTCTATGGATTTGCCTATTCTTGGCAATTCATATACATGGAATCGTGTAATGTGTGCTCCCTTGTGACTGCCTTCTTTCACTTAGCATAATGCTTTCAAGATTGATCCATCTTGTAGCAGGTGTCAGGACTTTGTTTCTTTTTATTGCTGAATGATGATAACAATAATAGGACTAATAAATGTTGAGCATCTTTTCTGTACTTAATCTCTCCAGCTCTTCTTTTGAAGGTAATCCTATGTCATCCATAAATGCCCGTGTGTGTACCTATAATAAAAACAAACAAAAACACTTTTCAAAAACCTAACTATAATATTTTTATCATTACCTTGAAAAATATTTAATTATCAAATAAATAGTCAGTATTCAGATTTTTCTGTTTTCCCTGTTTGTTTCATACTTTCTTCTTTCAGTGGTTGGTTGAATTCAGATATAAACGAGACCCATGCTTACATTTGCCTGATATATCTCTTTGGTCTCTTTTAGTTGATATTTCCTCTCTTCATCTTTTTTTTGGTAATTTTTGTTGTTGAAGAACTTAGGCTGTTTGTCCTGTGTGGTTTCCCACATTCTAACAGTTTGTCAGTTGCCTCCCTGTGGTGTCATTTAACAGGTTCTTCTGTCCTCTGTATGTCCTATAAACTGGTAGTTGAATCTAGAGACTTCACGAAATTTAAGTTTGATTGTTTTGTGGGGAGGCAAGACTGCTTCATGGGTGGTGCTCTGTCCTTCCATACATCTCTCTTTTTGTACTGTTAAGATTGAGCAGTGGATTCAGGTGTTGTCAGCTTAGTATACCTATGATAAAGTTCTCCCATCAGCTTTTTACTCAGTGGTTTTAGCGGCCATTGCTTAGATCCATTATTCATCAGGGGAGCTTGCCTCCCTAATGACACTCATCAAATGCCTCCCAAGAAGGCAATAGTACTCTTTTTACCATACCCTATTTCCTTTATATTACAAAAGTATGAAAATGGGGAGGTATCGGTAATTAAGGGGACATTTTGCTTTTTTATATTACTTGTGTAAAAATTTACTCAGCTCTTCTGTGCCAGGCTTCCTGAGGGCAAGAACTGTCTTGTTTACCGCTGGGTCCTCAATGCCCTCAATGCCTGCCTCCCCTAAGGCAGGCCCATGGAAAGAGCTTACTAAGTAGATGTTGAGTGAGTGAGTGAATATCATGTGCTCCTTACTGTATACCCTCTTCTGAAGATTTCCTGTGATGACCAGGGTCGGCCACATGTTTGCTGATAGGTGTTTAGTGGCTTCCTGGTTTTCAGGTGATGCCGCCGTTGAACAATAAAGCAGGTGAAGCAGGCTGTAACTGTGGGTAGACAGTGGGAGACATTTAGAAGATCAAATTCAAGGATGACTGATCAGAGTGCAAGCTGAATTTTTTTTTTAAGATTTTATTTATTTAGTTGACAGAGAGACAGCCAGCAAGAGAGGGAACACAAGCAGGGGGAGCGGGAGAGGAAGAAGCAGGCTTCCAGTGGAGGAGCCTGATGTGGGGCTCGATCCCAGACTGCCGGGATCACGCCCTGAGCCGAAGGCAGGCCCTTAACGACTGAGCCACCCAGGTCCCCCTGAATTTTTTCTTTTTAACCAAAACCTCTTTAGCTAACTGAACCAAAAACTGTGTGGTCTTTTCCTCCCCTATTTTGTGGCCCCAGTTCTCTTATAACTGAATAGCTGATGAAAGGTTGAGCCTATTCCTGCTGAGCTCATGAAATCTATCAGCCCATAACAATGTGGCTCCTTTTTTTGGATTGGAAAATAAAATAAATGAACTCTGGTTTATTAAATTCATGTTAGGTGTGTTGCAAGAACAGAGAAATTTTATTTGAAATCTTCCTGTTAATATTGAATCTTTGGTTCTTCTAAACCAGGGTGTGCCCCCCCAGTCTTCCCACAGGAGATCCCAGGAGTGTTTCTGATCCCACTCAGAACCTTACTGCTTGCAACAGGTGCAGTGCACAATGTTTGCAACATAGCCAGGATCTGAGATTTCTCTCCCGCCTCCCTGCACCCCTTTTACCTACTGACTCAGTTATACTTGTCTGAAGAAAAACATTTGGATGCTAACCTGAGATTTTGAAAGCAGAAGACCATTATTTTGGAAAAGCCAGGCATGACAGCTGGGAGGGTACAGTCAGTGCCATTGTGTGTGGACGTTCTCTTAGGCTTCAACACAAAGAAGAACTTTATGTGACACCAAGAAACAAGAGCGTACATCTTTCCGAGATAACTCCAAGTTCGGGTTCTATAACGTCATGTGGCTTGTGTAAAAAGTTGTAGCACGATGTGTTTCCTTTTACATGAGACAGCTTCCAAATGTGACTTCCTTTCAGTGTGATGCCAACCGTCTGTGAACTCTCTCTGGCATACCACAGAAATTGCCATAGCCATGATGTCATTTGTCTCCCAGAAGCCAGAGAGTCACTTTTAAAACATGTCATGTGCTTTCCTATTAAAAAGTGGTGTTTCAATGGTAGTTAGGCTCCTCATTAACACTCAGGGTAGTGAGGTCACCCACATGTTCAATGTGCAACAGAAAAAAAAAAAAAGAAGGGAAAAACCTCAAACATGGCAGCAATACCAGTAGTTAAAATTAAAGCAATTATATTTAACACATTTAGAACTCGTTTTAAAATCTTTATCTGATGTAGGCACTTAAGAAAAAGGAAAGGATGAAAAAATAGTTGGAGACACGTATGTTGATTCTGAGGGGGACTTAGGAGTGCTCCTGCCATTGAGACTTCGTGTCACTGGCCTTCCTCTAATACATCTGAACGATTGCAAAAGCTTTATGGAACATTCAGAAAGAGAGCAGGGAAGACAGATACAAAGTAAAGAGAATGTCTCTTTAGTAGATTCACCCAGTAGCATTTATCAGCCACTAGAGCAGCAATTCTCAAACTTTTTAGTCTCAAGATCCCCTTTATACTCTTAAAAAAACATTGAGGGCCCAGAGAGCTTTTGTTTATGTGGAGGTTATAGCTCTTGATGTTGACCATATGGAAATATATTTAGAAATACTTTATAGTTCATATAGAGATAATAAGGAAGCCATTGCATGTTAACCACATATTTTTAGGGAAAAAAGTCATAATGAAAAGAGTAGCATTGATTTACATGTTTTCAAATCTCTTTGCTGTCCGGCTTAATAGAAAACAGCTGGCTTCATGTATCTGCTTCTACATTCAGTCTGGTGTTCTAAGTTGTTTTGGTTGAAGCATATGAAGAAAATCCGACCCTTGCCATATGTTACTAAAAAAGGGAGAGTGTCTTAATAGCTTTTTGAGGAAATTGTGGCTACTCTTTTTTGATATTACACCAAAATTCAGCAAGTAGTCGTTTCTTAAGTTAGTTGCACTGAGAATTCTGAAACAATATCAATGAACTTTTTATTAGGTACACTACAATCTATTAGTCAGTCTTGCAATGTGAATGGATCTTTTACAAATGCGCCATTTGGTGACATCTTGCACTAGTCCGTTGGAAACTATTGGTTGAGTGAGTTATGCCACTCTTTAAAATGTTGATGCATTTCGTTACTCAAGATCAAGAAGTCACATTTGTTAATATCACCATCTTTCTTATCAGAAATGTCTTAAATATTGGGAAGCGTTGGCAGATACAAGTTTTCCAAAATTCAGATTTTCACTTGAAAGCTTGATTTTTATCCTTGGCAAAAGCTGCTCTCAGTTGTGGCAGGCTCACTTCATTCCTATTTGAGAAAAATCCCTGCCATCATCTGTCAGTAGTTCATGGGGTTCCGTGAAGAAAGTTGCTAGTTCATCTCCTAATTCAAATGATCATAGAAGTGCTTTTCAGCCCCGTATTTCAGTGTGTAACAGATGGGCGTCCCATTTAGTCACACAGAATATCAAAAAGTCATGTCCTCAAGGGCCAGGATATAATAAAGGTGACCATTTGTACTGCTCTTCCAAGGACATTCTTAAGGCAAAGCAGACTGTTGTTTTTCCCTGCATGTGTGAGATGCTTAAACTTTCAGTCGCCACTAGTAACAGGTTGGTGCTATTACCGTGACTTGGGTCAAGGTACCATGCATTTTATCCATCTTTACTTTTTTGCCAACATTGCAAATGTCAACACAGTGAAAAGTGCAAATAAAGCCTTATTCTTATTATATTATTTTGACCTCATGAACTCCTCTAAGGGACTTGGGGGCCCCCAGAGGTCTACACTAGATATTCAGCTTGACCTATCCAAGACTTTCTTCTTGTAGAGGGGCAAGAGAGAATTTTTTTAAAAATGCATAAGATGCTTCAACGAAAAGCAGGGGTGTGTGTCAGCAGGCTGTTTGAGGTTGGGTGGTCGTTAAATCTCCTCAGAGAAGGGTAGGTAACATGGAAGGTGAAACTTAGGAGCAAGTAGAACAGGACTGCTAGCTCGGGCTCTGCAGCGAGAATGGCCGAGGAACAGGAAGAGGACCGTGTTGCTAAGCATAGTGGATGAGGGGGATGTGGTGTGAGGGAAGGTCAGTGAGACAGTCAAGGTCCACCCTGGACTGGGCCTTAGAAACCAAGGTAAGGAGCTGGCTTTTATGCTAAGTTGGATGAAGACTTGGGAGGGGATTGAGCCAAGTGAAAGGTGATGATCCCCTTGTACCGCCCCCAGGAGGTGCGTCTTCCCCTCTTCCACCTCCTTTCTTCTGCAGGTGACTTCATCTGGCTTTGAAATTCTAACTGCTGGTTGTAAAGTTGTGAATGTAAGTGGAAAAATCCCAAAAGATGACGTATAGCGCGATACTCTCTTTATACAATAAAAATAAATTCTAAAAATACTATAGTCGTGAGGAGGCTATGTGAAAAAGAAACCAAGGGGACAATAAACAGAAATTCAGAACAGTGATGACCTCAGATAGGGGAGTCGGGAGGACCAGGTCAGGGAAGACCACACGGAGAGATGTAGGTCCTTGTTGAAGTTCCAGTTCTGAGGTTGAGTGGTGGCTCTGTGGGTGGTTATTATCTTACCTTATCATGGACGGGTGAATGAGTGAAAGCAGGCAGGCCGTGAATGGGCCAGTTATAGGAGTCCCTCAGGAGCCGCAGATAATGACTAACCCGAGTGTGTGCACCAGGGTCTAATATAAAAAGAAAGTATGGGTGGAAAAGATACAAATCTAATACCTTTTTCATTCTTCACAAACCGAAAGGCAACTTCCTAGCCTGTTCTAACCGTAGCTGTGCAAATATCAACCGTAGCCCCTGGCGAAGAACTTGGGCTTCGGGGTAGAAATGCTTGGGTTCACATCTTTGCCTCATGCACTACCAACTGTGCAACCTGGACTCAGTACCAATCCCTCCAGCCTCAGTTGTCTTCATCTGTGAGCTGGGATAATAGCTTGAGTTGAGCTCTCCTCGAGTTCTGGGGAAGATGCAATAGGGTCATTGCCCCTGAAGTGCTTGTTACAGAATTTCTGTTATGTTTGCAGGAGGTGGGGTGAAAGTTCTCAGGTGAAAATTCTCGTTCCTGTAAATACTCTCTGCTTCTTTCCATTTTTTCTTTCTTTATGTAACCGGGGGAAACCAAGAAAGGAGGAGGTTTGTTTTTTTGTTTTGTTTGTGAGAAAAAGGTTGTTGAATCTACTCTTAAGAATGTTTGAATTAAATCCTCTTGCCTGAGGAGGATATTTTTATCTTATATGATTGTTCTTTGAACAAGCAGTAAAAAAACAAAATGAAACGGAAGGCTCAATGCTTTCTTCCTGAAAAGAGGCTTCAGGGCTTTAGGCCAAAATGTGGCTTGAAGTGAATTTTAGAAGCAGCCGCAGCTGGCGGTCTCAGTTGTGAGGGGCCCCGCTGGTGACAGGCACATCCCCCAGGACAGGGGAAACACCCAGCCGAGCGCTCACTGGGCTGCCCGCTGCGCAGGGACCTGCAGGAGGAAGAGAGTGTCTGGATCGGAAAGGAAGGGCCGCCCCATGGGAAACGCGGGAGACCAAGCCAGGCAAGTGCAAATTTCAGCCCACTTTTCCTTCAGCTGCATGATTTCAGTTCCATCTTAAAGGGGTTTAGGGCCTGCCAGGCCTGACACCCTTTAGCTGACCCTGCCTCCCCCACTCTGTGGATGGCATCCACCTGATCTGGTTTCTGACCCTATGCTTTTGCCTTTGCCAGAAAGCCGCAGGAATGGAATCATGCGGTATGTAACTTCTGCAGTCTGGTTTCTTTCATTAGCACGATGCCTTCAAGATACAGCCATCTCGTTGTATATGAGTAGTCTTTCCCCTTTTTGTTGCTGAGTCGTGTTCCATTGTATGAATGAATCACAGTTTGAATCTCCGTTTTCCAAGAGAGAGACATTTAGATATCTTCAGTTTAGGGCAAATATAAATAAAGCTGCCCTTAAACATTCACATGCAGGTGTGAATGTGAACAGAAATTGAGGTTCCTTTTTTACTTTTTCCGCTTATGGACATCCAGCACTTTCAGCACCATGTTGAATATACTCTCCTTTCTGCATTGAATTGCATTTTCCCCTGTTTGAGAAATCAATCAACCATATATGTGTAGGTCTATTTGGGGTTTTCTATTCTATTCATTTTTTTCTGTCTAGCCTTTCTTTAATGCTACAACGGTTTGATTACTATTGCTTTTAAAGATTCTATTTATTTGTTTGTCAGAGAGAGAGAGCACACAAGCAGGGGGGGGCGGGGGCAGAGGGAGAAGCAGGCTCCCCACTGAGTAAGGAGCCCGATGCGGGACTCGATCCCAGGACCCTGGGATCATGATCTGAGCCGAAGGCAGACGCTTAACCAACTGAGCCCCCCAGGTGTCCCATACTATTGCTTTTATAGGAAATCTTGAAATCAAGTAGTGCAAGTCCTCCAGTTTTGTTTTTTTACAAAATTCCTTGGTCTATTCCTTTTCTTTTCCATATAAAATTTAAAATCAGCTTGTTGATTTCTATAAAAACTTCTCAGAATTTAATTGAAATTGTATTGAATCTATATGTAGTCTGGGAAGAATTGACATCAAAATTATTGTCTTTCAATCCGTGATCATGGTATGTCTGATCATTTTAGATCTTTGATTTATTTCATCAGTGTTTGTATTTTTCATCACACATATCTGGCACTTAATTTCTAAGATTTATTCTTACATATCTCGTGTTTTTTCATGCTACTGCAAATGGCACTGTTTTTATTATATTTTGGTTTTCAATTGTTCATTGGTAGTTTATGGAAATATATATATTTTTAATACTGCTTTTGTGCTTTGTGACCTTACTAAGTTCTAATAGTTGTTTTTTTCTATATAGTAGATTCTTTGGGTTATATATGTGGCCAAATCATAACTTCTATAAATAAGAAATTTTATTTTTTTCTGTCCAACCCATGCCTTTATTTCTTTTTCTTGCCTTCTTTCACTGGCTAGGGTCTCTAATATAATGTTTATCATTATTTATTACTAATTTATTCTTCATGAGTCTATCATATTGGTCCTCTTGGAAAAAGTTAGTCATTCATTCATTCACCAAACATTTCTCGAATATCAAGTGTCAGGTTTTCTACATGATGCTATGTGGGATACAAAGAAAAATAGCTTACCTCTAAAAAACTTAAGCTCATGTAGGAAACATAAGATATTTTCCCAAATGAGAATAACTCTAGGTAAAAAGTATGGGTCACGCCATAGTCCCTTGGGGTCAGCCCCGGGTGGGGTTGAGAAGGAGGCAGACAGTTTTCCTGTCCCTGCTCAGAGGTGTGCTCAGCTCCCTTCTGAGAGCTGTGCAGTGGATCAGAGATGGCCCCTGATTGGTTCCCAGTGTTGCAGGTTGGCTGACATACTAGCCCAAGAGATGGGGTAGGCTTAATAATGAATAAGGCTTGACCAGCCCTAAGGGAGGTAGAAATAGGCACCTGTTTGTTATGATTCTGGCTGGAAGGACAATTTCCAACAAATTGTACCTAAGAGAGGTGCTCAGTCAACACACTTTTCTTGCCTTCAAAAACTCAGAGACCCTCGAAGGAAGCTGAAGCAGGAAGAATGCCCTCCCAGCACCGCTCCTTCCAGACTTTGAAGGTTGGTCAGTCAGAAATATGGGATGGGCTTCACCTCGAAGAGAGGGAGAAATGTGAGGTGGGGGAGTGCAGTGGGAACGTAGGGACTAATGAGATGAGAGACTAATGAAAAGAGGAGTCACGTGCAGCTGTGCTGTGACTTGTAGTCCTCTTCTTCCCTGTGTGAATCTCAGTGTCAGGGTTGGAAGGAGATATCAGAATACATGGTTTCTGGAACTCAGAGAAGGGAGAGTTGAGTGGTATGGGAAGAGCAATCTTCTTGAGCAGAAAAATGGGTAAGATGTGCATATGCAGAAACAGAGGAGGATATTCTAGGCCAAGGACAGGGAAGAGGGACTAAGGATTACTAGGCAAGAACAGTAATACTTTGGACCCCATGCTCATGCTTTGTATCTCATGCATGGAATGGAGCAGCGAGGGGATTTATGGGAAGGAAGCTAGAAAGGGACTCTGGAGGCAGGTTGTATGCGGCCTTGAGTGCCAGCCTAATGGGTTGGAACTGAACTTGATAATCAGTGGGAGATGAGAAACGAATTTTGAGTAGGGAAGGATATGAGATCTGAGTTTTGAGGTAGTTGTTATGAAACGGTTCCACACATGGCCTCTCCAGCCGGGCTGCCTGGGTTCAAATCCTGGCCACCAGCTATGGAAAGAGCTACCTGTCCCTCTTGGTGCCTCAGTTTCCACACCTGTAAAATAGGAATAATAGTAGGTACTTGTCCAGACTGAATGAGCAGATACACGTGAAGCTCTTGGAATAGCGCATGGCGTGTGAAAAAGTGCCGTAAGAGTGTTATCTCATATTATGCTTATCAGCATTGTCATCGTCGTTATTTTAGGAACCTTAATTGGGAGGAAGGTGGGTGAATTTGAGCGGTTAAGTGACTGCATAGTGAAGCACACCAGCCTTGCAAGGCCTGACTTTAAAAGGCTGGATGTGCTGCCCCACCCCTACCATGGCACCTGTTCCAGGTTCTTCCCTCTTTCCCCACCCCTGCAGCTGAAACACAAATAGAAACCTTGCTCTTTTTTTCTCTTTAAAAGCTTTGACTTTCTGATCCTCACTTGGGTTAATCACACTCTGGTACCCTTTCACCAGAGTGTGTAATAGATGTGTGCACGCTTAGGGCTGCATTTCCTACAAGCAGATTTGGGGAGTAAATTTCAAGCGCCTCCCTCCCGAGCCAGCAGGCCTTCTGCGGGGGATGTGAATTTGATGTCTGGAGCCCACCATCGAGATGGTAATTACAAAGACTGCAGCAAATAGGAAAATATTTAGACAATAATGTTACATGAAACTAAACCTAAAATTGTGCATACATCACATAACTGTGTGAAAACATGGGTACATATTGGCAAGGACTGTAAAGAAATGCAGACACATGACAACATTTGTGTTAAGTTGGAAAGAGCGTGAGCACATTAATTGCTTTTTCCTTAGTGTTTCTGCAATTGTTTTAGCAATATGCAAAAAAGTCAAAAAAAGAAAGGAGGGAGCACAAGTCCCGCCCCCCCCATGCCTAAGAGACCCTTACTGGAGAGCAACCATTGTTTAGCAGAGAACGGAGGCTATGGAAGGGTGGAGGGCATCAGTAGTTAGCAGGACCACGATCTCCAGAGCCAAGGTCTGTTCTGCCCCCTCTGGCCCCAGAATTCACCCATCTTCTCTACTTTTAGAAATTCCTAGACAGTGGCCCCCACACCCGCTCTTAGCAGCAGAGGGCCCCTCCCTTCTGTGCAGACAGCACTCCCCAGGGACGAAGGCCCTTCCAGAGGGACACAGAATGAACATGTCGCATCCTTAGGCCATCACAGGGATGGTCTCAGTTAAACAGACATGATTCGGATTCCAGCTTTGTCAATATCATGTGCAAATGGTGTGACTTTAGCCTCTTTGAACCTCCCTTTTGCCATCTGTAAAATGGGATTAATAATATCTTTTGCAGTGGGCTGTTACTAGTCGGAAGAGCATGAATACAGTGCTTGGCACCCAGGAAATTGCTCAGTAAATAGTCGCTGTTGTTGTAGCTGCTGGGAGTGGGGGGTGGTAGGGGTTGTTATGACTCACGGTTAGTTTATTGGAGAGAACCATCATTCAATGGCTGGCTTGCCTGCCACTGCCTTTGGGAGGTCAGAGCCCATTCCTCTGCCAGGAGCTTCCTCTCTCTCCACTGGTCTTCTGGAACATTTGGTTTGCACCTATTTCCCAGCATCTGTGGCAGCAGTGTCATTTGTATGCCATAGCACTTCCCAGAGGTAGCAACATGGTGCCGAGTGGCCAGAACGAGGGAAAGGCCAAATCAGGGACTTCACGTTGAAGATCAGAAGTGCTACCCTAGTGAAGAAAGTGCATTCAGGGCACCTTCTAGTGTCAGTCTTGTGACTCGGGGTGCATTCGAGTCTAGAACAGGCAGTGAAGGGGAGTCGTTTGAAATGGGGAGGACCCTTCCACGTCCTTCAAGTCATCCTTCCTCCGTGGTCCCCAACTCCACCTATGGGAAGGTGGCTCCATCCATGTCTGTGTGATCAGAACGTGGCCCCGTGAACCCGCAACACTGCCCAGCCCTCCACAGCGGCTGGAACATCGTCGCAGTCCTCTGACCTGCTCTCATCTTCGGCATCTGCCACCCTCTGAGACAGTGTTTGGAACATTGTAGGCACGTGGTACACATTTAATAATGGCTGAATTAATTAGTTCAGCCAGGCAAAGCGGGTCTGAAGAATTCACAGATTGAGGTCCCACAAGGATCTCATTTTCAGGTGCGTTTTCCTCCGATGCTCTGCGACAACCGGGAGAAGTTCCCGGAGCTTCGGTTACATCTGCTGTGTCCTCAGCACTTGGAAATGTAATGCAGGGGATGCCCGTGGAGAATGATTTCTAAATGAGCTTCCTGCCTTAAGGCAAAGGTCGATTCGCCTGTGCAGTTAGAGGGGCCACCAGGTGAATGAAGCTGTTAGTGGGGAGGTAATGTGGATGAAAGGTCATTGGAGCTTGGCCTACTGCGGGCGCCTAATGGATGCTAAATAATTGAAAGAATAAAGTGAGAGATGGGTGGATGTTGCATTGATGAACCCGTGATGAACTAAGGGGGTCCTAGAACGTTTGCAAATTGGTCATTAATGTTTCATCAACAGTGTCTGCATCCTTTGTTAATTCTGGGTGGTAGCAGGAGTTTGCAATCACAGGGATGCGGCCCCATGAGAAACTGAAATAGAGCAATTGTGCCTGGCCTGCAATTCTACCCAATCATTTGGGTTTATTTCAAAGTAGTCTAATAGCTGGAATGGCCTTCTGTCCCTTACTAATGGGCATAGAAGGGACTCGGGTGCTCTCACACTGTGACGTTTGGAGGGTGCTTACGGAGTTTAGAGCATTGCATCTTTATTGGGGTTTTGTTGTTGTTGTTGCTCTTTTGCTTTGCCTATTTTTGAAGTGAGGTTTGCTAAAGCAGAAACGACTGTTTATTCATGATGGGGAGGGGACAAGGAGATACAGGGAATAATAATTCTATTCATCTAGAAAGAATGCCTTCCTCAAAATGATTTTTGCTGTTGGCAAAACTGAGAACATACTCACATGATTCTCTCCCTGCAGTAAGTGACAGGGAAAACACATCGTGCGCCGTGGAGAGCTGTCACTGGCAGCGAGTCGGCGTAAATCATAAGGAGAGCCTCCGTTTGCATAGCTCACCGTACTTCGGGAGAACCTGGCTGGGGGAAGGAAAGGGAGGCGCATTTTACTAGATTGGTCAGGTCCAGTCATGAGCCACCTCCTGTGGCTGGGCTTTTCCAAGCAATAACCAGGTCCTTGCCCACCGTGAGCTCTACTCTCTGGTAAGATTTTCTGCTCTCTGCCACCGCCCTGTCCTCCGTCTAGGGACCCTGCCATGCTAAAAAGCTGTCCACCCTGAGGCCACCCGAAACCCTGCCTGAGCTCGCCAGTCCTTCTTTTGCTGACTTTCGAAGGGAGTCCCCGTTGTCTCCAGTCCTGGGCAGCATGCTTTTGACAGCGGCCCGCCCTGCAGCCTGTACCCAGGGAGCTGGTGGTAGGTTCCGATGGCCCTGAGCATCAGCAGAGCTCGCTCGTCCCGCAGATGGCATTGTTTCCATGTTACACAGCCTAACCAAAAAGGGCGCTTAAGGGAGGCAGGCATTTAGTCCGTCCCAGGCAGAATCCGTCTTCCGCTGCAGGAAGGAGCTAGGCCCCACGCAGCTGGTGCCTGGAGTCCGTTTAGAGCCTTTGTTGACTAGACACCCTCTCCAGGTAACTGAAATGAATAGCTGGTGCTCATGAATGATGTGGACCCAGAGCCCGTCAGCCTCTGGCAGTGCCCACTGTGGCCTGTCGAGTGTCCTGGGCCGTCCCCAGGCCAGATTGGAGGGCTGGGCACCCTGAGCCTGGGTTGAGCCGAAGACCCAGCCTGGCCACGGGAGTCTCCGGCCTGCCCCCCGGGGCCAGGCACGGGCTGCACAGGGAGTGCGGGGGCTGAGGAGACGGAACCAGGAATATCGGAGAGACGGGGGCCAGGAAGCCACCGGTAGGCACACGGCCTTTGAACAGGGAAGGTTGTTCTGAAAAGGCACCAGCATCCGCCTGTATGTGTCTTTGAAAGGAGAGGTGTGTGCTCATTTTACTTTCCTCTTGCAGATGTTTAGGGTATGGCCCCGTGCTCTGCATTCCTCTGCATTCCGATTTCTGTTTCCGCCCTCAGCTTCTGTCTGTCTTTCCACCAGAGGGATGGGTATGTCAGTCGTTCACAGGGGCCTGCGCCCTTATCCTTTAAAGCACGAGCCGCCCTCACCTTGTTTTTGTTTTCTGTTTGCTTGTTTTTGAAGCACAGATTTTCAAGTATGAAATTACTCATCCACTTTACCCTCAGAAAACTTGCCTGTTTCCCAAGGGATTGACCTGAACCACCCTTTTTATTTTTAAAGATTTTATTTATTTATTTGACAGAGAGAGACAGCCAGCGAGAGAGGGAACACAGCAGGGGAGTGGGAGAGGAAGAAGCAGGCTCCCAGCCGAGGACCCTGATGTGTGGCTCGATCCCAGAACGCCGGGATCACGCCCTGAGCCGAAGGCAGACGCTTAATGACTGAGCCCCCCAGGCGCCCCTGACCTGAATCACTCTTAAGCAGGGTTTGTCAACGTTGGCACTGTTGACATTCTAGAACAGGATCATCCTTTGCTGTGGGGGCTGTCCTGTGCTTTGTGGGATATTGACAGCATCCCTGGCCTCTACCCACCATATGCCATGAGCAACGTGCCCCCCACACATACCAGTTGTGACAACCAAAAATGTCTCCAGACATTGCCAAATTTCCCCCGGTTAAGAACCAGTGCTCTACAGGAATTATGCCAAGGCAGCCCTCCCATTTTAAACATATGCCAGTCCACATGGTGGGCTGGCTTATTCTTAGTTATTAAACTCTGTTTATTATTTCTTCATTTATTCACCTGTCTGGTCACCCATTGATCCATCCATCTGTCCATCCAGCTAACCAGCCAACCATCCATCCATGGAATAATAGCACCTTTGGAGCTAGACATTCTTGAATTTTAGTTTTGGCTCTACTACTCACTAACTGTATAACCTTAGATTTAACTTCCCTGCACCTCACCCTCTTCATCTGTAGGAGAGGAGAAAACGGTGCCCAACTCATGAGATACAGAGCAGGACCGGGATTAGACTCGGCTTCGTGGAGATGATGATGTTTGGAGTTGGGTAAAGACAGATGGCGGAGATTTTGAGTGGAAGGCGAAGGCCAAAACCTAATGAGGAGGGACTGAATTGGGACATGTTTAGTGAGCACTGAGAGGAGGAGGTGTCCATCTGTGATTGCAGAATTGACTAGATTCAGGAGTGAGGCCAGAGAATGTGAGGAGTCTAAGATGATCCCAAGGCTTTGAGAGTATCCGGGTACCTTGGAGAATGATGGACTGTGATCAGAGTGATGGCACCCAGGGAAAAGAAAAGGCATGGGAGGCGAGGGGGGCTCAGTTCGGCGAGGCTGAGTCTGAGTGCCATGGACATGCAGTCAGCTAGAGGTGCTGAGTAGGTGTTGGGAAGCGTGGGCTTGCAGGAGACGTCAGCACCCAGGTTCTCTATATAGAGGTGATCATTTGAATCGTGCTTGGACAAAGTAAAGAGCATAACCAGAGAAGAGAAAAGGGCCAAGGATAGGTCCTTTGGGAGCACCCTCATTAAGGTAAGGTGGTAATATGGGAGCAGATGAGGTTGTAAGAGAGAGCAAATCTAGAGCCCAAGAAGAAGAAGTCAGAAGCTTGCTAAGATTTCCAGGAGCACAAGGTCATGGGAGGCTGAGGGAAGTTTCAGAGAGGAAGATGGGGTTGACTGTGACATGCCCAAGAAGGTCCAGATGAGTAAAGATGGAGTAATAGAGCTCTGGTGGGTACTGAAGGTTACCAGAGACCTTTAAATATGTAGTTACAGGAAAATGGTGTTAGCAGAGCCCCCATACTTATGGATTAACGGTAGAGGGTATAATATTCCATTTCAAGACGTTGTTAAGCAAAGACGAGCACTGTAGGAGAGTTTCCTTTAAAAAAAATTTTTTTTGAGAGAAATCTGAGCCTTTTTCAGGGAGAAAGAGAGATTGAAGATAGACAAGATGATTCATGAGGAAATAGCATGAAATCAAAGGCATTAAATGTTTGGGGAATGTTTGGAAAGAGGATATAGATGCTTCCATTTTTGAGACCACAGGGAAGGGAGACTGGAAAAGAGAGCACAGATCAGTCGGTCTTGAGGAAGGTAACTTCAGCTAACCCTAAGCCCAGATACAAAGAAGGAAGATTTACAGGGCCAAAGGGATCTTTGTCCGGCTAGAACTGTTTTCCTTGGATTTGTTTTCCCAAGAAATGTCATAGGGGAGTGATTCATTATCATCAGTTAATATGTCCAAGCATAAGGCCAGGAGAGAGAAATTAAGACTCCTTCTTAGAGTTCCTGTACATTTGACGAAGGTATCCTTCACAAAGGGCGGATTATACAAAGCGTTGGCAACCTTTCAGAAGTCATGAACTAAGTCTTCACTTATTCACTCTTATTAAATGGTCCTCTCGTTAGTATAAGTTTACGTCCCCAGATCATCATGATTAGAAACTTTATCATGTGCTCATTATGTTGTAAGAGCTTCACATGGGTTAATTCAATGAGTCGCTCAGCCCCATACGGTACTTTGAAGACGAGGCACCTGAAGCACAGAAGGGTTAACTCACTGGCCGCATGTCACACAGCAACTAAGGGGCAGAGCTGGAGTCCAGACCCGAGTAGTCTGGCTCTACAAACGCTGGCTCCAAGACCACACGCTCATTGTCTAGAGGAAACACTGAGACCTGGATGGGAGTGTGACCATCACACCACCCAGGTGAACCCATGATCTTGGGAAATCCAGCTGATCTAAGAAGGTGACAGACCTTGGGCATTTAAGAGAATTAGGGTACTGGGTTGTTGTTGTTGTTGTTATTTATTTGTCAGAGAAAAAGAGCACAAGCAGGGGGAGCTGCAGGCAGAGGGAAAAGCGGGCTCCCCGCTGAGCAGGGAGCCCAACGCAGGGCTCCATCCCAGGACCCTGGGATCATGACCTGGGCCAAAGGCAGATGCTTAACCGACTGAGCCACGCAGGCATCCCATGGTATTGGGGTTTTTAAAAAGGTATAAAGAAAAAAAATCATAAAAAAATAAAAAGGCTTGAGAAAGCCAGGAAATGAGATGGACCCTAGGGACCCCCATGCTGAGGTAAATATTTCTCTTCCCATTTTCCTTTCCTCCTTCTCCTCCTTCTCCTCCTTCCCCCTCCTTCTTTCCCTTCCTCTTCTTCTTCGTGGGTCCTCCTTTCTGTACAACCCACAAAACTGTCCCCTTTCTCTGCTGGGAGTCGGACCCCAGATCCTCAATACTCTGCTCCCCAAGTCCTCCCCAGTGCTGCCCCCTTGTGCCCTCATGCCATGGGCTCCTGCCCTGTGTGGATAAGGAACCATGGGACCCACAGATGGGGCATTTTTCATGGGCAGGAGTGTGGTTTCTAATGAGCAGTTTTCCTCTGTCCTACCGTTTGATGTCCCTGCACATTCTTCTATGTCTGGTGTCCTGTCCTGGGGGCAGAAGCTGGGCTGTATTGTCTTCTGGAGCTCAAAGTCCCTTTGCAGTGAAATTCCATGCCAAGCCTATGGGGCTGTCACTTTGGGGCACACTAGTTGATCTCCATCTTCTCAGACATCCTTTCCCATTAAAAATTGAAGCGATCATAAAAATAGGACCCCTTGGTCCTTCTTAGGTCCTCAACATTTGTTAGCCACAGCTGGGAACCCTTTTCTTCTCGGTGGCCTGTGTCGTCTGGACCGCACTGTGGCCCTGCCATATCAGACCCTCATGTGGCCCATGCGAGCAGAACCTGTCTCCCCACATTCTCTGCCTCCTCTTCTACTGTCCTCCTGTGGGGTCCTGCTGACCCCATTGCTGCGACAGGCTCGCAGAGCTGCCCCTGGCCCCCTGTGTCCAGTTTTGCATTGCTTCCTAATGTGCATCCTTGCTCATTGGATCAGAAACCACTTAAATAATACAGCAAACATCGCTCAGCACCAATCACGTCCCAGCCACTGTGCTTGGGGACGCAAAAGTGAATGAGCGGTCCTTAAAAGTAGACAGACCACTAGTGACACAAGACACGAGTATAATGAGAGGTGCATATGGGGTGCTATAGTGATAGAGCATGTGAGCCCCCCCTGGAGGGCAGGGACCACCTGGCCTTCAGCCCCCTAGGGGTTCATGCCGGGAATGGCGTGCTGTTGTGCCTGGCACACAGCAGTACTCCACACACGTTAGCGGTCACTACTCTTATCCATTCCCTTCCAGCCCATTTCCCCAAGTTCCAGTATCAAGCCACACATAGGGTATTCAGAAATGGTTCTTAATTACAATGAAACAAATAAAGAGGTGAGTGTTGGGTCCGTCAGGAGGGAATTAGAGGCGCTGGAGAGGAGACAGATGTTATTAGTGGTGCAGTTAAGGAGGGGAGAGTCTGGAAGGAAGAGACTGGGTCCCATGGGTGCATTAAGACTTTCCTCCCGGGGGTGCCTGGGTGGCACAGCGGTTAAGCGTCTGCCTTCGGCTCAGGGCGTGGTCCCAGCGTTGTGGGATCGAGCCCCACATCAGGCTCCTCTGCTATGAGCCCACTTCTTCTTCTCCCACTCCCCCTGCTTGTGTTCCCTCTCTTGCTGGCTGTCTCTATCTCTGTCAAATAAATAAATAAAATCTTAAAAAAAAAAAAAAAAGACTTTCCTCCTGGATCGGCTTTGCTCCTCAGTCCTGGTCACTAGTCCCCTGAGGGCCCCTAGTGAGTCTCCTCATTGTTTCCCCCCTTTTTTCCCTCTAGAAATAGGACCTTTTCGTACACATAACTTTCAAAAAACAAAACAAAAGTCAGGAATACTTCAGAGCCTATTCCTCTGTTCACTGTTCTTTCAATTCACATCACTTTTGCAATCATTTATCGACTTCTTCCTGTGAGCCAGATACCATGTGAGGCCCTCAAATACAGCCGTGGACCAGACGGTCCTTTCCCTCCCTCTCAGAGCTCAATTGGTCCAGCGGGACAGACCACGGATGCCACAGGGTCCGGGCTGCCCCCCCCACCCCAAGTTCCCTACCACCTCTAACAATTGGACAGGTAAAGGGAAGGGTCTCGCTCGCATTCCCTTTTCCCAGGATGAGGTTTTGTGTGATTTTAACTTATTTGCAGACAATTAACCCTGGGGTCAAAAAAGCACACCCTTGTGCCTCTGCGGAGATTGAAAGCAGATTTGTGAAGAGAAGCAATTGCTGTATAGAATTAAAAGCTTCTTGATGAATAATGCTGTCGTTACGCAGGGAGGAAATTACAGTAGCACTTTCTGCTATGTAATTAAAAAACTAAAAAAGCAAAGATGAATGAAATACCCACAAGTGAAAATGGGATTTGGTTTTCAACAGAGGAAATTGAAGCTGTGTCAGTCACATGGTTTTCATTTCCCAGTCTAAGTGAAGTGTGTCCTGAATCATTTCAAATTATAGCAGGGAATCTCATGGCACATTTTCTTTAACCTTTATAATACGATGGTCTAAAAAAGGAGATTTTTACTCTAAAAAGGTGGCTTTTTTTCCCCCCATCCTAACCACTGACTCTCTTTCTAAAATATCAAAAGCATTTCATAGACCCAGTTGGGGTCATGATCCATTTTATTTCTCTTTCTCCCCACTGCCACACCCTGATTTTCATAGTCACGCTGATTCTCCCATTTTTAATCTAACCAGCCTTGCTCAAGAACATATAAGATCAGTAGCCCAGACCTGGGCTTGGGTCCACACTGTACTCTTCGATGTGATTTTTTTTCCCCTCAGTGTTGTGTAATCATGCCTGAGAGACCATAGCTGCTACACATTGATAGGCCCCCAGAGCAGAGGGGACCACTGGTTCCGAAGTAGAGAGACCCGGGTTCTACTCCCAGCCTAGTTACTTGCGATGTAACCTGTGAAATCAGTACCCTTTCTGGGCTTCATTTTCTGCATGTATAGAATAGGGATTGTAATAGCCTCTTCATTAGAGTTGTAAGAAGTAAGTGAGTTGATAGAAAAAGGAATGTCTGGTCCAGAAGAAAACCAGCTATTATTATCGTTGGTATTGTTGGAAATAACCATGGGATTCAAGAGTGGAAAACCGATGTTATAGCTAAGGGATTTGGGATTACCAGCACCGGTTGTGGACAGTGGCCACAAGTTCCAGTAGCAGATGTAAACATTGTGAGCAATGGAGAATATAGTCTGACAGATTCTTCTTGGAATTCTGGAAAGCTGGGCTGGAGCAGGAGGCCTGTCCTAGAGGCCTCAGAGACCTCTTTCACCCTCCACGCCCCAGTCCTCAGAGTTGTACCACTGGGGACAAGGGAGTAAGGTCCTGAATACACGTTCTCCTGAGAAAAGAAGACATGGCTGGCTCTCCTCCCAGGCGGGACAAAAGAGCTGGTCTTCTTTAGGACTCTAAGTACATGGAATTAAGGACTAGGCCTTGGGACTCTGATCTTTGCACTGTGAGAAAAAGCAAGGAGAGCATCAGGGAGAGCCATGACTCTGTGGGCGCCATTCTCACACTCTGCAGTCTCACACTCAGGCTGGGTCCTGGAATTTGACCCATCAGATAGGGGTCCCTCCCCTTAGAGTGAGAGCAAGGAGATGACAGTGATGATGCTGATGACAACGATGACAACGTCATCACATTGTAAGACATGGCACTTAATATGGCTGGATAATACTTTAAATGCTTTATATAAATTATCTTATTTAATCTTCATAATAACCCCTTGATATACGTATTGATGTTATGCTCACCTTCTATGTAGGGAAATTGACCCAAAAAATGAGGATACATAATTAGAGCCTAGAGTTCCTCTATAAATAAAAAGAATGGTTGGATGGATGGATGGATAGATAGGATACTGTATCTTTCTATAGATAATTCTTCTCTTCCTCTTCTTCACAACTGTTGGCCTCTAAAATGACCATCACAATAAAATAAACAGCCTTGCAGAAGATTAAGCCCAGACGTGTCTCCTGCTTATTTCACAAGTTATATTAAAATGCAAAAAAAAAGATTATTAGTTATTAGTTTTAAAACAAAAGCTAGAAACATATATTCAGTTTAGCCTCAAGGGATTTTTTTTTAAACTATTTGTACCCCTTGCTATTCATTATAGAATTGTTATCTCTCCATGAAAGACTCAGAGAGGTTAAATAACTTACTCAAGGTCACTGAGCTAATAAGTAGCAGAACTGTAATCTGCTTCCCGGTTCTCTGGTTCTGTCAACTGCCATTTCCATGTCTTCCTCCCATTACCCTATACTTTATGTGGGTAGCTCGCCAGATCACATCAGGGGGCCGAACCAAGGAAAATGTAGGGAGTTTAGTGATTAAATGAATGGGTCTTTGAAGGAAGAAAGCTCCTGGCCCAAATTGTGGTTCCTCACTTCATGCTCTCTAGTTACTTACCCTCTCTGGGCCTCCATTTCTCCTGGGGTCGTTGTGAGGATTAGATGAAATAATGATATAAAGCATCAGTGCCTAGGTGATAACTGTGGTTATAATTAATAGTGAGTCATATGCCCTTGGCTATGTTCTCTCAGGAATTCCTTGCCTCCTAGTAGAGCAGTGCCAAGTCTAAAAGGCCATTGGAAACCTCTGAATATTGTTACTGTTAATGACCCTAATCAGTAAAGATAATGTCTTAAACCTCCAAATTCACTCTTTGGCAAGTTGAGTCTACCCCCTGCCTGTCAAACACACCCTGTGGTACTGGCCTTGTCTGTGACACCATGCCCATGTTGACCTTCCAAACACTGTAAGGAAGGCTGGGTGTCACAATGGCCATTGATGTTCCCCTTCTAGGAAGCTGTTCTCAAGATGACTGCAAAACTTGTTTGAACCATTCAGAAGAGGGATGGTTAGTAGATTCGTTATCTATTGCTTCATAATGAATTACCCCCAAAACAATATGGCTACACACAACAGACGTTTCATTCTCTCACAGCTTTTGTGGCCAGCAGTTGGAGAGTGAGTGTCTTGATGGGGTGATACTGGCTCTGGGTCTGTCATAAGATTGTAGTCAAGATGTCGGGCTGGTGGGGGGTGGGGTAGCAGGGGAGGCTGTATCATTTGACAGCTTGATTGGGGCTCACTGTCGTGGCTGTGCCAGGAGACCTGGTTCCTCCCTGGCCATTGGTCAGAAGTCATAGCTCTTTGCCAAGTGGCCTTTTCCACAGGGCAGCATGGCAGCCGGCTTCCATGAGCAAGTGACCAGAGAGAGCAAGGCAGGAGTCGTGATGTGTTTCATAGCCTACTCTTGGAAGTAACACATCATCACTTCTGCCATGGTGTATGGCCACACAGATCACCCCTGGTCCAACTGGAGGGGACCACACAGGGCGTGAATGCCAGGAGATGGGGATCACTAGGGGCCCCTCAGAGGCTGGCTACCACAGGTGGTACATTCACATCTCTGGACAACTGAGAGAATTGTGATCTTTACAACCATTGCCTCTAAAAAAACCAACCTAATGGGGTAAGCAGCCTTTCAGAGGAAATCTCAGTCCACATATTCCAAGGCACATCAGCCGATTATTTTGTGGATTATAATAAAATGTGAAAAGTCCAATGACCATGTTAGTTTTGAAACAAAAGTGAAAAATATATTTCCAGTTTAACCTCAAGGGATTTCTTTTTTAACTCTAAGTACCCTTGGCTATTTATTATAGAGGTGGCCACAGAACTTTAAATATAGACGAGCATAAATTCAACTCTTACAAATTCAAAAACATCAGAAGTGCTAGAACACTTCTTTCTCAATCCAGAGGGGAGAGTTTTCTAATACATAGCAAACCAATTGACTGCTTCAGCATCTGTGATATGGAATACTTTGCATTCCCTCTGACTCATCTCTTTTCTGTCCCTATAATTCCTGTTCGTACCTGAGGCTCCCACCACCCTAAGCCAGATTATTTTGAGTGAGGACATTGATTTACACTTACTCTACTTTCACTTTGCCCTGTGAACTCACATAAGGAAATGAAATTAAAATTCACAGGTCCCATACATGAGGAACACAGTCAAGCTCACAAGAAGGAAGATCACACGGTTAGTTCTTAGAAAGGTAAAGTTGAACTGGGTATTTACCCCAAAGATGCAGATGTAGTGAAAAGAAGGGCCATATGCACCCCAGTGTTCATACCAGCAATGTCCACGATAGCCAAACTGTGGAAGGAACCAAGATGTCCTTCAACAGACGAATGGATAAAGATGTGGCCCATACATACAATGGAATATTACTCAGCCATCAGAAAGGGTGATTACCCAACATTTGCATCAACATGGACAGAACTGGAGGAGATTATGCTAAGTGAAATAAGTCACGCAGAGAAAGACAATTATCATATGGTTTCACTCATTTATGGAACATAAGGATAGCATGGAGAACATCAGGAGAAGGAAGGGAAAACTGAAGGGGGGGGAATCAGAGGGGGAGATGAACCAAGAGAGACTATGAACTCCAGGAAACAATCTGAGGGTTTTGCGGGGGGGGTGGGAGTTGGGATACTTCGGTGATGGGTATTAAGGAGGGCACATATTGCATGGAGCACTGGGTGTTATACGCAAATAATGAATCACGGAACACTACATCAAAAACTAAGGATGTACTGTATGGTGACTAACATAACATAATAATAATAAAAAAAAAAAGGTAAAGTTGAGCAACCAAAACCTCACATATGTATACTCAAAACCACTTACAGGGATCCTTAAAGGTGGGGGGAGGGGGGAACCAGAAGGCCTTTCAGAAGAGGATTCTATAGGAAGGCAGTCTAGCCCCTCCTCCCCGTCTGGGGTAGTGTGGGCGGCAGATGGTATGGGTTGGCTGACCTAACCTCATCCATGACTCTCTTATCTTGGGCTTAGAGGTGGCTGTGCAACCCACGTTTGGCCAAAGAATAGGCAGAAGTTTCTGGATGATGTCCTGAAAGGCTTTGTGCCTAGGACAGCCTTGTGGCCATTTACCATGCGGCCCTTCTCCCGTCTATCTATCTGCAGTGGGGATGGAGCACCCATCTTGGAACCTTTAGGGAACGCACATGAAGACAGCAGCCTGCTTGCTAAGGAGGATGGAACAGAAAGAAGAAAGAGGTTGGATTCCTCATGCCATCACTGACAGCCGCTTTGGTCCGCACACCTCCAGAAGTGTTTTTACTGTGTTTCGGCCGGTTCGGTCTTTTTTGTTCGTGCAGCTAAACTCCTCAGAACTGACACACAGTGTGGCTCAGAGCTCTGAAGATATAGAAGATGTCGTTCTGTTGCACACTCAAAGGAGACAGAGTCCTAAAGGAAACATGAATAGAACAGGAGCCTTGAATGTACATCCCCACAGTCTAAAGAGAGGTCAATGAATGAGTGATTCAGGAAGTGTCCAAGAATGAGTGACACAAATGGAATGCATCATTCTCACTTAGAAGTAAAATGGCAAGGTCAGCAGAGTTTTTCCTGTTTACCAGATACAAAGTTATCTACATCATTATAAGGACTGTTTTTATATCAGAAACATCTAACTTTTATAAAAGCTTAAAGTAATTTTTTATCATTATTTCTGCAAAATGTTTTTATTAAAGGAAACACCATATGGTAACAGCAAGAAGAGTTAGTTACAAGTCACGAAGCTAGTCACAGATTTCTTTCCAACAGTTAAATTCGAAATACTTATCACAGACCCTACATTTAGAAAAAAAAAAAATTGCAAGTTTCAAGACTCCTAAAAGTATAAAACTTTCATCAAAGGGTTGTGCATTTATTTCATGTTGTTGTTGTTCTTGTTTTGTTGTTGTTGTTGTTGTTGTGTAGGATACAAAATCCAGTCTGGTAAGACCTAGGGTTGTATTCAGGATATTTACCCACCCATGTACAGCCTGAGCCCTGGCAGAACAGACATCCTCCCAGCTGCAGGTGCAAAGTCTCAGGACGTCAGCCCTTGGGAAACCTGGGGGTGGGGGGACAGTGTGTGTGTGTGTGTGTGTGTGTGTGTGTGTGTGTGTGTGTGTGTGGTGCTGAAACATATTCCATCATACAGACCCTATTGGTGATCATCAATGGTGATCTAGCCACCATTGAATTGGCAGAATGCTAACAGCGAGTTGGATCATGTCGGTTCTTTCTCTGCAGTGGTTTAGTTTGGTTTTTAAAATATGCCAATGTCTCGATTTTAGAGACAGTGAAAGATGGCCTCCCTCGACCCCACCCAAAAACAGCAACAACGACAAAACAAGAATCCTGACCTCTAGCTCAGTAATTTCCAACTTTGAAAAAGAGGACACCATCCTGTTACTTGAACGATAATTGTGTGATAAGTCCTGCAAAGCAAACCATGGGTCGGTCGTGTGTGCGCACACGGGCGCACAGCTCTGCGTCAGTGTACCGTGTGTGCGGATGTGCGTGACCACCACTGCCGTCTGTACAGAACGACTCCGTTGTGAAAAGATCTCCCTTGTCCTCCCTTTGAGTGTCTTCCTCCTCCTCCTCCCACCCCTAGCTGCTAAGCAGCCACTAATCTGTTTTCCATCTTTATAATGTTGTCATTTGAAGAATGTCACATAAATGGAATCATGGAGTGTGTGACCTTCTGAGACTGGTTGTCTCACTCAGCCTAACGCCCTTGAGATCCATACAAGGTGTTGCATGTATCAAGAAAACAGGAATCCTAACTTCTAACTCAGCCATTTCCAACTTTGGCCAAGTCGGGGCTGTGGCCCGTTGTTTGACCCATCCTTCCCTGGGAGGCAATAATTAAAACCAACGCAGTGGGTTGTTTTTTGCATTTAGAGCAAAGTAAAAATTGCTTAGCAGGAGGAACTGTAGCCTCGGGCCGTTAGGGTCCCTGAAACCCTGTGTGTGGGGGGGTGGATTAACTCAGTGTAAAGCATCTGCAAGACGGACACGTGCTTCCCAGGCTAATATTGACCACTTGGTTTCTCATGGTGGAATTCTGGAATATTGGTGAAAAACCATCCCCCTTCTAGCGCTCCTTCTATAATCCTTGTCCAGGAGGGCTCCCCATGCTACCACATATTCACATGACATTTTAAGAGCCAAGGAAAGGAGGGGAGCTTCATCTCAACCGAGATCTCCCAGTCCTTGAAGCCTCTGGAGTAAATCCTAGCCACTCTGCGAAATGCATCCCCTACAGTATTGTATTCAGTCCTTTCAGCAGCTCTACAAGATAGATGCTGTTAATGACCCCATTTCCCAGATGAAGCCATTGAGGCCTAGAAAATTAAAAAACGCAGGACTGGAACCTGGGTTTAAAGGGCCCCAGACTCCTTGCTTTGAACCACCAAATTGTTGTAGCCCAGAGGTGAAAGCAGGCCAAAGAGCCCATGTACACTGGTGTCTGCCCGCTGCGGACGGGGAGAGAACGTGTACCTGTTGGCGCTCGAAGCCTTGGCATCTGCCCTTCAACACCCCTTCATCCAAGCTGTGGTGAGACATGCATGTGAGTGTGTGAGCAGTTCATTAAATGGAAACCAAGGACCGAGGGAGCTCACAGTGTGGGGGCCTGACTTGGGGGTTTTAAAACAGCTGGGACCTTTGAGGCCACTTTAGTTTTTCCCAATGAAGTAGGTCAGGGATGGAGATTTCTTCAGTCTGTAGAAGCAGAAACCTGTGCCAGGCTTTTTAATTTCGAATCAAAACTGAGTACCAAATGAGTCGATGTATACCTTTAAAAATTAGTGCCTAACAGTATGAAGCAAAGCATTAAGGAAAAAAAAATTTGTAACCCCTCTCCTCTACTCTCTGTCACTTACTTTTTTGATAAAGCAAAATCCTTTGGCTTGGTTTAAGCAACGGCATTAAGGATATTCACAGACCCCCGCCCAGTATTGACCCCACTCTTGCAGATGCTGTTCCTCGTATCTTCACACTCACCTGCCACAAGAAAGTGATGCCTCACCTGGGCAGAGAGAAACCCTTGTGGAGGCTTGCCTTTTATCCCCACTAAGCACACAGACGTGTGATGTGGGAGATGAGAGCACGGGGGACAACGGGCTGGTCTCTAACCTGTGGGGAGTAGCCCTCCTGGAGACCAGCCTCCGGGACGTGTTGCCTGAGCCACCGTTGAGTTGACACCCTGCAGCTGATGTCACCAGTGCCCCTGCTCACTCCTGCATGTGACCTCCGACCATTGGCTTGCAACCACCATAGCTATACGTGGACAGCCAGCCAGCCCGCCCCACAGAATGGCTTCTGGCCTGGCCCCATGAGGGACTTCTCTTTAGTGATAGGTGCCTCCATGTTCAACAGGCTCCTGGATGTTCCTCAATACCTATGTCTGAACTCGGCCTTGGCCTCCATGTTTTTATTCTGCTTGTGACAGAAAGTTTCAGTGTAGGTAGGGTTGGCCTGGGGAAAGACGGGCTTGACTCTGCCCATTCTAAGATTAATGAGTATCTTGGAGCCAGCTTTTTTTCCCAAAGTCTACTTGAAATTCCAGGTTTGCTTGCTCCCAAATCTTCATTTATTATTCGTGAGCAAGCTGCTCCCAGTGCAGAGGGCACCTGGGGCGCTTGCTGGTGCCTCACTCTTTGCTGATCCAAATTGGGGTACAAGCTTTCACCCTCCCACAACGTTGCTTTTCACCGTCACCCCGTCTCTTATTTGGGCTTCCTTCCTGCATTGTTTCTCTTCCCAGATTTCTTATCCCTTTGATTCCAAACATAGTTTCCTCAGAAGAACCAAGTCCGTTAGTCTGAGGGATAAGGATGGGGGAAGGATGACAATTCTGAGGAACTCTAGTAGGTTGTTTTTTATTAAGCATATTTTATATTTTCCTATTATCTATGTAGTCTTCTAAGCATTAACTTCAATGAGAACTTCACTATGGAAAACCTTGAGAGGGGTTAGAGACTTTGTGCAGAGTTTCCTCTTACTTTTTCATCTGGCAGAATGTTTCTTTTGTTGTTTTGTTTGGTGGCTCGTTTGGTTGGTTGCTTGCTTTTTCTTACCCTCCCTTGGCCCTCACCACCACCTCCCCATCTGTACTAGCCTCGTGCTTTCCTGAGTGTCTGCAAAGAAAAGGATATGTTTGCAGGTATTAAAAATAAGGAAAGGGAATCTGGTAATAGTGTTCCAGACAGGTGAACTTCCTATCACATAAGGGTTTCTTTAAATAGACACACACACACACACACACACAAAGTCGCACATAGTCTTTGGAGGAATTGGCTGTAGGTGGAAAAAAGCAGAAGTCCACAGCCCTGCTGAGAAGTGGGGTCCCAGTACTCCCGAGAGGAACTGTGCTTTTGCCTGATGACTGATGAGTCGTGTACAGGTGTGTAAGTGTTTGTGTGGGGGTGGGGCTGGGGGCGTGATTATGGAGCAAGAGAAGGATATATATCCCAAGATCAATAACATTATCAATGTCCTGCCTTGTAGGGTTCTGTCTAGTTATTTGAACTTTGAGGATTCTCCTGGCTATAATCCAGCCTTCTTGAAAACCTTGAGAAAAGTCCTTTAGTGATTCCAGTGTCTTATTAAGTGGTACCTTGCAACCCCTTTTGAAACTTCTGGTTTTCCCATCTCTAAAATTCCCTTCATGAGACAGTCTTAGATTGGTGACTTTCATTCCTCATACTGATCTGTCATGCTGGAAACCACAGAGCCTTCCTTTTGTCCATCCGGCCCTAAGACTGAAATCCACAGCAATGGTCCCTGTTGTGGGGACTTCGACCATAAGCATCTGGGCAACAGATGAGGCCAAGATCGTACGTTACCTTTCTTACAGTGACTGGGAGGCTACAGTGTTCGTATTGATTTACAGGAGCACCTGATCAATGCCCCTAGTTTTGTTGTCTCTTTGCAACTGTACAAAACAGCTTGATTATTAGAAGGTGAAAGCCTTGCTCCCTAATAACCTTATGAAAGTTTCATGGTAGCATTTCATCAGTAACAAGCCTGGCTCAGAACAAAACTGTGTTTTTCATGCTATTGTTGAAGGCTCTCGTGCGCGCTGAAATTGTTTTCTTGTTTCTTGTGGCTTCATAAGGGAGATCATTGTGGGTAGATACCGTGCTCTGGGGGAGTTGGAAGAGAGGATGGATGGGGGCTGGGAAAGCATATTCATGGAAACATGCTGAGTTTAATGGTAGCTGTTTCACTCTCCTTGGAGAAAGTAAAAAACAAATGTGTTATGTCAATAGGCATTTAATAAATGTCTTATTTACACAACTACCATAATAATAGTTTCTATTCATTGAGGGCTAATTACATGCTAGGAACATTTTCAGTATGTGTAACGCTCACTGTGCATTTCTCAACATCTTTCTACCCCTACAGATTATGTGGCAGCCCTACAGTTTGGAACATTGACCCCACACACACACCCCGTCCCCTCCCCAGCTCCAAGGCAGTCCCCTAACTAATCTCAGGTAATGACGGTCATTCCATTTCTTCCACCTAGTTCTAAGCCAATCAGTGCATGGTGCTTCCTCCGTGACAGGGATTAGCCTAGGAATGGGCCCTAACTCAACCGGAACCAGTAATTTGTGAGGAAAAGGGGAGATACCTGACGACTTCTAGAAGCATTTCCTCACACTTGAGAGAGAACCTCCAGGAGAATGTTTTCCTGTGTGGGTAAGAAGCCCGGACCCTGTCGGCTTAAGTCTGGGGATGAAGCTGGCATATGTGGGAGAGCACAGCTGGGGAAAAGGCAGAGAAACCAAACCAAAGTCATGGCCATAAGACAGTCCTCTCACCTGCCCTACTCTTAACAAAACAAATTTGGTCCAACACATTTCTGCATTCTTCAAACCTATTTGAATTGGGAGTTCTGTTACCCACAGCCATCGGCATCCAAACTGAATCAGTATATTCACAGATGACCCATTACAGCTATTTTCTGAGATAGGTACTGTGATGGTCTCTGTTTAAAGAAGAGGAAGCAGAGGCTTTGGGGAGCAGCTTCCCCAGGTCTCAGTGCTTCAGTGCAGACCTCCTTCTTTCTGATTCCTAAGCTTGCGCTCTCCTATCCATTCATCTCCTATCCATTCTCCATTCATTCCCATATCCTGGCCAGTTTTTCATAAGGAAGGGGGGTGGGCAGGAGGAAGCTCACCATTTCTTTGTTTTAGAACCAATGTAAATAAAGTCCAGAGCATAGGGCAAGTGCTCCATGACTTCTGCAGTACACCTTGGGGCTCAGAAGCTGTCCTGCAGTCAAGCACGGAAAGTACCATAGGCCATAGCCTAGAAACTTCCGGTAGGCAGCACGTTAAACTCCTTCACCTTTTTATTGGCAAATACAACACACATGCAGAAAAGTGCAATAAAACATAAATATACGATGTGATGAACAACTGTAAAGAAAATACCCCCTTCAAGGTCTAGTTGGTGGAAAAGGAAATAGTGATGATCTCCTCGGGTCGTTCTCCCCAGCCCGGTCACATCATTAACTTCATCTGTAGCACTTGGCACTCTTTAGGAAAAGAAATGGTGTTTATGCCATAACCTATAATGTTTATGCCAGAATTAACATCTACAGATATATCCACAAAATGGTTTAATGGCTCCTAGAAAAGAGCCATTAAAAAAAAAAAAAAGTGAGTCTCTGAATAAGGACAAGAACAGCAATGAAGTTATTATTAGCCCCGTTCTACTTTCTGGCTCTTTGTAGCACCAAATTCTCAGGGGAAAATGGCCTCTCAAGAGATTTCCTGGAAACCCAGAGTATGGAGTAGTGGCCAGGGCTCTCGGGAAGAGGGGACAACTGCCCCCCACGGCCTCATGCGTAGCTTTTCTCCTGTTGGTGAGGAACGAGTCTTTCGTTTGAGAGCCAGGGCACACTCATATTTGTGGTGGGCAGTCTTAAGTAGGCACACTTCATTGTGTGTGCCTGTGGTTTAATGATCTTTTTAGTTTTCAGCAGATATCCCGCATAGATAAATACCAATTTCTGTTTGTGTGTTATCTCTTGTAATTGATTCTTTATTAGCTCTTTTCAAAGACAGTAGAATAAAAAGGTCTGTTTGAGGGAAGCACAAGATGTCCTTGCTGCAACTGAAAGAATAAATAAGTCAATGGGCCTTAACAACCACCTTTTATCCCAGAGTGAGCCCCCTGTGACCCTGGTACAGAGTCAGAGGAGAGCACTAAGAAAAGCTCACCACTGAAAGGAACCCCGAAAGCCTGTGATGTGGAGCCAGGCCCCCAACTGGCATGCCCTGTAATTATCAGATGGATTAATCAGGACATTCCTCTCCAATTCATATTTTCACCCTTATTTAGAGTCTTCAATTAAAAAGACAAAATAATATCTTCCAGCCTTGATACCTCCTTTCATTATTTTAATTACTAAAGCAATCTGTTTGATACCATACCTTCCCAGGCAGCCAGCAGATAATTACCTTTGTACACTGCTGAGACCAGCCCAAAGCTGGGCAGGCTTTCTTCTAGAAGTCAAAGCCTACCCTAGTGAACAAAGACAGTGGTCCTTAGATGGTGTGTAGAAGAGGAAATACACACACACACACACACACACACACACACACACACACACACACACACAGTTTGGCTTCCATACCATTGGTATCTGATTTGTGTGTTGACAGTGGCAGGTTCTTGTCTGGTTGCCGTATATTCATTTGCACTTTGAGTGTAATCCAGACAGTGGCTTCCTGGGCCCCCTGTCATTGAGCTGCTGCCATTCCAAGTCCCCCCCCCACAAGTAGGATGGCAGAGACTCTTAGTTTTTTCAAACCCAAGTTCTTTGCAGACAGCACCTACTTCAGGCCTGGAGCTTCAGTGAATAGTGGGCCAGACTCCAGGCAGCAGCCAGATTTGGTGGGGGGACCAGGGGCTTGGTCAGGAGAAGCTGGGGTGTGGAGGGGGAAAGGGACATGCTTTTTTAGGACAGGGTCCTGTCTTACTCATCCTCGTCCCTGCAGTGCCTGAAACGGTGCATATCACGTGACAGCAGTCACTATCTGTTAATATGTATTGAGCCCCTGATATTTGCCAGGGTCGGAGACTGCAGCGGTGAACAAAATTGAGGAGAAAGCCCTGTCCACAGTTCATATTCTGTGGGGACAGATAATAAAATAAGTGAGTAACATATGTAGTATTTTATAGATTGTGGCAAGTGCTGTGGATAGAAAGCAGGGACTTGAGCTAGACTCTAAGGCAGGTGCATGCCTCAAGTTTGAGGAATAGACGGTGCGGCGGACACCAACCAAGAGAGGCCATGGCAGTTAAATGGGGAGAGTGATGGGCACTGTAGGAGATAAAATCAGAAATAGCAGTGGGGGCCAGGTTACACAGGGTCTTGGGGGCCATGGAAAGGACAACTGCTTTAACTCTGAATGTAGTAAGAGGATTTTAGAAGGTTTTGAGCAGAGATGGCTTGATGTGACTTAATGTTTTAACAGCATGATTTTGGCTGCTCTAAGGAGGCAAGGGGAGAAGCGGGGAGACCAGTTAGACTATTGGAATACTTCAGACAAGAGAGGCTGCTGATTTGGATGGTGGTGGTGGAGGTGGTGGAAAGTAGTCAGCTCTGGATACGCTTTGAAGATCCAGCCTGTAGGATTTGCTTATGGGTTCTCAGGAGGTTGGAAGTATGTAACATACGGTCATGTCTGCCATGTTCTCTTGGTCACACAGGTGTGTGTGGAGTACGTATGCCCTGATGTGAGAGGGAGTTACACGGGGATGTGAGTACAGGTGGCAGGGATCGCTGGGGACGGTCTTCTAGACTGCGTTCCACGACGTGGGAAGGTGAAATAAATGCTAGAGAGGCAACCACCAGTGTCCCCTGTGATGAGGCTCGGAGGACTTAAGTCACTTGCCAAAAACGCACACGTGGTCTTAAGAGTCAGACTATCAGCCTTCACTTTGTTGCTAAATCACCTTCTTATTGATTACTGAGATATATTGAGTTATCAGCCCATTTTAGATTACTAAGATGCATCTTTTTCTCAATTATTGAATTTCGAGATGGATTGTTCTTAAAATCTATAGCTACACCTTCCATTTTCTCCGATTCCAAGCCCATCCCCTTCTTTACTATTCTGGGCTTTATCCTGGACTGTTTCTTAAGATCAAGAGTTTATCGGAAATGACTTCAACAAATAGTTTCATTCAAAATCTGCCCCCTAAGCCAGTTCCATCCTCTCAAGAAAACTCCCACTGTGACCCCTCTCTCCCTCCCCCCTCTCCAGCCTCTACCCACCCCGCCTCTGTCTTCCCAGCATGGGCGCCAGAATCCATGCCTCCCAGAGCTTTGCCTTCTCCCCCCAAACCTTTCCCATGGCGTTCTGGAGCTTCTTTTCTCACAGCTAACCAAGGGAGAAAGCGACTGCTCCCATTTTGAGCAAAAGAGAGAAATAAGTATGTCTCAGGGACTCATTTCTAGTGAAAAGAACAGTATGTTTGGTACAAAGGGTGCAGACAGATAAATGCAGAAAATGTAGAGAGAAAATAATCTTAAGGGCTTTGGGAAACACAGTTCTCACGGCTAATGTGCGGTAAGAACTTGACCCTTTTCCTTACCGAGAACAGTGAGGGGCAGGCTGGAGGCATCATGGCCCCAGGCAAGAATCGGGTTAAGAGTAAAACAGAAAATAAAAAGAACCAGCCTTGATTATTCATGTATGCCCAATAAGTGTACTGCATACAATATATCATTTTGTTCTAATAATGTGACTGAGGCTGAGAGAGGTTGAACAACTTGTTACTGGACACACAACTAGTCACTGACAGAGCCTGGAACAGTAGTTAAAAATAAGTTGGTTCGACTACTGCCTGCCAGTACTGAGTACTTTCCATTCACTCGTTCAGCAAATACAAATTCAGGGCTGCCTGTCTGCGAACACTGTGGATCCTTGCTACCTTGCTTTTTGACTTGCATACGGTTAGGCTGAAACATTAGTAACAGATTGGGTTTGTTGACATTTTGAGGAGAACATAAATGGCATCCCTCTTCTTCACTGCGCCGAGATATCATTAAGAAGTGGATACAGGAATCAGGTGAAGATCAAAATACAGTGTTAATATTAACATGGTGAAATGTGAGGATACGGCTCAGTTTATAGCCACAGTTGGGCTCCTGAAGTGACCTTCCCTGAAATCCACTCCCTACCTCCATGGATGGGCAGACATCCCAAGGTTGGGCGGGTGCGAAAAGGGGAGCCCTGCGTGGGCTGAGGCCACAGGCCCAGCCCTCCTTCTCTCCCCCCCTTCAAACTAATCCCTCCCCTGAGGGAAGGGTCCCAGGCAGGGGGCTTCCCCATGAGTCATGCCGGGAGGAACAAATGAGAAGATTGTGTGACTTCACTTGCAGACCCGGCCCCACCTGTGGAGAGCACAGTACCCACTGGACCTCTGTGCCTCAACCCTCTTGATCGGACAAGACTGTCAGACATTGGCTCTGACAGAGGGGCAAGAAATAAAAAAGAGCCAGAGATGAGGCCCCATTGAAAGAGTTTCTTTAAGATGCACTTAGGCTTCTCTAAATACTGGTGCGAGGGCAGGAGAAGGCCCAGAGAGCAGAGGGTCACAGATCCAGGAGAGAGAAAGCCTCGTTGTCAGACAAGGCCCCCCAGAATTTGGACGCAGTAGAATGCCCATGGCCATGCTGGGGTTAAGCCTTTGGGAGGAGGAGGGACAGTAGGGAAAGAGGAAAGAATGGCGTGGGTGCTGGTGAGGTGTGGGTCTGGTGGTAGAGAATGGAAGGGATTTCTTGGTGACTTCTTATTTTTGCCTGGGAAGGAAGGCATGGTCACTTAAAAGATGACTATTCAAAAGTTCTCTCTCAATGTTCCAACTGATCTCTAAGCATCTTTCTTGGTCAACCTTTTCTCACAGGATCAGTCTTCTTCGCCATATTGGATATTGCTTTGCTAGGCACCCTATTAACTCAGACCAGAACTTTTTGCTTCAGTTTTCATACTGAGGTCGACTTCATAAACGTAAGTTAGGCGGACTTTGAGAGGCTGGGCTAGAACCCTAATACCTTGTGCAGCCTTTGCTTCTGGGCTTAGAGGATGCATTCTAGGTACACACTCACTGTCTTACAAATGGTATTTTGGAACACAACTCTCCATAAAGAATGCCACCACCCCTCTCAGTGATTTTAACTATTTGGGGAAATCATAGAAGAAGTCGAGCTTCTTTTGTGTGTCGGCATAGGGAGGAAAGCCAAGAGTAGCCAATGAAGTGACTTCAGCCAATAGACCTGGACTTCGGTCTCTCTCTTATTAGGCAAACGGCATCTTCCAGCCTAGGGATCAAGCACTGCTGTCCTGGACACTTGGTGGTGCATGAATAAAAAAAAAATGCAGCAGTTCCCAGCATGCAACTGACATCTTTTTCCTATTAAGCAAAGCAAGCTTAGAAATGATCCATTATGTGAAGTGCCTTCAATTCTGTCTTCCCCAGCATTCATTCCAGTGAGAAGTCCTTTAAAAGGGAGTCAGTAAATCTAATTCCAATCATGGATCCTTCTGAAGATTCTAAAGTGGAGTATCTCCCTTCATGCCAACTCCAAATTACAAAGCAGTTGAATAAAATGCTTCTCCCTTGCCTCTTTCTGGGTCGAGGGGTGAGCCTGGTGGAAGCCTGGGGTGGCATGCAGCGCCCCCCACCCTGGGCTGCACTCAGGAAGCCATCTCACAGCCCAGGCCCCCCGCTTCCGGCCCCCTTGTTCAGTGCCCCCCCGCAGGGGCCTTAGATGGGCCGCGCACAGTTACCGCTCATATGTGGTAAGCCATTAATATCACAGGAAAGGACTCTTGAATTTCTTCCATTTAAAAAATGTTTCTGCCACTCGGTTTGTGCCCCAGTGCCCTAGCAAACGTTTCTTTTCTGTGGCATAATGGTAAATTCCTCCCACTTATCACCCTGTCAATTCTGGAGGATAAAAAAAAGTCCTTCCACGAGGCTCCTCTTTGCAGGGTTTCCCCAAATCCGTCGTGTGCCCAGTGGTGGTTGTGTGAAGGGCCAGACTCATTTAATCTCTCTGTTGTGATGTGCAAAGATCCCGAGAAAGGAAAGATCAGTGATTTATATGAAACACTTGAGCTTCTTCTCTCTACCTTCCTCCTCCAAGAAGATGTCATGAGCAATCCATCAGGGCTCCGAGCTCTGTGTGTTATCTCTCCCCTGTCCCCATCAGAGATCTGTGTCAAGTTAGAGCTAAATCATGAGACACATTTAATTAAAAGACAAATGGCGAAATAAGGTTGTGGTGGATGCTTCCTAATTGTGGTCTGTTACATTTTAATTATGCGTCGTAAATTGCGACAGCCAATCCACTGCGCGTCTCTGCGCGCTCCTGTTCTTTTTAATCACAAAGAAAATGTTCTCAGCTGCTGACAGGATGGGACTCAGCGTCTGTGCAGAGCAACTGGATCTTACCCGATGGTGACTCAGCAACTTGCCGAATCCAATTAGCGCTTTTGTAGCTGCTTACTCGAAAGGACCCGTAGTGAAGCCTGGCTTCAGGCATCTCAAACCGCCGGACGTCCCAGCCAACGATCCGCTTGTTTGTAATCAACCAATTATGGCCAGGGTGCAGTAGAACAGATGCTGGGTGCCATGGTGAGCTAGAAACGTGCTTCCTCCTGGGTCCCAGCTTTTCATCTGTCCTTACCTGTGACGGAGACATAAGCACTTAGAGACTCAGAGTGAAAAGGCCAGAAATCTTAGTGACCATCTAGTTCACATGAAGGAACGGAGGCCCAGAGATGTTAGGTGCTGCTCAGGGTTACCTGGGTGGTTAGGGGAAAGGCTAACATCATGGGAACCCAAACGTCTTGATACCGCACAAGTTGCTGTTTCCCAGTGCCCCACCCCCACTTCTCTCCCTCAGAGCCCCCTCTTAGGAAAGGGGTAGCAGGATGTCCTGGAGAGGTCCCTGCAGACTCTGCCCCCACTAGCGTGAGCAGGTGAGGTGGGCAAGTCACCCAACCCCTCTGGCTCTCAGTTTCCTTGTTGTTGCCATGGGACTAATGCTATATTAAGAGAGCTTTGAGAAGTCTGTAAGATAGTATATTCAGAATATATTATAAAAGTACTTAGTACTTTTTAAACAAAAGTACCCAAAACAAAGTAACAATTCAGTACCCAGAAGTCCCTTCCGTGTTGATTTGGGGGCATTGAGATGGAGAGTAAGAGAAAAGGGGAGAGAGAAAATACGTTTGTTGCATGGAAACATTATGAATCAGTCACTTCTGCAAACACTGACAAAAAGCCGGTGGCCAGAGGGGGCTCTGCTTTGGACGTCAGTTTATTTGGTTGACAACAAAGGGAAAGGGTCCCCTCTCTGGCATTTTTGCCAGAAGGCCCAGGATTTCTACTTGTCCGTCTTTTCCGGCTGTAGAGCTCTGCCCGGTGTCTGCCAACAGGACATTGGATCCTCTGCAGCTTTTCTCCTTGGACACTTGTCTGTGCTTTGTGAGTTCCTGTTTTGTCACTGACACAGACTTATACGTAGACCTAGAGACCAAGGGAAATGAACACCGTTTAATGAATTGTAAAAATGATTGGCTCTGGCACAGAGCTGTTGGTCATCCAGGCCTTTCTTTTGCCTCCCCTCCCCCTATTAACGTGCTTATCAATTTCATGGCTTTGTCCTATCTGTTGAAAAGAGAGCAGCAGATCTGTCTTTTCTCTCTGCTCTATTTTGATTTTTCCTGCGACCAGAGGTGCAGAACGTCGTTTTCAAAAACAAAACCAACCAGGATAGAGCTTCCAAATCAAGTGCAGTGAACAAGGTGTTTCAGACAGAGACTCGCCAGCCACTTCCCTATAGTTTTAATGAAAACCAGCGGTCCAGATTCAGCCCGCACGTGGTGCCAACAGAACAGCTGCTGCCTAGATGTCATGCACTCGGAGGGGCTCAAAGGCCGGGAATAGTGTGGTGGTGAGTGTATAGTCCTTAGCACCTGGGGCCCAGGAAATGGCTGTTAATCTTAATGCTCTTGTTTATTTTTCTCTTCTTTGGTAAATCTGGGGACGTATAACTTTTTTTATTAATCTCAATAAATGTATGTGCCACTCACTAAAAAATAAAGTAGTGAAGGTTATAATGCTAATACGAATTATAGGAACTGGTATCTTTTATTAAGTACTTATTTTGTGTCGGGCACTGTGTTAGAATCTTTACACATATAGCTATAAGATACAGTATTAACCCCACTTAAAGGTGTTAAAAATCTGGTTTACAGAGATCTGGCGACTTTCCAGAAAGAAATTACACCTAGTACGTGCCGCGAGCAGGTCTGCGTGACTCTCGGCTCTTCTGCTGTATGGCCTCACAGTGTATTTCGTCAAGTTGTCAGTTTCTTTGGGAAGCCTGCAATTGATGGTCGTGATCGGAACAGGAGATGGGCTTTCTGAGCTGCTTACTCCAACCGAGAGCAATTCTGGGACAAACATCTAAGACAGGGACTATCCCTGAACACTGGGGCACCTGAATCCTGGCTTTCAGCGGGTTGTGATCTAAGCCATCATATTACTCTTGCTGGCTTCTTACATCTGCTCTCTTCTGGAATTCAGTTTCCTCCCTAAAATATACCTTTCACAGGTCTTTCATGGAAGGCGTTGAGCAGTAAACTTTCTCATGTTGTCTCACTTTGTCTGAAAGTTTTTATTTTGCTATTTTTCTAGAATAACAGCTTAGCTGAGTACAATTGATATAGGTTGACATTTTGTTGGTACTATTCCATTCCCTCCTGACCTCCAGAGCAATTGAAAAGTTGCCCATTTATTGCATTGTTCCTTTGTAAGTTCTGCACTTTCCCCTCTAGCTGTTGTCAAGGTCATCCCTCTGTCCTTGGTGTTCTGCAGTTTCATTACCACGTGTCTGGTGCAGACTTGTTTCCTTTTATCCCCTTCAGAGTTTACTGTGCTTCCAGAGTCCGAGGATTTCATTAATTCTGGAAGTCTCTTGCTGTTATCTTTTCAGATATTGCCTCTCTTTGTTCTCTCTCTAGTCTTCTTCTGGTACTCACATTCTATCCTACATTTCTTAGAAACCCTCTTTCCTGTCTTCCATTTCTGTACTTGCTGCATGCGAAACAGCTCCTCAGATCTATCTTCTGGTTTACTAATTCTTCATTCAGCTGTGTCTAACCTGTCATTTTAACCTTCCCACCCATTTTAAAAGTATAACTATATTTTTCTATACATTTTTTTTGGCATGAACCAACTCATTAAATATAAAATAAACACACGTAAATGGCTTTTAAATCTCACTGACAGAAAGCTTGGCAAGTACTCTGAGATTCTAGAGGTCAGTGAAACTTCTGTGTCCAGACAGGAATCTTCCTCACATTCTGAGGGGCAGATTGGGACTCCTGACAAATGACAGTGTCCAAGTACCCCCTCCATCTGAGGATTGCTCTGCACTCCAGACAATGACAGGGTCTGCAGGAAGTATGGCCTTTGACACAGAATGGGTCACTAGGGAAATGGATGTTACAAAAGAGTTCGGAATTCAGGTCGAAGGCATTCACCTTGCCACTGATTACAAATCTCTAGGAACAGCCACCAAACCAACCTTGAGTTTCTCGCTGGTGCCTAACTATTGGCTGCCCTCAGAGACGATATTCACCTGGTTGCTTACATTTCTATGTAGGTCTATTTCCAACCTGCTATTCTCTTTTCTTAATGTTCTTTCAGAGGGTTCTTTTATGTCTTGAAGTATTTGGAGCATTTTTAAATGTTTAAATCCATTTTTAAGCATTTTAAACACTTCTTAGGTTGTTCTTGTATCTGAAATTCTTGGGGTACTAATCCTTCTTTGTTTTTAATCTAATGACTCAGGCATATCATGGGTCATTTCCTCATGTGTTCTGCAATTTTTGGCTATGAGGTTATGTTCATTGGAGCTTTTCCTGAAATGATCCCATGTGGCTAAGCTTCTCTCCAGAGCTGTTCTGCATTTTCTTCTGCCAGGTATCCTAGGATTAGCACCATTTCAGGACCAATTTTATGTTGATTTCTCAGCTTGATGATCTGAGGCATCGTATGTTTTGTATCCAAAAGCCTCTCGTGACACTGGGATTGTGATTCTCAGAGTAGGCTTCTTTACATTGTTCTCAGAATGTAAGCAGAGACAAGATTCCTTTGCTTCTCTCTGTGCCAAGGATATATATTTTTTTTCTTAGTCTACTGTTTTATTAAGGGTGCAGCTCTTTAGGGTACCAGCTTTGTGCAGAAATCCAACATCTTGTGCAGTTCCAAATTTCTTTCTTCATGTGAACCAAAGCCTCCTTCTCTATTCCCATGTGGACATTAAAATATAAACTCCAGGTTACAATAACTGAGACTTCTCCCTGCTCTAGGCAGCTGAAACATGAGACACTTAATGGTGCAGGGTTTTTTCTTATTTTTTGCACCTGGAGATTTTCCCTTGCTTTCATATTATCTGTTTAGCTATCTACTTCTTTTTAAAGCTAATGTTCTTATATGTTATTCAACACATCTGGGAGTATATAGCAGTAAGATCTTTATTTTATTTTGCCATCATTCTGGAACCTTCCTAGCTCTCTATTATCTTATTGAGCTAATTGTCATACATGGAAGAGACAGACATACTCTTTGGTCACCTGTTCCAGCAATCTGTCCAAAGCACGTACTGCCCAATTCTGCACTCATTCCTTTGCCCAGCAAAAACAAAACAAAACAAAACAAAAACAAAAAGAAACGATCAGCATGAAATGAGGGAACCTAAAGATGTTAGACCACACTAGTAGTTTCTTCAAGTCATGACAATGTGTCGTATTGACCCGTGAGCCCACAATTGAGGCATCTTGATATTTTGCCTTTGAAAGTAACCCATGGGCACTCTTGTCAAATCTTGTCTAATTATGCATAATGGACAGATTCAACTTCAGAAGATTATGTTTGCTTGCAGTACACCAGAAATGTAAGCTTGATACCTTTATTTTTTTGAAGTAAGAAAATACCAAAAAGGAAAATACTTGTTTTCACCGAGTTTGAAAATGGGTAACTGTAATTCAATAATATTTTGAAATGGTTTATTGACTCTGACTCTTACTTTATTAGTACTTTCTTCAAAGTTGCTGACAATGCTTTGCTCACATGACTTCAGTTTTTTTCTAACTGAGGGACGAGTTCGGAGCAAACAGCATTGCTCCCGTTTTGTTGAGACCAGGAGAGGCCACTTGGATTTATCCAAGTAGCAAAGATAGACCACCAGAAAAGCTGTGTTGAACCGACCCACCTCCCTTGCCTAAAGCAAAATTGCTTTTTCATGGAAGTACATTTTAGGACTATTCCCTCAAGTTTTATCAGTGGAATAGCCTTATGAAACTCACTACTGCCTTGAAATAGTGATATGGTTGAGACATTGGCTACTAATAACAGTCAATACCCCCAGCCCAGGATTAAAAGCATAGCTTTGGAGGCATTTGGACACCTCAGTTGTAATCCTGTGTCTTAACCTACTACTTGAGTGACCTGGGCAAGTCACTTTTAACCTCTCTGAGCTATCATTTTCTCACCTGCAAAAGAGGGGAAATAATGCCCATTATGATGAGACTGTGATAAGAATTAAACAGGCTACGGGTGCCTAGGTGGCTCAGTTGGTTAGGCGTCTGCCTTCAGCTCAGGTCATGATTTCAGGGTCCTGGGATTGGTCCCTGCATCAGGCTCCCTGCTTGGCGGGAAGCCTGCTTCTCTCTCTCCTTCCCACTTCTGCTCTCTCACTGTCTCTGTCTCTCTCTCAAATAAATAAATAAAATCTTTAAAAAAATTTAAATGGGATAATGCATGTAGGCATACCAAGTGACCCATGAATCTTGGCCATTATAAATTGGAAGTTCCTATGGGAAGCCCCACCTGAGAAATTTCTTTTAGAATATTACATTGGGGTAAGTTTTGCTTCCCTAAAGAACAGCAGTCTTCTCTCCTCTCAGGCAGTATGAACCATGAAACTAATAAGGCAAATCCGGAAGCAAGTTTATTATCTCCACTAGTTCGGCTCGCAGCCTGCAGATCTGGGCTCTGTGTTCTCCACGTTTGACTTTGTCTTCATCAGTCTCATATTCTCCCTTAGTCTGGCTTTGTTTGTTTTTCTTTTTCTCTCCCGTATTTTCTATTAATAATGAGGATAAAATGAAATATGAAAGTACCTAGCATGGAGTACATAGTAGATCATTCTTCCCTTTAAAATGTTTTTTCTGGGGCACCTGGGTGGCTCAGTCATTAAGCGTCTGCCTTCAGCTCAGGGCGTGATCCCGGTGTTCTGGGATCGAGCCCCACATCAGGCTCTTCTGCTGGGAGCCTGCTTCTTCTTCTCCCACTCCCCTTGCTTGTGTTCCCTCTCTAGCTGGCTGTCTCTATCTCTGTCAAATAAATAAATAAAATCTTTTTAAAAATAAATAAATAAATAAAATGTTTTTTCTTGGGGTGCCTGGGTGGCCCAGTTGGTTAAACACCGACTCTTGATTTCGGGCAAGGTCATAATCTCAGGGCTATGAGATTGAGCCCTATGTTCAGCTCCGTGCTGAGCATGGAACCTTCTCTCCCTCTCTCTCTGCCCCTCCATCCCATCCCTGCTTTCTCTCTCTAAAAAAAATAAAATAAAATGTTTTTTCTTTCTTCTTTCACCCTTTCTATATACTTCCTACACTTTCTCTGCTAAATGATATTTACCAATGATTTATTCTTCCCCTGTTTTGTGATGAAGTCCTAGTCATACTTCTAAAACCATCCTGTAATTTAATTGGTAAATAATAATCATTACTGTTATAACCCTGTTAAAAGTAGTTAATGGTGGAGCACCTGGGTGGCTCAGTCAGTTGAGCATCTGACCGTTGGTTTCGGCTTGGTCGTGATCTCAGGGTTGCAGTATGGAGCTCTGCATCGGGCCCTGCACTCAGTGTAGAGTCTGCTTGAGATTCTCTCTCTCCCTCTCCCTGTGCCCCTCCCCCCACTTGTGCGCTTGTCTCTCTTTCTCTCTCTCTCTCTCTCTCTCTCAAATAAATAAATAAATCTTAAAAATAAGGTAAATGGTGCCTGCAGCAGACATTAGGAGGCTGAAGAGACTGTGCCTACAACAAAAGGATGAGCAGACTGGAGTGAAAAGGAAGTGAGTCCCCACGTATTCGAGCTGTGGCCTTCACTAAGTCACTGCATCTCTCTGGGCCTGTTCCTGGCTCTGCAGAAGGAGGGAACAGTGCCCACCTCTCAGGATTGCTGTGTGGGTCTCAGTCAGTAGGACCATGTGGGTCCAAGGTTCTGGAAGCTGGATCACTTTATAATTGTTAATTTTTCTTATCATTGCTACTATTATTAGTAACAGAGCATCTTCAATTTTACAAAGACTGTCTGATGGCAAAGCCCAGAACGTTCTTTAATTTTATCAATATTTGGAATTTAAACATAGTTTTCCTATAGGTGTTCCAGGTTCTAGGACACGTTTCTGTTGGTATGGTTTCCTCGTATTAGTTCTTCAGAGGAATAGATGGTCTGGGATAATCATGTCCTTCTCTAGATGGTAAAAATAAATCCATTAGGAACGTCCATAACTGTGGCATGACTATTAAGACACACAAACATCCCAGCAACTTCTGAGTTGCTCACTGACACTTGCACAGGGCACTTTCTCTGACCTGTCCATTTAAGTTAATTGCCCTTTTATGTAGCCTCATTGCTCCATGTACCTCTTCTTCAAAGCCAGTGGGTAGTTGCAATTTACATCTCTTTGTAATTCTCTGATTAACGCCTATATTTTATGCTAGACTGTGAGCTCCATGAGGTCAGATCTGTTTTGTTTTGATTTGTTCCCCCATTAGGTCCTTAATACCTGGCAAAATACATGACATATATTGAATATTCACCGCATCTGTTGGATGGATGGACGGATGCATAGACAGACATTTAATCTCAGAGACAGTGGTGTTTGACATTATATATGCTGCCTCCAAATCTGCCTGCCAGTTGTCCTGGGAGTCCCCCACCAGCACTGTCGTGGGGCAAAATCCAGCACCAATGAGGAGAAACGTAGGAAGCCCTTGTCAGCTCAGTTTAAAGGGAATCCCCCTCTCAGTCTGCACTGGGGAAACCTGAAGTGAGCAGCCCCAGAAGTGATCCAACATAAAGCTTTGTAGAAAGAGCTCAAGCATGGGCCAGAAAAATCTTTACGGTCCCATGTCTTGGATTCTCTGATTCCATAAAACATGTTGCTTGTATGATGAATCCTTAACCAAGACATCACTGCCGTATCCCAGCCTAGGATACTATGGATAGAAGAAGCTCACCCTAACAGCCTATTTTGTCACTCTGTCCCTCAACCTCCCACTCACTATTTGTCAAGACATAATACTATTAATTAGACCCAGAGAGTCCCTCCTCAAAAACATTTGCAAAATAACTAAGTCGTTGGAAATTTATATAAATTTCTCTTTCCTATATTTTCTTCATAGTTAGACACTGAGTCTTAAAGTGATTAGCACATTCCATCCATTACTCACTAAATATAAGCTCTGCAGCATAACACAGTTATGGGTAATTCTACTTATAGTAATGGGATTGAGGCTAGATCTATAGCACACCCCTTGGTTGGGTGGCTATTACAAGAGATCGGTGACATGGTAAACCATAATATCTGAGTAATCCTCTGTTGTTTGAGGCGAGTGAGATCTGAAGTTCATTGAGGCCCAGACTCTAGATGCTTAATGATGCATTTTCGTTTGAGGCTTCTGAGCCAGGAACATAAGGCCCTCTTCTGTAATCCCCACCCACCCTGCAGCCTCCTCCCTTACCAGTTCTGTACTGTAGAAGGATGTAGACCTAGCCCAGCCACTCTGAACTACTCAGCTCTCCTCAATCTGTCCATGCACGTCCATGCTTCTGTCTGTGCCTTTGCAGAAATGACCCTTCCCTCGTACAGGGTCAGTCACTTCCTGTACGTGCTGTGACCAAAGCTGGCTTCCTGCTGTGATTACAACCTTCTCCCAGCAGATCATGCAGCCTCTGGACACCTCTTCACTGGATCATTTATCCCTGCAACATGCACTCAGCCACGCCGCATTGAAATAGAAGAGGAAAAAGATACAATGAATGCCCCCTGGCCAGTACTTGTGTCATTTTGCCCCCTAGATGCACCCCTTGGCCTTCACCTGCAAAAATCCTTATCATACTTTAAGATCTAAATCTAATCTCATCTCCCCGCCAATCTTTCTCACTGCTCAGTCATTTACAGTCCATGTCGTTCATTTAACATTTAGCACGAATAGCTTTGTCCTGTTGGTATCTTTTCATGTATAAATGTCTTAAGCCCCAAATAGATGGTAATCTAGCCCAATCCTTCTTTTTGTATTGTTTTGGGATACTTCTTCCCTCTACCACTGCCACTGAGTTGTGCATAGAAAAGCCACTCCATGAATATTTATGTATCGATCAAGCGATTCCTATTTTGTATCTCCCACAATGTCTGCCTCAGCACAGGATAAATAATTGCTGATCAATTGATTGAGTTGGAAGCGTAGCACTTCGCCTACCACAAGTCTTCTGGTTTGTAACCTGACTCATCCACCAAAGTGTCAACACGTTTGGGAAGCCGCCATGTAACAGTAGAGAGTTCAGTTAGCTCTGTTGACTTTGGCTTGGCACACTAAGCCAGGGAGGGAAATAAAACCTCTTCCAAATTTTCCACACAACCAAAAAGCACAGAGCTTTGGAAACCTGTGCAAAATGAGCCATTACTCCAAGTTTGTTAGAAGTGTATGAGGAAAGGGGCGCCTGGGTGGCGCAGTCGTTAAGCATCTGCCTTCGGCTCAGGGCGTGATCCCGGTGTTCTGGGATCGAGCCCCACATCAGGCTCCTCCGCTGGGAGCCTGCTTCTTCCTCTCCCACTCCCCCTGCTTGTGTTCCCTCTCTCGCTGGCTGTTTCTGTCAAATAAATAAATAAATAAATAAATCTTTAAAAAAAAAAGTGTATGAGGATGGCTTGGAAAATCATGGAATAGTTGAAGAGAATTGTTCAAATATGGTCAACCCTTGTTAGAGCTTTATGAGCAGGATATCGTAAAGCTTCATTAGTATAAAATACAGGGCCGCTTGGTAGCTAGGTTAGCGAAATCAAAGCAAGCCATTCGGGGAGAATGGAGACCCACCACGTTATACCCTTGCAACAGTCCTGCCACACGGATAGCAACGATTTGTTTTTAATATAAATGTGAGTTCCCAACTCCCATTTCTAGTAATAGTCAACTAGGTTATTTGGGCCAACCCTCCTCAAATTTTTTTATTTTAATAAAATGTACATAAAATTGACCTTTTTCACCATTTTTAAGTATACAGTTCTGTGGCAGTAGGCACGTTCACACTGTTGTGCGACCATCACCACCATCCATCTCCAGGTCTCTTTCACCTTCCAGACCCAAACTCTATCCCCATTCAACACTGACTCCTCCTCCTCCTTCCCCCAGCCCCTGGCATCCACCCTTCCACTTTCTGTCTCTGTGTTTCACAACTCTAGGGACCTTATAGAAGTGGAATTATATGTTTGACCTTTTGTGTCTGGCTTATTTCACTTAATATGATGCCCTCAAGTTTCCTCCGTGTTTTAGCATGTATCGTAGTAGAGATCCATTTTTACAGATGCGGAGTTGAAACCCCAATAATTCTTCTAAGGTCATTCAGATCTTTCTTTGTGGCCCAAAGTAGAGGCTCCATAATCTTCGGGTACGTAAATAATAATACTAATTGGTAACTATAAGCCTAAAATATGCTTAAAAACTTAACATGTATTATTTTCATGCAGTTTCTTCAAAAAAAACCCTATGAGTTCATTATTTGTATCTTGGAATGAGAACCCAGATCAGAGATTAAGAACTTGCCCAAGATCCTCTAGCTGGGAAGTTGTGGCACTGGTTAGTCTCTATCTTCTGCCTCTCCATAAGAGATTCTATTAGGTGATGTTCCCCAAAGCAATTATTTCCATATATGCATGCATGTAGAAACCAAGAACATCGGCCCCAGTCCCCCAGGAGGCACGAGCATGAACTCCTTCCTCCTGAGGAGCTTGGCATGAGACACTCATTGGGAGGTACCAGGAGAAGTTACCGGGATTGATGGGAATAAAACCCTGGGGGTGCTTTGAAACTTCCCTGAGGACTTGACAAGCGTTTGATGTGAAAAAGCATTTCTTGCCTGCAAAATGTGTGTCTCTGAGGAGCTCTTAAGTTGCCAACATGCGAGCTTACTGGGAGCTGAGCGGGGGGTGAGGGAGGCAGGTTTGAAAGCAACTCTACTCAAGCCGCACCCAGCAAGTTCCCTTTTCCCTGGCTCTGACTCTCTCTCCATCAAGGCCTGGATTGGAGTTGTCTTTCCCAAGGCAGTAACTGTCAGAGGAACCATCTGGTTTGGTTTCTTGTGACTGACTCCCAGGAACAGAAATCCCTCTGGGAAGAAATCATAACACAGCAGCAGCAGCAGTGAGAGGCAACTCTGATGCTGGCTAGCTAGGAACTGGGGGGAGGGCCCCGCTCCAAATGGCCCATCAGGGAGCATTGGGCCTGAGACCTACCATTCTGAGAATGAGAAAGGCAAGCCTCCTAGTTCTGGAGAATATGGGGTGGGGGGAGAAGGGAAAAGGGTAGTTTGTGGAGAGAGGCTAAAAGGTGTCCAGAGTGTCTGTTAGAACTGGAGGTCTACCTTCTACGGGAAGACTTTCTCAGTGGGCTCTGTCAAGCTGTAATCCAACCACATTAAGCCAACTCCCTTCTCTCTTGCTTTGATCACTAATATCATTAATTCATCTTGTGTCCATGCGTCAGCCTGTCTGGAAATTGCCCCAGGTCAGGGCCCCCTGCTCTTTCATTCCATTCAGGCTCACAAATGCTGCTGGCTGGCTGCCTCATTTCCTCCATGTGTGCATTTACTCTAGAAACTCATCTGTCCTCTGCACTAACTCTTGGAATGTTAGAGCCTGAAGGAGCCTCAGGCCCATTCAGTCTGGCCCTCTCACTGGGGAGGCCACACAGACATTTCTGGGGCTTGGACTGGGACCTGGGTCTCCTGCCTCCCATACCTTGTGTGTTCTCCACAGAAATGCTCACAGGGAAGCACCAGAGGGAAGAATTGTTTGCTGAAGGAGGATGTGAGGTGGGAGTGTGGCGTGGCTGACGTCATGGCAAGCACCAGCCCCATGATAGCCATGAGGGGAATGGTCCTCCACTTGGGCTCCTTCCTGGCGGCTGCAGGACCTTGGCGGACCACTGGTCCCCAGATGTGAGCTGGTTGGGTCGGGGTTCTGCTCACTTGCTTATCTCTGTCCAGCTCAGTGCCTGGAACATGCTGTTTGTGGAAGGAGTAAAGGAATCTATGAGTAGACCAGTGATAAGCCCTTGAAGCTGAAATGTTCTAAATCTCTCTTAAAAATTCAAGCTCCATCCAGTGACCTACTCATTTTAGCCAATACCCCAATGCAATGAAATTCCAACACCAAAAGGAATGTTTAGACTCTTTCTTCAAACTCACGATAATGAGATTTGCCCTCTCAAACTCAGTAATGGGTCTTCTCATTTATTTTGCTGATGAGTAGAAGCCATCCAGTACGTAAGAGAGAACTTTTGTTCACCTTAAAAACCACAATTGTTGATGTCATCTCTTCTCTCTTTCAGGGAAGTTTTCTCGCCCTGAAGGCTGTGCCCGCGTGAGTCTGGGGGCAGGCTATGGCAGCTTCCCACTGCCCAGCCCGCTGTGGGGGCACAGGAGCGGCAGCCGCACACGCACCCCCGTCCCATGCTCTCCCCGCAGCTCTCCTGATTCCCCACAGCTGCTTGGCTTTGCAGTCTGCCTTTTTAATGGCCCCTTAAGCAGGAAAGACCTTTATTAAAAAGCCTCCCTGTCCCAGGGCTTCACACTCTGCGTCCCAGTTATTCCTCATGTGGGCTTGTGCGCTCCGTTAGTCACAGGGCAGAGCTAGAAAAGAACACGGGCTTATTCTGTGTCTTCCTTGAGCAGGAGGATTAAAGACATTACCCTTCTCAATAGCTCGCAAGCACTATCACTTCTTAGGGGGAGTTGGGGTAGAAGGAAGAGGCTAGAGGTGGGACCTGAAGAGAGGAGGTGTGTGCTGGAGAGCTGAAGCATGGTACTTGATACTTGGGCTCTGAAACCAAACTGCCCAGGTTGTGTGTGTTTGTAACAAGGTAAAAATTAACCATTTTTAAAATGGGTGGCTCAGTGGCATTGAGTACTTTCTCAGGGCTGGGCAACCACACCACCTACCTAGTTCCGAAGCTTTTCCTTCACCCCGGAAGAAAACCTTGTACCCACTGTTCACCTTAAAATGGCCCGTTATCTTCCCAGCAAACAATGTATTTATTTGGGAATAGCAGAGAATAACAGTCTGGAATAAGCCAGCTGTGGCACAACCATAGGCAAGTCCCACAAACAAAAGAATATTTTTAATGGAGAAGAAGGAGGAGGTTGAGAGGGCTCGTTTTGGACAGAAGTCCTTTGGAGAGAAGCAAGAGTTCAGGGTGATAATGGTTCCTCATTGGCTGAGTTGCATGGGTGGTGGATCTCTTGAAGGAGATTTGATGTGAATCTTTCCCCATGGGGGCCTGTAACTGATGACTGTTTCCTATTGAGACACTTCTGTTGGAGTCTGTGGTTGACAATTCTTCCTGTAATTGACATTCAGCGGAAGGGCTCTCCCTTCTAGCCTCCCAGGCCCCTTTATTAATTTATTAAGCAGTTTCTACCCATACTCCCTACCCCCACCCTCTGGAAACCACCAGTCTGCTTTCTGTCTGTATGAATTTCCCTCTTCTGGATGTTTCATGTGGATGAAATGCAGTATGTGTTCTGTTGTGTCGGACTTCTTTCACTTAGCCTGCTTTTGGGGTTCATCCGCACTGTAGCGTGTGTCAGCACTTCATTCTTTTATTGACTGAATAATACTCCGTGGTGTGGATATACCATATTTTGTTTATCCATTCATCCACTGATGGCCATATCCCCTGTTCGGCTGTTATAAATGGAGCTGCTGTGAAAATTTTCAGACGAGTGTTTGTTTGAACACCTGCTTTCAGTTCTTTGGGGCATATGCCAAGCAGTGGAATGGCTGGGTCATAGGGTAAGTCTCTGTTTAACTCTTTGAGGAACCACCAAACTGTTCCCCACAGTGGCTGCACCATCTCCATGCCCATCAGATGGCCTGGTTTCAAATCCAGCCTGCCACTTAGTAGCTGTTTCCACTTGGGCGAGTAACTTTGCTCTCTGTGCCTCAGTTTCCTCATTTGTATAACCAGGACAGTAATGCTACGTACTCCGTGGGGTTTTGATGCTTACAGGAGTGAACACCTGCAAAGGGCTTAGAATGGCGCCCGGTATGCCGGAAGCACTACAGAAATGTTTGCTGCTGCTGCTGCCGAGCAATAGTGAGGGTTGTGGCAGATACAAGATTGAGAAGCTTTTTGACCAAAAAGGTCCACATTGGGTGATGTGAAAGAATCACAAGAGCTCTAATCTACATACTTGGAGTTGGGCACGGAGGGCATCCCTCCTTTGAGGGAATCCATCTTCACACCTACTCAGTGATAAACCATAAGGTCCCTCAGCTCCGGGACGCTTGAGGAGAGCCTTCTCCTCAAGGATGAGGAGACTCATGACCAACTTCCAGCTCCACTTCTTCCAGGTCTCCAGGAAGCGAAAGGAGGACAGGAGTGTGACCTAACAACCAAAAGCTCCAAAAAGAAGTCCCTAGAAAACAACAGGCTGCCTGGGTGCCTCAGTCAGTTAAACATCTGACTCTTGATTTTGGCTCAGGTCATGATCTCAAGGTCGTGGCATTGAGCCCCACATCAGGCTCCATGCTCAGCACAGAGGCCACTTCTCCCTCCTCCTCTGCTCCTCCCCCAGCTCCCATGTGCGTGCTCTCTCTCTCAAATAAATAAATCTTAAAAAAAAAAAAAAAGAGAGGAGTTCCTAGAAAACAAATAAAAGTCAGTCTTCTCTCTCTCACCAGTGATGTTAGGAAAAGGCAAAGCTGGTTGATTTTCAGTTGAATCTACTGAATTATCACCAAATATTCTGCCAATTTTATTTCTCTCAATTTATAAAATTAATCCATATGTTTATGATTCATTTACACCCCACTCATCGAAATGTTTTATAAAAGCTGTTTGAATCCCAGGAATCCTGATAGGGGCCTTCTCTGAAGCACATAGAAACAAGATGATAAATTTTTCCCATTCATCTTGGGTTGGAAATCTCAACTTGTCGAGTGGCCATATTACCAACTCTTCAGCTAAGTAAGAGATGCCAGAGAGAACCAACGAGAAGATGGACTAACAGTTGCCACAAGGATACTCTGGCCTCACACTCCTGTAGCATTTCATCACTTGCAGAGCCCTGTCACTTTCTGAATCAGACTCTGCAACAGTTTGGGCAGATTGGCGGAGTTAACGGTGTGCTCTTGCCTCTTTCAACAGAGAAGGAACAGAGGGCGGGAAGGGCGTGTCGTGGCCCGGAGGCACAGGAACCCGTGCTAGGACCCTGGGCTGCCGCCACCTTGTAAGGGGCCTGTGTCCCTTGCTCAGACAAGGCATTAGGAGGGCTGGCCCAGGCGGTCCCCTGCAGTGCGCGCAGCTTGGCCTGCCAGTGCTCACCCCCACACACACACAGGAAACCATCACACCCTTGCATGGTCGCCAAGTCACGGACTGCCTGGGCCCCCAGATCATGAGGCCGCACTTGTTCTCGTAAATGTTTGCCTCATCTTCAGGCATCTACAATTCCTCCGCCCTCTTTCTCCCTCCTTAATTCATTGCTCCTCCTCCAGAACCTTCCAGCTCTCAGAAACTCAGGGTGTTGCAGCATCCTTTCTTGATGACGTCAGGTTGAAAGAAAAGCCTGTCTTCCGTACCCAGGGGAGGCCAGCTGGGGGCTTCAGCAGCCACAGAAGGCCCAGTGCAGCTGGGCACAGTCGGGCGTATCTCTGCTTGGACAGTTTCTCAAGGACCCCAGCAGGGCAGGCCTTGCCCTCCCAGCAGCACCATGAGGCATGCCCAGTGTACCTGGTGCACACAGGCTCACCTGTGGAGAAAGCCTCTCGGAGCACATGCACGGAGCATCTGTACCAGGCGCTGTGGCTTTTCACATGTCTCTGTGAAGACTGAGTTCTGCAAAGTCCCCTCTACCTGGAACTTGGAAGCATGTCCATATGGCACAATTGTCTGTCTGCTTTCCACGGCCTGCAGGGGTGTGAAGAGAGTGATACCTCTCAACCTTCTAGACTGCTGTAGCCCCCGGGGCCAGTCCCGGCCTTGTGACCCCAGTGTGCCTTCTACACGTGATTGTTTTCTGTGCCATGAGAAAGGTGGAGGCATACTGGCCTTGATTCCTAACCCTCTCTGCTTATCAGAGTCTCCTGGGGAGCTGACAAAAAGTCCAGAAACCCAGAGTACACCCCCCCCCCCCCGCTGGACCACAAGTGCCAGGACTTGGCCCAGGAAAATCAGACTCATAAGAAACGCCCTTCCCAGGGGATTTGAATGCATCTGGGCCGATGGGAAGCAGCAGTCTTGATTATTCAAGTCAGTGTTCCCCTAACACTTCCCAAGAAGCCCGTAAGAGGTGCAGGCCGTTAGTGAGAGTGATGTCTCTGCACCACGTGGATCCCGTCCTCAGCTCCCCACGGGGGTTGATCTGGTCGAGGGCCGCCAGCACGGCTCCTGCAGGTGGCGGACACGCTTGTCCCTCACTCACCTGCCTTTCTCTTCCGTTCTCCAGGACGCACAAGACCAGCCACTGCTACCGCATCACCTACCGCCACATGGAGCGGACCCTGTCCCAGAAAGAGGTCAGGCACGTGCACCAGGCCGTGCAGGAGGCCGCCGTGCAGCTGCTGGGCGTCGAGGGCAGGTTTTGATCCCGCTGCCGGGACCAGGCCGCAGCCTCTTGGGGCTCCACGATTTGCGAGAGAGAAAAGGATATTGTTTGTGGACCGGGGCATCTGTCATGTTTTGATAAATGGGTCAGAGTTAGGACTTTCAGAAAATAAAGGATCGCTCTTGAGAAACTGTTGACATAGCATTTGTCTTTTATTTGGGGAAACGGGGGAAAAAGAAGCAATAATGTAAGAGTTCCCTCCTCTTCCTTTAAGAAACCCTTTGCCTGTTGGCGCTCAGTGTGGTTAATTGGTCCCTGGGTTCCATTAAAGTGTAAACACCAGGCGTGATTTCTTGCCTGACAGGCTCTTCCACCCTTCTAATGAGTGAAGCCACACAAAGGGACATCAGAAACTCCAGACACCAGAAGATTGTTTGAATCTGCTTCCATGCTTGCTTTCTTCTCTTCATTTTCTGCTTTGCAAAGGGCAGGCTTCAAACAGGGCACTAATGAAATGCCAGGGCCCCCCTCAAAAGTGAAGGCAATCACATGTCAGAGTGGGGCAGGATATTTCTTGCTTTTCATAAACGCATGGCTTGGAGCCAGGCCTCTGGCCCCAGGGCTTGGGCTTAGCTCCCTTCTGGCCCACCGGCGAGGGAATAAAGGAGCAAGAGCCGCCCCAGAGGCTGGGAGGCACACAGGGGCCCCAGAGGCTGGGAGGTGCACAGGGGCCCCATCCTTGAACCCCCACGAGTTTTATTGCCTGACAGAAGGCCCCTGCTTCTGGAGACGACCTTTAAGGAAGAATATGGGGCTTTGATGTCCCCCCCCCTTTCCATCCCAGGCACTTTGTAGTCTGCCTGCCTCGCTCCTGACCATTTTTAATAATCAAATTCCATCCCTGGCACGATGCTGGAGGCTGATGGAGGACTGCAAGGGCTGGGATAAATATTTGATGAGGGGTGGCCATTATCAGGCAGTGGCGTGGGGGTTGGGCAGCTGCTCTCAAAGGGAAGGAATGGGCTTTCATGTCATTTGACCTTGTTATTCATGTGTACTTTTCCTTTGGATTTTCAGTGAATTGAAGCAGTACCCCAACTCCCACACCCGGGGTGGAATCAAACTGCTGTCCAGGGTCCTGGGGGCCCCCGCGTGCAGTTCCTTAAGTGGGTAGATCTGGGTGGGAATGCACAGTATGATTCATAATGTCTCCTTCATAATGTCTCCTTGCTAGCAGACCATTTCTTCTCCAGCCTTGGGCTGCATTTCCAGAGGTCCTTTTTATCCCCAAGACCAATTAGGCATTGATTAATATTCTCCAATAAAACAAGTTAGGTGGGTACTACCCAGAAAATCAGGGTGTCCCCCCCCTCCGCCCCGGCCCACAACCATAGCAAAGAGTTGTCAGATCCTGTGCTTGTGCCCAACCCTCTCCTTGGGCCTGGAGGAGTGACATTCAGGAGGGTTCACAGAGGGCTCTCAACACGCTATATCGTTATCTAGATTTTACAAATGAGGCACTGCGGTCTAAAGAAGTCACAGGACTTGACCAGAAATGACACACGGGATGGCCGGCCTCACACTCAAGCCTCCCACCTCCAGATGAATAACTCCCATCTAAGCAGACATTGGTTGGCTGTAGGATCTGTGCTTCCCTCCGGCTTCTTGGGCCTTTGTTCCATTCGGAGAACTCCAGCTGCGTGGGCTCCACTCCAGTGGTCTGGCAATCACACCAAACTGGGCCTGCCCCCCCAGAGCCCAGGGAACATCCAGCTCTTGACTTTTCATGTGGTTCCCGCAGGAGAATACATAATGAGAAAGGAAATGATAAGAAAAGCAATTTCATCCGAAAGATGAATAGCACTTTGCCTCTCAAGAACAGACAGCTCTGTACAAAGTCGAGTGCGGGGACTAACACCAGCACCAGGAGCCTCTGGGATGCTGGGTTCCCTCCTTTTATAATAGGAGTAATCATGACACCTACCACAGAGGGCGCTCGTGAGGACCAACTGAGACATCTCATGTGCTATACTTGGCACAGAACCTGGAACCGAATGAGCCAGCAGTAAATGATACCTGCTGTGATCATTACTCAGGTGGAAAAAGGTGGAACTGTGGAATATTAGAACAGGAGCAGATCCTGGAGAGGGGAACCTGGGTGGCTCAGTCAGTTGGGCGTCCGACTCTTGGTCATGATCTTGGGGTCGTGAGATCGAGCCCCACGTTGGGCTCCATGCTCAGTGGGGAGTCTGCTTGGAATTCTTTCCCTCTCCCTGTGCCCAACCCCTGCTCTCTCTCACTCTTTCAAATAAATAAATCTTAGGAAAAGAAAAAAAGATCCCGGAGAGCAGCCATATCTCCCCCTAGATGACTGTTTATACGTGAGGACACCGGAGTCTGGAGGGGCAAGATGATTTACCCGAGGGCACAGCTAATTACCGTAGAGCTAGGCCTAGAACTAGGCTTTCCAGAGCCATCTTCCACAACACAGCACTGAATCTGTCATCTTGAGCGTATCTTTAGGTGTAAGCCCCACTAAAAGCCTTGACACTCATAAGGGTCAGGAAGACTCAGGCTAAGGTTGCAGCTGTGTCCTGGAGCTGAGGACAAAATGTCCTTCCAGCCCACGCACCACCTGTCTGTGTGATCAGGGCTCTCCAGATGCCAGCCAGACGGAGGTCAGCAGGCTCTGGCTACTGGTCATGGGGAAGGTCATGGGGAAGGTCATGGTGATAAATTCTGTGACCAACTGTGGCTTCGGGGGTGGAAACTCGTGGGCTCTGCAGCCATTCGTCCCTGTTCCTTGTCCCCTCCCTGCTTTTCCGTCTTTCAGCTGGGGGACCCACTGCTGACCTGATTTCCCTGTGCTGTACCCTGCAACGTGTTATTCCTGGAATCAGCCAGTCAACTCAACGCTGGCCCAACGCTCCCAGCCATTGGCTGGTGGTCTGGCAGACAAGAAACGAGAAAGGAAACCCTTCACCACTGGAGGTTGTTTTATTTTTTAATTTATTTTCATATATAAAGGAAATGAGTGAATTCAAAGAATATATGGCGGCCTCCAAATGCCCACGCTCTGACTCTGCTTACGGAGACACCCCAGTGGACACATCGTATCCTCCATTCTCAGGCCAGGAGTCAGCCAGTCTTCCCACTGACCACCATCACTCAAACAACACTTTCGGGCTACTAGCCAGGGCCACATGCCCCTCCCCATCTCAGGTCATATACATATTTTCGTGGTAGTGGGAGGGCATGTAAGTGACGGTGGGGTCGATGTGGCTAACATCGTGGTCTTCCAGATACAATGCTCCACCTTCATTCGGCCATTTAGAGTGGGGGCTGCTGTTCTGTGCGACAGATGGAGCCACCGAAAGAGAAACCAAGTCCAGCCCTCATGGAGTTTATATGCATCCTCTCATTCCATCCTCACAAGCCCCTGGGGCTCATCCTCTTATCATCTCATCTCCAAGGGCAAGATTAATCGTGTGCAGGGAGATGTTGCAAAGCCAGCAGCGCTGGAGAAGGTCCTTCTGACTTCCAGGCCTGTGCTCCTCACGTCGCCTCCCACTCCTCCCTGTGCACCTGCCCAGGCCCTGGGACAATGACAGGCAAGGCTGGGAATTCCTTCTGGACCCTGGCAGAGGCAACAGGCCACTGTTGTGGAGACAATGCCGGCAGGGGCTTCAGGCTTCAGGACAGCGACAGCAGCCACAGACAAGCCACAGGACCTCTCAGTGAGGTGCAAGGGTCTTTGATGTAGGCCCTTGGGACCAGCTATGGGTTCTATGTCAAAACTGCCAGAAGCCCCTTTTTATCCTCTGATGCTCAAGGCCTTCAATAGATTTACACTTGTAGCCGTAGCTACTTTCGGACAGTAAGTCAGATTCAAGGTCACTGTCAGAGCTGAAAAGGTCAGGTCCTGAGTGACAGAGGAGAACCCAAAACTGAACATTCTAGGACCCTGTGGGAGCAATCCATACTCCTGGGAGGGTGTCCCAGCACTGGGGGTGGGGCGGTGGGGCAGCAGGACAGGAGGTATTGTGGTTATTTCTGACCTCAAGGTCGCGTTGGCTCGAAGATTTCTGGGTGGCTTCAGTAGCCAGAAATGCCTTATTGCTTTAAAAGCAATCAACGGCAACCAAAAAACCAGTGCCCTATTCAAAGGCGAAGGTTCAACACAGATCTCCTGTGATGTTGACGTGACCGCCCTGCTCTGGTACTTTTTCTCTCCCATCCCTGAGCCCTGGGGCTGTTCCCAGGAGGAGAGTGGTGCAGGGATGCCCCACTGGGCACGGGGCCAAGCCCAAGGCTGGGGTCCAGGTCTAAACCCAGCTCTGCCCCAGATGGGTCACCTAGCATCCCTAAGGCTTATTTTCCTCCGCACGAAAATGGAAGTGACAATCGCTGCCCCTCTTCTTGCAGACTACGAATGAATGGCTCAGCAAGCAGTAAAAAGATTGCGTGTAAAACTCCTAAGTATTTCCTGTTAGCCTCATGACAGCAGTCTGTCTACTAAGGAGTTGAAAACATGAAGCCTAAGGCCAGGACCAGGGTCTTCTAGTCAGTGGCTAATAGAGCTGGAATTTAAGGCCACGTTTCCAGAAGACGAAAGCACACAGTCCTTCCACTGTGCCATGTGTCTGCCGAGCACAGAAGGAGGACGAGAACACTGAGACAGCACATTGCCCTGTGCAGCTGCAGCTATAAAATGGGGAGTGCCCTCCATAGTCTTCTGTCTCAAAATGAAGGCCAGTGTGTGTGTGTGTGTGCGTGTGTGCCCGCGCGCACATGTGCGCACGTTTCCCTGTGTGCATACAAGCCTTATAGAGGGCTCGGCATTCTCATGAATCAAACGTTGGAGGGGATGCCAGGCTACACTGAGTTAACAGCAGAAATCAAGGAAGGCACTTGAGATGGGTTACATGACAAGGATCGATCCCAAAAGAAAATCAGTGTGTTACACTCTAAAGCAGCACTTCCCAGCCCATGATCCCTGCCATGCCCTGAGCTCCTGGCAGGTCTGGCGCAGGACTCAGGGGCACCCGGGGCTGCGTGCACATCCTGGCTCGCCGGCACCTCGTCCTTCCCGGCCAAGAAAGGATTTCAGAATGCAAGTGTGTGAGCTTGACATTTTATAGAGGGAACTTTAAAGTCTATTTTTAACATCTTCTAACCTATCAAGAGTGAATTATTTGAAGTCATCTATACTTTATTAACAATAAGAAATAACTGGGATGTCCCAGCAACTCCACAGAGAAAGGCAAGTCTTTTCAACAATAATAGCTGGTTATTCGCATGAGAAAAAAAGAAAAGAATCTCAACCCCTACTTCACACTGCACACAAAAAATAATTCCAGATGGAGCATAGACCTAAATATGAAATCCAGAACTTGTAGGGCCTTAGGAGAAAACACACGGGACTATCTCTGTGACCTTGAATGGGCAAAGATTTCTTAGAAAAGACACAGAAGGAACTAGTAAAGAAAAAAATGACAAATTGGACTTTGTCAAGATTTAAAACTTCCGCTCCTTGAAACACATCATTAAGAAAACGAATAGGCAAACCGTAGATTAGGAGAAAATACTTACAACCTGTTTCACAAAGGACTTAGATCCTGAGGACACAAACGGTTCCCGCAATTCAACAATAATTTTTTTAAATCCTTTGAACAAAATGGGCGAAGCCTTGAACAAACACTTCACAAAGACAAGATTTATAAATGGCCAAGAAGATGAAGAGACGCTCAGCCCTACCACCCGTCAGGAAACGCGTTTCTGAAGTTACGGAGCAGACGGAACTGATCTACAGTGGCAAACGCAGATAGATCAGAGGTTGCCTGGGCCTGGGACGTGATTGACTGAAAGGGGCACACGGGGCGTTTTTAGGTGATGAAGTGTTCTGTGTCTTGAGAGGAGAGCAGTAACATGGACAAATGCATTTGTCACAACTCGTCAGACCATCCACTTGAAGACCTATGCCTTTCGTTGTATGTACATTACGGACGTACGATTACAAAGAGAAAAATTATCACGCTGCACCTCATGACCAAATGAACGCTACGGCTTGGAAGCAGAGGAAGCCTCAGATTCTGGAAGAGATGGGCAGAGAAGGCTCTAGAAGGACTCTGGGGGCAAGATGACCCCTGAGTCCACAGTGCAGCTGGGTGTGCAGCTATCTCTCTGCAGGAGGAGGGCAGCACGTGCAGGGGAGACCAGACGGGGTGGAGGAGCAATGGTGAAAGCCCAGGCCCACACAGGACGCAGATGATGGGGCCCTCGGTGTTGTCCTCAGAGCGGGGGTGCACGCGGGAGACTGGCCGGCGGACTCAGTGGCATAGAGCAGAGGGAAAGGAGGGGACCCGAGGGCTGTTGGTAGAGCCTCTGGTTTAGCCACGTAGGTGCTTTCCAAAGTCCTTGGGGCTGGAGCAGCACCGTGACAGGAGTCACGCTGCACCCCTGCTCTAGCTGGGGCTTGGAGCTTATAACAAAGCGCATCCCGTGTCCATCTTCCGCCCGGTGGGAATCACCCAGGGTAACAGGGAAGTCAGGCAGCTGGCCCGTGGCTTCCACATTCACACATCTGTCTCCCACCTGAGGGAGGCTCAGCGTGGCCCGGTTAAGAAATCAGACTCTAGTGACACTGTCCCTCCTGCCCTCAGGCCACCAGGCCTGACCACAGCCAGCGGCGCCCTCTCCCTGGGTCACCACCTGGGAGGAGCCAAAGGCCCCGCTGAGGGGTACAGATGCCTGTCTCAGCCATCAGAGGGGAGCGGTGGCTCTGCCGTGGAGTACCTAGGTGACCTTGAGGTGTTCCCGAGCCTCCTGACTCAGTTTCTCCATTTTACAAGTGGGAATACTAATCATGGGAAGCTCTTAGTTTTTAGCTCAATGAGCTATGACAGCTATATTAGTATTTTTCCTAAGCCCATGTTGGGAAAATGTTCTGGAATTAGATGGTGGTGATGGTTGCTCAACTATGTGAATATACTAAAATCCCCCGCAGCGTATGCTTCGGAAGGGTGAATTTTATGGTATGTGAATTATATCCCAATAAAACTGTTATTTTTTTTAAATGTTAAGAATGTTGACATGTAATAGTAATAAAATGTTATAAATTTGTATTTACCAGATGACCCAGCATTTGTATTCCTAAAGTATCTCCCGAGAGAAATAGAAAGAGGGGTCTTACTGAATTAGGGCTAATGTGGAAATGGGCAGAAGTGAGGTGCCTCCTGCAGAGCGGGCAGCCCTCTCTGTCTTCCACGCCTTCCCCAGGATCTGGCCACCGAGAAGCCCACCGGCCCCTCCAGCACAGGGCTTGGAGCAGATGCGACCACACTTCCGGAACAGGGCTGCAGTTTTCTGGTGCACGTGGACCTTGCAGCCTTCCGCCCCTCCTCAGGGCAGGAGGGGTAGCCCTTGACCTCCTCAGGAAGGCTCGGGGGTCCAGCTCCTTACTATGACATGTGGGGCTCCTGAAGCATGAGCGTCGCCCAGAAGCTGGTTAGGAATGCAGAGTCCCAGGCCCCTCTCCCAGACCCGCTAAATCAGAATCCACATTTAATAAGATCCCAGATGATCGGTGTGTTCTAGATCTCGAGAAGCTCTGGGCTACAGCAATGAGCTCCTTTCCGAGTGTGAAAGATTGAACTCATCATTAGGGCTTAACCAGGCCGCAAAGGGAATGAGGAAGAAAATTCCACCTCTCAGATCCTTGACGGCCCCTGTTATGAGTTGCACTGTATCTACCCAAAAAGGAGATGTGGAAGCCCTACCCCCCAGTTACCACAGAGTGTGACCTTATTTGGAGACAGGATCATTGGCGGTAGAATTCGTTAAGATGAGGTCATGCTGGGATAGAGTGGGCCCAATCTGGAGGCTCGGTGTCCCTATAGGAAGACGGCCACCTGAGAACAGAGACACACAGGGAGAACACCATGTGACATGTGACAATAGAGGCAGAGTTTGGAGTTACGTAACCCCAAGCCAAGGAACACCAAAGATGACCACCAAGCCACCAGAAACCGGGAAGAGGCAAGGGACGACTCTGGAGGCCACGTGACCTTGCCGACACCTTGACTGTGGGCTTCTGGTCTCTGGAACTGTGCGGGAGTAGATTTCTGGTGTTCAAGCTCCCCAGTCTGTGGTACTTAGCTAGGGCAGCCCTCGGAAGCTGATACAGGCCCCAAGACAGAGGGACCACCCCTCCTTCCCATCAGGACTCTGAAAAGAGGGTCGCCTCACGGCTGGCCCCCAACTCTGCCTGGGGAGGGAGCTAGTAAACTGGGGGCTGTGCTGTCTTTAGGTGGAGACAGGCCTTCAAGAGGAAGAGCAAGTTTTAAAAGCTCTTCACACGCTACGTGAGTCTTCTGGATCCTCCAAGAATCGGCCCTGCATTGGGGAGGACATAGCAAGAGTCTGACTGAGAGTCACTCACGGTCCAGGCGGCCTGTGGCTGGGTGTGCTTCTGGGTAGCCGCTGTCACCATGGCCCCAGCCACTGACTGCTTCCCTCCATGTGCCTGGGCGGAGGGAGTCCTGCCTGTTTCAAGGGGAGTCCAGGGGATCCCAAGTACCATCTTTCATCCGGTTTCATTTGCCCTCTCCTGCAGAGCCTTCGCTTCAGGCAGCTGGACAGAACTTGCTCCAACCCTGCTTCTCTTCCTTCTTTTTCTTTCTCCCCCCCCACCTCTTCCTCCCTCCCCCATCCACCTGCCCCCTGCCCAGCCCACCTAGAGAAGGCAGCTCTGGCCTGGATGAATCCAGCCCTAGATGCTGGGCGTGACACTGCGGGCCCTGCCAGAGGGGAGAGGTACATTGGCCTCTGCTCACCTGTTCAGCCCCTTTGATGAGGGAAATGGCGCCTGGTAAGTCACCGCTCCCTGGCGAGGGCAGCCACTAACTCTCCTGTCGCTGCACATTAATCACCTCCCTGTCCAGGCTGGGCACAGGCAGCAGGGCTCTTAATAGCACGGGGAGACCAGCTCCCTGAGCCTCTCTGTCCCTATACAGCTGAGCCACCCGCAGGACCCCAGAGGAGGGGGAGCTAAGCTGCGCTGGCCTCCCTGCGTCCCGCCCTGGGGCCGGCTGGCTCTGCTGCGGTCACGCTGTGCTGTTCCAGTCAGGGCCCAGGCCCCCAGGTGACCTGCCTTTTCTGGGCCAACCCCTCTGGCAGGCTCTGAATGGCGTTCGCTGGTGACTCCACTCAGACCAGGACAGTCTGTTCATTCCTGGAGTTTATGCTGTGTGGGGGCCTCAGGGCGTGAAAAATACTGTTTGCTAGGGCTGCGGAGAGCACAGTCTCACGATGAGGAAGGTAACGCAGGCGGTCACCGAAGTGGTCAGGAACCTGGGCTTCGGAATCAGGCAGATGCACGTTGAAGTGTGAGGTCCTTGAGCACAATGCCTCTTCGCCTCACGGAGCCGCAGCTGTGGGATGGGATGCTGACCGTTGTAAGGATTAAGTGACAGCGTGTGGGAAAGCAGCTAGCATTGGAGCTGGTGAGCAGACAATGAAAGAAAGACAGGAAATCTGGTTGTGGCTTCAGAGGGGGCCATAATCCCAACTGGAGGGATTGTGAGGTCTGGGAAGTTTCTGGAGAAGATGTGGCACTTGGAGGTGTCCCAAAAGTTCTGGACCCAAAGGAACCTTAACAATCATTTGTCCATGGGGGCGCCTGGGTGGTGCAGTCGTTAAGCGTCTGCCTTCGGCCCAGGGTGTGATCCCGGCGTTCTGGGATCGAGCCCCACATCAGGCTCCTCTGCTAGGAGCCTGTTTCTTCCTCTCCCACTCCCCAGCTTGTGTTCCCTCTCTCGCTGGCTATCTCTCTCTGTCAAATAAATAAATACAATCTTAAAAAAAAAAAAAAACAAACACAATCATTTGTCCAGTGGCCCCATTTTGGAGATGAATTGCTGAGGCCCAGAGAAGTCCAATGACTTGCTGTACTATCTGGATGATGTCAATGACTGGGTATCGGAATACCCAGTCTAGACTGGCTTACACAATTATCTGAGAGAATGAGAATCCCACAGGACACAGCTAATTCAGCGGTCTGCTGCCGTCACCGAGACCCCAGGCTCATGTTTGTGTTCTGCCAACTGCAGCGTATGGGCAATGTCTTCCCCTCATGGTTGCAATAGGTCTGCAAGAGCAGCAACCAACATGTCTCCACAGAACCCCCAACAGCAGGAATGAAGATGGCAAAGGGTCTTAGTTTCTCTGCACAAATTTCTTTTAATCACAGGGAACTTATTTCTTAGCCTTCCCTCAAGTCTCATTGACCAGGATTGGTTCACAGGCGCACACTCCAACATCGAGGCAACTGGGAAAGGAAGTATCTAGCATTTCCAGCCCCTATTGTAGGAAAAAGCCTCGACCAGAGAAAGAAAGGGGAGCAGGGAATGTTATTTTATAGGAAGCCAACAGTGTCTCCCAGACTGGCCCAATGTCATTCAGCTACTTGGCAACCAGAAACCAGTGGGGCTAGAATAGAGCCCATTTCTCTGATGCCAGGCCCAGGGTCACTTCTAGATCCGTCCTTTTGTAGTTGGCTGCCTCTTCGCTGAGCAGGGCCTTAAACATGGAGTGTGATGACAAACAGGGGGAAGGGCAGCTTGTCCCAGGCCAGGGGACTAGTTAAGCTGAAACTTGGGGTCCAAACTGAACAGAGTGTGTTTAGAGGCCAGGCCAGGCAGGGTGAGGCCATGGAGGTCAGCCTGGTTATGCTAGATGCCCACGCCACTCGCCTGAGAGCTCGGCGGGCTTCCCACGGGGCTCACCCCTAAGACCTTTCTGCCCACAAGGTGGCCAACATCCATTTGCGGATTAATCAGCCACAGACAGTGGTGTTTACAACATGAAAGATGGCCCTCCAGAGCTGACACTTTATGAAGTGTGTTTACTCACGGCCCGTGCCTTTTTTTTTTCTAGCGTTTTTAAGCTCTTTACAAATGTTCATTTATTTATGTCCATAACTCATGGTTAGGCAAATGGCAAATATTCTTTCCAGCGATGAGAGTATTCACTACCAAGACAAGTGGAGGGACTGGTTCCAACTCACACAGAAACCAGTGTTATGAGTCGTGGGGGCTTCCTGTATTTGTTGTCAGGGACAGTGGATATCACCAGAAATCAAACTGCTAAAACCTCGGTTGCTTTCTGAAAGCAATTGTGGTTGACCCACTGGAGGCAGCCAGGCCCAGGCAGGGGGACTGCATGTGACTCCTGATGGTAGGGCCCTGGTGTTAAGAAGGACGGTGAGAGACGCACTGGGGAGGGCAGGTGTCATGGCTGCTGGCCAAGAGCAGGAGAACATACTCATAATCTGGGAAGATGGCCAGGGAAGCAGGAGGGGATGGCCAGGAGGAGCTGGGCAGTGATCCCCATGGGAGATGGTTGAGAGGTGGAGAGGGTTGACAGAGAGCAGAGAAGGGGTTGACTGGGTGAGCAGAGAATGACAGGAAAAGGGCGGCATCCATCACAGACATGGAGGATACGGCAGTGGAGGGGTCTGGAGAGAAGAGATGGTGTCCTTTGCCTTCATGTTTTCTCAGTATAGGCTTTCTTGGCTCTGACCATGCTGAGATCCTGGGGGAGGCCAGGCTCTGGGTCTGGGTTCTCTGGGAGGCCAGACTGCTGTGGCATCTAGAAGAAATGAATTCTCTCACTCCTCATTGCCTCGTTCCCTCATGAGGGTCAGAACCAAGGTACCACAGCGAGCCACCTCTCATGGTAGAGAGGAAGAAACTGAGGGCCTCATGGGAGCCGTCACTTCCATGAGGCCTGGCTGCCAGTGGCAGAATGGAGGCCAGATCCAGAGCTCTGGGCCTGGTCTAGGACTTCCCTACTAGGCCAATGCTTTCATGGTTTATTTTTTCACCACCAAGAAACTCATTTGTGACTTTTCTCCCCAAGGACCCCATGTTTTAAGAGAGTTTCATCTACCAAACAACTGCATTTATCAAGTGATAATTTATTCATTTTCCCATTTTTTTAATTAATCAAAGATAGACATAACTGCCAGCCAGACTCTCTGATCAGCAGGAGATAACCCTTATTACCACCCTGGGTTCATTTAATTCATGCCAAAAGCAAAGAAACTTGACATTTTAGATAGCCTGAATAGCCTCATTGTGGGAGCGTGGAAGTTTTCCATTAAGCTCTGTGAAGTATTCAAAACAGCTCCTGGACCCCCACCACTGAATCATGGAGACCCTGGCCTCCAGGGATCCCTATCGGGAACCACTGAACCACATCATACAGGAAGTAAGACCCAGAGGGAATGTCACTGTCCCAGAGCCCTGCCACTACACCGTTAAAGGGTTTGTGGCCTGGATACAGCCCCTACCTACCAGCCAGGAGCCTCGGACAGACCACTCAATCTCCCTGAGCCTCAGTTTTCCCGTCAGTAAGGTGGGAATGAGGCCTTAGTCAGGGATCTTAGCTGCAAGCAACAGAAACAAACTCTGCTCTTCCCGAGCAGAAAAAGCGTGTTAAAAAGATGCTAAGATGCTTCTCAGTAAGTTAAACATAGGATTACCCTATGACCCAGCAATTCCAGTCCTTGGTACATTCCCCAAAGAACCGAGAACAGGTGTTCAAACAAACACAACAGCTCCGGTCACAACAGCCAAAAGTTGGAAACAACCCAAATGTCCATCAGTGGATGAATGGATGAACAGACTGGTGTCTATCCACACAACGGAATATTCTTCAGCCACAAGAAGAATGAAGTTCCAATAACATGCTAGAACACGGGTGAACCTTGAGAATACTGTGCTTACTGACAGAAGCCAGGCACAAAAGACCACGTAAGGACTCCATCCCTATGACGCATCCAGAGCAGGCAGACCCGGAGCGGCAGAATGCAGATTAGCGCTTGCCAGGGGCTGGGACGTGGACAGGGGAGGAGTGGAAAGTGGTTTTTCCACGCCCATTTCTTCTAGATAAAGCAATTCTAGAACTGGATGGTGGTGGTGGTTGCACAACATCGAGAAGTGCTTGATGCCTCTGAATTGTGCAATGGAAAATGCTTTGGCTGGTAAATTTTATATGGTGCCTATTTTACCGCAATGAGAAAAAAGTCCATGCAGAGGTGTGGCGGGAGTGGCAGAAGGTGCTGGGTGAATGGCAGAGGCGCTGGGAGCCACACCTCTGCCCTCACCTGAGTGAGGACACCACCGACACAGCTACACAGACACTGCCCCTTGCCCCGCTGCCCAGGGTCTCCGTCTCCTGCAGCCACTCTGGCCTCAGGCCCCGAGACTCCGGGCTGGTGCATCGGACTGGGGGTGCAGAGTCATGGCTCTCAAGGTGTGCGAGGCAGGCTGGGGCATGCGGTCTCTGGCATCTTCGCCTTGTCTTGTGGGAGTCAGGCCCGCCGAGACACGAAAGGGGGCCATTGTCCCAGACTCGGGAAGGCAGGTGAGAGGTGGTTAGAAGGACAAGTGCACGGAGCTCATGTCTACCTCAGAGGCACCAGAGAGCAGACAGAAAGAGCCTGGCATGTGGGGGATGCGCGACACCAGGAGAGAAGCAAGTCCCAAAGCAAATACTGCTCTTCAAAAGGTTTGTGGTGTAAGGCGACCTTTCCCTTCCCTCTTCATCCTTTTCTGAGCACTCTCTACCACCCCACCACCCACAAATTCATTATTCAGAGACAATGGTTCTTCACCTTTCCTATCTAGAGGTTTCTACCCTTTGAACAGGATGACAATAGCTGCTGGTCATTTATCTAGTGGACACTAATCCTTGCCGCTGGCTTTCTGTGATTTGCTTTGTGGTTTAACACAGGGGCCCGGCCACTTAAAAGCTGCCTAACAGTGAGACGGTGCCTGCGAGTGGGGCCTGCTGAGGGCAACCAGATGCTGGGTGAAAAATCGCTGCCTGCTGTTGGGGCCCAGTCCCCACCGCTTGGGTGGGGGAGATACGACACACGTGATGGAAAGTCTTGCCTCAAATCTCTAATACAGACTTTTCAAGAAAGAACTGGAAGCAAAAGAGACTGGTAGGATCAGAGTTAGGTTTTTAACTGTTTTTCTATTTGATATAATTTTAAGCTTCCAGAGAAATTGCAAAAATAGTGCAAGGAACTCCCTTATACCTTTACTCAGATTCACCCCTTTTTGTGTGGATCCCATTGGCTTGATCTTCTCCCTCCCCCACAATGCTCCATCTTGCTGTAAATACCCCCGCGGATATTTCTCAAGAACAGGGACAATCTGTTATGTAACCACAGCATAATTGTCCAGATCTGGAAATTCTACATGGATAAATATTATTGCCTAATCCTCAGTTCATATTCACAATTCATCAGTTGTACCCCTAATGTCCATTGAAGCTATTTGGGGATTCTCAAAATGTTGGTTTCTAGATTAATTCCACTGTGGTCAGAGAACATGCCCCCCCAAGAATTCAACCTTTTAACATTTCCTACATCATCTTCTTTTTAAAAAAATTTTAGTTCCAATATAGTTAATATACAGTGTTTACTAGTTTCATGTGTACAATGTAGTGATTCAACAATCCCATGTGTCACTCAGGGCTCATCACGGGAAGTGTGCTCTTACTCCCCTTCACCCATTCCACCCCCCCCCCCCGTCTTCCTGTTGGTAGCCATCAGTTTGTTCTCTACAGTTAAGAGTCTGTTTCCTGGTTTGTCTCTTCTCCCCCCCTATAATTGTTTGTTTTGTGTCTTAAATTCCACGTATGAGTGAAGTCATATGGTATTCATCTTTCTCTGACTTATTTCACTTAGCATTATACTCTTTAGCTCCATCCATGTCCTTGAAAATGGCAAGATTTCATTCTTTTTTATGACTAACATTTACATGTGTGTATGTATATTTGTGTGTGTGTGCGTGTAAGTGTGTGTGTGTGTAAGTGCGGGTATACCGTATACCACATTTTCTCTATCCATTCATCTATTAATAGACACTTGGGCTGCTTCCATAATTTGGCTATGGTAGATAATGCTGCTATAAACATGCGGATGCATATATCTTTTCAAATTAGTGTTTTCATATTCTTTGGGTAAATACCCAGAAGTGCAATTATTGGATCATACGGTAATTCTATTTTTAATTTTTTGAGGAACCTCCATACTTTTTTCCACAGCAGCTGTACCATCCTGCATCTTCTTTTATGGCCCCTCCCCTCGGCACTCCCCAGCCTCCTCCTCCCAGGTTCCCTGGACTCTCGTCCACACGCCTGCCTGCACAGTTCAGAGGGCAGCCGTGGAGCGTGGGGCAGTTTATATGCAGATGTTAGGTCTCCCATCACTGGCTCTCTCCTACCTGGCATCTCCCCCTTAGTTTTACAGCCGTTCAGGCAGCCCCTCTCCCAGCTCTGACCCCTCAAGGCCGTCAGGCTGAGTCTTCTGCTTTAGCTCCATCTGTTTCACCTGCCAACCAGGAGTGTCCAGGTGAGAGCCAGACAAACGCCCATTCTATGCACGGTCAGTGCCCTTCTGGTTTCTGCCTGTTCATATCCGCTCTCTAGCACCTTCACATAGTTGGGTTGTCTTTTTGTTTTAACGTTCTGTCCAGAGTTTATCCATCAGTACGCACACACACACTTAGGAATACATCTCATTTATGCCCCGTTCCATAATGTGTACTATCACTAAACAGAACAAACTTGACCCCAACATGATGACTTTCAATTTCAGTTGGCTTTCATCTGATTTACTCATTTACTTATCTGATGAAATTATTGAATCTTTGCTTAACATTACATGAAGAGGTCATTTGGGGACTTAATATAAATCACAAAAGAATTCAGTGAGGCAAAACTAAACACATATGAAATAAACCAGATACCATATGCTTAAACCTATGAATACTTCAACTAGTAATTCACTTATACCTAAATGTGCAAAGGAGGAAGCATTGCTGAAACATTTCAGCTTGTATTTTATAAAACAGTTTTAAAATATTTGACATAGTTTAGTAATATTCTAGAAAACAGTCTGCCTAGTTTGGATGGTATATTAGTTTTCTCAGGCTGCTATGACAGACTACCACAGGCTGAGTGGCTTAAATAACAGAAATATGTTCTCTCACAGCTCTGGAGGCCGGAAGCCCAAGATCAGGGTGTCAGGAGGGTTGGGTCCTTCTGTGGCCTCTCTCCTTGGCTTGGAGATGCCATCTTCTCCCTGGGTCCTTACACAGTCTTCCCTCTGTGTGTGTCTGTGTCCTGATCCCCCTCTTCTTATGAGGACACCAGTCAGATTGCATTAGGGCCCATCCCAGTGACCTCTTTTAACCTTGCTTACCTCTTTAAAGACCCTATCTCTAAATATGGTCAGGCACTAGAGGTTAGGACTCATATGAATTTGGCAGGGGCTGGGTGGGGGGGAGAGGACACAGTTCAGCCCATAACAAATGGACAGTCTCCTCAGTCTCCTGCCTTTGGTGTATTGACACATATTTTACCTCACAAAGAGTGAGGAATGGACTTGATCTTAAGAAGAGTGGGATCCAGGCCCAAGAAAGCCAGTCAGAGGCCCAGGAGACCCCAGAGTAGACTCCTCAATCCCCATGTCCTGGTCATACCTGTACCCCAAGGAGGAGAGAGATGGGAGTAGAACCTGACAGATGTGAAGCCTGGCCTTGAGATCACCTCAGTCCGTATCTCCCTGGACTGGCTCATTCTTAATTTGACCAGCATCTACTTTACTCTTTTTTCTAATTAAAAATATTAGCAATTCTGGATCTGGACTAATCAAATGACACAAAAGAACTTGTGATGACAAGACCCTATAGTCCATCATTTTAATCAGTCCTGGGCAAATATTCATAACTCAGTCGCCCTCCCTGTCTTCATCACACTTGCCTGGCAAAACCCCTCCCCTGGTTGTCTGCATCTCTCCACCTACTCTGCACACGTGCCCATGTGACTTCCTGTTCCTGAAGGAAAAGGCCAACCAACACAGACAAGCCTCACTCTAAATTCATGACCACAAACCCAGCACTGTTGAGGCTCCTACATGTTGTTGGTCAGCACACTTCTCCCTGTCCTAGACAACCATTCCATGCCTTCTATCTCCTGGGGCCCCACCCTCACCCCCTTCCTCCTATGTATACTCAGGAACTAACCTCAGTTCCCAATTCACTTGGGACATGGAAACAATCAGAAGAGAGCTCTTCAAGCTCCCACTGCCCTGTCCGCTCCCCATGCATATTCATGCCACATCCCCGCCCCCCGCCCCCTGCCAGTTGTGTAGACCAGTGTGCACACGTATCCCAAGAAAGCCTATGTTCCCTCTTGCCTCCTCAGGACTTCACTCAGGCCTTGTCCCCTCTGTCCTGTCGTCTGTTTACTAAGCCTAATGTAACCACATTTTGAAACCGCTTAAGCTAAGTGCGGGGAGGCCATGCTTTGAAGCCATGAGAGTTTCCTGAGGATCTCTCTCCCTGCTTCCGGTGGCGTATGCTGAGGAAGACTGAGCAGGGGATCCCAGAGACCAGACATACTAAAACAACCACTTTCAGCAAATATCTATTGCCTAAATAAAAAGCCTTATAGTTATAAGCTGAAAACAAAAAGAGAACTTTTTGTGCTCAATTTTATTCCTAGTGACTTTTTTCAATGGGAATAAAATACAGAAATTCTCTGCTGTTGGACCAAAGAGGTATCAAATTTTCCAAATATCACTTTGGGTGCATTTCAGCTTCTCAGAATGCATGGTTACAGTGGGCTATGGAGCAAGTTCATTTGCCCGCGGCCCACACAGTGTCAGTGTCCTTTGACCCCCTGGGACCCTCCCCCACACACACACACTTTGTGACACAGAATGTAAAGACATTCAGTCCTACTTTTAGGCTGACATAAAAGATAATGTATTTCTCTGCTACCAAGCAGCCTGTGTTTGGCTGTGGCAAGGTGAACGTACAGGAGCTGTTTGGAGCAGACAAGACCCTGGAACCCACCAGGAAGACTAGGCTCTTTGCTTTGTACACGGAGGTCACGTGGAGCAGGTGACCGAGGGCTCCTTTGAAAGTCAATTTCTTTTTTTATTATTCTTTAAATTTTAATTCATTAACATCCAGTGCAATATTGGTTTCTGGAGTAGAATTCAGTGATTCCTGACTTACATGCAACACCCAGTGCTCCTCACAAGTGCTCTCCTCGATACCATCACCCATCTAGCCCTTCCCCCACCCACATCCCCCCATCAACCCTCTTATGGCTTGTTCCCCTCTCTTCTCCCCCCCGCCATGTTCATCTGTTTTCTTTCTTAAATTCCACATATAAGTGAGATCATATGGTATTTGTCTTTCTCTGAGTGACTTACTTCTCTTAGCGTAATCCACTCTGTTCCACCCATGTCATCACAAATGGCAAGATTTCATGCTTTTTGATGGCTGAGTAATATTCCAGTGTGTGTGTGTGTGTGTGTGTGTGTGTGTGTGTGTGTGTGTGTGTGTATACACTGCATCTTCTTTATCCGTTCATCAGTTGATGGACATTTGGGCTCTCTCCATAGTTTGGCTATTGTTGATAATGCTGCTATAAGCATTGGGATGCCTGTGCCCCTTCATATCTGTATTTTTGTATCATTTGGGTAAATACCTAGTAGTGCAATTGCTATATGGTAAGGTAGTTCTATTTTTAACTTTTTGAAGACCCTCCATACTGCTCTCCAGAGTGACTGCACCAGTTTATTCCCACCAACAGTGCAAGAAGTTTCCTTTTTCTCCACATCCTCGTTAACACCTGTTGTTTCTTGTGTTGTTAATTTTAGCCATTCTGACAGGTGTGACGTGGTATCTCATCATGGGTTTGATTTGTATTTCCTTGAGAAGAGTGATGTTGAGCATCTTTTCATGTGTCTGTTAGCCGTCTGGATGTCTTCTTTGGAAAAGTGTCTATTCTTGTCTTCTGCCCATTTCCTAACTGGATTGATTGTTTGGGGGCATGGAGTTTGATAAATGCTATATAGATTTTGGATACTAGCCCTTTATCAGATATATCATTTGTGAATATCTTTTCCCATTCCATAGGCTGCCTTTGAGTTTTGTTGATTGTTTCCTTCTCTGTGCAGAAGCCTTTTATCTTGATGAAGTCCCTATAGTTCATTTTTGCTTTTGTTTCCCTCACCTCTGGAGACGTGTCTAGTAAGAATTTGCTGTAGCCGAGGTCTAGAAGGTTTCTGCCTGTTTTCTCCTCTAGGATTTTGATGGTTTCCTGTCTCACATTTAGGTCTGAAAATCAGTTTCGATACAAGGTTAAATTAAGTTATTTAACAAATTGTGGTTGAGAGTATATACATGCCAGTCACGGTCATAGGTATGTAAAGATGAAAGCAAACAAGAATGACATGGTCCTACCCTCATGGTGCTTACATTCTTTTGGGAAGGAAACATAAACAGACACAAAAGTCTGGAACAATGAGATGAGGCTGAGGAGAAGGGCTTAGGCCAATCTTACAGGGCTTTGTAGTCAGGTGAGGGGTCTGGATTCTAATCTCAGAGAAATGGGAAGTCCTTCGAAGGTCTGGACAGGAGAGTGCCATGATCTCATTTATCCTATAAGAATTTCGCTTTTGCTGCCTCGTGTAGAATGGATTGGAAGGGGCCAATGTGGAAGTGGGAGACCAGCTGGAGGTTGCAGTCACATGAGCTAGAGATCATGGTGACTGGGACCAGGGTAAGGAGAGAGGGAGGGAGAAGGCATTCAAGATGGATTGCCGGGATGCAAAGAACAGGAGGAGGAGTGGCATCAGGGATGGCACCTGGGTTTCATGTCTCCAGCAGCTGGGGGGCTGGTGGAGAATACTGGAAGTGCACACATTTGGGGCGTACGGGGGATGCCCAAGAAAAACTGCACGGAATAGACTTAAACAGGTGAGGAAGTCTTTATTCAAGAGTATCACACTAGTGGAGAGAGGTTAAATTCAACTCCAGTACAACAGGGTAGCAGCTACTTACAGCCGATAGACAAGGTGAGGGGGTCAGTTTGTGGAAAATTACCAAGAGGACCTTGGTTAGGTGTCAAGGGTGGGGGAATTCTTGCTAAATGGTTTGGCAGGCTTCTAGTTATTCTTGACTCACAAACCAAGGACAAAGGTAGTTGAGAAGAAGGCTCAGAGGAGCCTGACTACAATTTGGTCAAGGAGGGGTCCTAGTCAGTGGGAAGGACAAGGGGTTCTGTTTTGGCTGTCAGGTTTAGGATATCCAAGAAGAGATGTCAAGTGTGTAAATCTTGAGGTTGGAGGAGAGGTCTAGGCTGGTTGCGGAAATTTGATCAGTACTATAAAGATGATACTGGGAATCCACAACCCTCACCAAGCTCTCAGACCTGTGCTGTAAAGTCTGATTGTCCCGTCCCAGCTGGAACTTCTAAACCCTACATAGGATACTTAAGCACATTGCAGACATTCTAGTCTCCCCACTCCAGAGAGAGCAGGACCCAGTTATTCTCCTTCCTTGTACCCAGGGTCCGTATCACTTGACCACAGGTGAAGTCTTAATAAAGACTGGCCCCTTATAAAGATAATTCTCATGCTCCCCTAGTGTTGACTGAAAATATTTCTATTGCAATGACACTTAAATATGTGTAATTATAAGACTAAATATCAATGCTCTATGCTTACAGCTATTACACAGTGATCAACCCAGAGTAGATTGAAGAAATGAAAACAAAGCCCTGTATCTCTCCACCCGCAGCTGATCCCAGTTTAAGAAGCACTAGGGAGAGGAACTCTAACATCCTTTCTGTCCTAACGTGCAATGGTTTTCTGAGACTGCAGTGGGGAGACAGGGGCCATAATTGATGCAACAAGGATAAGAGGGTCAATTGGAAAATAGTTACCTAGAGATCCAAAGACTGCATGAGAGACAGCATGAAATAGAAGGATTAGATAAGAAAAATAAGCATTTTGCCTAAAGAAACAGAGACAAAACCAGGATAAGAAGAGCAGATTTATTGTTTGGGTGAAAAGAGATCCTGCAGATTTGAAAAAGTTCAACTTTAAACCTCCTTGACTCACTTGGCCCCATACCCAACAGATTTAGTTTAAAAAAAAAACTGATAAGAGGCCTTTTAAAATAACTATGATATTGGGGTGCCAACTGGGGCTCAGTCGCTTAAGTGTTAAACTCTTGATTTGGGCTCAGGGTCGTGAGATTGAGCCCTGCCTCAGGCTCCAGGATTCTCTCTTTTGTTCTCCCTCCCCGACCTCCTGCTCGAGCGCACACGTGTGCGCTCTCTTGCTGTCTCTAATAATAATGATGATGATAATGACAATAATAATAATAATAAAATAACTATGATATTGGTGTATGTTTGGAGTAGTTAAGGATGCTATTCATTCTATTCATTCCATTCTTAAGGCCACCTACCTAAGACAATAACAAATACTATTTTGTGCATTCCCTTCTAGTCCTCTGTCCTGTGCCTATTTTTTTTTCCCCTACTGCACGTATAACATTGTATTCTTTTAAAATTTAGGATTGTGAGATGCGTTTTTCTCTGTTGCCGGTTATAATTAGTTGACTGCATAATTGGGTATTTCTCGTCTATACTACAAGTTACATAATCCCCTTCCTACTATTTATATGTAAGCTACTGTCTATTTGTCCCCAGTATAAAAAATGCTGCAGGGAACATCTTCAGACATACAGCCTTTTCTATCTTGTGGATTAGTTCATTTAACCAGATTCTGGGTCAAAGTGTACTATTTTATACCAAAAAAAAATTTTTTTTCTGATGATCGAAACAGAGACTTGAGGATAGTGTAGGGAAAAAAGGCAGCTTTGCAACCCACACTAATGAGCAAATTTGAAAATCCTGAGGGAGAAGCAGGGGCTGTGTCACCAGGCAGAGATGGTCCTCTGAACACAGGGGTGTTTGGTGCTCATCTTTCTAAACCTTTCTTGATGCCTCCAGGCAAAGACGGCAAGAGCAATTCAGCGGCGCTCTGCTCAGATCCGCCAGGGGCAGGAGTTTCAGCCGCACAGGCGCTAGTTACCAAGGCGACCTCCACATGTCCCCTCTTTTCCAGGTTAACAGTTCTGCGTCTGCGCTGGATGGTTGGATAGAATTAGTTCAAAAAAGAGAGAAAAAAGAAAATGGCTTTAAAAGACAATTTAACTGTTCACCCGAAGAACCAGCACCAAGCACAACGCAGAGAACCTTCTGGTCCCATTCCTTTTCTGTAGGATTCATGGTTTGATCTTTTCTCTGAGGTGAATTTATTTCCATTTTTCTTTAATGAAATAGATCCACCAGCGTGTTCCGTTGCGTCTAATTACATACAGCCTGTGGAGTGGCAGATGTCTCCGCGACACCGGCTCACGGGGGCCCCGATGGGAAATGCACGGAGGCATAATAGGCTGACTATTATGGGCACGGAGAAACTAGGAACAAGGGGTCTCAAACTCACACGCCTGATCCCGGCGAGACCCCATTGCTGCCAGACTCGTGATTGTGGGGCTTCTCAGGGCCCGAGAACGTATTGCTCCGGCTGCTCACGGAAAGCTCTAAAGCCTCCACCACCCCGCTCCTTGCTGGATTTTCCATTCCCCACTGACTTCCCACGGCCCGAAAAGCCGGCCTCGCAGAGCCTGAGAGCCGGGTCACTAGGTGGTCACCACAGTCCTTGGATGTGAGTTTGCAAGACGGGAGTTCAGGGATGCGGCTTCTCCCAAGTGCATTGGCTGTATCTTGCAGCCACAAACCAGCAACGGCCTGCGTTGCAGCTTTGGGCAAACGACGCACAGAAACAGCAGGATTCACCCCTTAACAAGGTGTGGCAAGTGTGACTCGTAGCCCGCAGACCGAGCGGGCAGAAATATATATCGCTTCGCATTTTCTGTAAAGCGTGTCTAGTTCTGAACCTCCTGTCAGGCAGATAGAAAGTATAACTGGGCTTGTTCCCAGAGTTTCTCCCCTCCCCGGCTTGGGGGTCTAACAAAGTGCTGATTGGCCAGGGGCTGTCGCTCTGGCACTCGGGGGTCTGCACGCCCAGGTGCTGCTGACAGGCCCACGGACAGCGTCCGGCTGCTGCTGGTCCTATGCCATGCCGGCAGCAAAGAAACCCCATGGGTCTACCTATGGGCCTATCAAGCTAGACACCCCCTGTGACTCTTTGCCTTCTGGGGTCTGTTCTCCTCTCTGAGAGGCAAGCCTGGGTTTGCAGGTGGCAGAAATGGCAGGAGCATTTCTTTTAAGTCTGGGTAATTCTTTCCTCCTTTCGGTTTCTTCAAGGTGCTCTGAATTCCCTTTCCCCAAGTAATTAGGGTTTCCTACAAAATAAAAAAGCCAGAAGTGAGTGACTCTGGTAGTAGACCCTGCCCCATGCTTCCCCTACAGCAGTAAGCACACCAGCTGCTGGTTTGCTCAAAGTGGGGACAGAAGAGGTGGACCCTGGAGCACTGCTCCCCTCCTTCTCCCCCAAGATCTCAAAACAGACTCCAGCACATTAGCCTCCATGCAAATCCTTATGTCCTCGTAAAGAAAATGTACTTCTCCTCTGCGTGTTCCGCCCTTTCTCAGTAAGATGGGGTCTGTGTCTCTTTCACAAATCGAGTGAGTCCCGTATTGGCAACTTCTGCCGCGTAGCACCTGGCTGTGTAGGTGACACTTTCTCCAGCCGCCCTGGGGATGGCGAGGGGGGTGTGGACACTGGGTGGGATTTCGACTCTTGGAGCAGATGGCCGAGACTCAGTTAAGGGACAGAAGGAGAGGCAGGCATGCCACCTGGCAGTGGACCCAGCTGGGAGCAGAGGGACCTCCGGTGTGACAGCTCCGGTGTTACTCTGTGTCCACCCGAAACCGAGGGGCCTGAAGCCAGGGGTGGAGCTTGTCTCCGAGGAGGAGGGGTGCACGATGGGAGGTATGGCTGAACAGTCAGGAAGAAGTTGGTTATACTGGTCCCCTGTCCCCGAATTACGCCAGGCTTTTCAGGGATTATCCTGATACTGGGAACAGCCACGGGCCACCTGTGACCACAGGCATCCGTGTTAAAGTTTCAAACCAAGCCCAGTGATTTATAAAAATAAAATACATTGTAACCAAGTTTGGGTTTAATTCCAAAATCCATATCTTCTGCCAATTTTATGATATGAACAGACACTTTTCCAATGAAGACATAAAAATGGCTAACAGACACATGAAAAATGTTCAAAATCATTAGCCATCAGGGAAATTCAAATCAAAACCACACTAAGATACCAACTTACGTCAGTTAGAATGGCAAAAATTGACAAGGCAAGAAACAGCAAATGTTGGAGAGGATGTGGAGAAAGGGGATCCCTCCTACATTGTTGGTGGGAATGCAAGTTGGTACAGCCACTCTGGAAAACAGTGTGGAGCTCCCTTAAAAAGTTAAAAATTGAGCTACCCTATGATCCAGCCATTGCACTACTGGGTATTTACCCCAAAGATACAGATGTAGTGAAGAGAAGGGCCATATGCACCCCAATGTTCACAGCAGCATTGTCCACAATAGCTAAATCGTGGAAGGAGCCGAGATGCCCTTCAACAGATGACTGGATTAAGAAGTTGTGGTCCATATATACAATGGAATAGTACTCAGCTATCAGAAAGAACGAGTTCTCAACATTTGCTGCAACATGGACGGCACTGGAGGAGATGATGCTAAGTGAAATAAGTCAAGCAGAGAAAGACAATTATCATATGATTTCTCTCATCTATGGAACATAAGAACTAGGAAGACTGGTAGGAGAAGAAAGGGATAAAGAAGGGGGGGTAAACAGAAGGGGGAATGAAACATGAGAGACTGTGGACTCTGAGAAACAAACTGAGGGCTTCAGAGGGGAGGGGGTGGGGGAATGGGATAGGCTGGTGATGGGTAGTAAGGAGGGCACGTATTGCATGGTGCACTGGGTGTTATACGCAACTAACGAATCATCAAACTTTACATCAAAAAATAAATAAATAAATAAAAATTAAAAATTAAAAAAAAAATCCAAAATCCAAAGATGGTTTAACATGAAAAAAACCTGTGAAGATAATGCATCACATGGAAATGTGAGAGAAGACTTGTTCTAGAATGTTCATAGCAGCATTCTTTGAATTAAAAAACAAAAACAAAACTGGAGTAGTTTAAAATGTTCATCACTAGAACAATGGATACGTGGATTGTGATATATTCGTATAAGAAAGCACTAGGCAGCAGTGAAAATGCATGAGCCAGTGTTCTATATATTAACATTCATGAAGCTAAAAAATGTAATGTCGAGTCAGAAGAGCAAGCTGCATAAGAATACATATATCGAGATTCATTTACAACAAATGTAAAACATGGAAAAGAAAAAACAATAGTGTGGGGGCGCCTGGGTGGCACAGCGGTTAAGCGTCTGCCTTCGGCTCAGGGCGTGATCCCAGCGTTCTGGGATCGAGCCCCACATCAGGCTCCTCCGCTGGGAGCCTGCTTCTTCCTCTCCTACTCCCCCTGCCTGTGTTCCTCTCTCGCTGGCTGTCTCTCTCTCTGTCAAATAAATAAATAAAATCTTAAAAAAAAAAAAAACCAATAGTTGTAACAGGTAGGGACGCATGCATAGGTAGTAGCAGTGTAAAGAAAAGCATGGTGATGCTAAGGTCTGACTTCATGGAATTGTTCTCCTGTGTGTGTGGAGGAACCGCATGGAGCCAGGGACTGGTGTTCCGAGAGTTTCAGATGTACGGGTACTGTTTTATTTCCCTAATCAGATGGCAGATGCACAGAGGTTCATCGAATTATTCTGTAGACATTGTGTATGTCTTAAATATTTCACAGTATTTTCAAATAAATTTTGAATTAGTCATGAAATGAAAAGCAAAAGGAAGCAATATAAGGGGACCTACTATCTGAATTAACCTTTGATCTTAGAAGAAGAATCAGTAAGAATCGTGGTAGAAAGGAGAATGCCATCTTAGGGCAGTTAGGGCTGAGCATACACCTTAGACTTCAGGGGAAAAGAAAGAATATATCAAAGTATGTAAGAATAGATATATAAGAGTATATTAAAATATATTAAAAAGAAAGAATACATAAAAAATTACACTGACAGAGAATCAAATTTAAACTCTGAATAGTCAAGTCCCAGGGGAGTAAACACCAGCCAGCCAGCGCACATGCAGTCCCTCCCAAGACCACGAAAGGAGAGGGTCTGTCACCTGAAGACGTCCCTATTGACCCCAGGGGAATCCCGACCTACTGCAGATTTTACAAGGCCCTTTCCAGAAGATGGAGGAAGGGGCATTGTCAAAAGAGATAAATGAGAGGCAGAAACTATAGGGGGAGAAGCCCAGAGGAAGCCGACAATTGGAAAAAGCTGGAGACCCAGGCGTCCCCGCAGAGCAGACAGACACAGTGAAGCCCCAGGCACCTGCTCACGGATGCCAAGGGGTTTCATTGCTTCCCGTGGGGCCCGGGGAGCAACTCCAGCAGGACAGGGAGCAGAGACCTCAGGAGGCCTTCACAGTCCGGCCAGAGGAAGCACCGGCCAAGGAACAGCTTTCAGGGGATTCAGACATAAGGTCGGACAAGTGAGTCAGAGATACAGATCACAGATCCCTGCCATCACCATAACTGGGAGCTAGGAGGCGGGCTAGGAAGCTGGTGGCTGGTAAGTGCCATTGTGTTTCAAAAAAGGGGCGGGGAGGATTTCAGAAAACCTGGAGCAATTTCCTACAGAACCCATCCTCCCTCGGCCTTTTCGTTTTGTTCTTCTTTTAAATAGGCTCTATTTTTAGAGCGGTTTTAGGTTCACAGCACAGTTGAGAGGGGGGCCCAGATTCCCCGCACATGCACAGACTTCCCCACCATCAGCATCCCCCACCAGAGCGGGACCTTTGTTACAATTGACGAATCTACATTGGCACATGAAAGCTACCCGAAGTCCCTGGTTTACCTGAGGTTAGCGTTCACTCTTGGAGTTGTACGTTCTGTGGGTTTCCACAAACTGCCATCATTGAAGTATCATACAGAGTATTTTCAGCACCCTAAAACTTCTCTGTCCTCCGCCTGTTCATCCCAATCTTTTTACTGTCCCCATAGTCTTCCTTTTTCAGGATGTCGTAGAGTTGGACTCATACAGTATGGCTTCTTTCACCGAGTGATACGCATTTAGGTTTCCTTCATGTCTTTTTTGTGGCTTGATAGCTCATTTCTTTTTAGCACTGAATAATATCCATTGTCTGCATGTATCAGAGTTCATTTCTGCACTGAGTTACTAAAGGACGTCTTGGCTGCTTCCAAGTCTTGGCACTTAGGAAGAAAGCTGCTATAAACATCCCTGTGCAGATCTGTGTATGGACAAAAGTTGTGTATGGACATAATATATCCTTTGGATATATTAAGGTTTCCCCCTTTTTCCCCTCTCCTTTCTCTGTTCTCTTTTCCTTCTTCCTTCTTCCTACCCTCCCTCCTTTTATTAGCACCTCCTGGAGCTAGAGAACCACAGGGACTGACCGTGCCCCCCTGTGCTTTCCTCTTGCTGCCTTGCATAGTTCGTTGGATTCCATACAGCACTTCTTGACTTCCTAATTGCTCTTCATACCCCAGTGTCTAGCACAGTTCCAGTCATGAGATACTGTTTCAGAGTATGTTTGTTAAATGAATGAATGAATGAATGAATGAATGAATGAATGAATGAACAACCCTTCAAGGGATAATGCCGCCCATGCTCCCTGAGGTTCATGATTAGGAGACTCATGAACAGGACTGAGACCAGCCTTCTTTCACCTACAGAGCCTTGTCGAGGTGCTTGGCTGTGGGGAGCTGGAGGCTGCAACTGTGTAAAGGGTTTACTGCCAAGGAATGCAAGCCACTGCATAGGACAGATCCAGTGGAGGCCTCCCAGGCTTTTGGAGCACATGGCCCAGGAGTGGAATTTCATCCTGGACGCCACAAACAGATCTCAGCTGAGGGCACACAACTTCAGAAAGACAGAAAGGATGGCAGTGTGGGGACCAGGTTGGAGGCAATGCTGGAGACCTGAGACCACACAGGCAGCGGCCAAAACTCAGGCAAGCGATGGGGTCCAAAGGAGGCTGGCACCGTGACCGCGAGAGGTGGGAACAGACTGGAGAGATGCTTTAGGGGGCAGGGCTGCGGGCTTGGTGGCTGAGCCACGTGGAGAAACAGTGAGAGGCATGACATGGTGTTGGCTTGAGCAGCATGCTGCGTTGGGGTGGATGGTATTGAGTCAGTTCTGGACATTCTAAACTGTAGCGGTCTGCAGGATGTTTACACAGTGTGGTTAATTTTTTTGTGTAGGGTCAACTTGACTGGGCCACGGGGTACCCCGGATTTTGGGTCAAACATCATTCTGAGTGGCCTGTGAGGGTGTTTCTGGACGAGATTAACATGTGATGTAATAGACTGAGTAAATAGATTGCCCTCCCTACTGTGGGTTGGCTTCATCCAATCCGCTAAAGACATGAATAGAACAGAAAGACTGAATAAGAGGGAACTTTGCCTGATTGACTGATTGAGCTGGGGCATGGGTGTTTTCCTTCCCTCCAAGCAAAAAAATCCCACCACTGGCTCTCCTGCTTCTAGCTTGTCGACCATAGATCTTGGGACTTCTCCACTGTAATTATTGTGTGAACCAACTCATTATAATATAGCCCTTTATACACACACACACACACACACACACACACACACACTCTTACACACACTCACACACAAGGTGGAGTGGTGGGCAGACCAAGGGCACACCAGGCAGAGGGATGGACATATGCAAAGGCCAAGAGGCCAGGGAGGAGCCTTGCATTTTGGAGGAATTGGAGCCAGGGAAGACGGCCAAGATATGATTGGAGGGGTGGGTAGAGGTGGGACCAACCATGCAGGGTTGCAGGGCCTGCCGTAGAACCTGCACTTAATGTCCCCCCTTAAATGGTAACAGAGTAATAAAAGGTGATGGTGATGGTGGGATGTCTCCATGGATGGCCACAGAAGAATACTCTTTCTGGTTTTCTATCCAGAAAGGGAGTTATCCTGGATAGAGTTTGTATTTTTTACATGTTAACATTATTACGTTTTCTTGGATAGCCAGCGCTCAAGGCCGACCTCTGCCCCAGTGGGTCCTCAGGAACTTGAGTGTATTAACTGTCTTTCATTTTCTATATTCTGACACTTTAACATCTTCAGGACTTGCTGACCCTGCAGGGATTGCCCCTCCCAGGGTTAGCTAATTCCTAGAGATAGCAATATCTGCTTCAGAGTTCACCTTTCAAATGCAAACCAACAAATCCGGGAACACCCCAACCACATCCTCTGCGGGGCCTTTCACACTGCCGGCTGCTGCCCACCTACTCACCCCCGAGCCAGGTACCAGACAACTAGGGACAGCCCTTATGTCCCAGAGCCCACTGGATGATTTAGAATAGCCAATCCCAAGCCTGCCTACCTTGCTTTGCCGGTTCCAACAACCCAAGGAAACCACAATAAAGACTGTGGCCCATGTTTTTCTCCCCCTAGTTCTGTTTTCTGACCAACCCTGGTTCTTCCCGTGTGGCCCTGTGTGGGGGGCAGTGCCTCCTGTGAATATTACAGACTTGCTTCTTCACGACAGTCATCTTCATGTCTGTGTGTCTAATCACACCCGATTAAAGAGAATCCTGGGTCCCCTTCAAACATAGGATAAACTCTCGCTGTCCATCCATTCAGCAGGAGACCACATCTGGCTCATGCCCCGGTCTCTTCTCAAACCTTCTTAGAGATAAATGCAGGGCTGGATGTGTAGTAAGAGCTCAAGAAATGTGGCTGAATGAACTCCTCTGCCCTCCTCACCCAGCCTTCCTCTGGGGTCCATCCTTCTGGCGGTCTGTGTGTCCATCTGTGATGTGGGACGCCAGCAGCAATGGCGGTAACTAACACACCAGGTTGCTGTCTTTCTCCGAGGCAGCGTCAGGGCTCTGCTTGCTAAGATTGAAGGCAAGGAGGGTGATGGGTGAGCAGAGAACAAGGCTGAGACACAGGAAGGGGATGGGAAGGGCTTTTCAAGGAGTGATCAGGTGGCTGGGGACATCCCAAGGAATGGGCAGGAAGGCTGCCTTCGGAAACTCTCCTGCTCAGATTTCCAAAGGCAACACATCTGGGTTCTATCTCTTCAACTGCTGCAGCATGATGCCCTCCACCTGGGTGGGAGGGAGATGATTCGGGGCCAGATGGGTCCACTGGAGAGGTACTCACCTGGCCTCTGCTCCTCCCCTCTGCCTCTGCCTCATGCAGGTTAAATCAGATCAAGACAGCCACGAAGGGTACTCTTGTTGGGGCAAACATACTACAGAAGGGCAAGATGGGGTCAGAACCAGAAGTGCCCTCTCTTTTGCTGGGTGGCATGAATAACCAAATGCAAATGGCTTCTTTTCCAACCAACAAAGAGAGAGATTCCTGCTTTGTGTTCCCCTGGATGTTGCAGAGTCTAAAACATCTCTACTCCGGCCATGCACCCCCATAGCACTGGGGTTCAGGCAGAAAGGCTACAGGAGAGGAAGGAGGTGCTCCTGCTTCTACTGTCCATGAGTCAGAGCGCACCCAGCCCCCACCTAGAAACCTGGGTCTTCACCTGGCCGAAGCTGGGGGGGGGGGTCCTTTACCTTTGCCACATAGACCCAAGTTCCTCCTTCTGTTCACGTTCTCTCTCTGTCTTCAGACAGACAGACACAGAATCTGATTACTAGATGGGATAACAGAGATTGATTCATTCACTCCCTCTGACATTCATTCATTCATCCTTTCAACGTATTCATTCATCGATCACTATAATAAAAAAGTCAAGGAAAAGTGGCTTGCTACCTCAGGAAGTTTCCTTAATTTTCTAGCTTTTTCCACTCATCTGCTTAAAAAAATACATTAATAGCCACAAGAAGATCTATATAAATTATCTGGCATTTGGTAGATGCCCCGTGAACGTTCTTATTAATACTGGTACTTGTATGCCAGACCCAGAAATACATAAGTGGATTAACCCCACACTTGTTCTCGGGAAGCTTACATTCTGTTAAGTCTTGTGTTTCTCTCCAGCAGAAGTCATGGGAAAAGACATGTCTTAGAGAGGCACCATGGGAAGTGGCCGGACTCCAGCGCTCCTGGGGCTGCCCAGCCATAGTTGCTGCCCGAGGACTGGCCAGACAAAGCACCCAGGTTCTGAAAGCACTCGGCCCCGGGTGAGTGGGGGCTGAGCCCTGCCCTGGGGATGACTGGCCTTCTGCCTCTCCCCAGCTCAGCCCAACCTGGTCAGGCTTCAGTGCCTCCTAGGCAGCACCCCCAGCTCTCCCACCCTGTGGAGACATGGGCTTGCATGACAGGGTAGGGGGTCGGGGGAGAGCAATGACCTTGGTTGCCGGAGCCTGCAGAGAGAGGACACTAACGCGTGTCAGGGGGACGCTGGAAGCACGTCTGGAAGCCCACGGAACTGAGAGAGGCAAGGATGGAGGCAGCACTGCTTGCCGTGCTCTAAATGAGCAAATGTTTGGGAGCGAGGGTGCCAGAACGAAACTGCCTGTGCTGTTGTCCCAGCCCCTTTTCAGCTCAAGTCACACATGCGCTAAGAGGCTTTTGGCTCCAGGCGGCTGGTAGACATCACTGACAGATTTGGGATCTGATAAGAGACTGTTGATTTCATTTGTGTGTGCAATGTCGGAGATGAATTTTAACAGTTAAAACGGGGAAAGGAAAAAAAAGAAAAAAGAAAAAGCCCAAGAACATTGCCAGGCTTGCAACACTGGCTGTTTCTTCTATCGGATTTCTTGAAACTGCGAACTCCACGAGTCAGAGGGGTCTATTTATAAGGGCACTGTTGTCGTGTGCCTTCTGGGGGAGCCAAGGGGTATTCATAGAGCAGAAGCAAAGGGGGCTGCCTGTGGGGATGGCTGGTCGTCTGGGGCTGTGAGCGCCACACCCCCCCAGGCCCCTCTTTCTTCCTGCAGATACGGTAAGTCTCCTGGGCAGGCCAGGGGCTGTCCGGGCCAGCACGGCTCCCTTCCGAGGGCAGCAGCCTCAGGCAACTCCTTAGGGCCTGCGCCACCATGGGATTCTAGCAAAATGGCTCGACTCCAGAACCAGGGTTTTAAAAATTATTAATTAAAGTCCTTTGCAAAAGAAACACCCACCGAAAAACAAGGTTCCCTTTCTCAGGAAACTCCAACGAGAAATTAATTTTTTTTTTTAATTTAACATCAAAGGATTCGTTGTTTTGGAAGCCGCTATGACGGGCATCATGCAACCCAAAAGAGTGACATATCTGTGGCATGGGCGATGGCCACAGACGGCCTGTATCACCAATTGCTCTGCACTTGACTTCTCTGCAAGCTGCATTTGGTTAAACACTGACCCCACGTTCCCCCAGAGGGCCAGTGGGGATCAGGCAGATAATGATCCTTTATATTTAGAAAGGTCAATAGGATTTCAGAGAGTTTCGCTCTACCTGACCCATGCAACCCTCTAGGATGGTAGGCACTACAGACATCCGCACTGGCTTAGAGAGGGGGAAATTGAGGTGTAAGGGAATAAAACCACAGGGTTTTAAATGGAAGGTCTCTTGACTTCAGACCTGAAGCTCTTTCCTACCACATCCCAGTGGGAAACAGTCCAGGTTTCCTTCAAGAGTGAATGTCACTTCCACACACGCTGTGGCTCACATCCCAGTACCCAGCTGGCATCTCAAAGGACCTGGGTGACAGCTGGACTGGGAAGCATCTCAGAGCTTGGCCCCCGTGCCCTGTATGTGGAGCCCTAGACTGAAGGAAATTCATATCCGCAGGGCACATCATGCTCAGCCTCCGGGGTGCCTACTCCCTTCTCGGACACTGCCACTGGGCTGCCACAAGTGGCCATAGTGCCTTGGTGTCCACATACCCAGCCTCTCTTCTGGAGATGGGCACTGGGTTAGATCTGGCTGGAATAGGCAGGACCGACCACACTAGCTGGGAGCTGGAGACTATTGGCCATCCCTACTGCAAGCCCCTCCTGCAGAGCTGCCCCTAGAAACAGTCATGCAGAAAGGGGGAGGAGGAAAGTCCCCCTTCTCAACTCTGGGCTCCTCACCCTTCCCCTCGCCTACTCTGTCCTGTCAAATCCCGCTCGCAGGAAGAGGCATAACAAAGCTGAGATGGGTGTTTAGCTATTCACATTTCGTACACAGACACTCCCAGAAACATCAGCCATATAAAACCTGGAAGGAGAGGGTGAATCTCTGGGTGCAGAATTCTAGATCACACTGATGTGGGGGTGACTAATTTGATTGGGGTATTCTGGATGTCTTTTTTTTAAGATTTATGTATTTATCTGAGAGAGGGAGAGCGAGTAAGTGGGGGCAGGGACAGAGGAAGAGAATCTCCAGCCAACTCCACGCTGCAGGACTCGATCTCATGACCCTGAAATCATGACATGAGCTGACATTAAGAGTCTGACGCTGAACTGACTGAGCCACCCAGGCATCCCTCTCAATGTCTTTGAAGCCCTGTTCTTCTCAGAAGTCCCTGCTGGGAGCTGCCCATGAGCCTGGTCTTGAGGATTCTCTGGGGGAAAGTGTACCTCAGCGCTTCCTTCAAAAGATGCTGTTGTTGCCACATCAACCAGTCCCGGACATTTCCATCAATACATAGCTGACTTGAATCTTTAAAAATGTATCACTCTTATGTTTTACTAATGGAAAGTTCAATAGAGTGAATCACGTGAGAAGACTCTTGCCCATGTTAAGTTATGCAACTTTTTTTTTTTTTTAAAGATTTTATTTATTTATTTGACAGAGACAGAGACAGCCAGCGAGAGAGGGAACACAAGCAGGGGGAGTGGGAGAGGAAGAAGCAGGCTCATAGCGGAGGAGCCTGATGTGGGGCTCGATCCCATAACGCCAGGATCACGCCCTGAGCCGAAGGCAGACACTCAACCGCTGTGCCACCCAGGCGCCCCAAGTTATGCAACTTTTTAAAAAGATTCAACTTTTTTTTTAAAGATTATATTTATTTATTTGGCAGAGAGAGACAGCCAGTGAGAGAGGAAACACAGGCGGGAGGAGTGGGAGAGGAAGATGCAGTCTCCCAGCGGAGGAGCCTGATGTGGGGCTCGATCCCAGGACCCTGGGATCACATCCTGAGCCAAAAGTAGATGCTTAATGACTGAGCCACCCAGGTGCCCCAAAAGATTCAGCTTTTTAAGAGAAGTTTTAGGTTTATAGCAAAGTTGAGCAAAGAAGAGTGCAGAGATTGCCCGTATGCCCCCCCCACATGCACATCATCAACATCCCCCCAGAGCGGGCCATTGTTATGGATGAGGAACCTGCATGGACACTTCATCATCACTCAAAGTCCAGAGTTGACATGAGGCTTTATTCCCGGTGTTGTGGGTTTGGGCAAATGTATAAGGACGTATCTCCCTCATTATGGGATCACACGGTGTCGATTCACTGCCCTAAAACTCCTCTTTGCTCTGCCTATTCATCCCTCAGTCCTCCAACCCCTGACAACCACTGTTCTTTTTACTGTCTCCACAGATAATGGACAGTGGTTTTGCTTTTTTTCTAGAATGTCATAGAGTTGGAGGCATGCAGTATGTAGCCTATGTAGTTGGGTTCTTTCACTTACTGATAGCATTTAAGATTCCTCCGTGTGTCTTTCATGGCTCGATGACTCATTTCTTTTTAATGCAGGGCAATATTCCATTGTCTGGATGGACCAGTGTTTATTTATCCATTCTCCTACCAAAGGCCATCCTGGTTGCTTCCAAGTTTTGGCATATACAATTAAAGCTGCTGTAAATATCCATACACAGGTTTTTGCTGGGACATAAGTTTTCAACTGCTTTGGGTAAATACCAAGGAATGAGATTGGTGGAAATCGTGTAGTTGCTGTTTTGGATCAGTGGTCCTCAACCCTGGCTGCCCGTTGTGATCATCTGGTCAGCATTTAAAAAATCCCTACGCCACCCCCTTCCCAGGCCATTTAAATCAGACTTGGCGAGGGCAGGGCTTGAACATCAGAGCTCAACAAACCCATCAGGTCATCACAACATGCAGCGGGAGCTGAGAATCCCTAATTCTGATTCTGCCACCAGACTCTTGGGTTTCTGAGATTTCTAGTCATCCTCTCCACCTACACTCATGTGGGCTTTGAGCGCAAAAGGGAAATGATGAAGTCACCAGCTGTTTGTTACGTTTTGTGAAATAGTTCTACTTAGGGTCTCCATTTGACCAAAAATTAGTTTCATTTGTCTAGAAAATCTCTCATGGGAGGTGAAAAGCTGCCCTCTTTTCACTTCCTAACATTGACGGCAGGCCCCAGAAGGTCTCACTTTATCAAATTCCAGCATCCCCGGGCACCTTGGGGTGCCAGCCAATTCCAACTTCTCCCAGGGGCAACCAACCATTCTTGGTGTGACAAAGACTTGCTCTGTCTGGATGGTGGATGCGGGCCGAGGCCCTCCTTCTTGCAACCACCTTATATCTGGCCAGCTCCAAGCGGCTAACAGGGATGGAGGGGGGCACCTATCACTGTCCAGCTGGGGCCGTGCTGGACCACAAGATGTGCGAGGTGGAGGAGTCCTCAGGGGGGTCTCCAGGCCAGGAGTTTAGCTCCTCATATTTAAGCAGTGGAACCTCCTTCAACACATGCATATGAACAGACAAACACCGAGGGACCCTTCTTGGATAGTGGGCTGGAAGGTCTGCCCACCCACGCAGCACCCCCTTTTCTCCAAACCTGGAGAATCTTGGTGCTCTCCAAAGTCCACACCTAGAGCCTTTATTTTCCATGGAGGAATGAGGGTGGAGATGGGTGGGTGAGAATCCAAGAGGACAAGGCTTTGCTGCTGTAGAACTCCTCCATTTCAAAGACTTGGTGGGGCCAGCCTTAGTTGCTGATGAGATGTGGATTCTTCCAGCGAGTCATTTACGCTAGCTAGGTGCTGTGCTCGCTGCTATTCCAACAACATGTGGTTATTCATGAGGCTTTCTCCCCCTTCCCCATGGCCTACCCCTGCTCACCATCGTTTCTCTTTCCAGTGTTTTGCTCCCTGCCCTCCCCCATCCCCCACTCCCTACCCAGCTCCCTGGGCTTGTTGTGAAGGACATATGTTTTCCCCTCAGAAGGCAGAGCTAACCTACAAATATGTCAGATTTCCTCAATATTAGGGGAAACCATCTTCCTTGAATGTCAGACTCTGAGCATTGGGGCTCGCCCAGGCTTCCCTCTGCCTTAGAGCAGCTTGGATTCAGCACGTTCAGACTGGAGTGAAAAGCAGGTGCATTTCTCCTAAGCAAACAGGTGTGGGGTTGGGGATCCTCCCCCAAGTAGGAGCAGAGAACAGAGGGAAAGTCTTCCTACCCTTCTCTTTGTTCTTTCTCCCCTGCCTTCTCTCACTTCTCTTGCTTTGATGCTCCCAGGAGACCCTCTGCAGCTGGAAAGTGGAAACATCGGGGGGAACAGGGTGAAGCCGTCAGGGAAGGCCTTGGGACCAGCACCGGGCCTGGCACGCCGCTCAGAGTAGAGCTCCACAAACGCACCAGCGTGGAGCACAATGGGATCTGGAAGGTGAGAACTTGAACATTTATCACAGTAACAATAATGAACGGAAAGAAGACTCCTCGTACACGCTTTCTTTCTCCTTGCCCTTGACACTTCCCTGAAGCTGTAATTATGAAATGTTTGGCTCTGCCCTGGGAAATGTGATGGAGGAGCTCTGTGGACGGCGCCCAGAAGTCATGGTGGAGAGTGCTGCTGGGACCCAAGGTCAGCAAGGCCTGGGCACCCACAGGAAGGGGAAGGTCACAAAAATAATGCATCACACATCCCGCCTAAGGGAAGCAGAACCTGAAAATGCTCACGTGCTTCTTACTCCTCCCTGCAAAGAGGAGACTGGAGATGGCTCTCAGGAGGGCGGGTAGGTTGATCCTGATGAAGGAGACATGGTTGTGACAACTGGACTCTATAGGACTCTTAATGGTGTATGACTCAAGGTCACTGGGGCTCATTCATGGCAAAGGTGCCTCCCACCAAAGCTCCAGAACACGCTGAACTCTTATAATTCAACAACAAAAAATGCAAACACTTATTGAAACACATCCTGGAAAATGGGCAAAAGACTGAAGAGACGTTTCTCCAATGGCCAACGAGTGCATGAAAAGAGGCTCAACATCCCTAATCATGAGGGTGATGTGAATTAAACCACAGTAAGACCATTTCACACCCATTCGGATGGCGAGTATTAAAACAAAACAAAAACCTGAAACAGGAAGTAACAAGTATTGGCAAAGAAATGGGGACTTTGTTCACATCTGGTGGGAGTGTAAAATGGTGCAGTGGCCATAAAAAACAGTATGGAGGTTCCTCAAAAAATATTAAGCATAGAATTACCATACGATCCGGCATTTCCACTTCTGGGTCTCTATCCCAAAGACGTAAAGGCAGGGACTCAGCTATTTGTACACTCACGTAGATAGCAGCATTATTCACCAAGCCAAAAGGTGCAAGCAACACCAGTGTCCAATGATGGACGAGTGGACAAAGCAAAATGCAGTGTCCATGTACAGTGGAATATCACTCGGCATTAGGAACGAAAGTAATTCCAGTGTGTGCTACCCACCTCACCCGACCCTGGCCCCTGGGTCTGCCATGTGCATCTGCCTAGACCCTGTGTCCTGGGAAGGGAACATGGAGAAAAGCAGACTGTGGGAGGATAGGCGTTTGGGACTGCCTGCAGCACGTGGCTTCCCAGGCATCGGCCCCTCACTGTCCCTGCAGTCTGGGGAAGGCCTGGAAAGGGGATGCCACGGTGACCCAGAGCAGGCTGGGTGCAGAGGCATCATGGAGGGCAAACATCCTCTTATTGGAGCCCGGAAGGCTGTACAGGATGTGACTGGTGGCAAATGACCGGTGGTGTTTATATTCTCGTGGGAGGCAAAAGGGCAATAAGCCCAGAACCCAGGGGAATGTCCCCAAGTTACCCCCCAGGCCAGGGCTCACTCTCTAGTAGCACCTGGGCTTCCGAGCCTCCGGCCATCCTCTCCCAGTGTTGCTGCCTGAGCTGGAGCAGCGGCAGACCCCATTCCGCCCCCATCGCTACGCCTCTTCTTAGAGCAAGGCTCAGAGACCCAGAAGCAAGCTAATGCAGCCTTAAAACACTCTTAGGAAATGCAAGAGGGAAGCAGTGTTCAGCTGAGTCCTGGGAGAAAGTGAGCCTGAGACGAGCTGTCTATACTTAATGCACATGAATCCACCCTGCTGTCCCCTCCAGCTCAGGACGCCGCCCTACCGCCAGCACCGTGGACCGCTCGGTGTCCACGGGGCGAGCGTATTGCCTCCCCGGCCCCACGGTGTTCAAGGGCGCTCACTGGAACCGGCCCTTGCCACAGAGTCCACACGTGCTTTTAGCCACAGCAGTCAGGAGGAACGAGCTCTTCTTTTAAAACAAAATAAAATACCGTGGATGTGAATTTCACGTAGATAAAAACAGGGCATCCGAGAGCAAAGCAGCACCAGCCACCACCAGCCCCGCCATCTGAGCACATCCACGGGTGCACCGGCTCCCTCACCTCCCTTGGGCCCTCGTGCTGTCTCCATGAACCAGGAGGGAGGGAGCTGAAGCCCAGCCAGTGCACTGCAGAACACAATCGAAAGCACTGTGTCCTCCCAGGACTCCATCAGAGGGGATACAAGGAGGCCACGGGGTCCTGAGCAGAGCCGGACAGGTGCCTCGGGGGAGGCTGGCCCGACCTTTAGAAAAGGAAGACAAGGCACAGGGAACAGACGTCAGGATCTGACGACGGAGCCACAGTGAAGGCGCCTGTCCAGGCTTGGGAACGGGGAGAACTTCACACCAGGTAAACGGAGCTGGTGGAAGGAAGAGGGAGAAGCCTCTGCTTCTGTGACAGGACAACAGGACTTCGGCGAGGGGTGGATTAGGCCGAGTGTTATCCGCCGTGATGAAACGCGGCAGCCGGTGGTAATGAAATATTTATGAATGGGGAGACGATGCTGCATTCTGCAGTGCAGCACAGGGGAGAGCGAAGTTTCAAGAATACTGTAATAGCAAAACCCTCCATTAATTATCGGAAGCAAGCTATAACGCCAGTTCCTATGGCAACAGGGTCCCCAATGGATTTTGTCCTTTTTTTCCTAAGCTGCTCCCATTTACTGTGGTACATTGCATTTGTTTTCCACCGGAGGTTTGTGCTTGTCCTTTGCAAATGAATTCATCCTGTCCTCACAGTGGCTGGAGCACAGACTGGCAGGCCAGGGCCCAGGGAAAGTTAAAGATTATGCAACTTTGTGCTAAGGATGGCAGTCGGTATTGTGAGAATCCTCACTTTGAGGGGGAGGGCCAGGAAGGCAGGGCCAAAGGCACTGAAGGTAAGAAGGATGGGTTATTAGCGTGGGGGGATCTCTGCAGGTCGCTCCCTTCCCCTCGCCCCCCAGCCACCATATTTGTGATCCAGGCTTGCACCAGGGATGTGTCCTTGCAGCCCAGCTGACTCTCCATCAGCACCCACTGCAGCCACAGTGGAATCTGATACCTGCTGGTGAAGCTCAGACAGGAGGGCTCTGGGGTAGGCACGTGCGAGTGACTGTGCTGTGGTTCCCAGGGAAGATGGAGCAGCCAGCCCCTCTGCAAAAAAGCAGTGCAGCCACCACCCCACCCCGGCGCCCGTGGCCAGTTCTCCCCATTTTCCACGTTTGAAAGCAGTTCTTCCAGGGGAGACATACGGGGATGGACTGCTCTTCGCTGGAACTCTCTGGGGCGTGGTCAGCGCGTGGACAGCGGCTTCCTGCATCCCGCTCCCGCTGATGAGTGGCTCTGACAACTCGGGTGGGGAAAGGGCATGCCGCTCACTCAGGGCGAGGCAGGCTGCTCCCAGGAGGGAGAGGGCAGGCATCTCCCACGCAAGGCTGCAGCTCGTGGGTTAAGAGGTGTCCCTTCTCTCTGGTGGCCTCATGAGAGTGGTGTGGGTCATGCTAAATGGCCCGGGGCAGGGCAGGGAGGGGGGTCTGCCTTGACACGGAGAGAGTGCAGGTCTCACATCATGAGGCTATTCCAGGCCAAAAGTACATTTCTACTTCTCCAGAATTATTTTTCTGGTTTTACTCTGCTTTCTAAGTTGCCAAAGGGATGTACAAGCTTCTGTAAGTAAAACTGGGAAGATGCCAAAGGAAGGAGTAAGCCGGAATTATGAACGTGTGTGATTCCATTTGTGAAGTTCTACCTGGAGTGAAACCAGCCTGGCTTCCCTGGGGAGGCGTACCTAACCCTACAGGAGGGGTAAGCTCCAGAGCCAGCGGGTGCTTGGACTTTCCTCCTGTGCCACCAGTCAGTCCCTCCTCATCCAGACCTCAGCTTCGGGACTGATAGCCACATACCCAGGCCACGTCCGTACCTCCTGAATGCGGGTAGGGACAGAGCACGTATTGAGCACCTACTGCATGCCACGCGCTTGCCACTGTGGGTGTCACCCTATGGCATCTGCACGAGACGGTTGTCTACCTCACTGTAGCAGTGAACAAACAGGCTTCAAGGAGGAAAGTCACTTCCTCGGCTCCGAACTCACTCCCTCTGACCACAAAGCCTGTGCTTCCAAATGCCTCACTGGACAGCCTCTGCCAAGAAGGGCAGAAGTTGCAGCCCAAGACCTGGCCCTGGCCAGGGCCTTAGCAGCCTCTCCATCGAGGTCCAAGAGCCGTGGCTCCCAGCCTGGAGGGGCCACACCAGAGGGGATCTGTTGGGTGTGCAGAGAGAAAACAGAAATTCTAGTTAGGGGGTCGTATGGCTCCTTGAAATGTCAGTATGTGTGTCTGCTCTGTGATGCCTTGGATAGCTCAGTGGCACATGAGTAGAATGTATAAATCAGTAAACCTTCAAGTACTGGATGTCTGCCCCAAATTATGTTACCAGTATCGGAAGTGAGCAAAAAGACGGGGTCTGATGTTGGAGGTGATAGCAGGGGCCAGAGGGGACAGATTGCCGTGGGCCTCAGCCTTCACCTGCAGCTATGTCTACTCCTCCAGACCCTTCTGGACACCACACGACACCGATCTCCTCAGGAGCGCTGTGCCGGGCTGTAAAGGGAGGAACCCAGGGAGCAGGAAGCCTCTGCATCGCCAGACACGGGATGCAAGGTGTGCGGCTGTTTCCTGTAGCCGCTGGCCTCCCAGTCCCCCGAGGGCTCACTGGGCATGGTGGCGGGGGGGTGGATGGACAGCGTGAGTGGGGAGCACAGCATTTCCCTTTGCCTGGCCACCCACAAACACGGCAGCCCTTTCTGACTCACGCCTTCGCTCTGTCGGGGAGCCTGTGCCTCAGGAGCCTCCCCTGACTGATCTGTGGGATTTGGGGAGCGGGCCTGTGTATGTGGGACGAACACAGAACTCATCTCCATCTTGTCCTCAGGTGGAAATCAGAGTTGTCCACACATTCCTTGAAAAGCAGAAAGGGATCCTCTCCTTCCTTGTTAACAGGCTTCGGAGTCTAATTTAATGCTCTGGTCCTCGGTTTCCTTGTCTGTGAAATAAGATAATAAATAACCAGACCTTCTTTCCTGGGTAGCTAGGAGAAATCGAGGGAATTCCGACATCTCCCGAAACTACGCTGCAGATCATGTGACAACAGGAGCCTGAAATAATCACAGCACTTGGCATATCATAGGTGCTCGTAAACGCTGGTTTCCACCCTGACGCTTGCTGGCTGTGTGTGACTTAACTTGCAATGCCTTCTTTCTACGTGTTGAAAATAAAAAGGCTCGCGTGTCCTATTTCATGGCTCACATAGAGAAGACTGTGAGGGATGGATGTGGGAGGGGCCGCAGACTTTACAACCGGAGCTGTATTTGTTCCATTAAAGGAACAACCACCACCTGAGCAACCAGGAGAACCGGCAGGAGAGAAGGAAGGGTGGGTATCCGATGCTTTGGCTTCCTGTTGCTTGCTCTCTGCATACCCTTGTGCAGTGATTCTGGAAAACCTCCTTAGTCTTCTGGAGTCTCAGTTTTCTCATCTGTACAATGGGGGTAGTAATAATACATACTTCACTTGATTTTTAGGATGACTAAACGGGACAATTAGTATGGAATGCTCAGCACAGAGCTCCGTCTGCAGTCGGTGTGGAGCATATGTGGGTCGTTGGTGGTAATAAACTCCCTTCATGCTGATGCTGACATTTCTAGGCTTCTATGAAGTTTCTCGTTTAATTGTCACACCAGCCCTGCGAAGTTGACACTATTGTCCCCGCTGCTCAGGTGAAAAGACTGAGGCTTGGAGAGGCTGAGACTTCCCCAGGGTCACGCGGAACACAGCGATGGAGCCCCGTCTCTCTGCTTCCCCAGCCTATGCGCTCGCACTCCTACATCAACTACCTGGCCCCACGCTTCCTGGCCCTGGGCTGGCAGAGGCTGCTGCTGCTGCGGTGTTAGCCTCCTCCAGACAGCACAGTGCCAGCAGTAGGAGGCTGTGGAAAGCATAAAACTGGGTTCTCCAAATGCTGTGGCTCTCTGGCTGCCTGGGGGTGCCTGGGGTCCCTTAGATCACAGAACTCAATCGTTCTTTCTTGCCACTCCACTAGTGAGGCTGGCAGGAGCGGACTAGGCAGCAGAAGAAAGGGGAGCATCCCTTACCCCAGACACATTATTTCACTACAAAAGTCAGTCCTCCAAACACCACCCCCACTCCCAGAAGTCCACCCCAGCCTCTCACGGGAGGAAAACGACAGCCTTCTCAGGGCTTTCTTCAATGCGTTTTGATTTTCTGCTCTGAAGGAAAGACGGGGCCTGGGCTGGTGTGACCCCAGACAGACCAGAGCAGCTTCCAGCAGCTTTGCAGGCAGTGTAGGGCTGCTCCTGAAGCGATCAGACGCCTCCCTATGTGTGCATGGCTTCAGGAGCTGGCCACACTGTGGATCCCGTGGCCCAGCCTTCCCCTGTGGCCTTTTGCAGGGGTGGCCAGCTGGAGCAGGGCCCCGAGACCTCTTCTCTTGCTGTTTCACACCCCAGCCCTGGGATAGGCCCCGTGGGTTCGAGGGAATCACAGTTTTCACGTCTCCGAGTTCACACGTGTATGAAGGCTGACGCAGGAGCTTGGTTCTGCCTCAGAACCGTCCAAGAACAGGGAGCATGAAAGACCATCGCCAAGAGAAGGGAAGAGAAGAGGCCTTACCTCTATGTGGCCTTATTCGATTCAGCCCCTCTGCACCTCAGCTTCTCTTCCCTCGGGTGGGATTCAGGAAGGTGAGACTGGTAAAGAATGCCTGCAGAGCTCTCGGCTCCTGGTCTCTCTCCTTGCCCCCCCCCCCAGATTTATTGGGGTATAATTGACAAATAAAAATTGTAAAATTATGTACATTCAAGTTACAGTTTGATGCTTACATATATGTATATGTTATGAAATGGTCACCACCATCAAACTAGTTAACCTTATCTGTCACCTCCAGTAATTACCAATTCCTTTCTTTCTTTTCTTTCTTTCTTTCTTTCTTTCTTTCTTTCTTTCTTTCTTTCTTTCTTTCTTTCTTTCTTTCTTTCTCGTGGTGAGAACACTTAGGATCTACCCTCTTAGCAAATTTCAAGTATATGATACGGATTGTCAACTAGAGTCACCGTGTTGTACTTTAAATCCTCAGAACTTTTTCATCCTGTGTCACTGAATCTTGGTGTTTAACCAACATCTTCCCATTTTCCCGTCTGCCAACTCTTAGCCACCACCGTTCTAGTCTCTGCTTCCATGAGTTTGATGGTTTTAGATTCCACATACCTGAAAGTATCATGCAGTGTTTATCTCTCCGTGTCTGCCTTATTTCAGTTAGCGCAGTGTCCTCCAGCTTCACCCATGTTTTCACAAACGGTGGGATCTCCTTTTCTTCTTTTCTCATTAAGGTTGAGTAACGTTCCATTGTGTGTAGAGACCACATTTTCTTAATCCATTCATCCCTCGAAGGGTACTTAGGCACTTGGCTATCCTAAATAATACTGCAATGAACAGGGGAGTGCAGAGATCTCCTTGAGATCTTGATTTTGTTTCCCTTGGATGTGACCTAGAAGCGGGATGGATGAATCACTTGGTAGTTCTACTGTGGATTTTTTGAGGACCCACAGTGCTGTTTTCCATATGTGCTGGAGGTTCCTGGTCTCTCTTATTTAGGGTGAAAGGCTGCAGGTGCCCACAGCTGCGAACCCCATGAGGGCTGTGGGGTCAGTCCCTGCCCCAAAGAGCTCGCCCCTGCCAGGACTCAAAGCTCCCTCACTGGAGATGAATTTCCTTGAGTCCTGCAGGCTAGACGGACAGGACGGCCATGAGAGCCTGCCTTCCGGCCCCAGAGCCAGGAGAACCTGGGCTCACATCCTCAGAGCTCGGCTGTGTGACCTTAGGGGACAGGACGGAACTTGTCTGGGCATCAGCTCTTCTTGTGCCAGCTGGTGCTGGTGGTGGACCCACTCACACAGTCAGCAGAAAGAGCAGAGGGAACTGAGCCTGTGGATGTCTGCCACATATTCATCAGTCACCTCTTATTTTTAATAATAATAATTGGAGTCTCTGCGAAAGAGCAGACAGCCCTGGGTGGCATGTTTTGTGAGTCTCTGGTGGAGGGAGATTGCATTAGATGGCATCTGAGCGCGGGGGCCTACAATAATGCAACCGGGAGGAGCTGGAAGACAAGGAAGGGGGTGGGGGTCAGGGGACACAGGGAGCCGGTGGGGGGAGGGGGAGGGAGCAGGCCAAGACTCCCCTTTTCTAGCCTCTAGCTCTGCCTCAGGCACGCCCAGGGCCTTCAGCTGGGGTTGAAGGGAGACAGCCCAGACTTCTCTCCCAACTTGGAGTGAAAGATGCACAATTTCAAGGCACCCACTGTGTCTGCCAGGTTCTGACCTGCCCGGATCGCAGCTTTCCCCTGAGAAGGGCCTTGAAAGGCTCGCCTCTTCTGCACCTTCGTCTTGTGAGGGCCAGGGAAGACCTGGAAACACGAGTCTTTCCATCGGCCACGTCTCATTACCAAACAGAGACCTCCGAGGGCAGCCTGCCCACCCCCAGCCCCCGTGTGCCTGCCAGTCCCTGTGCCCCCAGAAAGGAGTGTCCGTGAAGCTGTTAACACGATTAGCCACCTGCTCTGTGCTCCTGAGAAGACAGCCCTGTCTGGTGGGGGACACCCCTCCCGTGCGATTTCCTCAGAGTAATTTGCCCACTGGGCATTTGCTGTCTAGAGGTTACTTATTAGCCAGACGGAATCATTTATCCACTCAGGATGTAATTTTAGGACTGGATGCAGAAATGATCTGCAGGTGGTGAGTGGTGGGCAGCGGGGGAGGGGCGTTAGCGGTGGAGGAAGCAGGGGGGCCGGGCAGAGGCAGGGGGACAGTCACCTGAGGTTTGGGCTGTGCAGCGTTTAATGGGAAAATGAGTATTTCCCAGGCAATTGCTTTTAAGTGACTATTGAAATTAATGCCTCATTCCAGCATCACATCTTTGTTAGAACATTTGCCTCTCAGAGGGAGCAAAAAAAAAAAAAAAAAAAAGAGAGAGAGAGAGAGAGAGAGAGAGATAACTGCAAAAACCTGGAATGAGCACAGCCTATCTGCTGAAATAGCTGAGGACAGTGGGCTTGGGACTGCAGGGCTCTCAGGTCGCACCGGGGGCCTGAGCACCGAGGTGCCCACTGGTCAGGATTGACTCCCTGCCAGGGCCCGGCTCTCCCAGCCATCCCCAAGCGCCAATAGAGAGTGGAGGGACAGGGCAGCTCAGGACACACAGACAGGCCTGCACTGCCCTTCTATTCAGACTGGCCAGATCCCCGGGCTTCCCGGCCACAGCACCAAGGCTCTGGGCCTGTCCTAGTCCCTCGGTTTCCCCGAGCATGGTGTCGGCTCCCTGGGATGTCAAGGGCCCCCTGCAGGGTCACGATAACAGCTCCGACTTCTGAGCTCTCCCTGGGTGTGAGGGACAGTCCCGTGAGGGGGACGGCTGTGGTTGGGGGTACTGGAGCTGGGGTGGATACTGAGGGAATGTTCTGGGCCTGTTTGAAGGTAATAACTGGACTCCAAAGCTTATTGCAGGAATTCCTCTGAGAGGAGACACAGGCTTTGCTTCACCTGAGGCCTGAAAATATATGAGTTTGCTTCCTAAAGACTGGAGTCAGACCCCTAAGTAACCCCAGCACTGTCAACCACCCACTCCTCAACCAGCCTTGAGTCTTGAGCCAAGGGGAAAACGCTCTCACGGGTTGCTGCCCACTTGCCTTCCTCCGCTCTGGGGCCAGGACGCGGGAATGAGCACTCCGGCCTGGGTTGAATGAGGATGAACATCAAATGCTTGTGAACATGGACTCCATTCCCGCCCAGAAGTTGCTCCTTCAGGGGTCCTGCTCTGAGGCCGCATCTACCCGACTGGATGCCTAGAACGCTCTGTCCTGCGCTTGCAGCCCGAAAGCTAGAATTTGGGGAGAAAGTCAGCACAGCAGACACAGCTGGCAGATGAGGGGAGCTGGCTGTGGTTCTGGCCCTGTTGGGGCCACAGGAGAAGATCAGGCTTAGGCCACTGCAGCAGTCACTTCTTGGGCTGGTCGTTCCTGCAAGTTGGGGGGTGGCTCACTGGGCTGTGTGCCCCCCACGATGAGCTGAGTCGCTAGTCCCATCTGCCCTGGCATGGTCCTCTCTGGGGCGTCTTCCTAATCCCAGGTGTACTGGGTGGAGTTGGCAGAGAGTTACACCTTGGCCTGAGCAGAGGGACGCCACTGGACAACAGCAGCTACGTGGAAGATAGGGGCGAAGTGTGACCACGGAAGCCTGCCAGCTTGGGAGATGGAGGGGAGGCTAGGTCAGGCAGGGCTCAGTAGGGACTTCTCGCGCCCGGAGCATCCTGGACTACAAAGCCCCTGAGCTCCCTTTCCAGGATCTGTGAATGGGTGAGGTAAGGACACCCTAGATCAAACTCTGAATCATAAGAAGGGACAGCACCTCAAGGCACAGAGATGGAGGTGGGGGTGGGGGGAGACCAAGCTGTGTGACCCCAGGTATGCCACTGAACCTCTCTGGGCCTTAACTTCTTTACCTATAAAATAAATCACTAGAGCAAACCCTGAGGAATGTCAGACACACAGATTTTATTCTGGAATTCGTGCCGGCAGTCAGGACTGTGTGAGCAATGAGAACTCACTCTGCATTTTTCCAAACCCCTCAAAGAGGGTGGACAACCCACTAGAAACAGGGACACTGAGGAGGTGGCATGGGAAGATGTCCGAACATCCTCGCTTGGCATGTCCGAAACTCCCTCTGATGCTAGACGAGTCACTTCTTGGATTCCGTTTATGCATCTATCATTTTGAGGCTAGAGTCGAGATGCGAGCATTTATTCCATTTATTGGGGTAACGCTGGGCTGAGCACTTCCTATGCATCTCCTCACTCAATCCTTCAAACAAGCCAGAAGGCTGATGTTATCATTCCCATAACACAGACAAGGACTCTGAAGATTGGAAGACACGCTGTGAAGACAGGGCAAAGCCGGGGCTCAGGTCTGTTCTGCCTGAATTTGGAGCACACACATAATGAGACAAGAACATTTTTAAGAAGTACTAGCACCATCTTCCTGGGAGACATGGTGGCTCTTGCTTTAAAAAGACCCAGAGCTTCAGCTGTGGAAGCAGAGGCCCAGAGAAGCAAGGAGCCTGGCCCGGGCTTGGCACGCTGGCGTGGATTTGGGAAGTTATCCGAGGATGGGCCAACTGAGAATCACCAGCCACCACCGGCATCCTGCTGCATCGGCCCAACTCCCCAGACAGTTATGATGCAGGCAGCTCCTTCAGAAAGTAGGGCACAGGCCTGGCAAGTCCGGAGGGGGTGGGGAAGCAGAGGAGGAAAAGCCGGCCCCAGGCAGGGAGTGGGAAGTGGGGATGGGAAGAGAAGGAAGAATTACAGCAGCTGCCAGCTCTGGACCAGCCACGTAGCCAGTGCCGGGCCCTCCCCTGACCATCTCTGATTCTATCAGCAGTGACTAAGAGGCCGCTCGCCAATCTGTCACCTGCCTCTATGGCCTCGGATGTGCTACCCGTCAACCCTCCTGCAGGGGTGATGGATTTTCCATTTCAGTGGATGCAGGGGATTCCCTGTCCTTGGCCAAGGTGTCAGTGCTGTCAGGGGAAACAAGCATGTTCTACTCCTCCCCGGGAGAGACTCGCACGTCCCATTGCCTGTGGGCAGCCGCCTCTGGCTGTGCTGCAGCCCTTTGGGACATTACTATCCACATGTGTCCCTCACTGTTCCCTGCTGCTGCCCAAACAGAGCTGACCTGCTGCCCACTTATCTCTGAGCGACCTGGGCACTGGGGCACGTTCTTCTTTAGAGCCGTGGTCCCTGGTGGGTCCCGTCACAAGTCTCTCTAGCCTCCCCAAAGGAAAGAGATCAGCTCCAGACACTCCTGAAACTGCTACCTGAAATCGTGCAGGGCTTAGAGGTGTCCCTTAAATAAAGAAGAATAAACACCCTGGCGGGCGGAGGGTCCATTGAATCAGGAGGCCTGGATTCTCTTCATACCTCTTCTACCTGCTCAGCTGTGGGACCTTAGGCAAGTCACTTAACTGGTCTGGGCTTGTTTCCTCGTGGGTAAAATGAGCACCAGATGGTCTCTAAGGTCCTGGCCAAACTGTAACTCCATCACTCTTGCTGGGCTCACGCAGCAGTTTGTGTCCCAGGAGGGAGGGAGGCATGAAGTGCAGAAAATGATCATTGGAGGTTGCCCAAAGATTGCAGTTTGGGGACGCCAAGCACAGAGATAGTGGGTGTCCATGATCTCCACCTTGGCGAGCTGGTTTGGACCCTACCCTTGAAGCTGCCTTTACTGATTTCCAGGACGACACCGGAGCGCTGGGGGGTGGTCACTAGCATTGTTGCCCCTGGGTCTGGGCCGAGCAGGCCTGGGGAAAATTCCACTGGGAGCAGAAGAAAAAAAGGCGCTGTGCTGAGCTTCAGACCAGTGGCTCACCTCCCCAAGCCGCACTGTAATCACCATGTTGGGTAGCACTGTGCCTTCCCCAGCATATTACAGAGCGGCTTTATGTCTGTGGTGGTGAGCTAGAGTGATCAATACAGATGGAGAGTTCCCCACAGCCGGGCTGCAAGGTGAAGTGTGCAGTCAGGCTGCCCGGGGGACATTTGGGTGGCCAGCCATTGTCTATAAACGGGCAGCCCTGACAGCATCCGCAGGGCCCATGCGCCCGGAGCAGACCCTCTCAGGTACTGCTCGGCTTCCACGCTCTGCCTGCCACAGAGAACCTAGCACAACTCTGGGGCTTCCTTCCTCTCCTGCAGATAAAGAATGGCAGGCTCAGGGTCAGGTGACTCTCTCTTGGGCCCCAGTGGGATCTGCAAAGAGCCAGAGCCTCTAGTAGGTGAGTCCTGATAGATTGTCTCCAGGCCCGGGGATGGAGAGGGGACATCAGAGCTCCCCACTGATGGCCAGTCAGGGATGGCCAGCCAGCCCAGGTCGTTACTTGCAGAAAGAAGGTAGCCACTTCGGGAAACTAAAATTGCAGAGTGAGGCTTCTCTAGAAAACTCCAGGCAGCACGGTGTGGTCATGGAGCCAACTGGATCCTGGTGCCAGCCCATCACTTCTGAAAGATGTGGCCTTTTGGGCGATGTTTCTCAGTTTTCTCCTCTGTAAAACCGGCATAGGTTTGGGAGTGTGACGGTGAAGTGAGGTGGTCTCAGGCACATGATAAATGCTTGCTTCATAGAGGGCAGGCATCCTGTCTCAGAGCTTGTTCCAGTGGCGGCGTTAGAGGAGTAAGGATTCTTCTCCAGCCTGCCACTACGTCCTCTGAAGGATCCTCAGGGCAGCTGGGCATTGAGGAAGACACTGATGGGTGGAGAGAAGAGAGAACGTAAAATGGTCTCTGTCCTCTGGGTCTCCATTGGAGTGGAGGGACACAGAGTAATTAGAGAATACCGAAAACACATGGTCCAGTGCCATGAAGGGAGAAGTCACTCCCTCAATCCTAACTCAATTCCCTATCCTTGCAGAATTACTGAACTAGTGACGATAGGGTGGGAGGGCAAAGACTCAATCCAACTGAACATAGGTGGTGTGCTTTATTCTGGATAGCAAATATAATTCTAGAAAGTTCCATTGTGGCCTGAAAAAATTGTAAATTTCATCATACTTTAAAAACCTCTTTTTAAATTAAAGTTTAATACACATACTGGGAAGTGCACATATCACAAATTGAATACATCTATGTAACCAGGATCCGGATCAGGAAATGAAACATTGTCAAACTCTAGAAGCCCCTCCTCATGCTCCCCTCCTGTCACTCACCCCCTTAAGATAACCACTATTCTGATTTCTAAGAACATAAGTTAATTTTGCCAGGTTTTACTTTATTTAAAGGGATTCAAATACATTCTTTTGTGTCTATCTTCTTTTGCTTAACATTGTGTCCAGCAGTTTCATCTGCATTGTTGCATGGGGTTGTGGATCCATTCTCATCACTAGAATATTGTGTTGTGTGAATATATCATAATTTATTTATATCCATTCCACCACTGATTGGCATTTGTATAATTAACAGATTTATTCTACAACAAATGGTGCTGGTAGGCACATTCTACTACCTGTTGTGTTGGCAGATATATCTATCTATAGATATATCAATAGATAGATATGCATTTCCGTTGGGTATATACCTAAGAGTGGAATCTTTGAGGCAGAGCTTGTGTGTATATTCAGTTTTATAAATATCGTCAAATGCATTTCTATAGTGGTTGTACCAATTCCCTCTCCCACTAGCAGCATATAGGATTTCTAGTTGCTCCACATCCTTGCCAGCACCTATTATTTTCTGAATTTTCATTTTAGCTATGCTGGTGGGTAGCTATTGGTATTAGACCATGGCTTTAATTGGCATTTGCCTGATGAATGCAATTGAGCATAGTTTTCTATGTTATCATCCATTTAGATAAATTCTTAAAAGGAAATGCTTGTTCAAGCATTTTGTTCATTTTTTATTTGGTTAACTGTTTTATTCTTATTGATCTGTAGGAGTTCTGAGGACAAGTCCTTTGAAGATGGGAGAATCCTTTCACAGCATGAATAATGTTTGAATCTACATTTAGAAATCCAAATATTGGGCTTTCTTAGAAGTAAGTCACACAAGGGGGTGCCTTACTGGCTCAGTCAGTAGAGATTGTGACTCTTGATCTCTGGTTATAAGTTCAAGCCCCACGCGGTATTGAAAGATTATTTAAAAATAAAATCTTTTAAAAAAAGGGAAAAAAAAGTAAGTCACACAAGTACTTACAAATTTCAAGAGGGAGGTAAATCCAAGCATGGGGAAATTCAGCCTCAAATTTTCCCAGCTACAAAGCACCTCTTGAAAAATAAGAAGACTGTTGCCTTTTCTTCTTCCATTTCACGCTGGTTGGGCAAGTGGGGATAGGCAGGTTATTCCATAGGGGGAGTGGAACGAGGAGGACAGTGAGTGAAGTGGCTGGTGGACAATGAGGAAGGACACAAGTGGGGCATCATGGAGGATTAGTCATCCTGCAACTGGGCACATCGCCATGCTCAGCAAGGACTTGTAGACAGATGAAACTTCATCTGACAGGGGCTTGTCAAGAAAGGGAAAATGAGGGGTGGAAGGCTTATGAGTTAGATGGGCAGGTATCTGGAGAATGGGTGTCAACTCACCTAAGAAAAGTGCTTTTGCTTAATTTGGGGATGATCTGAAAAGCCGAAACATAGAATGTAAGTACTTCTGGCAACATCTACCCCCATATTATTGCAGATGTGGCACTGGGTGTGCTTTAAGACTGTTAATAAATTCCTAGGGGTGATGCACAAGGACCCACACTTTTCCTAAGTCCATGTTTCAGAGAATGGCCCAGCTACCACCTGTGTGCCGCCAGCCACCCTACCATACACAGCAGATTCTACTGCCCTTTGATACTGCTCTGAAAAGCTTTCCCTTTTAATTGTTATTTTACACAGTGATATATAGATGCACTTGTCCTTTGTTAAATTAAAATGAGACCCAGGAAAAATTTTCCTGGCTTTCATTCATTCAATAAACTTATACCGAGCACCTACATATGCCAAGCATCCTGCCAGAATATAAAGAAACAGCATAAGGTTTCACTCTCAAGAACCTCACAGTGTTGTGGAGGAAATAAAAAATTAAACAATTAATGTCAGCTAAGGTAGTGGCTGTGAGACAGAAGCTTGCAAAGTGTTAGTGGGGCAGGGGGCCTAGCCAGCGGTTGAGGAGGGGGACAAGCCAGGGTGAGAGGTCTCGGGAAAGGCTTCCTGAAAGAGTTAATACTTTCAAGTCTATTTCTTCCTCACTTCTGCAAAGGGGATATGTTTGAGAAAAGTTAAGAATTCACAATACCCCACCATGCATCAGAACAGAAGGAAAAGATTTCCAATTTTCTATCCTGTTTAACTACCCCATGCTGTTATACCTAGGGTCCTCATGACTTATTTTAATGAACCTGTTTTCCCCCATTTTGAACATGAACTCAATGAAAGTTAATTAAAATGATGTAAAATGTGACCTTATGTGAATTAATTAATGTTAGAAAAAATGAGCTTCATTTCCTTTCCTTCCTATTTCTCACCTAAGGAAACCCAAGAAAACGGTCACCATTTCTTTACAAAGCATTGCCAGGACTCGTGGTTTTCAACATCTTTCTTCTGCTTGCAGCCGTAAGAATGGGCAGCTGGGCAACTGGGTAGGAAACTTGAGGATTTGTTGTGTGGTAATTCAGAGGACGCTCCTTCAAATGGGCAGCGGGGCTAAGATTAGCAGAATCACGAGTGAGAGAAATGGGGAAGGATTTATAATCAGTCAGGCTGGAGGTGTGGGTGGAAGCTAAGAACCTATCAAGAAAGCCAACTGAGCCACTAAGAATTGTGAGAGTTAGATGCTCTTTTCCGATTTGTTTTGTTTTGTTTTTTCTATTATGATATGTGTCACCATACAGTACATCATTAGTTTTTGATGTACTGCTCCATGATTCATTGTTTGTGTATAACACCCAGTGTTCCATGCAATATGTGCCCTCCTTGATACCATCACCGGGCTAGCCCACGCCCCCTCCTCCCTCCCCTCTAAAACCCTCAGTACACTCTTTTCAGTGTTCTCCCTGTTAGAGCATATGGCAACATTTCAGTTGAATCCATTGGGATGCATTTGGTTGCAAGTAATAGAAACCCTAATTCATCATGATTTGAACAATTAAGCAGTTTATTATCTCACATAATAAGAAGTCCAGAGGGGTGGCACCTCCAGGTTTGGTTAATGCACCAGTTCACCAATGTCTTAAAGACCCAGGTTATTTCTTTCTTTCTACTCTGCCATCCTAATGTTTTTTTTTTTAAGATTTTATTTATTTATTTGACAGAGATAGAGACAGCCAGCGAGAGAGGGAACACAAGCAGGGGGAGTGGGAGAGGAAGAAGCAGGCTCATAGCGGAGGAGCCTGACGTGGGGCTTGATCCCATAACGCCGGGATCACGCCCTGAGCTGAAGGCAGACGCTTAACGACTGCGCCACCCAGGTGCCCCACTGCGCCACCCAGGTGCCCCCATCCTAATGTTTTGACTTATCCTCATATACTGTTCTCCAAATGGACCCATGAAGGTGGTTTTGGTTTCAGGAACAATATACACACACAAGCCCAAAGGCAGAAAAGCAAATATTTTTATCTTGTTGTTGTTGTTGTTGTTAAAGAGAGCCTTCCCAGAAACCTCATCAGCAATTTTCTGCTTAGGTCCAGTGGCCAAAATTGCATCCCATGCCCATGCCTAAAACAATCATCTGGCAGGGCAATTACTCCATCATATTTAGCTTAGGCCATGAACTCTCACCCTTGATTAGGGGAATGGCCTAGACTTCTCCGAAGGACTGGTAACTTGCATGAGAATGAACTAAGTCAGATTCTATTAAGAAGGATATGGGTGGTTGGCACAACAGAAGGCAAGCAAGATGTCCACAAGAAACAAGAGGTTCTCTGCTTTCTCCACTTGGAGTTGAGGGGCACAACCTTGGGGATTCAGGGTTTGACCCTTCAGTCATCTCATTTCTTCTCTTCAGTAACAAGTAGTCATTAGAATCACATGAGACAAATGAGCATACTGTCGTGAAGAAACAACTTCATTACAGTGAGGATGTTGGGGACAGACCATAGGTGAACAGGTTGGGAAGCCTTTAGCAAAATTGTGGACTGCCCAAAGCTTGACTTCTGATGTGGGGAGTGTCTCCTTTCTGTGTCCTTTCTCCCCATCCCATATCCCAACCAAGAGGCCCAGGGTTTCCATATGTTTCCTCTCTGCCCCATCAAAGCTGACATGTGGGAAAACATCAAACAGTCACACTAAGCTTTACATGACAGTGAACACAGGACAGGGATTGAAAGATAGATTCAAATTCCAGCTCTGCCATTTGCTAGGCTTTTAACCATATTGAGCCTCAGTTACCTCACCTACAAAATGAAGATCATGATACTACCCAACAGATTGGTGTTTCTGTGGTTCGTACTGTTAACTGTAATAGAGCAAGCTAACTGCTCAGAGCTTGAAGATCTCCATGGCTTAGCAAAAGTTTATTTCTCACTAACACAGGGTCTAACGTATGATTCTGGTCAGGTAGCTCCCCTGTTTCCCAGGGACTCAAGGACTCTGCCCTTCCATTTTGTGGTGTCACTGTCTTCGACAAGCAGACTTTAAGTTTTCTGAAGGAAAGTCGTGTCTGCTTTCACTACCTTGACCCAGAAGCAAAGACATTATTGAGAATGGATCCAAGTGGGCTAGATCCAATCCACCTAGATCCAAAGGTGCTGGAATAGAAAACTTTTCTGTATTCCAGGAAGAGAAAATAGGTGTGGTGAGCATTAAACTAGACTCAGTCACATTATTGTTTTTGCTGTTATTATCATTATGAATACAGTGCATTGAAAAGGCAGTCGTTTTCCATATGTAACTGTGGCCCCTAATATTCATTGATGTTCACTGCCATTATCCCAGGAAGCCATTTCTGAGAGATGAGGAAACTTAAGTTTGATTTGAGGTGTCAAGGGACCAGACGTCTGTTACTGATGAGAGTCATGAAGTCTAGTGACTTCTGTCTTCTCCACAAGAGGTGCCGACTCAGTCACCATGGAACTTACTCCTGGCAGATGTGGTATCCATTGTGCTCTGTCTCCGCAGGTTCCCTTCCCATTTCCATGCCCCTCAGCTCCCGGTTTGCTTTTACTCCATTCTTTGTCAGAGACATGCTTCCGGAAGGTGTTTTGCCTGAGTGGACAGAGAACAGGAAGTGCCTGCAAATGTTCATCCTGCCAAGATAACCCCTACCTGATGACAGGTAGGTAGAGGGGCTCCTTGTCTCCAGACTTCCCACCTAGAAATAAGCCAGTCACCCTGCAAGCATGGGACTTTTTTGACCTTCCACATTGCTTGGTTTCCTTCTCCCTATCTCGCTTCCTCACTCCCCTCCAGGGAACACCACCCAGTAAGTCACTTTATTTCAGAATTTCAAAGATCCCAGACCCTATTGCACCAGACAACAGAGAGCATCTTCAGGTACATCATTATTTGCCTCCTGCCTCAGAGTTTACATTCGTAAGTCAAAATATCACGGAAACAGACTTTAGTATGATATAGAATCCCTGAATGATGTGGTGACTCAGACATGTTCTGTAGCATCTCATCAGCCCACACTTAGGGCTTCAAAGGGTTTCAAGAGATGGGTCTCAACCCACTGCCAGCCAGGTCCTCTGAAAACAGAATTTAAATCAGCAGAGAGGGTCTCAATCGACTTAGACTTGCTTTTCTCAACAGGATATTATATTGTGAACTTGTAGACTCTAGATTACAGAATATGAATTTCCCAAGGTTCATGCTTAGATTATACATTTTGCTATAAGCGAGGTGATTTTGGCTTTATGTTGACCATCTATAAAGCCATTCTTTTCTCTTCTACCCCAATGAATGGTGTTCTTGGCTCTGATCAGGACTGCCCTTGCCTCTGAACTTCTGATTTCCCCCAAATTTGGAGATATGTTTAGTAATGACCTCAGAACAGGTACACTAAAGGCCCAGTGAGACACACACAAGGCTGCACCTCAAGCCACTTGAGGACCTTCTGTGGCCTTAATCACTGTGCTGAGCATTGTAAAGTGCCACTCATGTCCCTTCAATAAGGACTTGCTGTTCCAGCAATGGAGAGTGCTGCCCAAATCTAATGACTGAGGGATGCAGGTACATAATGGTCTGATTACTTCAGCCCAACTTGGAACAACTCTGAAGAGCTATACAAGCTCCCACGGCCCCCCTGAGGTTTACCAAGGCTGTCATTGGGTTTGGTTCAATTTCTTTCTCTGCTTGATCCTCCTTCCTTCCCCTCCCTTTCACAGGTGTTGACTGCTTAATCAACATTCTGTGTGAAAAATTTCATCTCAGAGCCTGCTGTCAAGGGCACCCAACCTACAACAGTCACATTTCTCTCCCTCAGCAGCCATGACTCTCCCCGAGGCACCAAGGATGACAAATGTAACGGCCACATTCAGTTCTGGACTCGGATCCCTCCCCTTGTTTTCAAGCCCTCTGGGTCAAGGACAAGGAGAAGAGAAAACCTCAAAAGGTGCAGTTCGGGGTTGTACAATGGACAGTACAACTCATTTTGATGGCTAAAGGGGTTGTTATGGTCTATGCAGGGAGGAGTTCTGTGTTCATTCCAGACATCATCCCTGAGGGCTTCCTCTCCTTCATCCTCACATTCGAACCCTCAGCAAGTTAGAAAGTCCTGCAGACTCTTCATTAAAATATATTTTGAATTCCTCTACTCTTCTCTTTCTCCTCTGCCTCCATCCTAGCCAAAGCCACAGACATCTCTTACTGGATTACAGGCACCTTGCCTCCTTGCGTTCATTCTCCACACTAGTCAGAATAATTTTTGAATAATTATATTTTTCGTTTCTAAGATCTCTTATTAGTTCTTTTCTTAATTGCCACCTCTTGAGTCATACCCATCTTTTCTCATTTGATGTATGATACAGAGATACCTTCCCTTATCTCACTGAAGATATTAAACAGATGGACTTAGATTTCTGTCCCGATTACACTAATAGCTCAGTTTCCTCAGTTTTAAGTTCTTTCTTGTGTTGAATTTGTTGATGCTTTCTTTATGAGGTTGGTCACCTTCAAGTGTTTAATATATATAGACTGTGTGAAAATCTCTGTATTTTTACGTTTTATTAAACTGTAGCATGGTGTTTGGCAGGCCACCGGGGCATGCGTGGGAGCTGTTGGCTTGGCTTGTGCTATGGAGAAGGTCAGCACCTCCCACCAAGCAGGGTGGTTCCCGCTGTCCCATCTGCATGTGGGGGCTGCTCATTCTTCCTGGGTGCTGTTAGCCACTCGGGGCTCTGCCTGGCCCTATCCCCAGCTTTCACACTGAGCAGGTGCCCATCAGGGGAAGGAGCATCCCTGCTCCGGAAATCCACCCTGACAAATCAACTTAAACATATCCGCACATTCTTTTCCTTCATTGCATTGATCGCAAGCATTCATCAAATATTTATTTGTTTACGGGTGGCCTCACCCACTAAGCCACGCTCTGCGAAGGCAGGGAGTAAGTCTGGTTGGGCCTCCAGTGTGTGTAGCAGGTTCTTAACAACTGCACTTAACACATACTTATTTCAAGAAATACTTATTCAATAATTGTTTATACTTCCATGTGAGGTTGCATTTAAAGACAGGATTCTAGTTAAACACAGTTTGAAAACAACTGCAGGAAAGGGTACTGTACCGAATGAGAGCAAAGGCTGATCCTTCCCTTTGTATTTACATTCTGTGGGGCAGAGGAAAGAGTGAGATATGGGCCCCACATACGCCTGATGTCCAGAGGAAACTGCAGCTCTACCACTGTCCTAGGCTGACTCTGGAGCCTGATTTCACCTTCCCAAGAGGGGGGAGCTCATTTCCCCTCTGAACTCACAGCCTGCTGCCAGCAGAGAGAGGCAGAGCCTGCAGAAGTTGCTGCAGGACCATTAGGGGCATTGGAAGACACTATTACATTAGCCGCTGGGTCCTGGGGGGCTCAGCAGGTAGGACACAGAGAGATGGAAGGAGAGAGGGCTCTGCACTGCACTGTTTTGAGTCAGCCCAGGATGCAGCACTCCCACCTCACCCCCATCAGGACCACTGTGCAATCTGTACCCATCCGCCCATTCCTGTTCACAGTGGTAACAGCTGCAGTTGGTAGGGGACCTTCCAGAAAAGAGGATGTTATGACACTCGAGAAGGAGGGGGCTTTAAGGATCACAGCTACTCTCCCCACCTCCTTTTACAGAAAAGTGAACTAGTCCAGAGCAGAGATGCCCGGCCCAAGGTCGTGCAGGCAGTAGTAAGAAGGAGAGCTGGGTCCAGAATGCAAAGCTCCTAATCCCCAGGGCACTGGCACTGCATCAAGCTGCACTCGCTTTTTCCTCCTCGCTCTTCCCCTTTTTACTTGTCTCTCTCCTTCCTGCCCTCAGCCTCTTCTTTCCACTCCAGCCCCGTACCTTAGCTGCACCACCACCTCTCACGCCTCTGCCCTACTGCCGTGCAGTTTGCTTAACCTTGCTTGGGACTAAGAGGCTTGCTGGCCTCTGACCACGCGGCTATCACCTGACCAAAGCTCCCTCTGTGGCATCAAACAGAATCTGTGAGCTGCAGTAGGAAAACCAGGACTGGGCTTGGCCTCGGCGTACACCAGCCCAGGCTCCTGACCCTCTCTGCCCAGGCACTGGGCACTCATTTCACCTGCAGTGGACCGGCCAGGCTAGCCCTTGTCCCATGAGCCTGGTTCTCGGACCTGGATTCCGGGATGAGAACACTTTCGAGGGCTCTCAACTGCACATACGTTTTATTTGACCACCTCAAACACCGACTTCTGCCCTTAGCTCCTGCTATTCCTTTCCTCCCTGGTGCCACGCCCCCTCCCACCTTCCCCTCCCAGAGTGAGCACTCCCTTCTTTTGAGCAGCACCATACCTGGTATGACCTCCACTCTTGTACCGAGCGCACTGTATGGCAGTGACTTGCTTTGTTCTCTGTCCTGGGTCCTCCCAGGGAACACCCTGAGTGCAGGATCTGTCTCCAGCACCCGAGGATGCTGGTGCTGAGAAGAGCCTCAGTCATTGCTGGCTGGCTGGGATCCCGGTCACCTGGGATCCACACTTGGGTGCAAAGGGGCACATAGGAGGGAGAGTAAAGCTCCCCCAACCCTAGACTTCTCACCCCCAACTCCCACCCCCAGTTGGGGGCATGGGTGACCATGGGCCGCTGCTCGTGCGTTATTAAGCCACAACCCTCCAACTAAGCAGAGCCCGGCAAGGGCAGCCCCCAAGGTGGGTGTGAAGGCAAGAGAAGAGCCCAGTGAGAACGCCCTGGGAGCATGATTTCCTGACAAGCTGGGGATTCCAGAGTGACCTATTCCTTATAGGAGCATTTTCTAGAGTGTGTGCTGTGGAACGCTGGACCCCTGATATGCTCTGGGAGTAAAAGGCTCTGAGATCATCCAGGTTAAGAAATGCTACTTACTTACAGACATATCCCTGTTGAAGCTTCACCGAGCACTTTGGTGTGTCAAAAGTTCTAAGCGACCCCACAGTAAGAAATATGAATTGTAAAGCTGTGAAAACAAAAATAAATAATGGGGAGAAATTTCTCCGCTGACCCTGCAGTGAAGCAGGTGCTGGGGCGGGAGAGCCCGGCCTCCCCGGGGCCCGTGAGGGGCCTGCCACCGCTTCTGTCCTCGCAGACAACACTGCACTTCAGGGGCGTGTTCTTCCTCCCATCTGAGCTCGGTCTTTCTCCTCTGTATTTTGTTTATGCCTATTTGCAATTTCTGGAGAAAAAAAACCGAATAAATAGTTTGAGTCCCAGAAAGAGGGCTGGCCAATGAAACGCGGAGCTGGAGCATTACAGCATCAGCGAGGCCGCCCATTGGCTGGCTTGCCCTGAGGAGATGGATACAATCCCACGACCCCTCCCTCACCTCCCCCCCCCCCGGCTTTCCCCCACCCCCGGCCTCACTGAGGACTCGAGGGGTGCTGGAAGGATCGCCATGCCCTTGGCCGTGGGCCCCGTTAGCCATCAGCCTGTCCATCCCCGGCTGGCAGCTGCTGCCTGCAAGCCTGTTGCGGAGAGAGCCTGCCTTCCAGCGCTGGCCTCACGCTCTGCCCGATCCTGGGCTGAGCCCCCCACCGCGTCCTGCTGTTATCACAGCGGTGTTTATGCTCACCCTGGGATAAGCTTGTGGGGACATTCTCCTGCTTGAGCGAATTGGCCCTTCCTTCAAAATTAGCCCGGGTCCCCTTTCTCCACCTGCCCCTGCCCGCATGAATCTCTTAATTTCTAAATAATTCATTCCTGTTGGCACCCACTTAAGCTGGTACTTGCAGCAAATGTGTGGTGGTGCAATGCCACATCCAGTTACCCCTTTCTACCATCACATAAAACCTTCTGATTTTAGCTAGGCACACATATTCTGGAATAAAGACTACATTCCAGATGTCCTTGCAACTGGATGTGACTAAATTCTGGCTGATGAGATGATCATGTTCAACTTACAGAAAGTGTCTCTAAAAGGAGGAGGTGCTCCCTTTCGTGTCCGTTCCTCTCTCCTGTTGGCAGGAATGGAGACACGATATCTGGAGCTCAAAGAGCCAGCTTGGACCATGAGATAGCACATTAAGGACTATGGGGTATTAAGATGGAAGTACCTTGGGTCCCTGATGACTTTGAAAACACCATACCAGCCCTTGACTGCCTACCCTCGTATATACATTTTTATGTGTTACCTGGTATCTTTCGGGGTATACGGTTAAGGTTAGTCAGGGTTCTTCAGAGAAATAGAACCAATAGGATATGTATATATAACATATATATGTGTGTGTGTGTGTGTATATATATATATATATATATATATATATATATATATATATATATATATATAAAAGAGAGATTTGTTTTAAGGAATTGCCTCATGCAATTATAGGGCCTGGCAAGTCTCAAGTCTGCAGAGCCAGGGATGAACTGATATTGTGTCTCAAGTCCAAAAGCAGCCTGTCCCCTTCCTCAGGGAACCTCAGTCTTTTCTCTAAAGGTCTTCAACTGGTTGGGCGAGGCCCACCAATGTTCTGGAGGGTAATCTGCTTCACTCAAAGACTACTGATTTAAATTTCAATCACATCGGGAAAAAAATACTTTTACAGCAACATCTAAACTGGTGTTTGAACCCAAACTGGATACTATGGCTCTCATGGGCTGAATTATGTCCCTTCCAAATCCCTGTGTTGGAGTCCTAACTTCCCATACCTTGGAATATGACTGTATTTGAGGATAGGACCATTGATGAGGTGTTTAAGATAAAATGAGCCTGTTAGGGTGAACTTTTATCCAGTCTGACTGATGTCGTTATGAGAGAAGATTAGGACACACAGAGAAACACCAGGGGTGCATGTGAGCAGAGGGATGACCATGTGAGGGCACAGGGAGAAGGTGGCTGTCTATTAGCCAAGGAGAGAGGCCTCAGGAGAAGCCAATCCTGCTGGCACCTTGATCTCGGACTTCCAGGCTCCACAACCGCAAGGAAACACATTTCTGCTGTGTAAACACACAGTCTGGTATTTTGCATGGCAGCCCAAGCAGACGAATACATCTGACCCAGCCAAGTTGACACATAAAATGTGACTTATTTACCTAGACAGGGAGAACTGTCCAATTCATCCATCTTGGGGATCATGCAAGTTTTCAAAGCATGCTAAGAAGCTTGGGCTCTAGATTCTTCCATGCTGGTGAGTGACGGAAGGTGATAATTAGGGGAGTGCCACAGTCCAATTAGAATTTTAGAGGGATCTCTGTGGAATCACAGGTGGGCAGAGGAGGGTAAGACTGTAACTGGGGATGTTGGCCTAGAAGCTTGTGTATGAGAATAGAAGAAAGATGTCACAGGGCAGTGATAGTGTTAAGGAGAGCCTTTGGGAGTAGGTGGACTGCTGGACTGGGGTGAGGGGGGTGGGTGGCTAGCACGCGTCCCGAGCATCTAGTCTGAGAGTTTGTTTGGATGAAGATGCCACCAACCCAAGTAGAAAACGCCAGCCATGTTCCTGTTGGTGGTGGTGGGTGTGGGTGGGGGCCGCAGCTGACTTGTTTGACTTGAGGCATTTTGAGTTCTATATGAGCCTGTTAGGGTGGGATAGAAATACCGATTCTTGTCATTTCTATCCAGCAATTAAATTTCTGAGAGTAATGACTCTTCTCACCGTGCTTATGTGTCTCAATCCCAAATTTCCCAAACATGCATGGCGACCTGGTTTTGGTTCTTTTTGTTTGCATTGTCATCACAATAAGGTAAATTCCAGAAAGGGAGCAGGCACTGACCCCCTGCCACATGAGAAAAGCCCATTTTCATAGCAGATATAACTCACATTTTACTGGCCTGGGGCCTTCCCCTCTTTTTTTTCTTTTTAATTCAGAATCTTTGACTCTCTCCTCCAAATACCTGAGACTACCTTAAGTGTTTGGAGGGATGTCTCCTGGGCTGCATGGAGGTCTGGCTGCTCTTCTAAGAGTACCTTCTCCTAGAAAAAGCTTTTTTTCCTCCATCTAGAAATTTTCCCCAGGGGCCAAAACCCATTCCTGTTGAAGCCTTCCCAGTCTCCTGCCCTGAGCAAGCAGGTAGGAAAAGAGCAAAGTGGGGTCAGGAGTGACCTGGACCTTTAGAATCTGCATTTGAATGTTTCCTTCTGACGGTGACCCTGGGCAAGTCTCTGTTAATCTCTCATTACTGAGCACCTGCTCTGTGCCAGGTCCCTGAGCTTTCTGGTTATATCTGGGCCTCTGCTTCCTTATTTAACAAAACAAGGTAAATATACTGGCCAGGCAGGGTTATCGTGATGCATAAAATGAAATAATAAATGTGGAAGGGTCTCTCACAGTGGCTGCCTCAGAGTAGAAAGTCCATAAATATTAGGGCATTCTGCCTCTGGAAAGCTCACCTCTAATTACTCTCTTTCTCTTCCCAATTAAACAAAACAGCAGTAGCAGCAGTGGCAGGCACAGAATGCACTCCAAGGCCCTTCCTTCTAACTACTTCCTGCTGGAGGAATGTTTGCATCCTTGCTTAGTTACAAATCCCGTGCTCCTGAATCTTGAATAGAGCTCTGTGCTGCTTGCCCCCGTGCATCCCACTCTGAGGGGCTTTGCTGCTGCCCACCCTTTGGGGAATTCACATGCTCGTGCAGAGGGGTCTCCCCCCCAGTCTATTAGGCATGATGGCCAGCTAGAGGTAGAGTTGGGTTAACTCTGTTGCCCAGCAGGGACCTCTAGCACCCAAAGATCTATGAAGCTGTGCCTTCCCCTACACGTGAGAGGGCTCCTTTGGAGGGAAGGGCTTTGTTCTTTCTGTATTCCCAGGGGAAATGCAGAAATCTCAGGAAGCCTCTGGAGGGTCCTTTTGCCCTACTCTCCGGACCAGTATGTCGTAGGACAAACCCTGTCCCTACTTGGAGGTATGTCATGCAGTGGCGCAAACCTCCTTAGGCACGTCTATCTGCAAATGGCCCCCCTGAGGCCAAGTGCCAGGCCTCTGATGGGGATCCTACCGTTTGGATATTTCTTTTTGCAAACATTGATGACATCCGATGAGCATCTCTGCTTAGTGTACCTTTATGAACTAGCAGTCAAAGGTTCTTCTCCATATTGGTAGAGCTACATGGGATGGTTCCCACTCCACTAGTAGAAGCCTGAGCTGTTTTCCACATGATCCTCAAGAAGACAGTGGTAATGATGCTGTTGCTAATGATGACAGTGAAATCCACAGTAGCTCCCATGTACAGCCCTATTTGGCTTGTAAGAGTTGGGAGATCACCAACGTCTCTCCCTCTTTATCCTTACTGCGGGCCAGAGATGGGCTGAGAGCCCTGCAGGCACTGTAACACTTGTTAAAATCCTGGAGGTAGTCACCATTGCCATCCTGCTTTAGAAATAAGGAACCTGGAGCTCAAAGGGATGAAGAACTTGCCAAAGACCATACAGCCAAAAGTGGCAGAGCCAGCTCTCCTACCTGGGTCTGTCTGTGCGAAGCTGGCACTTCTAACCTACACACCGCAGTGTGTTTCTGGCGGGCCGTGGGACCCTCCCTGTCCATGGACCTCTGCCACAACCAGCCTAACCCCACTGCCTGCATGTCCTCTGCACCCAGCCAGCAGCTCTCCCTGCCAGGTCTCCCGTGGGTAGGGCTGGGAGGAAGGGAAAGCCGCCTCTCAGCTCCGTGGGGCTGGGAGGACAGAGCTGGGAGGCAGGTTGTCTATTGATTGACTGAAATTGGATTTGTTGACACAAACTGCCAGCATTTCACAGTGATGGAAGGATTGCCCACCGGCCTCATAACAAGCAGAGATTTCCCTGAGGGTCAGCCGAGCTGCTGGTGTGGTTCTTTGTGAGAAGAAAGCAATTAGGAGAATGGGTGAGATTATTAGGTCTTATTGCTTCCCTCAGTCCCTACCTTCCCCACATGCGGCATGGCTCGGGATCTCGGGCTCCCTGGGCTACGTGCTGTGGATTCTGCTTCCGCTGCATAAAGTCAGGTGAGGGACAAGCACAGCTTGTGTGCGCTGACTCCAACGCATATGAAGAATGCACACGCATATTCGGATCACCAAAAGAAACCAGCAGGTGGAACCAACTTTAGCAGACTTAAACAAAATACCGTCATTGGATTATAAACACAAAACCATGAATGCACAACGCATGCACATCTCTCCCCACCTTGCTTTCTGCATCCCTTTTCACATTTTGTCACATTAAAAATGTTCAGACTGCTTTCGATTAAAAGACATCATCAGGTATCAGCTATACACGTCTGCAGATGGGCTGGGAAAGGAGAGGAGAGGAGATGCGTTTCCCTGGGGGGCTCTCTGTGTTGCGTTAGCAACTATTTATTGGGAACTGGAATATGGTGAGGAGGCAATAGAATATCAGGAATACGGTCACTTTAAATTTGTACAAATGTTGTAGCTGCCAGAGCACTTTCACTGCTGTATTTTTTGTTGTGGTGGTAAAGTACGCACCACATAAAATGTACCACGTTAAGTGCACCGCTCCGTGGCATTGCATACCTTCCATTGTTCTGCGACCAGCACCACTATCCATCCCCGGGAAGTTTTCCATGTTCCCAGACTGAAACTCTGTCCCTATTAAGCACTAACTCCTATCCCGCCCTTTAGCCCCTGGCAACCACCTCTCTCTTTTCTGCCTCTATGAACCTGACTATTTGAGGAACCTCATATGTGGAACCATGCAATATTCATCTTTTGTGACTGGCTCATTTCACTTAGCACAATATCCTTAAGGTTCATCCACTTTGGAGCATGTTCCAGAATTTCCTTCCTTGTTAAGACGGAATAATATCCCATTCTATGTATACATCACATTTGGTTTATCCCTTCATCTGTGGATGGACGCTTGGGTTGCTTTACCTTTTGGCTGTTGTGAATAAGGCAGCTGTGAACGTAGGTGCGCAAATATCTGTTCAACTCCCTGCTTTCACTTATTTTGGGCGTATACCCAGAAGTGGAATGGCTGGATCATATGGTAATTCAATGTTTACTTTTTTGAAGAATCATCATACCATTTTCCACAGCATCTGCACCATTTTATATTCCTGCCGGCAGTGCACAGGGGTTCCAATTTTCCCACATCCTCGCCAGCATTTGTAATTTTCGGTCTTTTGTATAATAGCCATCCTAACTGGATCTGAAGTGGTATCTCATTGTGATTTTGATTTGCATTTTCCTAATGATGTGTGATGTTGAGCATCTTTTCCTGTGCTCGTTGGTCCTTTGTCTCCTTTGGAGAAATGTCTATTCAAGTCCTTTGCCCATTTTTTAAAAAGATTTTATTTATTTATTTGACAGAGAGAGAGACAGCCAGTGAGAGAGGGAACACAAGCAGGGGGAGTGGGAGAGGAAGAAGCAGGCTCCCAGTGGAGCATGGAGCCCGATGTGGGGCTTGATCATGCCCTGAGCCGAAGGCAGATGCTTAACGACTGAGCCACACAGGCGCCCCCTTTGCCCATTTTTTAAATTGAGTTGCTTGTTTTGTTGTTATGTTGCTTTAGTTTGATTCTTACAATGGCTAGGGCTAGAGTTTTGGATGAACCCTATTTTACAGAGAGGAAAATGAGAATCACAGATGTTCAGAAAATTGCCCAGGGTTTCCCAGTCAGGAGACGGAATGGAAGCAAGGGCTCTTGGCTCCTAGCTCTGTGCCTTTCTGCTCTGTCATGCTATCTCCCTCATGGGGTGAGACATGGTCCATGCCTTTCTGGATGTTACATTTTGCTTAGGGAACAGTCCATGATGACACAAAAGCTATGTAAAATGAAGCTTAGAGATGAGAAGCTTTTTGGTCATTCAGGAAGGAAGGCAGAGGACTGGGTCATTTGGGGAAGACCCAAGTGGCAAGGGGAGACCAGAATCGAACATTAAAGAAAAGTGTGGTAGGCAGAATAATGCTCCCCAGAGATACTGGTGCTCTGATGCCGGGAATTTCGACAATGAGCGGTTTTGTGGCAAGGGTGGGGGGGGGTTAGGTTGCAGGGGGATTTAAGGTTGCTAATGAGCTGCCTTGAGATGGGGAGATTAGCCTGGATTATCCAGGTGGGCCAAGGAAATCCCAAGGGAGGAAGCAGGCAAGAGAGTCAGTGAGGATGTGACAATAGACTCAGGCAGAAAGGTATCGTTTGAGAAAGACGCCACCAGCCACTGCTGGCTTTCAAGAGGGAGGAAGGGGCATGAGCCAAGGCCTGCGGGTGGCCTTGAGAGGCTGGAAAGGGCAGGAACAATTCTTCCCTAGAGTCCCCAGGAGAAACACAGCCCTGCTAACACTTTGATTTTGGTCCACTCTGACCCATTTTGGCCTTTTGCCCTCCCAAATGGTAAGATGATAAATTTGTGTGTTTTAAGCCATTACATTGAGTTCGTGGTAATCTGTTACAGCAGCAATAGGAAACTAATAGAAATAGGCAGAACTTGGTTAACCAGAGAATAGAGATGCCAGGTGCGAAGAGGGGATGAGCACAGGTTGGAGATAAGTCTCCCCAGAACAAAGCATGTGCCTTGGGAAGAAGTCGTTGCTAACATGCGTCGGGCGCTTTCCTTGTTCCGCCCTGGTTTGAGCACGTATGCACGCGTTCTCAAGAATCCTATGAGGCTGGTGCTATTATGACCACATTTCACAGGGGAGAAGAGGTGCTGCGATCGTAGCCGATGAGGCTGGAAGAGGTAGGACACCATGTGTGTGACCGCGGTGCTAATGTGGAGGACCCTGAGTGTTGTTGTGGTCGTGGTCCCTCTCCAGCTGATGAGAGGCCAGGCTCTGTCCTCTCCCCTTGAGGGGGCCAGCTGCCCCTGAGCCCGGGCATCTCTGGGAGGCAGCGAGGAGCCCTGCGGAGCACAGCACCTGCCATCTTTGATCCCCTTGTTGCCTAGTTGATAGTAAATCAAAGTGAAAGAATCATCCCCATTCTCCCCAAACCCTGAAACTGGACTGGCCTTGTGTCTGATTTAGCCCACTAACCACTTACTTGAGACCTCTGGTTCTTAAGACCTTGCCCTGACCATGGCCCTCCCTCCATGGCTTCTCTGTAGCCAGGGGGGAAATGGAAGGAGATCCAGCTATGAAGGGCCAGCCAAGACATTGAATTTTCCCCACTGGCAAGACCCTGCAAGTGTCAGAACAGTAAACTGACCTGCTCTCCCATGTCTGCCAGAGATTGACCTGGCCTGGAGCTACAAAGAGCTGGTGGGGGATTGTACATGAGTGTTCATATGGTGTTATTTATAATAGCCAAAAGGTGGAAAGAACCCAAATGTCCATCAGCTGATGAATGGGCATGTCCATACAGTAGAATATTACTCAGCCATGAAGAGGAAGGGATTCGCTACTTGAGGAACCTTGGAAACGTGATACTAAGTGAAAGAAGCCAGTCAGAGAAGACCACATACCATGTAACCCATTCATAGGAAGTGTTCAGAATAGGGAACTCTATAGAGACAGAGAGTGGATGATTGGTTCCCGAGGGCTATGGGGGAGGGGTGATGATGGTGATAGTTGATGGTGATGAAAAATGTCTAAAATGAACCATGGTGATATTTGCACATATCTGTGAATATAACAAAATCCATTGAACCATATTCTTTTTTTAAAAAATTTATTATATTTAAATTCAATAATTAACGTACAGTGTATTATTAGTTTCAGAGGTAGAGTTTAGCGATTTATCAGTTGCATATAACACCCAGTGCTCATTACATCATGTATCCTCCTCAATGTCCATCACCCAGTTATCCCATCCCCCACCCACCGCCCCTCCAGCAACCCTCAGTTTGTTTCTTATAGTTAAGAGTATCTTATGGTTTGCCTCCCTCCCTGTTTTTATCTTGCTTTATTTTTCCTTCCCTTCCCTTCCCCTATCTGTTTTGTTTCTTAATGTCCACATATGAGTGAAATTATATAATTGTCTTTCTCTGATTGACTTATTTTGCTTAGCATAATACCCTCTAGTTCCATCTACATTGTTGCAAATGGCAAGATTTTGGTTTTTTTGATGGCTGGGTAATATTCCATTGTCTCTCTCTCTCTCTCTCTCTCTCTCTCTCTATATATATATATATATATATATATATATATATATATATATATACCACATCTTCTTTATCCATTCATTTGTCGATGGACATCTCCGCTCTTCCCATAGTTTGGCTATTGTGGACATTGCTGCTATAAATATTGGGGTGCAGGTGCCCCTTCGGATCACTGTGTTTGTATCTTTTGGGTAACTATGAATCGTACTCTTTAAAGGGAAAGATGTATGGTATGTGGGTTATACCCCAATAAAGCTGTTAACAAAAAAGAATCCACAGAGGAGGAACTGAAAGCCAGCTGGCCATTCTGGGCCATATGTAGATGTGACATGCAGGGCCGAGAGGACTGGAACTGTCAGCCAAGGCTAAGAGCTGGGGCAGCGGACTGGCACCACACCGTTGCAGAAGCAGCAGACAAGTGGGCAGGCAGTGGAGGCCACTGTGCCCTTAGAGCGGGGCATCATGGTGGGCAGCAGCTCAGACCAAACAGACCTCTGAGCATCAGTTTCCTCATTCAAAAAGCATGAGGTCGGATGTCAGTGTTCCCAGCCTAAGTTACACTGAAGACCTTTAGAAATCCCTGAGGGGACCCCCAGCCCAGAGCTCAGGATTGAGGGTGAGAGCAGGGACTGGGGAGAAGAGAGAGAACTGGAGTCACAGGCACTGTGGCCGAGCAGGGAAGAGGCTGTGGGCAGGTGCCCGTGGGCGGGGGCCACCAGATCTGGTGTATCCTACAGCTTCACTAGCTTTAATCTTACCGCCACTAGAGGCAGGCACAGACACAGCACCCCGCCTGCTCCCTCAGAGAGCCTCTTTCCAGTGGCTTCTGGAACTGATGACAAGGGGAGAGCACCCAAGGCGGGACAGGAATAGCTACAGACCCCACCTGCAGGGGCCGACAGATAGTAAGCTCTTGCCTCACCTCCAGGTGAGGAGGAACCAGGCTGGTGTGGGAGGGAGAGACCCAAAACCAAGGGATACATGTACTTTATTGTATTCATGGAATCCACAAACATTTGCTAAGTGCCAGGCACTGTTTCAGGCACTGAGAAGAGAGAGGTGAATAAGGAGGACGAGGCCGCTGACCTGTGGAGCTTATATTTTAAAGCAGCACTGTCCAAGCACAGCCATAGCTCCTGGGCCCCTGAGCCCTTGAAATGGGGCCGGTCTCAATGGGAAGTGCCGGGAGAGCATGCACACCAGAATTCAAAACCGAGACCAAAACGCGTAAAGTATTCCATTAATCCTTTTGCATACACACACACACACACACACACACACACAGAGAGAGAGAGAGAGAGAGAGAGAGAGGTTATGTGTTGAAATAATAGTATTCTGGATACCTTGGGCTAAATAAAATATATTATTAAAAGTAATTTCACCTGCTTCTTTTTGGCTTTTAATATGTGGCTACTATAAGATGTAAAGCTACATGCATGGCTCGTGCGGTATTTCTGTTGAACAATACTGTTCCACCCAGAGACAGGGACAATCAGTAAATAAGCATATAAATAGACCCTGCCATATCAGGTAACAATAAATACTGTGAGGAAGAAAACGAGCTTAGGGGATGGAAGGGCTAAGGGACGGTGCTGTTTTTGCTAGGGTGGCCTCTCAGAGATGGTATCTGAGCAGAAACTCAAAGGCAGGGGAGCGGGTGGAAGAGTAGCAGGGCAGTGTGGCTGGGGTGGGGAGAACTTGGGAAGGGGTCTCTTGAGGGGCAGGGGAGCCAGATCCTTGAGCAGCCTCGTGGGCTGCAGTGCATGGGAACCCACAGACCTTAGTGACTGACTGGACCCAGGAAATGAGAGAGATCGGGGACAGGTGCACCCCGGGGTGCTGAAGCAGCGAGACTAGGCAGCTGTTAGGGGCTGCTGGTTTGCCTAGTTTGGGATGGAGAGGGGACCCGTGATGAGTTTAGGATTCACATCTGCTCCTGCTGAGGGGCTGCCATGAAATTCAAATAGAGATGTGCAGTTCACGATGGGAGATAAAGGTCTAGAGCTTAGAAGCAAGGCTGGGGCAGAAAACACACATTTAGAGGACATCTGGGAGGATACCTGAGGGCCTGAGAATACTGACTGGGATGACCATTGGTCAGATCTGGTTTGAGTCCTGGCTCTGCCAGTTCCTATGATCCTGTGCTTCTTCCCCTGTGTGATGGGTCAGAGACAGCCATAGAACCTTATGCCCTCTCTCTTGTCGCCTCTTCCTGAATGTGGGCTGGCCCTGTGCAGGGGAGGTGCTATGCTGGCTCCTACCCTAGACCCAAGAGGAGGGGCAACATCTGCCTCACCTCTTGGAACCCTGAGCCCTACCTAAGAGATTCACCCATTTGAGGGCGCCATGTTGTGAGGAAGCCCACCCTTGGAAGCTGGATAGGGAGACAGAGAAGGATACATGAACAGCCCCCAGCTATTCAAGACATTCTAGCCAAGGCCCCAGGCATCATGGAGCAGAAGTAAGCTCTCCTTGTTCTGCCCTGTCCAAATTCCTGACCCACAGACAGGTGAGATAGAAGAATAATATGTAATTATTTTAAGCTACTAAGTTTTGTAATAGTTTGCTATTTAGCAATAGATAAACAGAACAACACATAAAATGGAAAAATAATAAGTATCTTATTTTTTTGATAGAATTATTAAGAAATGGTAAACATGGTTTCTGGCACTAGATAGGTCTAAGTCAATGTTCTTTTTCTTTTTTAAAAAGATTTTATTTACTTATTTGAGAGAGAGAGAGAGTGGGCATGCAAGTGGGGGTGAGTAGAAGGAGAGGGAGAAGCAGACTCCCCGCTGAGCAGGGAGTCCCACGTGGGGCTCAATCCCAGGACCTTGGCAGGATCATGACCTGAGCTAAAGGCAGATGCTTAACGGACTGAGCTACCCAGGTGCCCCTTGATATTCCTTCTCTTTCCCGTAAAGTCAAACCCTGTCTTGTCTTAGTTCAGCCACAGAATATTCTGTGGAATGCTACAGAATAAGCTGAAAGTCCTATTTTGTTTCATAGGTATTCCCTTAAGTGTATGGCAATGGGTCTCATGAAATCACAGGCTACCTCTCCTATGCTAGATTACACATCTGCCCTTAGTTACACTGGTTTCCAGTCACATTTTCCTGGTCGCTTTGTCTAGAGTCTGTTCTCCTTTAAGTTCCACTTAGGATATATTTGCCCCTGAAGGACCACCGCAGGTGTGGTAAGTACAGCACTGGGCATGACGAGCATATGCCCTCCCTCTGTCTGGACACATCACACCACTGACCGGGCTGGCAGATCGGAGAAACACTGTGGGCTTTAGGATTCCGATTCTGTATTCGACGTCTTAACCATCATTCCTAGTTTCATGGTAACATACATTTGGTCAATTATACTATCCCTCTTTCATCCAATCATTTATAAAAATGTTGAACAAGATTGGGATGAGGATAGAGCCAACTGAGATCTCACTAGAGGCTCACATTTGTTAATTAATCTGCTCTGTTGGGTATGTTTGTTCAACCAGTTATGTGTGAATCACCCAACACTCTGTCATCCAGCCCACATCTCCCCCCCATCCATTTATGGGAATAGTCAATCTAGCTCTTTTGCATATATTGTCTACTTTTGCTCTGTATGATAGCTGGTGTCATTTGCCTGACTGTGTTAGATACCAGGGTGGGCAGGGGCCGCCTCCTGTTTCTCTCTTGTTGAGCCCATATGCTGAGCAAGGGAGAAGCATTTAGCGAGCCCTTAGATGACCAGATCTTTCAACCACACTGCTCAATCGATATGCCTGTTTTCTTATCAATCAATATGCCTGTTCTGACCCCATAACATATTTTTGTTCATAATTATTTAATATGTAGGGTGTATAAAAAAACTCAATTTGATTTAAATTCTTCTTTAAAGCGAGTCAATGACATTCAACCCAGGCTGAATCTTTAAGAGGGGGAATTATAGAGAAGTATGTAAGATCGGGTTTGCATTATTCCCCTCTAGCAGAGGGTGGCTCTGTAAAGACAGGAGCTAAGATGCAGCTCCAACAAGTAAGGCTGCTTGCTAAGGTGCGATGGAGCCGAAGAGAAGCTAGCCATGTTGAGAAGCAAGGGACAGGCAGACCAGTGGACCTGGGGAGTTTGCAGGAACTTAGTGAGCGGCAAACTTTTGTTAACATGCTGTTTAGCCACTGATCGGCAGAGACAGGAAAGCAGATTTAGCAAGGCCAAAGTAAAAAATCACTTTAGTGGTGCTAAACTTTTGTTTATTTTGCTCTATTTTTAGAGCAAATATTTAATATTTAAAATATTTAAAAATATTTTATTTATATGAGAGAGAGAGAGAGCATGAGCGGGGAGAGGAGCAGAGGAAGGAGAAGGAGCAGGGAGCCCGATGCAGGGCTTGATCCCCAGGACCTCAAGATCATGACCTGAGCCAAAGTCACACACTTAACGGACTGAGCCACCCAGGTACCCCTATTTTGCTCTATTTTTATTGTGTGATTTATTTATGGCCAATAAATGAATTTTTAAATTTATCTTTCCTTTTCCATTTACTGAGGTGGTATTAAATAATGGTCGAGGCTGTGGAGCAAGTTACCTAGATTCGAAGCCCTGCTACTCCATTCTTCAGCTTGGGTTAGCTATTTAAAAATTTGAAGCCTCAGTTTTTTCATCTGTAAAGTGGGGATACTGAGTTCACAGAAGTATAAATTAGATAAGAAACACATTTCTTAGGACAGTTCTTAGAAACACGTTGCTTAGAACAGTGCCAGGTACATAGGCATTGCTGGTTAAGTGACAACTATTTTGTTTATCTTACATACTCAGGATATTTATCTTCTTGGGGCTCTAAGTATTCAAATACTGAAGTTGTTAATTTTTAAATTGAAATAGCTGCTATACATCTTCAAGAAATGCACACAGGAACGAATAAACTAGTAAAGACACAATTAGGAGAAAAGAAATTTGGAGCCCTTTTAAAGGACATATCCTAACCTTCAAATAGCAAAATTAAGTCATTCAAAGTCACAGAAAGAGTAAGTGGATTTATGGAACTGCATTATTTATGCCAGTAATTCTCAAATTTAAAAATATCAACTGATGGACAGGTTAAATAAATGGAGGTTTCCTGTCGAACCTCCCCCTCCCTACCAACTGCAGAAGTTTAGATTCAGGAGTCTTAGATGGATGTTCAGAAGCCAACATTTTAAAAAAAAAGATTTATTTATTTATTTTAGAAAGAGAGAGAGAGAGAGAATGCGTTCGAGCAGGGGGAGGAGCAGAGGGAGAGGGAGAGAGAGAACCTCAAGCAGACTCCCTGCTGAGCATGGAGTCCTACACGGAGCTCGATCCCACTACCCTGAGATCCTGACCTGAGCTGAAATCAAGTCAGACGCTTAACTGACTGAGTCACCCAGGTGCCCCAGAAACCAACCAATTTTTAATGAGCATTGCAGATAATTTTAACCTCCCTTTCTCCTCTCCTCTCCTTTCTCACTCCTTCCTTCTTCCTTACCCTTCTAGTCATTCACTCACTCACTCACTCATTCATCTGCAGTACCTAGCATTTGTAACCCTGTCCTAAGTTTATGGACTCCAGAAGTCAAAAAGATCAGACAGCATGCCCACTCCGAATCCTGGCAGCAAAAGGCTAGGTGTGTGGTTTAAACCTAGCCACTGGATGCTCCCAGCAGGGACCTGGAATGTGAAGTAAGAGGGGCGAGATGCAGGGGTGGTTTAGAGTTGGTGGCACTCGTGGCAGAAGCTGGGAGCCCCAATGAGCTGATTCCTGAAACATGACCTTCACAAGCTTCCATCTGTCATGTCTAGTTTTCCAACCTGGCTGTCGAGGCTTCCCCGGAGTTCCATGAGTTACTTCATATCCTCTGAGAAATCCTTTTCCCGGTGTTTATAAGCAAGAATCCTGAGCGGTTTATATGTGGCCCAGACATAAGGTAAGCAATGCCTGATGGCATATTCTGAACATTATTCATCTAAATTATTTTACAAATAATGCCTCATTTGACCATTAGTTATGACCAGTGATGTCATTATGGTGGTACTACATAGATTCCACCTGAGGTCTTTATAGACCTAAGAGTATTAATAAATATGAAAGATAACATGCTTCCCATATAATCTCCTCAAACCAGTTCTCAATCTTTTCACTTCAAAGCATGAAGTCCATGACATTCCAGTTGTATTTTTAGTCACTCTAGAATAAATGTAGTTCAGTAATGCACCATCAATAGAATGAAAGGGCAAGTTTAGATACATATCACACTGGTTCAAGAGCATTTTCCCCTTACAAAAAAAAAAAAAAACCAAAAAAACAAAAACTACAGAGCTGAAAAACATGACACAAAATAAAAATAATAGAACAAACACCCATTTACCCACCTCCCACCCTAAGGCAGCACTAACAGTGAGTTAGTGATTTGAAGGTACCCTAAGGTCTTTCATAATAAGGCTCTCCTCTTTCCATGGAAGAGTCCACCATCTTGAATATTTTTTTTAAAGTAGGCTCCATGCCTAGCATGGGGCCCAACGTGGGGCCTGAATCCATGACCTTGAGATCAAGACCTGAGCTGAGATCAAAAGGCAGATGCTCAATCGACTGAGCCACCCAGGCCCCCCTTGAATTTTGTTTTAATCAGTTTATGCTTTTCATCATAATTTTATCACATACATATTTATCTGCAAATAACAAATTTAGTTTTGCCCTTTTTTGCATACTATATGTATTCTTTGGTCCTTTGCTTCTTTCATTACATGTTTTACTTCTGAGATTAGTCTACTCCAACGTGTATAGCTGTGGTTCATTCATTTTCATGACTGTATAGTATTTCATGGAATAACCAAGCCACGATATATTTATATATCTTTTTATTGATGAATATTTAGTGTTGATGGACATGTACTATTGATGGACATTGTTTTTAAATTTTGCTGTAACAATGCTGCTATGAAGATGTAAGTATATATATTTGAGTGTACATGAAAAAGTGTTTTTCTATGGTGTATCCTTGAGAATGGAATTGGTGAGTCGTAGAGTATGCATACATTTAACCTTATTAGATAAAGTTAGTTTTCCAAATTGTTATAACAGTTTACACTCCATCAGAAGTTTCTGAGTTTAAAAATGTTTACTTAAAAGTCCTTTACTCTTTTATCATATTCTTATAGGTACTTTATATGTATTTCTTTTTTTTAAAGTAATTTTTAATTATGTTATGTTAGTCACCATACAGTATATCCTTAGTTTTTGATGTAGTGTTCCATGATTTATACGTATTTATTCTTAGGTACTTTATGCATATCCCTTATTCATTGCTTTTATAAATTGTTATTTTTTATTTTGTTTTTCTTTTACTCTTAATGACTGGTGTATAGTTATAGAGTTGACTTCTGTATATTGATTTTATATCAGATTCATTTGGATTTTCTGGAGTAAACATATCATTTAGGAATTTTACCAATTTTGTTTTTTATTCTGCAGTCTTTATACTTTATTTTCCTTATCTTATCACACAGTGTAGAACCTTTATTAAAATGTTCACTGGAGATGGCAATGACAAGCATTCTTGTCTTATTTGGTTTTAAAGAAAACATTCTTAATATCTCACCATTTAGCATCATGTATGCTATATATTTTTATAGTGTTTTTAAAAAGTCATTTTAGGAGGGTGCCTGAGTGGCTCAGTCAGTTAAGCGTCTGACTCTTGATCTCAACTCAGGTCTTGATCTCAGGGTCGTGAGTTCAAGCCCCCTGTTGGGCTCCACACTGGACATGAAGCATACTTAAAAAAATCATTTTAGGAAATCTTTTATTTCCAGGTTTTTTTTAAGATTTTATTTATTTATTCGACAGAGATAGAGACAGCCAGCGAGAGAGGGAACACAAGCAGGGGGAGTGGGAGAGGAAGAAGCAGGCTCCCAGCGGAGGAGCCTGATGTGGGGCTCGATCCCACAACGCCGGGATGACACCCTGAGCCGAAGGCAGACGCTTAACCGCGGTGCCACCCAGGCGCCCCTATTTCCAGTTTTCTAAGAGTATTTTTAAAAATCATGAAAACCGTTGCTAATTAATTTTTAACTTAGACTGCTTTAAAAGGTTGAAAAATTTTCTGGATTACTCCCCTTTTCTTTTCTCCTTAAAGCTTGGAATTTTGTTTTCATGATTAGCTGCCAAGCTATTATTCACACTCATTCATTCGCCCATTAAAACTTCATTAAATGTGTACAAACTGTGAGGTACAGAGAGGGCACAAAAGTCTACCGAATAAGATAAGAAATACATCAGGAATTAATAGAAATTTTCCATCAGAATTTCCTAATTCTTTCAGTGTTTAGCATCACTCTTTAGAGCCAAGGAGCTGAAAGAAAAGAAAAAAAGAAAAGAAAAGAAAAAAAGAAAAGAAAGGAAAGGAAAGGAAAGGAAAGGAAAGGAAAGGAAAGAAAAGAAAAGAAAAGAAAAGAAAAGAAAAGAAAAGAAAAGAAAAGAAAAGAAAAGAAAAGAAAGAAGGAAGGAAGGGAGGAAAGAAAGAAAGAAAGAAAGAAAGAAAGAAAGAAAGAAAGAAAGAAAGAAAGAAAGAAAGAAAGAAAGAAAGAAAAGAAAGAATATTCTAAAGTGGCCATGAGATAATAGAAGGGGGAAAGTATTACTGCCCCAGGGAGAGTTCTCTAGCAAACACCAAGGACCTGGGAGCCAAGCAGAACTTATTCATAGGGTCATCAGCATTTAGAGCAAGAAGAGACCCCAGGACCATTTGGTTGAACCAAATGGTGCCCTTTGGGACAGCTCTCCAGTCACTACTTCGATACTTCCAGCCAAGGATGGAAAGTTCCACAAGACACCGTGACCATTGTTTGTCTGCTGCAACTGTGTTAAAATGCTTGTTCTTAAACTGAAAGGAACTTTCCTTCCTGGTGTTCTTTTCCAATGATCTTACTATGCCCTGAGCATTCACCAAAAAAACTTCTGCTATCTTTCTATGCTGGCCTCCACATCACAGAAAGCATGTATGGTGTTCCCTTAAGACTTCTCCAGTCAAGACTGAACATCTCCAGTTCCTTCAACAACTCCTCATGAGAAATCAATCCTTACTGCTCACCATTCTTTCCCTGGATGCACTGCACTTGTCAGCATCTTCCCCCAAACTTAGTGCCAGAGTCACATGAAATTCTACACAAGTGAGCCAACCAGTGGTCAGTGTCAGGGGAGGCTAACATCTTCCTGTTCTCCTCAGTTCTACCTATTCCCCCTACTTTTCCCATCTTCATTCTCTGAATCAATCCTTGCTTTCCCTTTCAAAATCTGGGCACCTTAGAGAGACACATAAGTATCATTATGAATAAAAGTGGCCCAGAAGAATGTACATCCATTTTTCCAGAGGGATAATGTGCTGGGATAGGTAACTACCCCAGTGCTCAGGAGAACCGTTCTTTATGCTGCTAAGATATTAAGGAATTTCTCCCCATGGTCCCAGGCCAGAAGTGTACGTGTGAATAATACACAGGGTAACTCTTTACAATAAATAAAATAATGAATTTCTGTTTGCTGTAGCATTTGCTACTGCTTGTGAAATGTAAATGTCCAGTATGTATAATGCCAAAATGCGGTACCAGAGTGGCTGTGGGTTCTTGGCTGAATCTCCCACTTTCTCCAGTCTTGTTTCTTCTTCAATTCACTTGGTTTCCTCTCTGACCGAAAAACAGATGTGGCAGTAATAATCATTTGCAAATGGACCTCCCAGGGAGAGATACACATGTTGGACCTTTGTAAACTGTGACTTGCTATGCAAATGCACAGCGACGTCGTCGTCGCAAGTGTGGTTTGGGCAGATAGCAAGGGAATATCGTCAAAATAGCAAGTCCAACTCCAATGTGTACTACCTTTGCATTCTTACATTGCTCCAAATAATTCATCCAGTGTTTTTAGATACAGAAGGCTCTAGAGGCCATTTAAGCTCTCAGAACCATCTGCTAAATGTCGTCTTACTTCTCACTGCTTTTCATCACGTGTGGTCACCTTCTGGCCTGCCTAGAGCATGTATCTAATTTTCTATTTGGAAACGAACATTATTTTCATCAATTATTCCATTAGCTGCCCATCCCCCAACTTGTGACCTTTTCTCTTATAGATGAGAATACATTGACACTACAGGTGACAGAAGTTTCCCCCAAACCCAGACTCTGCCCTGAGGTCCCAGCTCCTGCTTTGGTCTCTGGTACCTGCCGCCTCCTACAATGGGGTTCTCTGCTTCAGCCCATTTTGGCTTCTGACTGCACAAGAAGAATAAATGGTACATATACAGACAAGGAAGACAATAATTTCTAATGGGGACCCATCCAAAGGGGCTCTAAAAGGAACATCTTAGCCTTTAGAGGGTCGTAAATAATGAAGATAATTTTCCCCATGTTTTATGCAAGCATAATTTTTTTGTGGTAAACAGTGAGATGATATATATGTATATTTCCTATCCAAAACTGTATGCAATTAGCATTTGGAAGATTGTAATTATAGCTTGGCTGGGCTTTTTGTAGGTGCTAAAATTGATTTCTTGGCTGAATTATTTTGCAATAGACTTAAACCACTAATTGTACACCTAAACGAAATTGAGTGTGAACAAATCGAATAACTTTAATTTTACCTTGGATAATAATTTATTGATGCAAATAAAACTCCTTAATTAAATCTGGCATAGCCAGGCCTGTAGAGGCGCACATAAAGGCATTCTGTCACCCAGCTTTAGTGATTATTTTAATTTTAGAATAATGCTTTGCTATTCTTAGAGAGAATTGGGTATCTATTAAGGACTGTGGCAGTAGTGAGTCGTTTGAGTTCAGTACCTCTTTGAATCCCAGCTGGATTTAGGATAGATCTTTTTGGAAGAAGTGCTACTCATTTTTAAATTATAATTAAATGCATGCAAAATTGAAACTTTCATTACTATTTCTGAAAATAGCCTCTTCCTTGAGAAGTTTCCAAAGTCTCTCAAAACGGGAAGAAATGGGTGAAATGTGGAGAGACACTTTCATCCAGATCAATACAAGTTAGATAGTTGATCAAAGAGAAACCATTTATATAATTGCATTAGTTTCCCAAGACTGTCACAACAAGCACCACAACCCGGATGGCTTAAAACAAGAGAACTTTAGGGGGCGCTTGGGTGGCACAGCGGTTAAGCATCTGCCTTCGGCTCAGGGCGTGATCCCGGCGTTATGGGATCGAGCCCCACATCAGGCTCCTCCGCTGGGAGCCTGCTTCTTCCTCTCCCACTCCCCCTGCTTGTGTTCCCTCTCTCGCTGGCTGTTTCTGTCTCTGTCAAATAAATAAATAAAATCTTTAAAAAAAAAAAAACAAGAGAACTTTATTATCTCACAGTTCTTGAGGCCAAAAGTCCAAATTCAAGGTGTCAGCAGACCCATGCTTGTCCCGAAAAAGGGGAATCCTTCCTTGCTTCTTGTAGCTTCAGGTGCTCTGGTGGCAATCTCTGGCCTCCCATGGGGTGTGATTGAATAACACCAATCTCTGCCTTTGTCATCACCTGGATTTCTCCCCTGTGTGTCTCCACATGGCTGCCTTACACGGACACCAGCCATACTGGATCAGGACCCCTCTACTCCAGTGTGACCTCAGTTTAACTAATTACATCCGCAATGACCCTATAGTCAAATAAAGACACATTCAGAGGCACTGGAGGTTAAGACTTCAACATATCTTTTTTTAGGGGGGTGCAATTCAACCCATAACAATAAGAAAAAAAAAATACTGTAGCACAGTTCTAGATGTTTACTGAAGGAGGCAAATACGAATGTAATGAACAACTCACTGCAAATAAGAATTGCTTTCTTTATTTTCAGCATCCTTTAGTTCCCATTAATCATGGACCCCATCCAACATAGAAACTATTAGCTACCTTGAGGTATGTAAAAGGATATCATAAAACGATGGCAACTTCTTACTGTTTCCGTAGATTAGGACAAGAAGGATGAGGATTTAGCTACAGTGGGAAAGGATTAAGGCAATATGCATTTGTATCAAAATGACGTGGCCCTGCAGTACCCTAATAGGGAAGTCTGCACTGCTCTCCTTCTCTGGGATGTTTTAGCAAAGCCGAACGTGCCTCTTTGCTAGAGAGGGCCATGTATTTTCAAGTTAGTGTTGTCATTTTCTTTGGATAAATATCCGGGAGTGGAATTACTGGATAATTTGGTAGCTCTGTTTTAACTTTTTTTCAATGGGTGTTGATGGTTTCTGTTGCTGTGAAGAAGTTTTTTAGTATGATGAAAGGAAAACCTACTGAATGGTAGAAAATATTAGCAAATCATATCTGAGAAGATATTAATATCTAAAATACACAAAGAACTCATACAAACTAATAAGAAAAAAAAAACCCAGGCAATCTGATTAAAAAATGACAGAAGATCAGAATATATATTTTTCCAAAGAAGACCAACAGACAACCAATATGTACATGAAAAGATACTCAGCATTGTTAATCATCAGGCAAATGCAAATCAAAATCACTATGATCCAGCCATTGCACTACTGGGTATTTACCCCCAAGATACAGACATAGTGAAGAGAAGGGCCATATGCACCCCAATGTTCATAGCAGCATTGTCCACAATAGCTAAATCGTGGAAGGAGCCAAGATGCCCTTCAACAGATGACTGGATTAAGAAGATGTGGTCCATATATACAATGGAATATCACGCAGCTGTCAAAAAGAATGATTTCTCAACATTTGCTGCAACATGGACGGCACTGGAGGAGATAATGCTGAGTGAAATAAGTCAAGCAGAGAAAGACAATTATCATATGGTTTCTCTCATCTATGGAACGTAAAAACTAGGAAGATCAGTAGGGGAAGAAAGGGATAAAGAAAGCGGGGTAATCAGAAGGGGGAATGAAGCATGAGAGACTATGGACTCTGAGAAACAAACTGAGGGCTTCAGAGGGGAGGGGGGTGGGGGAATGGGATAAATTGGTGATGGGTAGTAAGGAGGGCACGTATTGCATGGTGCACTGGGTGTTATACGCAGCGAATGAATCATCGAACTTTACATAAAAAACCAGGGATGTACTGTATGGTGACTAACGTAATATAATAAAAAAATATTATTAAAAAAATAAACAAAGAATAAAAAAAACAAAATCACAATGAGATGTTACCTTACACCTGTTAGAATGGCTACTGTCAAAAAGACAAGAGATAACAAGGGTTGATGAGGTAGTAGAGAAAAGGGAATCCTTGTGCACTATTGGGGGAAATATACATTGGTGTAGCCACCGTGGAAAACAGTGTGGAGGTTCCTCAAAAAATTAAAAATCAAACTGCCATAGGATCCAGCAATTCTACTTCCTGATATTTACCCAAAGAAAATGAAAACACTAACTTGAAAATTTATCTTCAAGCCCATGTTCACTGCAGCATTATTTACAATAGTCAAGACGTGGAAACACCTGAAGTGTCCATGGATGGATAAAAGGATGAAGAAATTGTGGTATATATACACAAGGGAATATTATTTAGCCATAAAAACTAACCACAAGGAAATCTTGCCATTTGCAACAATATGCAGGGAACGTGAAGGCATTATGCTGTGAAATAAGTCAGACAGAGAAAGACAAATACCCTGTGAGCGCACTTACATGCGGAATCCAAGGGAAAAAAGAAAAAAAAACAACCACGAAGCTCATGGATACAGAGAACAGATTGGTAGCTGCCCGAGGTGACGGTTGGGAGTGATGGTGAAATGGATGAAGGGGGTCAAGAGTTACAAACTTCCAGTCATAAACAGGTCCTGAGGAATGTAATGCATGGCAAGGTGACTATAGTTAATAATTCTGTATAGCATATGTAAAGTTGCTAGCAGGGTGGGTCTTAAAAGTTCTTGTTACAAGAAGAAACCATTTTCCGACTATCTGTGGTGGTGGGTGTTAACTGGACTTACTGTGGTCACAAATACCAAATCATTGTTCTGTACCTGAAACTCACAGAATGTTACAGGTCAGTTATACCTCAATTAAAAAAAAGAGAGAAGGTGAGCCAGATGTTAGGTTTTTGTCTCTAAGCCACTAGTGTGTACAAGCTGTAATGAAAGGTACACATACACATCCATAAATCATGTTCTCAATGGATCTGTTTCCAAATTCCACATTAAACAGCCCTGTTCAGTCTAGCATAATTATATGAGCTTTGACACGAGACAGAACTGTGTGCATCCTCTCTCCGCTGTTAACCATTCTCGCAACCCTGAACAAACAGCTGAACCTTTTTGTGTCTCAGTTTTCTTGTCTGTCAAGTGGGACCAGTAATACCCATCATGTAGGATTAAATGGCATAAAATGTGTAAACCCGTAGATCCCCTCATGCATTCTACTTCATTCTAGGCAGTGGGGGACAATTCATTCATTCATTCTTATCTAAATATTTATTGAGTACACACACTGTACGAGTAACTGGGAAACAGTCGGAGATTGCACTGTACGGGAGGGAGACAAGCACTGAACAAGATACAGTAAGTATTTAGTAAGTTAAGTTATGACAGGTACTTTGGGAAAAGCCCAGAGGAGGGAAGTGGGGTGGGGTGGAAAGGGAAAGGTGGTGGGATTCTTGACACTGGTGTTGGCCTTCAAGGAGCACATGGCAGAGCACATATCTTCAGTCCATGGCAGGCACGACGTGGCACTCCGTGAATTGTATCTGTCGTGGTTGATGATAATGCTTTTGCTATTGAGGGAAAAACATCTGAATCCAATGCCATGTGAGCCTATGTCCCACATGTCTGGTCACTGGTCACTGACTCAGTTTACAAGCTGACTCACTGGTGGTTCAGAACCCCCTTAGGAATTTCCCTGGTGAAATAGGAAACCGGCTCCTATCCTGGGAGGGCAGGGAGACTGGAGAACACACGCAAGCCACTCCAGGTTGGTAAGTGGCAGTTTTATTAAGCAAAGGGAACTTACATGTGAGGTTCACCTTGGGCGGCAGCAAGATGAGTGGATCCCCGCACCTGCTCACCACATGTCAAACGTTTATGTAGAGGCTTTAACTGGGTTCAGTCCCATAGGCCATGCAGATGCTCTCAACGCCATATCATTATCTCAAGGCTATATCCTTGGAGCAGCCTCTGAGAGCAGAAAAAGCAAGTAGAACCCATATGCCAAGGTCAGGGAAGGGGGTGAGGAGCATCCGATCGCCTGGGTCCAGCTCATAGGTCTGCTGGTGGTCACGTCTTCTGCATGACCTCCCCCAACCTTCCAGACACATGCACCCACACCGACTCCCCTCCTCGTGGGGAGTTTCCTCTCTACAGTGAAGGCAGTGACAAAGGCTGGATATTTACAGAATGGCAGAGAATTTTCTTCGTGCCTTCTTCCAAATCTGCACAATTTGAGAACCAGGTCCAGAGTGTATAAAATGCTCTTTCTATGACTGTCATAGGAATACAGACTTTCTAGAAAAGGAAAGAAATCCATTATCTCCCCTAATGGATGTTATAGGTAGTTTCAACTAAATATTGAATAAAATAAACTTAGAACAATTCGCGGTGCTGAGTTTATGATGTAGTCTATGGCTCCCATAAGGGAATAAATGATAATGGAGAGAGAAATATTTACCCAAACCAAGAGTCATTTATTAATTCATTAACTGGGAGACTGGCAATGTTAAGAGTATTGTGCTAAAGAATTACTTTCTTAAACACATAAATATCATCAAGCACATAATTTAGAAGTTTCTGTTTTAACTGTTCATTTAAAAGAAGGAAAGGATCAGTTAAATAATCCTAAGTCAAATAGACTTTCATGTTAGGGAAATGGAAAACTTTCCATGGACAAAGCAACTGGACGGGCAGGTGCCAGAAGTAATAGGGCCTCATAGGAAGAAGATACTCAAACACTGCTAAGGGGCTTTCTCTGGGGAAGTTGTCATTTACTAAATAGCTGTAGAAATAACAAACCCTTTACTTAAGCTGGGGTGTCCTCCTTTGTTCTCTGTGCCTGCCCTCATCCTTCCCTTCTCTTTCTTTGGAACTGAGGTCACTTCCACAACCTCCAGGCAGAAGTCCCTGAATGTTCCAGCACACTCTTTCATCTCCTTTCCACCCATCTGTCATGCTAACAGTCTGAGCTGTGCCATGTTTTCCCCATTTTCCCACCCATGTGCATCTTGTCTCTCCTCGGAAAGCAAGAGACAGAGTCTCGACAGCAAGGCAGTCACGCTTCCCATCAGTGTCTCCAATCATTCTTGATACCTTTCTGGGCACTTTCTTATGTTAAATAATTTGGTATGACTTGAAAATTCAAACATTACCCTGCTGTATTTTGCCACTGAAACTTTCCCAAGCATCTGCTAACTCTGAGTTCATGAGGCACAGACACCACTCTCCCCGTCCCTTCTACCTGAGATTGCTTCTGGGAAATAATACCAGGATTTCTAAATATTTACTGTCTTCTCTCTTTGGAGCTATAATGTCTTAAGTAGCTATAATTACCATCAGGAAAACAGAGGAAAGTTATCTAGAAGAGGATCCTGTATTGACAGACCCAGATTTAGGAGGAGGGGCAGGAGGGGCAAGTTAAAATGACTTAATTCTATTTTTATGAGTTAAAAAGCAATATGTTTTCATGTTGGGACACTAGAAATTTAAGATAGGCAAAAGAAGAAATAAAAACTGTCAGTAATCTTACTCCAGAGGTAACTACTTCTCAAAGTTCATTTGATATCCTTCAAACCTTTTTTGTATTCATATATATACATATGTATCTTTTTCCAAAAATAGAATCATTTTGAATAATATTATTTTGTTACGTTTCTTCAACAATGAAGGGGGGGAAACAAAGGGGAAGACGAACCATGAGAGACTATGGACTCCGCGAAACAAACTGAGGGTTTCAGAGGGAAGGGGGTGGGGGGATGGGCTAGCCCCGTGATGGGTATTAAGGAGGGCAGGTATTGCATGGTGCACTGGGTGTTATATGCAAACAATGAATCAAGGAACACTACATCAAAAACTAATGATGTGCTGTATGGTGATGAACATAACATAATAAAAAATAGTAAAAATAAAGATACATTTTTTCTCATGGAAAAAAAGAAATATATTCTAAACATTTTCTGTCATTTCATTTCCTTCTGCACGGGAATGACTGTTCTTCTTGACTTCTGCCTTTTGGTCACGCCCTGGATCCAGTATGGTGGTAAATTCTGTTGGCTCTACCTTTACAACAGATCCAGAATTTTGCTACTACTTCAACCCTGGTCCAATGCGCCCTTGGAATATTGCAATCTCTTCCCAATAGATCTTCCCCCTTTGACCTGTTCCCTATGTCTGTCTTCAGCACAACAGCCAGAGTGATTATTTGAACACCTAATTCAGATCATGTTGCTCCTCTGCCCAAACCCTCTACGGGCTCCTCCCTCCATAGACTGAACTTCAAAGTTCTTACTGTGATCATTAAGTCCTGCCTCACCTTACCTACCTCTTTCTCCCCTGCCCACTCCACTTCAGCCACAGTGATTTCCTTGTTGTTTCTAGAATGTGCTCCAGTCTTAGGGCCATGCATTTTCTGTTCTTTCTTTCTTTCTCTTTCTTTCTTTCTTTCTTGAACACTCTAGAACATTCTCTACCCCCATATCTGCACAACTTTTTCCCTTGCCCCCTCAACTTTACCTAGATGTCATTTTCTCAATGAGACCTTCCCTGGCTAGCCTATTTAATATTTTCTAGCTGCTACCCAAACCCTTCACCCACACACCCTCCATCCTCCTGCCCTGTTTGATTTTTCTCCACAGCCAATATCACCCTCCAACATACCAGATATTATACTTTTATGAAAAATGTGTTATGTTTGTTGCCTTTACCCACCCTCCCCAACCCAGCATGTGGGCTTCACAAAGCCAGGCTTTCTGTTTGTGTTGTTCTCTGCATTTCTCTCACCCATAGAGTCATGCCTCGTGCAGAGTAGACACTTGCTAAACATTTGCTGAATGAAGAAATAGCATGCCACCTGTGGATATGGATATGGACCATGATATGTTTCAGCAGTCTCTATTGTTGGACATCTGGTTGTATCCATTTCCCTTTACTATTATAGATAATGCTGTGAGCCAAAAACTAAGCCCGTTTGCTCATACACAGTTCATTTCTTTAGACTAAGTTTTCAGAATTGGGTATACTTTTTTAGTTTCCCATACATAGTGCCAATTTACTTTCCAAAATGCGTACATCAAAGAACGCTCATACCAGCAGTGGTCCAAGTCAGTGACCATTTGCCCACACCCAGGTCAGCTCTGGGTAGGACTGGGAGTCTCCATGTGTGTATATTCCCTGATCCAAGCAGCAGCTTCTCAGGAAATACAATAAGGCGGTTACGTACTTTGACACTGGGGTGAATGGAACTCATTGAACCAAAATCTTCCAAAGACTGGAACTCTAGAGAGTAAGTGAGGTGATGAAAGAAGAGGAATATTGGCAGGAAGAGGGACAGGCTTGGGCTGACCCCATAGGATGTAGCTGTGCAGCTGTCCCTGCTGTTGTCGGGCAGCACTGAGCCATGCAATGCTTGTTTTTCTTTTTTCTTAACAGATACTTGTAGAACACCTATTCTGTACAAAGTTCTGTGCTCAGTGCTGTTGAGATGCCAAGTGCATGCTGGTCCCTGCCCCAGAGATGGCAGCAACCCAGCCTAGGAGAGATGACACGCTTAAATAACTCCAGAGTTGCCCCTGGGGAGAGATGAGCAGTGCCAGATGGATGAGGAAAGAGACTCCTACAGACTGGTGTGGTCAGAGAAGGCTTTGGACAGAAGTGGCTGACATCTCCAGAGGGTTTACTCTATGTCAGACATTTTTCTAAGTTTTCTTAAAGTTACTAAATGCTTGCAGTGACCCTCACGGGGTAGCTACTACTCGTATCTACATTCTAAAAAAGAGAAATCAAGGCACAAGGAGATGAAATCATTGGCACAAGGAGATGAAATCATTTGCACAAAGTTGCAAGGGTGGAGAGTGGTAGTAAGACAGATGGGTTCTGGAATCCCCTACTACTCACTACCCTTTTCAACCTTCATGTTTAAGTTACTATTGTTGTATAACAAACCATTGCAAAATTAAACACAAAGCAACCATTTCATTATACTCATTATACTCATTATACTCAGGGATTTGGATAGAACACTGCAGGGACAGCTTGTCTCTGCTCCACCATACCTGGGGCCTCACCTGGGAGGAGGCATGGCTGGGGTTCAATCATCTTGAGGCATCTACACTCAGAGGATGAAACTCTCTGTCCCCCAGGGACCTCAGCTGGAGCTGCAAGCTGGAACACCCACATTTGGCTTCTCTGGGTGGCCTGGGCTTATACACAGCATGCTGGCCTCAGTGTACTCACGCTGCTTACATGATTATTTAAGGCTCTAAATGAGGGTGTCCCTGCAAATAAAGTGGGAGTGGTATCACCTTTTCTAACCTAGTCCTGGACATCAGGCAGAGTTCAAGCCCGCCCACGTTTAATAGGAGGGAATATAAACTCCCTACCTCTTGATGGGAGGAGTGGCAAAGAATTTGCTGCGTGTGTGTGTGCATGTGTGTGCGTGTCCATATGTGTGTGTGTGTGTGTGTGTGTGTGTGTGTGTGTGTGTGTGTGTGTGTAATAGATTTTATTTTTTAGAGCAGTTTTAGGTTCGCAGCAAAGTTGAATGGGAAGTACAGAGAGTTCCCATCGACCTCCTATCCCCACACATGCACAGCCTCTTCCACTATCAACATCCCCCACCTGACTGGTACATTTGTTACAATTAATGAACCTACATTGATATGTCATTATCACCAAGGGTCTATAGTCTATATTAGGGTTCACTCTTGGTGTTTACATTCTGTAGGTTGGGCAAATACAAATGACATGCATTCACCATCACAGTGTCCTGCAGAATAGACTTACTGCCCCAAAAATCTTCTGTGTTCTATGTATTCATTCCTTTCTTCCTCTTAACTCCTGCCAATCTCTGATCTTTTTACTGTCCCAGTAATTTTACCTTGTCCAGGATGTCCTAGAGTTGGAATCATCTAGTGTGTAGACGTTTCAGATTGGGTTCTTTCACTTAGTGATATGCATTTAAGTTTCCTGCATGTGTTTTCATGGCTTGGTAGTTCATTTCTTTTTAGTACTGAGTAATATTATGCTGTCAGGATGTAACAGTTTATTCATGCATTCACCTACTTAAGGACATCTTGGTTTCTTCCAAGTTTTTGCCGATTATGAATAATGTTGTTATAAGCATTCATGTGCAGGTTTTTTGTGTGGATATAATTCTTCAACACCTTTGGGTAAATATCAAAGGACTCAACTGCTGGATTGTATGGTAAGATAATGTTTAGCTTTGTAAGAAACCACCAAACTGTCTTTCAAAGTGGTTATACCATTTTGCATTCCCACCAGCAATGAATGAGAGTTCCTGTTGCTTGCAGCCTTTTTAAAAACTGTTACATTTCACAAACCTGAAAAGGACCTTGAGCTGGGGGTAAATGAGATTCGTAAGTGGACAAAAGAGAGGAGAAGAGATTATGGGTCTGGAGTCATGTTCTGGGAAACTATGCGGTCCAGAAAGGACTTAGGCACGAGGAGCGATAAAAAAAAAAAAAAAAAAAGTAATCCACTGATTACTCCCGTGGGGACATAATCATTTTCCCTTGAAACTTGGATGCTGCTGCTTAGAGCTCTCTGTCTCCAGCAAACTTTCTAGGCAAAGCTGTCGGAGGTGTCTTTCTTCGCCTCCTTTGGGACCTGGGTAGTATGGAGTTTGGTCTCATCAAGAGAGATCTGACTTTTGTCCCTGGCTCCTGGGAGGTGTCCATTAAACCCTTGGAATGCCCTGAGTGATAGGACAGTCTTTGTTACTCAGAGTGAGCACCTTGGACCACACCTGATAGTTTGCACTAATAGTGTAATTCATGATGAGCCCCTCAGGCCATGTGATAACAGCCAAAATTCCTTGGAGAGGGAACTGGAATTGAGTTTAGCCGTATGGGCCACCAATCAATCAATCATGCGCCTACGTAAAGAAGCCCCCAATAAAATTTCAGGACATCAAAGCTTGGGGGAGTTTCCCTGATTGGCAGTAGTTCATGTGTATTGTCACACATTAATGTTGGGAGGCTATCACCTCCGGAGGACAAGGGAAGTCTTGCGTTTGGAAACCCCTGGACTCCGTCCCGTGTGTCTTTCTTTGGCTGGTTCTGCGTTTCCCTGTAATAAACCATAGCCCTAAGTATAACAAATTTCAGCGAGTTTTGCAAACCCTTCCAGTGGACCTTTGAAACTGGAGGTAGTTCCAGAAAATCCCTGAATTTACAGGTGATGTCAGAAGCAAGGGTAGCCTTGGGGACTGTTCCCTCAGACTCTGCTGCTGGACGAGCTCCAGGTAAGGCCCCCTCTGCCTCTGTGCCTCCTCCAGACAACAGACAACCTTGAATTATTCTCTATTTCAGCTGTTTCACTGTAATCCCAAGAAATGGCCGCATGTTGTTGCTTATTGCAGATACCAGAAATGGGTCTTAGAGGAAATAACAAAGTTCTTATCTTTAGCTTTACACCTAATAGTCTGTACATCATCATAATGTGGACATAATACACACACACACACACACACACACACACACACACACACACATGCAAAGTATCTGCTATGTGCATACAAGTGTATAACCTGCAATCTGTGTGGTGTGGAAACGACACTTTTTAAAATAAGAAGGCCTCTTTTCCTGCGTTTCCCGCATGGCAAGGTCATTTTTCGTGTGCCATCAGATGGAGTATTTATAAAATAAAGCCAAACTCTCCTATTTGTGCTTCCTTCGGCCTTTCAGACGAAACAAATCCTTCACCTTGGCAAAGGGCCTGACAAGCATTTAGTATTAATTAATTCTTGGAAGTCTCTGGAGAGAAGGTAAGTATTCTTGGGAACTGACAAAATGGATTATTTCATTAAGCAGGTAAATCAGTCCCCTAAGGCCTGAGCCACTTCCACCTCCTGGGTTCCCCTTGCATGGGGCTGGCTCAGGGGCGTCGTGTGACCCCAATGCTCAGAGGCTACAGTGGATGAGGGCACCGTGCACCATGTGCGTTTGTCTCTTTACTTTTCCTTTCACCAACAGCCTCACTCCGGGCTTTTCCATTCCAGCATTTTTCCTACTTAGGAAATGAATTTGATCCGTTTTCTTTGGATGTTCAAAAGGAGAACCTGGTGGGATCAGTTGCTGACATAGCGTGAAATTCACTTGGGTCAAATGTCTGTCCTTGGTGACTTTCTACAGTTTCCCAGGTAATTATTTCATTATTTTTGCAGGGTGCATGAAGACTTTTGCCTGCTGGAGGGCTGCGTTTGCTTTCTTCTCTTCTGCCCCTTCTCACCTCATCCCCTGTAGACCCACATTCCTCAATCTGGAGGTAGGCTGGAGGCACCGATGGGGCAGGGGGAATCCTTTGTCAGACCACAGATCATCTGAATTTGCACTGCTCATTGAGTGTGTAAATCATTAGAACAGTGGCCCTAATATCCTTGCCAAGGGTTGTGTGTTTATCACACTCAGATCTAATTACAAAGTTTGCAGCTAACGGACTGTAGATACCGCTCACTTATCACAATGGCTTTGTATCCACTTTTTGTGCAGGCACGTGGGTCTCATCCAGTGTCCGGCAGAGGCGTGGTCTTAGTCCCAAACAGGGCTTTGCACACACTAACGCTCAGTGTGGTGGATGGTACTGTGATTCACTAACATTCAGTTCTCTTCTAATTTCGGATTATAGTTTTCCACACTGTTGAATTTAGGGATGGCCAAGTGATAATTTCTAGACGAGACATGAGTATAGGAGTAAGGTGTGTCCCTTCTGGGTTAAGATATTTATTTGCCAGAGCTTGACTCACTGGCCCTCCCCTCTCTTGTGGGGAACAGTGAAGCCTCACACAGAGGTGGCAGGGTCATAAGATGGTGTAAAGTAAACTTTGCAGAGAACTGCCTCCCTTCAGCATCCATCTTGGACACGTAGCATGAGGGGGAAATAACCTCTTGGTGTACTCAGCCTCTGAGATTTTGGTGGTGTTTGCTACTATAGCCTAGCCTAGCTTATGGGTTGACAAACTACTGACCATTGGCCAAATGTGGCCCTCCACCTGTGTTTGTAAATAAAGTTTTATTAGAACACAGCTATACCCATTCATATACATTCATTATTTTTTTTTTATTTTTTACTTAAAGTCAATTTAGTTATCATATACTGTACTACTAGTTTCAGGGGTAGAATTTAGTGATTTGTCATGATGCAGTAACAGTGATGAATAGTTATGACAGAGACAGGATGGCCTGTAAAGTAGAAAATATTTACTATTTGGCCCTTTAGAGACAAGGCTAGCTAATACCTGTGTATCCTGACTGACACACTCAATGAAAAGTTTTTGAATAACTAAATTAACAAAATAAAATGTGGAAGCCCAAAATTGATTCTAAAACCATGTCAGATTATTTTGCATGATAATCAGTGCAACTTAATTGGCAAGCATATATCGAGTGCCATTATGTGCCAGACGGGGGGAGAATGCTTTCTCCTTGGGGCCCTCTGGCTTCAGGGTTGGGGGAATGTGCTCCCCTTCTTTATAAATTTGGGAAATAAGGACTGACATCAGAAAGGAGGCTGTGATGAGAATAAAAAACCCCAAGGACACTGCAGCAGACTGAGGGATATCTCACCACTATCTCCACTAAAATTCAATCAGTAATTCATTCATCACACACGTTGTGAGCTGCTGCCATTGACTAAGTCCCAGCAGAATCATGAGGCAGTTACTATACAGCGTGATACATGCTAGGATGGGAATGGCACAAGTTGCCCGGGGATGATTCTTCCTTATTCCTGACTCACCCTTGACCTAGCCAAAGAGGTGACTGGTAATTCCCTGAGACTGAAGCCAGGCCAGGTCTAAGAATCAGAGATCCACCAGCTGGAGTACTTGGGAATTTTCTTCCCTCCGGAGAAACCGTGAAACAATCTCTTCACACCCACATCACATAGCAATTTCTAGATCCTTGCTTTAGGCGGAACCCCACCACTAAGGCTTGCCACACAAAAGACCTTTCCCCATGCATACCTGCCTCTGGCTCTTTTCATCTAATGGAAAGAAGCACCCTATTGATCCTGACAGCACAATTGGAACTTGTGATTTTCTTTTTGGGGGTGTGGGGCTCTGCGGTTGGAGGGGAAAGGCCAGCTAAGCTGGGTGGGAGGTAATTACGCGGTAGATACACACAGGCTGAAATGATAATAAATGTGGGGTGCTGCAGTCCGAGGTTTTATGTGGAGTCTGCCTTTCCCACATTTGTACCTCCAACAAATTGATTTGGTACCCAGTTCCAGCCATCATCTTATTTCAAGTTCGGTTACCTAGGAAACAGAGGGCACGCTGCTGGGACAGTCTGCCTGTGTCCTGTGCCGACCGAAGCTATTAAAGCCCATCAACGTGGCCTCCGAGAAGCACTGGACATGGACAGTTTCTACTTCCAGCCAGGTTCTTATTTATTTATTTTACTGCCTCGGCAGCAAAATGAGTTATTGAACCGTTCAGTCCATCGATTGGGGCAGCTTCTCCCCTTCATCCCTCGGATGCCCGAAGCTCTAGGGAGCTGGTGGCAGCCCAGAGGCCTTACGTTGATGGTGAGTCCTAGTGGGGAAGCCAGGCAACCTTCACCCTCAATCCCGTGGGGCAGGGGTCTGGGCTGTGACGAGGCGTGGCACCACCCCCAGTCTCTGAGCATGCGGAGAAAGCTCTGGCAGACAAACACACATGCGTGCAAAACTCTGTCTGCAGTGTAGGGGAGGGGCTTGATTCCCAGGCTAAATACTTTTGATCCAAGTTTATTCTGCTGGGGATGAATTTCTTAGTTTTGAAAAAGGTAAATAAGCTTTCAAGGTGTCCAAAATTCAATAGTCCACTGTCTTAGGGACCATCTGACCTGAAGGAAAATTGTATTTCACTGAGCATCCTGGGGCGTCTCTCAGTCCACTTGCGTTTGCTCTAAAATTAGTGAGTGTGATGGAAGCGGTACCATAGTGTCTTCAGGCCCCTGTCTGTTTTTGCACAACCTGAAAACTAAGAATGATTTTTTTACATTTTTAAATGTAAAATGTAAAAAAAAAAAAAGACTACATTACATTTTAAAGAGTGGGGAACAATTGCTCAAGGAGCTGAGGGTATTGCTTCTTGGTCTGAAAAGTCTAATACACACACACATACACACACATATACACATATACATATATATACATATATATACATATACATATGTGTGTGTATTTATATATACACATTTTTATTTATTTTGAGAGAGGGAGAGTGCATTAGTGAGTGACTGGGGTGGAGGGTGGGGAGGGACAGAAGGAAAACGAATCTTTTCTTTTTTAATTTAAATTCAATTAATCAACATATAGTGTACTACTAGTTTCAGAGGTAGAGTTTAGTGATTCATCAGTTGCATATAACACCCAGCTCTCATTATATCACTTGCCCTTCTTAATGCCCATCCCCCAGTTACCCCATCCCCCCACCCACCTCCCCTCCAGCAACTTTCAGTTTGTTTCCTATAGTTAAGACTCTCTTATGGTTTGTCTCCCTCTCTGATTTTGTCTTATTTTATTTTTCCCTCTCTTCCCCTATGATCCTCTGTTCTGCTTCTTAAATTCCACATATGATTGAAATCATATAATTGTCTTTCTCTGATTGACTTATTTCACTTTGCATAAAACCCTTTAGTTCCAGGGGCGCCTGGGTGGCGCAGTCGTTAAGCGTCTGCCTTCGGCTCAGGACGTGATCCCGGCGTTCTGGGATTGAGCCCCACATCAGGCTCCTCTGCTGGGAGCCTGCTTCTTCCTCTCCCACTCCCCCTGCTTGTCTCTCTCTCACTGGCTGTTTCTCTCACTGGCTGTCTCTGTGTCAAATAAATAAATAAAATCTTTAGGAAAAAAATACCATTTAGCTCCATTCACATCTTTGCAAATGACAAGATTTCATTTTGTGATGGCTGAGTGATATTCCATTATATATATATATATATATATATATATATATATATCACATCTTCTTTATTCATTCATCTGTTGATGGACATCTGGGCTCTTTCCATAGTTTGGTCATTGTGGACGTTGCTAAACATTGGCGTTCAGGTGCCCCTTTGGATCACTATGTTTGTATCTTTTGGGTAAATACCCAGTAGTGCAATTGCTAGGTCATAGGGCAGCTCTATTTTCAACTTTTTGGGGAACCTCCATACTGTTTTCCAGAGTGGCTGTACCGGCTTGCATTCCCAACAGCAGTGTAAGAGGGTCCCCTTTTAGGGAGAGAGAATCTTCAGCAGGCTCCACACCCAGCATGGAGCCCAATGTGGGGCTTGATCTCATGACCCTGAGATCACTATCTGAGCCGAAATCAAGAGTCAGAAGCTCAAACGACTAAGCCACCCAGGCGCCCAAGCCTAAAATATTTATTACCTAGCGCTTTAAAGAAAAAGTTTACCAGCCTCCATTTACTTCTTTCCTTCCTTCCTTCCTTCCTTCCTTCCTTCCTTCCTTCCTTCCTCCCTCCCTCCCTCCCTCCCTCCCTCCCTCCCTCCCTTCTCCCTCAATCCCTCGCTCCCTCCCTTCTTTCTGAGGGGGCAGACTCTCCTTCAGTGTGTGCGCTCTGGATCCAAAATCTGGGTCAGGTCTAGAAACAGCAAAACTGGGACTCTGCCCGGTTCATCCATTCTTGATTTCTTTGATTGCACAAATGGAATGCTGTCCTTACTGTCCATCTATTTTGCCCCTAGGGGCCCCAAGTTTTAGTAACCATTGACTTCACTCCCTGTGGGTCAGGCCTCCCGACTGCCCCTCTGACCCGGACACTCGCTCTGATAATTGCCTCCTCCTGGCTCCTGAGGTGACATGCTGTGATATGGCCTCCGTTGTTGCAGAGTCCTCTCACCCCTTTCCTGTTGGTGAGCCCGGTTCTGTGGCAGCATCCCCAGCATCCCACCACCGAACCCCTGAGGGGAGCTGGAGCCTGGATCACCTGCACCTGCCTTAGCGCCTTGGGAAACAGGGTATCCCCTGGACCCCTCTTTGGAGCCTATAGTTTTCCAGCCTCAGAGAGTGTATCCACTTGAGCACACGCATTCCTCTGACAGTCCTCGCCATATGCCGTGGAAACGCTGGCAGTCCCCCTCACTGAGTGCAGCTCTGACTTCTCCGTTACTAGCATGCCTGCACCATCTCCTGGGGCCCTCCCCAAGGAGCCCCACCCTGAACCCCAAGGGAGTGCTCCGAAACCGATGACACTGCCACCACCAAACCTCCTGTTCTGCCCCCTCACTCAGGCACACTCGGAGTCCCGTCCCACGCACGTGTGCCTATCCTGCTGCTCCAGCTGCCCGGGTCCTGCTGTTCTTTTGGGGATAGTCCCTCTCCTCCTTCCAGACCCAGCGCGACCCTGGCTGGGGCATGTGGTGCCTTAACCCTGGTAGAGGGACTTGCGCTAGAGCGGAGGTGGGTGGAACCTGAGAGGAGCACATGTTTTATGGGGGTGAGGCATCTGCAGCATCTTCAGCCAAGGGGCCAGGGCGTAGGGGCTCTGCTGTAGGCTCAGGGGCGTCAGCAGGATTAGGGCTTTCAAGACTCTCAGCATCATCAACCCACATGTCCTCACCTCAGGCGTCACGGTCGCATTATCTTCCAGCCGGGGCCTGGCCTCAGTACAACAGGCAGGACATGTCTAGAAGGGTAGCCTCTGGAACCCCTGCTCTGCACATTCCGTTCCTTGCCTTGTCTTCGGTGTCCCACTGCAGAGGTAAGAGCCTCTTTCTCAATGCTTCCAAGAAGGCCTTCTGGCTTTCAAACCTGGATTTCATCGCTGATCAATCACTCTCAGCTTTTTTTTCTCTTTTTCCAGAAGTCAGTCAACTTCAGCGGTAGCTACACAATCCCGTTGTCCTTACAGCAATGATTGCCCTTGTAGTTCTCAAATGCCCGATGCATTCCCTACTGCTGACACGTCGTCCCATTTCACCCGCGGTGAAAGTTCTAGCAATCATAAGTGTATCTCATGCCAGGGAGTCTGGACTCCACCTCCATCAGCGGCAGGTGGCAGCAGATTCTGTTCCAATATCTCATCATACAGTCTGCTTTCTCGAGCCACGCTGGTCCCTACCAACCGTCACAGGCTGGGTTCGCTGGGAAGCCAACTCTGAGGTAAAGACGATTGTGCAAGTTGTTCATTAGGGAGAAGTCTGACGAGTCACATTCATGGAAGGGAGAGGAAGGAAGCTGGACCGGGCAGAGGAAGGTGTCAAGCTGTGATACAGCCCTAACTAAGACCTCAGGGGACACCTTGGGGGACGATGGAGCAGAATGGCCCTTTAGAGTTGCCCCAACTAGTCCTTTGTGACCCTCCATCATTGGGTGTGAGCCGCCCTAGGAAGAGTGGGTAACCTTGGGCAAGTGGCTTTTTCCAGCGTGAGCATCTTGACCTTTGCGGGCTGTCTCATGGCAGCACATCCGGCAGCTGGGGAATGTTGTTCCTGAAGGGGGTCTGGGCGGCACCTTGCTGTGTCCACTGCTCCCTCGTCGGATTATCCGTCCCTCAGTCTCAGCTTGTCTGCTGACAACTGTGGCCTTGGGTAGATCTCTTAATCTCTCTGATCCTCAAATTTCCTTAAATCAAAAAACACAAAAGATTAAAATCAACATATGCCATTTGCCCATTTTAGAAAAGCAAGCAAAATATGCTCAATTAGAAAGCAGAGTGGCCTGCAGGCTCACCACCCAGAGACAGACATTTCTATCTCCATATTTTAACATAGTGGTAACTGTGTGCAATGTTCAATTTTGTATTCTCATATCCACTTAACATTATATATGAGCGTTCTCACAAACTCTTTGTAAACATTAATTGCAAGGGTAAATTGTTTCTAGCTATAAAAGTAATAGCTATTCATAATAAAAACTTTTAGAAAAAGCATCCACATCTCTCCCTTTAGAAATAACCCCAATTAAATTTTTGTTGCATAGCTCTTTGGTTTTGTGTTTGTGTGTTTATAAATAAAATTGGGGAATGTTTTCTACATTTTACTATTTGGGGGATTTTTTTTAACAACAATATCCAATTCTCCAGACACCAAGTGGGTGTCCTACGATTCAACACAATTCTGACCCTATCTTGTCAGAGTCAGCATCAGACTCCACACGTTTAAGAGCTCAGCCCACAAGAGCACGCCCACTCCAGAGGCCAGATGCAGGCCTCAAAGGAGACCACCCAAACTTTAGACCAAATGGTCATAAAACAAGGGTTCTCACAACCCCCTCTTCAGGTTGGATAATTTGGTAGAATGGCTCACCGAACACAGGAAGACACTTTACTTACAGCAGTTTATTATAAAGGATACACATGAATAGCCAGATGAGGGGTACACAGGGTAAGGTCTGAAGGGTCCTGAGCTCAGGAGCTCTGTCCCGGTGAGATGGGGTGTTCCACTCTCCCAGCACATGGATGTGTTCTCCAATTCGGAAGCTTACCGCATCTCATTGTTCGTGAGTTTCTACAGAGCTCAATTTTTAGCCCCATCTCCTTTCCAATAAACTCAGGTGTAACCAAAAGGGCCTCCTTATGAATAACAAAAGAGGGTCCTATCATTGAGGAAATTCCAAGGGTTTTAGGAGCTCTGTGCTAGGAACTGGAACCAAAGAACAAATATATTTCTTATGACGCCATAATTTTAAATATGCTTCTTCTCGCTTCACACCTGAGCATCCCTGCTGCATATCACATATTTGTCTGCCCACCTTTCAACACCTGCAGAATATTTCACTGCATCTACACAGAGCATCGCTTAATGAGTCCCCTTTTTGAATACTTTTTTTAAAAATACTTTTTCTAATATAAATAACCTCCTGATGAAGATTCTTCCATGGAGATTTTTATGTTCCTCTTTGATTATTTCCTTGGTATAAAATCTTAGGAGTAAGATTGGGCAAAGTCTATGAACATTAAGTTACTTGATATATATTGCTAGAAAAGTTGGACTCATTGACTCCCTGTTAGAAGTGTGTGCAAACACTCTGTGGGCAATTGCCATGCGTTCGTAACACTCATCAGGTTGGTCCTAGAGACGCAGTTTGTGGTGCCTGCCCCCACCTCGAGTCCCTTATAAGGGAAATTGCTCAGCGATAATCTCTTTTGGAGATGCAACCTACATAACTGTGTTTCTATAATGTAATACCCCACCCCCCACCCCACGGCCCCGGAGACTGCTTACCCATGGCAGGCAATCCACAGGCTTATCAGCACCCTACCAGAAGACCTGGGGCTTAGAGGCCCATCCCTATTTGCTGAACCGGCCAGCTTTCTCCCCTAGAAGTACCGAATGGAAACATAGAATCTATCATTTACCAATGACAGCCGAAGTTCAAATGAAAGACGCAATAGTGTAATGATGGGTCAAGGCAAGTTAAAGTCGTAAAAGGAATCGAAAAGTATGAACAACGTAAATTAGCAGGAACTCTGACACAAGGTAGAAGCTGTGAGGTGAAGGGAAGTTTCCAGGTGGCAGACAAGGAAGTTGGTCTTTTTGAGGAACATGGGAATGGAACAGAGAAGGGGAGAGTAGCAGACACTCACGGATGACACAACAGTATAGTGAAGATCCTTGATGTCGTACTCCTAAAGCCCCAGGACTACCTTGGAACCAGTTCCTGTTCTCCTGGGGCCTGACCAAACCCCACTTCCTGGTCTTTGCTTGTCATCATCACACACGTTAACCCGAGGACTTATTTGTATAGCTCCTCTATCCCCACTGAGTTGAGCTTATCTCAGAGCCCAAAGAGCCTAAGATGGCACGAATGATTCATAGACATCATAATTTTCTTAGCTATACTCTCTTGGGGTCTCCTAGGTTGCTTACTTTTTGTCATTGCTATTGACCATTTAAATGAGGCCATGATGCACATTTTTACATATGGAACCGTGTGTGCTTGCATGCGTGCGGGCGGCATCTTTTCCTTGATCAAGGTTACCACAGCAAGAAATCCTTCGTCAAAGAGCAAAAACACTGATTTTCTTTTATCATTAAAACAAAGTTAATGGAAGACATAGAGAAAGTTGGATGTCCATCTCTAAGTCTTCTCAAATTTCTGAAAGATCTGTTCTCCTCAGTTCTCTTCCAGAAGCTTGCAAGTCTCAGGTATGCATATTAGGTTTCCCATTGAGCCGAGAAAGAGAAGAAGGAACACCATCTCAGACACAGCATTGCTCTGGACCGTGTTTGCAATGTGAATTCCCTATCTTGACCCACAAGCTGCATTTTTCTATCGCCAAACAGGTTCTTAACTTTCGCCAATTAAATAATTACCCTGGCCGGAATGGGACAGAGTCAGGCAGAAAACTTCACGATACGTGTATGTATACACGTGTCTAGATCTTCATCTGCTCTTAGACCTACGTCTATGTCTGCGAATGTGTGCGTGAAGAAGGGGATGTTCACATTTCTAAAAAGGAAGAGAGAGAGAGACAGAGAGAGAAAGGGAGACAGAGACAGAGAGAGAGAAGGAGAGAGAGAGAGAATAAAGAAGGAAGGAAGCAAAGAAGGAAGGAAGGGGGGAGAATACAAAGATGCCCAGGACTGTGAGTTGTTGGCATCTCGATGACCATCCTTGGAAGTCCCCTCTAAATTATAATTATTAATTTCAACAAGGTTTCCCGTATCCTAAAAGATCAAGGGTGCTCAGCTCATAGCATGGCAGTGAACAGACCGCTCCTGGAGAGTTTGTCTGCAGGATGGTCCCTATGTTTTGGCATATAATGTGTTCCTGTTGTTCAGTGGGAGTCCAGCGATGCTGTTCTCACATTTCTCCTTTGTTGGAGACCGAAAAATCATAATATCTCCAATCATGCTTGCTTTTTATTTGTAGTCCTTTTAATAATAGTCTCCAGCATTGTTCTTTTCCTTCATAATTGAACAAAGTATCAACCAGATTGAGTACAATGGGTATCTGACTGAAGATTAGGACTCAGGACTTCAGGGTCATGTAACAATTTTTATCTATACTTTAAATATAGTAAGTCTAGGAAGCCAGCAATAGTCCACCAGGTTAGAATGGAATGGGGTCTAAGTACAATGAAATAGCTCGCCCCCCGCCAGCCAAGGCTCACCACCACCTAAACAATGCAATACTTCAAAAGTTGGACCGGCTGGCAGAACCACAGGACAAGACTCTCAGAGCGTTTGCTCACTAGCTGACTTGCAGAAATGAAAAACAGTCCTACAGGCTGTTTAGAGTTGATGTGTGTGTGGATTGTGTGAAATCAGATCACAGACTGATTAGGGGCAGAGAGCAATGGCCTCTTGATAAACTGATATCTGCATCAGTGTGTTTTGGGTTAGGTTTTTGTTTTTGTTTTTGTTTTTTTTTTAAGTAGTAAAAAAAATCTAAGAGAGCCAGGAAACGTTTAGGATATTTTTTTACATAATATTATTGCTTTTCAACAAAACAGAACGCTTCTCCATAAAGAAGTAAATCCCTCTCACTGTGCTCTCTGTTAGAAGAAATACAAGTGCTAAGTACAAGTTAAGTGCTCTTACCTGCCTGCCGCCCTGTATAACTTATAAATGCCACTTCATAAATCCTTTGTTATACAGGTCTCTCCCTCAAGCACAGAACCTTCCGTGGGACATCTGTACCGTCCCTTCCCCCTTCCGTGGGACATCTGTACTGTCCCTTGCCCCTTCCGTGGGACATCCGTACCATCCCTTGCCCCTTCTGTTTAAGCCATGTTATTATTTCTCCAAATAGAGCTGGTAATGGTCTGCACTCTTGCTGCCAACCTGGGAGAATTGCTTCTCCTACCTCCTCCGCAAAGGCTTACCTCGGTCTGCCGAGCAGAGGTCCCCACCTGATCACACCATTTCTCTGCTAAATGGTCCTTGTCACTCCTGGGAAACAAAGACACAATCATCTCTGTTGCTACAATTAACTCCTACCCCAGTTACTTCCCCCTGGTGTGGAACCCTTTAAAGACAACGCTTTTTATAAAGCATCAGACAGTTTCCTTGAGGCATTTTTGAGGACCACCAAGAAGAGCTTCCATTTTAAACATCAGAGTATAGACCTGTTGGAGCTGCTCACCTTCCCGGTCAGGAGGCAGGCATGGCGGCAGAGAGTAACCCAAATGGTTTGCTCATTGACAGATCAACAGTTACCAAAGCGGATCCGCAAAAGAGCTTCATGTCCTAACCTGCTGACTTGCACGGGTTTGTTTTGTCACTGTGGTATTTGCACTTTATGATAAGCCTTGAGAGAGATGGGCTCCACTGAGTGGAGAATCTTGAGACATTCTTAGTAAAACTCCTGCAACGTAGAAAGAATTCTGTTCTCTCTGTGTGATGGAAGCAAAGAGGGGAGAATCACTATTGGTGGTTGACAACGATCATAACAAAAGAAGGATTTGATTTGTGAAAGGTGAATAAAGATGGACAAGATTCCAGTAAGCCAGAGTTGTCTGAAATACGTTGGTTGCCTGCTGCCCCACTGCTTACAAACACGATCACACTGGCATCCTTGGTACGAAATGGTGTGGCGCGGTGTGTGGACTGAATCAGTCAGTATGTAGCCTCTTCCTCCTGTGCTTCTCTGCACTGCGTGGCCGGAAGGCTGAAACTATGTTTCATAGTCCCTACAGCTAGGGTTTGGGAGGTGAATCGAGTCCTCCCACTTGGATGCTGTTTACATATCTATTGCTAAGTGACAAATGACTCCAAACCCTAGCTGCTTAATACAGCAAACGTTTATTCTCTCTTCTAGAACTGAATGTCTGGAGTCCAGGGGCAGCTTAGCTGGGCGGCTCTGGCTCAGGGTCTCTCATGAAGCCTTGAAGTCCACTAGGATGATTGTCTTGGAAGCTGAAGGGGCTGCTTACAGGCTCACTCATGTGGCTGCTGGTGAGAAGCTTGTTCCTCACCCTATGGGCCTCACTGTAAAGTGGCAAGAATGTCCTCAAGACAAGGCAACTGGTTTCCCCCAGAGTCAGGTATCCGAGAGAGGAAGACAACAAGAGATAAAAGTCACAGGGTCTCCTACACCCAATCTTGAAAGTGACACACCATCACTTCTATGGGGTTCTACTAATCACAGAGACCACCCCTGGTACAGTGGAGGAGGGACTCCACCAGGATGTGAACACCAGGAGGCAGGGATCATTAGGGGCCACCTTGGAGGCTGGCTATCACAGATATAGGCTAGGAGGTTCAAAAGGCAAGCGTGAAGTGGAAGCCATTTTCTTGCTTACACGGCAGGTTTTGCTAACAATCAGGTCATAGGGGGGATTTGCTGCAGCATGTCCAGCCTCATCTTCATGGATATTGAAAGGCATTCTGGTGGCTGTGGTGGCCCAACTCAGCACTGTCCAGCCCCCCAGCTTCCTGGTCGGGGCAGTATAGCTTCCTGGTCTTTCATCTCAGCTCAGCAGCTGTGTGCTTTTGAACCCAGTTTCCAAGGCTGTCTCCCGGAGATGTGCTGGCAGCCATTCCTCCAGCCCTTCCAAAGTTTTACATTCTCTTTCCTTAAAAATAGCTACAGTAAGGGGCACCTGGTAGCTCAGTCAGTTAAGCCATCTGTCTCTTGATTACAGCTCAGGTCATGATGTCAGGGCTGTGAGATTGAGCCTCACATTGGGCTCCCCAGTGAGCATGGAGCCTGCTTGGGATTCTCCTTCCCCCTCCCTCTGACCCTCCCCCCACCCACATGCTTCCTCTCTCTCTCTCTCTCTCTCTCTCTCTCTCTCTCAAATCAAATCTTTTAAAAAGTAAACCTAAATGTGAGACAGGAATCCCTCATAATCCTAGAGAACATAGGCAGTAACCTATTCGACATTGGCCACACCAACTCCTTTCATGACATGTCTCCAAAGACAACGTCAACAAAAGCAAAAATGAACTTTTGGAACTTCATCAAGATAAAAAGCTTCTGCACAGAAAAGGAAACAGTCAACAAAACTAAGAGGCAGCCCACAGAATGGGAGAAGATATTTGCAAATGACACTACAGATAAAGGGCCGGTATCCAAGATCTATAAAGAACTTCTCAAACTCAACACCCAAAAATACTCAAGTCAAAAATTGGGCAGAAGACATAAACAGACACTGCTCCAAAGAAGACATACAAATGGCTAACAGACACATAAAAAATGTCAGCATCATTAGCCATCAGGGAAATTCGAATCAAAGCCACATTGAGATAACACCTTACACCAGGTAGAATGGCAAAAATTAACAAGGCAGGAAACACCAAATGTTGGAGAGGATGTGGAGAAAGGGGATCCCTCTTACACTGTTTGTGGGAATGCAAGTTGGTACAGCCACTGTGGAAAACAGTATGGAGGTGCCTCAAAAAGTTAAAAATAGAGCTACCCTATAACCCAGCAACTGCACTACTGGGTATTTGCCCCAAAGATACAGATGTAGTGAAAAGAAGGTGCACATGCCCCACAATGTTCACAGCAGCAATGTCCACAATAGCCAAATTGTGGAAGAAGCTGAGATGCCCTTCAACAGATAGAATGGATAAAGAAGATATGGTACATATACACAATGGAATATTACTCAGCCATCAGAAGGGATGAATGCCCACCATTTGCATTAACATGGATGGAACTGGAGGGGATTATGCTAAGTGAAATAAGTCAAGCAGAGAAAGGCAATTATCATACGATTTCACTTATTTGTGGAACATAAGGAATAGCACGGAGGACATTAGGGGAAGGAAGAGAAAACTGAAGGGAGGGAAATCAAAGGGGGAGATGAGCCATGAGAGACTATGGACTCTGGGAAACAATCTGAGGGTTTCAGAGGGGAGGGGGGTTGGGGATGGGGTAGCCCAGTATTGGGTGTTAAGGAGGGCATGTGTTGTAATGAGCACTGGGTGTTATACGCAAGCAATGAATCATGGAACACTACATCAAAAACTAATGATGTACTGTATGATGACTAACATAACATAATAAAAAAAATTGCTGCAGTAAATTCCTAGTCCTGGAACTGCACCATGAGTGACGCAGACAGGGATCACTCCTCCAGGTAAAAATGACAAACACAATTGTGCCTGGAGTGTTCTGAGCACGTTACATTCAGTCATCAGATTTTACAGGTGACAGAACTGAGATGCTGAGAGATAAGAGAACTTCACACTCACACAGGTAATGAAAAGTAGAGTCGGATTTCAGAGCCCATACTCTTTTTTTTTTTAAGATTTTATTTATTTATTTGACACAGAGAGAGAGAGACAGCCAGTGAGAGAGGGAACACAAGCAGGGGGAGTGGGAGAGGAAGAAGCAGGCTCCCATCGGAGGAGCCTGATGTGGGGCTTGATCCCAGGACTCTGGGATCACGTCCTGAGCCGAAGGCAGACTCTTAATGACGGAGCCACCCAGGCACCCCTCAGATCCCATACTCTTAACCCTGTGCCACACTGGGGCCACTCAGAGGGCCACATCTTACACAACTCTCTCTTAGAAGGACGGCAGTGGCTAAAAGAATGTGGGTGTCTGCTCACAAAGGCTGACAAGGTCTTGGGTTTCTTCATATAATCATTTTTTTTTATTTTTATGAGACATCTGGCAGGTAATAACTCACTGTCAAGAATCTCAAGCTCCAGGCAAAATACAGCACCCAGGCTAATAGCCAAGACCAGTGAGTAGAGGCCAACAGAACCATCCTCTCTAATTTCTTCTATGGACACCTGAATAAGACCCCCAATGTTAGGGAGAGCATTTTTAATATTTATTGAAAAATTTTACCCAAAACCCAATTTTGTTTATTTTTTTTCATAATAATATTTTTATTATATTATGTTATTCACCATACAGTACATCCCTGGTTTTTGATGTAAAGTTCAATGATTCATTAGTTGCGTATAACACCCAGTGCGCCATGCAATACGTGCCCTCCTTACTACCCATCACCAGCCTATCCCATTCCCCAGCCCCCTCCCCTCTGAAGCCCTCAGTTTGTTTTTCAGACATTGCACTGAAAAAAACTGACTCCTGCTCTATGCTAAATATTACTATCTGTATAGTGATGGCAATGAAGTCACCATGAAATCAACTTGCTCCCATAGTTTTCATTTGGAGAATTGCAGGACCTCTACTGAATCCTAGCAGGCACACAGTATTATGTCATTCTTAAAATACAGGGTTCTATCTCTGAATTCATTCAGCAAGTGTTTCTTGAGCAGATACTATGCTCTGTACACTGGATAGTTACGTAGAGGATATAAATAGTGATGAGTGATGCTACCAGGTCATGGGCTCTTTACACAGTGGCAGAGGTATAAACAGCCAAGCCACCTGCTTTGTGCAGTTATCAGCTGTTGGGTCAGGCCCCAGGGTCAAGGGTCACTTCTCATGAGTAGTTCTGAATGGAATACGAATGTGTTCCAGGAAACCCCGATGCGGAAAAACCCCTAAGATTTTTTTTTTAATACAAGCAGTTAGCAGGTGTTTGAGGCAAGGAAGAGAATTAAGATAGCTGTGATAATCAAACTAACCATTCGTTAAGTGCTTCTTGCATGACAGAAATAAATGCTTTGAAGACATTCTCAAATTTAATCCTCATAAGCACCTCATGAAACAGATTCTATTAGGTCCTCATCCCACAAATGGAGAAACAGAGATGGAGAGTGTCAATCGTTTGCTTAAAGTTATAGAGCTGGGTTGGGGCGCCTGGGTGGCACAGTGGTTGAGCGTCTGCCTTCGGCTCAGGGCGTGATCCCGGTGTTATGGGATCGAGCCCCACATCAGGCTCCTCCGCTAGGAGCCTACTTCTTCCTCTCCCACTCCCCCTGCTTGTGTTCCCTCTCTCGCTGGCTGTCTCTATCTCTTTCAAATAAATAAATAAAAAATCTTAAAAAAAATTTATACAGCGGGGTTGGTCATGAAGGCAGAATTGAATTCAGGTGGGTCCGATTCCGTAGGCTATGCTCTTGATTTCCAAGTCCTGGCTGGTTGGCCTAGATCATCCAAGTAAAGTGCTTACACCAATTGATGTCATCTTCTGTGCTTTTCCTGACCTCACTGATAAATTCAGTTGCCATTATCCCTACCCCAGCCTCTGCTTTGAGGAGGTTGGGAAAACCAAGATTTCTTTTAGTGCCTCATAATAAACATGGTAGATAAAGGATATTGTGATAATTTTTCCTTAATTATTTGGCTTTCGGCATAATAATGCACTTAATTAAGCTGGTTCCTGCAGAGTTGCTCAGCTGAGACTGATTACGGAAACATAAATTGATCTTTCTGGTCTTAGGTTTTTCAAAGTCAAGTTCATACGTGCCTATCTACAAGGTGTTATTCTTACTATAGGTGAATTACGCTCTATTCATTGAGCAGTGTAGAGATTCTCAAACTATTATGTGCATCTAAACCTTCAAAGCAGATTCCTGGGCCCCATGTCAGATCTGATGTCTTTGGGAGAGCAGCCCAGGAATCTGCATTTTAAGCAGCATACCAGCTAAGTCCCATGAGACCTAAAGGCGGAACCCTGAGATAGAGAGGCTTTCACTGGCACCTGGCTGGAATGCCTAAACAGCTGAGGTCATTTTGGAGCATGGTTCTGGGTCCAAATCCTGCTTGCACTGTTTAAATGCCTGATTAGGGGAGCAAGAGGTAAAATGACTGGGGATGAGGTCAGAGAGCCGTGTTAGGACCAGATGATGTGCAACTCTGAGGCCCTGGTAAGGACTGAGGAATTTCCTGGGAATGATAAGAAAAGCCATTGGGTGTTATACGCAAACAATGAATCATGGAACACTATATCAGAAACTAAGGATATACTGTATGGTGACTAACATAACATAATAAAAAATTCTTATAAAAAAAAAGAGAAAGAAAAGCCATTGGAGTTTTCAACAGGGATCTGTGATGTGACTCACATTTAAAGAAGATTCCTCTGGATGCTCTGTGGACCATAGACAGAAATTAAGAGTAGAAGCAGGAAGACCATGTGGAAGGTCTTTCAGGACTCCCAGTAAAGGACCTTGCAGCTTGGATCGTGGTCTCAGTCTCAGAGTTCTTGAGAAGCTGTTGGATTTGTGATCTATTCCAAAGAGATAGCTGATGTGATTAATTTGATGTTATTAGATATATGATACAAGATAAAGAAAGATCATGTGATCCTTCTCATGGAGCTTATGTTGTTCTAAAGTAAGGACCTTTATTAGATTGTTATTGGTCAGCTTATCACAAATCAAGTGGATTAAAATAATCCATTTATTATCTTACAGTTCAGGAAGTCAGAAGTTCAAAATCACTTGCTCTGGGCAAAAGTTAGGGTATAGACTGATTCTTCTGGAGGCCCCAAGAGAGTGTTTTCCAGCTTTTTTGGAAGCCACCTACATTCTTTGGCTCATGGCTATTTCCTCAATCTTTAAAGCTCATCACTCAAATCCCTGCTTCCAATGTCACATGTCCTATTCTGCCCCTCTGCTTCCATTATCACATCACCTCCTGTAAGTGTGTCCCTCCTGCCTCCCTCTTTTAAAGACCCTCATGATTACATTGGGTCCATCTAAATAACCCAGCATAATCTCATCCTCTCAAGTTCCTTAATTTAATCACATCTGCAAAGTTCTTTGGCCATGTAAGGTAAAATATTCACAGATTATAGAGATTAGGATATAGATATCTTTGGGAAGCCATTATGCCACCTATCAGAGACCCCAAAAATCTAATGGAAAATAGATAAGTCACTTAACTTCCAATTGCAATGCTTTGAAATAAGTTGATCAAGGTAACAGAATATAAAGTGAATGATAGTGTACAGTGGCCAACAGACACATGAAAGGACGCTCAACATCCCCAACCATCAGGGAAATAAATGAGATATCACCTTACACCCATCAGAATAGCTAAAATCAAAAAGACAAATAAATAGTATTGGTGAGGATGTGGAGAAGAAGAATCTTCATACACTGTTGGTGGGAATGTAATATGGTATGGCCATTGTGGAAAACAGTATGGACATTCCTTAAAAAGTTAAAAATAGAAGCACCACATGATCCAGTAATTCCAGTACTGGTTATTAACCCAAAGAAAATAAAAACACGAATTCAAAAAGCTAAATGCACCCCTATGTTTATTGAAGCATTATTTACAATAGTCAAACGTGGAAGCAACCCAACAGTCCATTGAAAGACAAATAGATAAGGAAAATGTGGCATGTATATATAATGGAATATTATGCAGCCATGAGAAAGGATGAGCTCATGCCTTTTGCAACACACTGAATGGACCCAAAGGGTATTGTGCCTAAATCAGACTGGAAAAAAAAAACCCAAATACCACATGATTTCACTCATATGCAGAATCTAAAACAACAAAACAAAACAAATGAATGAACAAACAAATAAAAAGCAGAATCAGACCTATAAATACAGAGAACAAACTGATGGTTGCCAAAGGGTAAGATGGAGGAGGGATGGGTAAAATGGGTGAAGGGGAGAGGGAGATACAGGCTTCTAGTTATGGAATGAATAAGTTATAGGAATAAAAGGCACAACATGGGGAATATAGTAAATGGTATTGTAATAGCGTTATGGTGACAGATGCCAAGGACTGCAGCTGCAGTTGGAGAAGCGTGCAGGGTCAGATCAGAGATGGTGAAGAGATTGGATTTTAAAGAAAATGCTGGGAGAAAAGCAGTGCTTGGGTGACGGTAGGCAGTCAATAGAAAGTGATTTCTTTTTGTTTTGTAGTGTATTTTTTTGTTTTTAAGAATAATGGGGAGCCATGAATGGGGAGCAACAGGATGTGATTTGCAGAGCCCTCTGGGCTGATGGGACAGATTTGAGAAGAAAAATAAGGCTGTCATATCAGTTGTTGGTCAGAGCTCAGCCAGGAGACAGACTGCACCCATTATTTGAACAGAGAGTCAAAGAGACTTAAGAATAACAGCTTCTGTGCCTGTTTCCCAATCTGCAAAAATGAGAAAAATAGACACTGTCCTGGTAGAGCCGTAAGGAATTGATAAAATAATAAAATACTACCTATCCTTGGCACATAGTAAGAATAAGTAGTAGTCATTATTATAAAACAGTAAGTGACCAAAAGAAACTATAATTTGTAGCTTGCATGCTATACAAGACTCTGAAATGGGCATTTTTCGCATATATGCTCCAAGGCAGCTATTTTAATTGTCATTGTTACAGGAAACTGAGATTCAGAGTTGCTAAGTGAAACTCACCTGAGGTCACATGACTGCTAACTGCTCCTCCGTGTGATAATGAATCAAGCAGAGCCTTTTCATCTTAGCAGCATGTACGTTCTTGACCACTAATATCCCCTTCCCTCCCGGTACCGTCTGGGTTGTGTTCAGCTGACTTACTGGTTTCCATTGCTTTGATGTTATATATCAAAAAATAGCCCAGTGTTTCCTGTGTAATGGTCGGTTTAGTCTGTATAGCTGCAACCTAATACTCTTCGGATTTAACAAAGTACATGGATGTTTCAACCAAGACTTCCTTCAAGATCTGATTTGTTTTTCAAAAAAAATCCCATTTTGGGACTGACTCCTCGATCCGATTCTGGAATATCATTATAGTGTGTGGCAGAATGACTCTTGCTTATAACTAAGATTATATGCTCCCACGTGAGTGGAATATCTTGCTTTTATTGTTTCTTTCTTCTAATATAGTACAGGTTTTCACCTTCCATGGCTGTTTAAATTGTTGCCAAAAGATTCTTAAGCCAGGCTGCTTTTCAACATTTTAGAAATTTCTATTACTTTTTTTGCTTTGTCATTAATAAAATGATTAAATTTGCATAATTGTTATTATCACTCTTCAAAGTATGATATAACTTCTGTTTCTCCTTGTCCCACTTAACAGTATAAATCCAATTATATCCTGTTCTCTCTTGGCATTGTATAATGATTACTTTTTATTGCATATTTCTGTCTTCTACCATGTATCACTAACCCAGTGGTTTTCTTGAGAATCAGAAGAGAGCTAAATAAAATAAGTAAGTAAAAATAAAAATAGAAAAATCTATAAAGAAATAAATTTAAAATGTTTTGTTTATTGAACTTTGGATTTTAGTTTTAATTATTCAAAATTATCATATTTTGTTAGCTGAAATGCAAAAGTGCAGAGATATAAAAATGAGCTCAGGATATAGTACCCAGTGACTGAAATTAAAGTGATCAGTCTTCTCATTTTTGCCTACAATAATCAGATAATTAAGCACAAGCTTTCTTTGGCTTTAGTAGCCCATTTTCCTTTCCACCAAGAATTCAGACACAATCACAAGTAAAACTTACGATTAAAGTGTCTAGCAGCCATACAGTTTATCTAAAAAGAACACCCATTTTTCCAGTCCCTATGAATGATATAATTATTCACAAACCAAATACAAGTAGAAAAGTAACATGGAACCTTATAGGTCTTCAAAGTGTTTGGCATCTAGGGAGCATGCCACCTATGTTAGCTGTGGTCGTCACCATCTCTGCCACCATCGTCTTTATCACGGTCGTCATCATGTTTCCAAAATCTTAATGCCTTAAATGAGCACAGCAGCCTTTGATCGAAAGAGCAAGCCACCATATTGAAAGTTATTTTATTAATGTCTTAATTCTCTATTAATTGAGAAAAGAAAATGTCTATTGGTAAGAATTAAAGTGTATTCACAATGAAATAGTGTGACCTAGGGACATAAATGTTTCTGTCTTTTATAAAGTGCTTGGATTGATAGGGGTGGAAATGCTAAATTCATGGGAATTTGACTTTTACAAATCCTTTGGAAATTTTCCTGATATTATCCATATAGAGAGGGAGGAAATTGTAGATCAGCTGATAAAATTCAGTTGGAGAGTTTGTCTCCAGTGTTATGTTTTAGGGTTTTTTCCTATTCAACTGTTTTTCTCTGAGTTCTGAGTGAAGAAAGCTTACTCGGGCCACACCCATTGGTTCTCCTACAGGACTAGGAAGTTGGGTTGAATTGGCTTACATTTTAAGTTCTATAACCTTACATTCTCAGTATTTATCTTTCTACTGTCTTTCGATTCTACTCAGTTCAATTAATTTGAGAATTTTTCTGTGAAACTTTATATTTACTGTTAGATTTTTAAATTCTTTAATCTTCTCAATATTTTAGAAGAATTCCAGATGCTAGATATGACCATTGGTGAGGAAGTCCATCAGCTAGACACTGTTGACAAGCTGTCAGTAGATTGAAAGAGAATCTCTGTAGATGTGGGGGTCGTTCAGAAGTTGTTTTGATACTAATGGTACATTATATGTTGGCTAGTTGAATTTAAATTAAAAAACTTAGAAAATAAATTGTTTTGATAAATATAGAATTAGAACAAGGGGAAATGGGTTGTTGAGGAGGGTTCTTGTGGGGGAAGAGGGTTTCACTCAAGACTTGTCAAAATCTGAGGGGCTTCTCTTGCATCGTAACAAAGAAAACCACTTGTGTAGCCATGGTATTCCAATCTGAAAGGTTCCATGCTCCTTCCCCCGGGCTTTGATGGAGGAGCACCTGAGTACCACTACATGCATGGTTGTTCCATTCCCTTAGACCTAATATGGCAGACCGTCTTGTTTGGTTAGTACTGTCTTCAGATACATTAACTGAATTGATTAGACTACAGCCTTCTTTTTCATCCGTTCAATTGCAGGCAACAGCTATCCCTTGGTCCTCTAGTTAGGTAGAGTGCTTCCTAGGCCGCCTCAGTATACTGTTTAGGTCGTATGTCCCCTCCAGATGGGTGGCTCTCATGCATTACACATCATTTTTCACTAGTTTCACTGCAAACCTAGGGGCTCTCCAGTCTAATTCCCTACCTGGTGACATCAGCAACCACAGAGTCAATCCTAACAAAATCTCGTGGGTAGAGCGGGAGAACAAAATCTCCTGCTCGTGGGTAGAGCAGGAGAATGTTTAGAGCCAGTAAAAATGAGCTTTCTGAAATTAAATGTTTCCAAATTTTTTAAAATCTGGGCATTTGGGGTGCTTGGGTGGCTCAGTCAGTTAAGCGTCTGCCTCTGGCTCAGGTCATGATTCCAGGGTGCTGGGATTGAATCCCGCATCAGGCTCCTTGCTCAGTGGGGAGCCTGCTTCTCCCTCTGCCTGTCACTCCCCCTGCTTATGCTCTCTCTCTGATGAATAAATAAATAAAATATTTTAAAAAATAAATAAAAATCTGGGCATTTAATGAACCTGATGTTTATTATCTGCTCCTCTCATTCTCACTTGACAAAGGCAACACTTTTCTATTGACTTTTACAGGCAGTCAGACTTCGCCATTTTTTTCCTGACAATCCGGCCACTTAGGAGTGGTTAGACATTCAGCAGAAGATTCAGACCGGGGAGACTAACAACTCCCTTGCAGCATAAAACACTGCTGCCCATCCCACCAAACTTCATGCAACAGGCATTTATGGAACCCCACTATGTGCAAAGGGTGGTGCTAACACCCACCCGGTTGCAACTGTCCCACTGAGAGCTACAGATTTAGGTGATATTGTCCCCTGCTGCCATGAAGACCTTGGTACTATCTCTGTTGGCTGTTAGAACCCCGAAGAGTTAAAGCTGCCTGCAAAATGGGTCAGCCTAAAATCATGTGCGCTTGGAGAATCTTGTTTACCAGATTTTATATTTATTATAGTGGATATATAGTACACCACTCAGGTTTCCCTTCCGGACTACGACAAACAGACCTCAAGGTGGCCTCCATGGTTCCTACCCCCTGATGTTCATACCCTATATAATCTCCTTTCCCCTGGAAAGTGATGGGCCCTGTACTGTGCTTCTAGCCCATAGAATGTAGCAGAAGTAAAGGGATTTTGAGATATAATTAAGGTCCCCAAATCAGTTGATTCTGAGTTAATCAAAGGGCTGAGCCTGAGTTAATCAGCTGAATGCACTTGAAAGAGGCACTGACCCCGTCTGAAATGAAAGACACTCCTTAAAGGCTTCATGAAGTAAACTGGCTATGTTATTAGAAAAGCCCACATGGCAAGGAGGTGGATAACCTCCGGGGGGTGAGGGTGGCCTCCAGGCAATAGCCAGCAGAAAGCCAGGTCCTCAGTCATGGAAATGAGCTCCGCCACCAGTTTGAATGATCTTGGAAGTAGATTCTTTCTCAGTGGAGCTTTAGATGAAAATGCAACCCAATCAATGCGTTGACTACAGCCTACAGGACCTGATCAGAAGACCAACCAGTTCAGCCATGCCCAGACTCCTGACCCCTGAAAATGATGAGATAATAAATGTGCTGTTTTAAGACACTAAGTAAGGGGTGACTCGTTTCTGTGCAGCAGAGGCTCTCATTCTCCCTCCAGCGGTATGGGTAGCTGCATCCCTTTTTGGGAACTATCCTCGACCGAAGATAGCCACCTCCCCCCAGGCTGTGCCCCTTTCTCCTCCTGAGCAGCCAGCTCCAGTGACTGGCCAAAGGTGCAGGGAGGCAAGGAAGTGTGAAGGCACAGCCTGCCTGCCCTGAACTGGGACAGCTCTGAAGGACCCTGCCAGACTCACCATGGGATCCACTGAAGCTCCTGTTGCGACTGCAAGGCGTTCCCTCCCCCTGTCTCTAACCTCGCCTTCTTTACTCCATTTGGGTGTTGACCCTGAGACCACTCCACAAAAAACTTCTCTACCTCAGATCTGTTTCCAGAGAACCCAACCTTAAATTGTTATAACCATTTTTAAAAAATTAAATTTATTTATTAAGTAAGCTCTTAGGCAGGGCTTGAACTCACGACCCCGAGATAAAAGTCACATGCTCTATCGACTTGGCCAGCCCGGCACTCCAGTTATAACCATTTTCTTTAATACATCACTTATTGTCATGTGATCTCCTCCAAAGTCTGTGAAAGGAAAAGGCGATTGAGAGAGGAACAGGTGCCAGTGATCTTGTTTTAATTTGCTTTCGTTTTGTGGTACAGATTCCCCTACTATTTTTCAATAATCTTTCCTTTTTAAGATTATTGATTCTTTTTAAAAATTTATTAAGAAGGCACTGGGGTGGTCTCTAAAAGTTATTGAAGTGCATTCTTTTTATTTTACAGAATGGGGCATGGAGGCTCAGGGTGTGTGTGTGTGTGTGTGTGTGTGTGTGTGTGACTTGCCCAGCTCATCCACTCAGTCAACAGATATTTACCAGGACTGGCGCTGGACCCCTTGTAGGCTGTGCAGAATGTACAGACAGATGCATGGAGAGTCACATCACAGCCATGTGGCTTCCTGATGTGACATCACTAGTGTAGGAGCTCAGAGAGGCTCTCTGGTCTGATGGCCGCATACTTCCCCTGCCCCCGGAGCTGCCCCACCTCTACGAAGAACTCAGCTTACTTAGCTCCTTTTATTTCTCTTGCGCTGGGAAACTGCATGAATTCGACGTGGATTCACCAGCAAATATTCCTTAGAATCTGGTATGTCATTGCATAGATGGAAAGGGTCACATTCTATTTTTGATTCCACATTCTGAATAAGGAGGTTTACTTTGATTTAATAGTAATGGTCAGTAACACCTACACAGTTATTACCATGAGCCTGGCACTGTTTAAACAGCTTAAAAATACAAATTCAGCTAATCCCTCCAACAAACCCAAGTGGTAGCTAACATTCACGTTATTAACAGATAAATGCCCAAAAGTGTGTTTGAGTTGTATATAGTTTTCCTTTAGGAAAAAGGACCTGGGTTCATTAACTAATGTTTGCAAAAGACAAGTGAAACTTTTCCACATTTTCATGAAACCCTGAGTTTGCTAATAATTCTTTCTCCCTTTGGAAAATAATCTCTTTTAGGTGTGGGTATTATATAAAATGCATGCCTATTCTTGACCATTCTGGTACCAATTACCAAAGTTTAAAATAGCCCAGGCTCATCACATCTTTTCCCTCTCCCTCCCCTGCCCACCTTCTGATATTCCTCTGTTCCTAGACATGTCCCCTGCAAACAGAAGAGGAGATGAACAGAAACTCATATCTGTCAGACCTGTTATCAGCTCTGCTAAAGACCAGGTGGGTGAAGAGCTGGAAATTAATGGGATGCTCTGTCAAGGGCATTTTCCACCCCAGCCCTGTCCCTCCTACCATGGAGACCTGGCTGCTTACTCCAAGATCTAGTGCCTTTAGACCTCTAGGGACCAGGAGAGCGTTATATATACTATCATGTTATTTCCAATTGTGGACTTACCCTTTATTACCAAAATGTTCCTGGAAAAACACTGTTTTCCTGAGTAATTTCGCTGAGTACTTGAACACTTTTGTCGTCCACTGTGTATTTTTAACTTAGAGTTGTTTACTGGCCTCCTTCTAATGTGTTGTATTGTCCTGTGTTGAATACTGAGAAAGAATAAGTCTCCGTCTCTGCCAGTGGGGAATATTTGGAGAGAAAATATAAGCTCAAATGGACAAAATGAGAAAAATAAATGCTTTTATTGTTTCTCATTGATAAATTGCAAAATGCATCTGTACCTCTTCTCGCCTGTTTTATTTAGAACCCCCAGTGTATTAGTTTCCTATTGCTGCTGTAACACAGCACGAACTTAGCGGCTTGTTTTATCGTGCTTTGTTTTACTATGCATCGTGGATACTGCACTTTTTACAAATTGAACGTTTGTGGTAACCCTGTGTTGAGCAAGTCTATCAGCACCATTTTTCCAACAGCATTTGCTCACTTTCTATTTCCATGTCACATTTGGCAATCCTCACAATGGTTCAAACTTTTTCGTATTATTATATGTGTCATGGTGATCTGTGATCAGCGATTATGACTCATTGAAAGCTCAGATGATGGTTAGCCATTTTTTAGCAATACAGTATGGCTAAATTCAGGTGTGTACATTGTTTTTTTAGACGATGCTATTGCACACTGAATAGACTACAGCATAGTGTAAACATAACTTTTTTATGCACCAGGAAACCAAAAAATGTATTTGGCTCGCTATATTGCGATGCTCACCTTATTGCAGTGGTCTGGAACTAACCTGCAATGTCTCCGAGGTGTGCCTCTGTTGTCTTACAGTTCTGGGGATCAGAGTTCCAAAACGGGCACCGATAGGCTAAAACCACAGAGTTGGCACGGCTACATTCCTTCTGGAGGCTTGAGGGGAGAATCTATTTTCTTGCCTTCTCCGACTGATAGAGGCTGCCCACGTTCCTTGGCCCTTTCTGTCTTAAAAGCCAGCAATGACAGTTGAATCTTTCTCACACTACGTCACTATGATACTGACTCTTCTGCTTCTCTCTTCCTCATGTAAAGGACCCTTATGATTACATTGGACCACCTGAATTATTGAGAAAATCTCCTATGTGTTTTTAAAAGATTTATTCATCTCGTTTAGAGAGAAAGAGTGGAGGGGAGGAAAGGGCAGAAAGAGAGGAAGAGAAAGAATCTCCAGCAGACTCCCCACTGAGCGCGAGGAGACTGATGTGGGGCTCAATCTCACAACCCTGAGATAGAGACCTGACCTAAATCAAGAGTCTGACATGTAACTGACTGAGCCACTCAGGTGCCCCTACATTTCCTATATTTTAAAGTCAGCTGATTAGCAATCTTAATTTCATCTGCAACCTTAATTCTCCCTTGCCATGCGACATAATTTATTCACAGGTTCTAGGGATTAGGTCATGGCCGTCTTTGGGGAGGGGAGCAATATTCTACCTATCACACCCAGCATGTATGGTCTTCACAGAATGCCATGTAGATCAATGGATATTTCTATTAAAAAATATAAAAGAAGAGAAAAAAATGAAAAGCTTATCATATCTCATTGCTTGTTAATGCAAGATTACACCGATCCACTTTATGGTTTTAGGTGGAGATTGTCACAGACACTGTCATTTGTGATTATTATTCCCCCTGAAATAAGTTAGAAATGTTGTCAAAGTGACATAAAGCAAATGCTGCTGATTCTGTGTACTGTTAAGATGAGCATTAAATCCACTTAATTGCTAAATTACGTGGTATATACCATGTGTGTTTTGAGAAGTATGAATCTCTCTTCCTTTCCATAGGCAAAGAACCCAATTTATTACTCAAGTAATAAATTTATCCATTTATTCAAAGCCATCAATTCATTCAGCATATATTTTCAAAGCATCTGACAAATTCCAGTTATGGTGTTAGATGCTGGGGAAATGATGAACAAAACCAAACGTATTCCTTGTGCTCTTAAAAATTTTAACCCAGTGAGGGTCCATGTGGGAAATCCTATAAACCTTACAGTTACCCAGACCTTGAAGTGTTAGCAGGATTTAGAGAGACTGAGAAGAGTGAGGAAGACGTTTCAGGGAACAGGAGGAAAGCAGAGTAAAACCACTGTTGGAGGAACTCACCAAAGACAGGTCTCTGTATTTTCATCTTTTCTGATTTCTGACTCTTTTGTTGGTTCCCATGACATTATCTTCAAGCCCACAACTCAAACTCAGAGTAGAAATGGTGAGGAAAGTCCATTTTTCTGGGCTCCAGAGGAAGAGAATCAGAAATCTCACTTTGGAGGAAAGACAACAATTGTGTTACAGTGAACAAAGGCAACGCCTCTTGGTGCCAAGTTTGGGAAATGCTGAATGTCAAAGGGCAGCTCATGACATTTCGTCAGAAAAGGACACATGAGACACACATTCCAAAGAGTTGGTACAGAATGTTGGACAGTTCAAGAGCTGAAAACAGACTCGGGAGAGAAAACAAGAGGCACTTTTCCCCGCTAAAATGTTAGCTAGTTTTTTGAAGCAAACCTCCCTAATTTAATTTGAATGGCACATCAGGCCCTGAAGCCAATATTTCATTTTGAATGATTAATTACCAAGTTGTTGCATTCGTTTGAGATTTTTTATTGATTTTCCATTAATAATTGCTTCACAAAATGCTTTGTCCCTGACAAATTCATTAAAAACTAAAAAAACAAAACAAAACAAAACAAAAAAACCCAAAACCAACGCTGATTTTTGCAAAGCTGTGAAAGACTTCAGAAGGAGAGGAGGAAGGGGACTTATTGCAAAGACCACGACCCTGTGCAACTGTTTTGATTAATGCCAACTGCTGTAACAGATGATCCTCAGAATCTCAGTGATTTGGTACAATGACAGTTAATTGCTTGCTTTTGAAACGGTTTAATGTGACTGTGAGCTCTGCTCCACACAGTCATTCAGGGACCCAAACTTCCTCTGTGCTGAGGCACAGCCATCTCCAACGTGTGGACTCACGGAAACCCTGAAATCCACTTACCAGCTGACAAAGGCCAATGCAGAGAGAGACTGAGAAGGCACATCTGCCCCTACCCGCCCCTACCTGGCAGGGTGCATCACTTCTACTCACTCTCCATTGGCAAAAGTATGTCACATAGCTCCTTCTAACTCTACAGGGTCTGGGAAATACAGTAGAATTGTGAACCCAGGAAGAAAGAGCCCGTTTAGCAACTACTTAGTGCTGTACTTCAGCACTCTCTTCAGATTTTGAAGTTGTTTGGCAAAAAGGAAACCCAATTGGGATCGTTTGGCTGGAGCGCTACTGGGTCAGCAGCTCCTGCTCCTCATTTGTGTGTGTTTGTTTCTTTGTTTCTTTCTTTGTTTCTTTGTTTGTTTGTTTGTTCCTTTTTTTTTAAGATTTCATTTATTTGACAGAGAGAGACACAGCAAGAGAAGGAACACAAGCAGGGGGAGTGGGAGAGGGAGAAGCAGGCTTCCCGCTGAGCAGGGAACCTGACACGGGGCTCCATCCCAGGACCCTGGGATCACGCCCTGAGCTGAAGGCAGACGCTTAACGACTGAGCCACCCAGGTGCCCCTTCATTTGTGTTTCTTGGTGTTCACACCTGGGTTTGTTGGAGAAAGAAGGCCGAGGAAGGGAGAGAGGAAGAATCACCTGACGTGTGCCTCCCCCAGGCAGATACAGGACACTTGTCAGGTGATTCCTGCCTCTGTCTTATTCTACGCTTTCACTCCCACCTGAAAAGTTTCATCCAAAAGAGGCTCTATTGAATGTGGCCCCAGGAATCTCTGAATATTCCACAGTCTGTCATTTCAGCCTCCTTTATTATGTGATGCCACGGTCTCACAAACAAACCTGGATTTTGGAGACTGACAGCAGCTTTGTCCACAATGATCCTACAGAACTAGGTTATCTGTCACAGATGCTATCCTGCACGTCAAGACGGCACTGCCAGTAATGATTATCTAGCTGTACGTACAAGTAACAGGGTGAAGCAACCATCACTGTGCCATTCCCCTCTACCTTGCACACATGGCCAATGCTGTAACCTGTCCTGCTTTGGAAGCAGCCTCATGGATCACAATCACTTTCTCCTCTCACACTTTGCCACCTTGTCTGGTGGGCTAGAGAGACCACAGTTGGCCCCCTTAGGCTAACTTTAGGAACGTTTGTTATTTGTTAATTTCTAGACTATTTAGCACAAAGCACTACTTCCTCCCGGTGGTTGCAGCTCACCGGTGCTCTCAAACAGCCCTTCGTCCTTCCTTGGACTCTACCCAGAGGTACCTTAATGAGAAGTATGAGGACCCCAGCTATTCCGAAGGGAATCTGGGCCACATTAGACTGTGGTTTCCTGCTGAGCTGAAAGGAGCTTACAAGTGAAGTGGAGAAATAAATTGGCTTGTCACCGCTAACTCCCCCAAATGGTGTTCCCATTAAAATAGACCCAGTGGAGGAGACTTCTCACTTGTAATTGCCACCAATAGATCTATCACTCTACACTAGATATTTCTACTAAACTCTAGCCCATCAATATCACTAAACAGGAAAAAGGATCAAATTTATTCATGGAGGTCATCCATCTGGGTCATGTTTAGACTTCTGTTGTCAACTATTACCCTTTTCCTTTCACACCAGAGTCTTCCCTTTCACAATGGCAGTTTGGCCTCAGAGTGGATGTGCTGGCATTTGACAAGCACACATGAGCTTCCTATGAGGGACTGCCCCTCAAAAAAGCATTTTCCAAGAAGATAGATATAAGTTGGAGATTTGGCTCTGTAGACACAGTATACGATCAGTGTGACTTTACTCAAATTATCTAACCTCTCAGAGCCTTCAAAATGGGGATGGTGATACTCCTTCGCACCATTTTTTGTAGGTATTAGGCAAGCATAATGACAGTACAGAGTTGGTGCTCAATAAACTCTGGCTTTCTTTTTCTCCTTTGCTTCTTCCCTTTGCCCTTGTTCTCCCTTCTCTCTTCTCAGAGCCCTCAACCATTTTCCAGTGAGCTCGCTGGAGAGTTGGGCTGAAGTTGCCCAATGGAGAGCTTGTGAGTAGGTGTGTATTTGATGTCATGGCCAATGAAGTTGAACTTGCTCGAAGTAAAATACTTTATAAAGGAGGCAAATGCTGAAGATGCTGGCAGTTTGGAGGAAGCCAAACTCTGCAGGAAGGTATGTGGATGCCCAGGTTCTAAAGAGCCACTAGAGGTGACCTTCAGCCCGTGCTCATCCCTTGGCCTCTGTCATGCACTGCTCCGCTTTCTCTTCTTCCTCCTTGGGCTCTTTGACAGCTTTACCCTCCTCCCCCCAACGCCAAAGCTTGCAGCTCCTCAAGACTCAGCCCTCGGCCTTTCCCACATCTCACTTTGCATCCTCTCCCTGAACAATCACATCCATGCACAGCACTGCAGTTGCCAGGCACATTCTGATGATTTTTGAATTCACCTCTCCTGCCTAGAGGTCCAGCCTATGAGCTCTAGACCCGTATATCCTACTGTTCATAGAATGTCACCACTTGGCTGTCTCAGAGCTTCTGCAGATGCAACTTAGCCCAAATCAACTAGTGCTATTTCTACCCCCAGACCTGGCCCTGCTGCAGTGTTTGCTGACTCACGAGAGGGGCCTGGGAGTCATCTTGACCTCTCCCTCCTCCCTCCCCTTATCACCTCCCTTCCAGTCAGTCAATCAGGATCCAGCTACAAATTCCAATTACAAAGCCACCATGCTTTTCCATGGGGCTCCCGCCAGGGCCTATGCTTGACCTTCCATATCCACTGGGGCCCTCCCAGTTCACTCTCTAGACTCCAGAAGGGAAGATATTGGACAGATTCCCTCTAACGCATCTGCCTCTCACCCTCCTGTATCCACTTCTTGCCTAAAACATTTCAAAGGCTTCCCATTAATCTCAGGATGAACTTCCATGTCCCTGGCTTGCAAGGACTTGTGCAGGTGGGGACAAGCCCTACCAATCACTGAACTATATCCCTTGTCATCTCGCCCCTGTCTTGGAGGTCAGCCACACCGACATTGCTGATTTCTTGGAACGCACCACACTTTTTCCACCTCTCAGCCTTTACCTGTGCTCTCCCTCCCTTCAGAACATCCCCGTCTCCCTTCTTTGCTTAGCTAGTCCTTGCTCATCCATAAGATGTCATCTTAGAAACTACCATGTTTCATCAGCTTGAAAGCACGTATTCCACAGTTTCACATCTCCAAAAGTGGGGTGCATTGGCTGTCAGTTGGCAGCGGTGGGACATGGTGGTCTGCTCCCTTTACATATCGGGAGCGCCAACATCAAAAGCTGCAGCATGGGGTGAGGGGCTTGGCGGCCAATCCTGGACACAATGTGGAGCACTCGACCCTGCAGGAGTCAAAGGACTGTGGCACAGGAGGGAGGAAATGGTGGATCCCACCTGTTTAGCAACATTTCCCAAGCAGGAGTCATAATGTGTTAGCTCTACATTATTGCAAATTTGACTTTAAAGTGCAACAACAATAGCTTTTAGTTCTTTTATGGATTCCCTTAAGAAATATCATATCACCCATGCTCTTAATGGCACAGAAGATGAGAATGTGTGGAATACTAGAGACATCAACTCTGAGTTGAAGCTGATTTAGGAAGAAATGGACACAACATAAAGAAATTGTAAAAATTTTCTTAAGAACTTATTTTGCTTCCATTTTCTCTCCTAGCCATGCACAAAATGATAGGTAACAAAAGTCTATGTCATTCCCCCTTCTGATTTGAATTTCCCTGATGCCTAATGATTTTGAACATTTTTTCATGTGTCTGTTAGCCATTTGTATGTCTTCATTGGAAAAGCGTCTGTTCATATCTTCTGCCCATTTTATGATTTGTTTATTTGTTTCTCATGTATTGAGTTTGAGAAGTTCTTTGTAAATCTTGGATACCAGTCTTTTATCTGTAATGTCATTTGAAAATATATTCTCCCATTCCGTGGGCTGCCTCTTAGTTTTTTTGACTCTTTCCTTGGCTGTGCAGAAACTTTTGATCTTGATGAAGTCCCACAAGTTCATTTTTTCTTTTGTTTCTCTTGCCTTTGGAGATGTGTCATGAAAAAGGTCGCTGTGTCTGATGTCGTAGAGGTTGCTGCCTATGCTCTCCTCTAGAATTTTGATGGATTCCTGTCTCACATCGAGGTCTTTCAACCATTTAGAATGAAGCATGAGAGACTGTGGACTCTGAGAAACAAACTGAGGGCTTCAAAGGGGAGGGGGGTGGGGGAATGGGATAGACCGGTGATGGGTAGTAAGGAGGGCACGTATTGCATGGTGCACTGGGTGTTATACACAACTAATGAATCATCGAACTTTACATCAAAAAAAAAAATTAAAAATTAAAAAAAGTCTATGTCAAATTAAAAATGAAATAAATATTGTAAGTCATGAGAAAAGCCTTCTGTCATATTTAATTGGAAGCGTTATTCTTCTTTCTTAGTGTACACAGAATAATGGTGTGTCTTACAATCTGACATCTTCGATTTAATGAAATATGGTATTTCCTAAGAGTTGTCTTCACCGACACCCCCAAATTGGGTCATCCTTTTACATGCATTCTCATATTTTGGTACCTCCTTATATTACTAATAATGACTGCTGTAAATAGTAAAATGTCTAATTAGTCATTTAAAGTCTGCAAGAGTGTAAGCTCAATATGAGAAAGAACTGCCTCCCTCAGGTTAACTGCTTTTCCCTGGAAGCTGGCATGTAGAGACTGCGCAGGGGACATGTTGTTAGAATGAATGCGTTTGATTGGGACTGCTCTGGCTTCCTTTAGGTGGCCTAGAAATGGACAGTTGTCCTCAAATGCTCTATGACACGGCCTAAGCCACAGAGCCCAGATAGAGCCCGGGTGGGGAGAGGAGCAAGGCTGTGCCATGCGAGGCCTTCATCCCCAGTGAAAGGCACTGATAACTCCTGCAGGAGCAAGCGTCTCGGCAGCACCAGAGCACCCACACCCCACAGCACACCCCATCATTGCACACACACCCCCGGGTACTTTCACAGTGTATCTGGAAATTACACAATTCCTACCCTTGGGAATTGGGGCCTAAGAGTGGCACTCCCCAACAGTGGCAGGAGATAGAGTGAAAATTGGGCAAAACTAAAGCAAACACATGCACACGACCCATCACTAGCCTCTTCCCTTCGAATGATCTTTGAGGAAAGAAATGCTTACAAAGGACTGTCAGCCAGTGTTTCTGTGGGTGAGCTCTCAAGTTCTGAAAAGGAAGGAAGGACATGGGCAGGACTTCCCACATGATGGCCGTTGGACAAATGCCCCACAGTAGGCTCCTTAGCAGCTCTGCGCAGGTCACCAGGCAGGACCTGGGGACACTCCCAGCCTCTTGTCAGCTCTGAGGCACACCTGAGAAGGAAGGTTTCCAGGGATCCCATAGCTCTGGCTGCTGGGAGTCTTTCCTGACATGCCTCCAAGGAAAGGAAGCGGCGGATCTGATCGCTTTCCAGTTTTTCATGGGAGAAGAAAAGTCACTCTGAGGAGTGTCCTGTGAGCCCTATCTTAGAAATATAAGTCCATGGAAGGAATAGAATGACACACACATAAGTAGTATCCCAGATTGCAGGGGCAGAACCCCATCCCTGAGATTTAAATGAGGTGGCTCCTGTGGAGGGAGCCCTGGTCCTCCCCCAGTTCTCCTGGGCAGATGGGGAGGTGGGGTAGAGGTGGGGCTCACATTTTCCTTGCCACCTTGACCATTGCCCCTGCTCCCCTGAATTAGTTCCGTTTACGAATTGCTGTTGTACCCTGATCCGTACGACATGGCACTATGAGGCACCAGAGAACCACACAAAACCCCACACTCCCATAAAGCCTTTCCAGAAGTGTGGGGGCTGACGGGAAGTTACTCAAACACACCGGCAACTGAGGAGCAAATATTGGACACTTCTTGCAGACCTCAGCCATTTCTGCAAACTCAGCTTCTCCCAGTTTCTTACTGAGAAAAACTGTGCTCTCTCTGGCCCGTTCCCTCCACCACCAGTCTCTACCAGGGTGATAAAGGAATGCTGACATTTGCTACCCTCTGATATACCCTTCCCTCACCTTCGAAGGCAAATTCAGCCTGAATTAGTTTGGGGTTTAAATAATGTTTTCCCTGCTTGGTTGTATGCAGGTGTGCAGATCGTAATTGTCAGAGCTGGGCAGGACCCGAGTTTCTCTACACAACCTCTTCATTGCGTGGATGACAGAACAGAGGCTCAGGTTTGTCGAGGTGACTTGGCAACGGCTTGGTAGCGGAGAAGGTGGCTCAGCCAGGATTAGATTCAGGGTGGACTCGATGTCCGGTGTTTATTCAAGTTTCAAAGCTAGAAAGCAGAGCCTCAACCCACATGCTTGCCTGGAGCAGGCGGGCGATGGGGGTGGATGAAGCGAGCCAGGTGGGAGCACGTTCGCCTGTACCGTGTGCATCCTGTGGCTGAGTGTGCCAGCGTGGGCACCTTACAAGGCACGTGGCACAGGGGCTTTGTGCTGTGTGGGAACCCCTACCTACCGTGTTGCAACACCTCACCTGGGACTCCCCCCCCTTCAAGAACTAAAAATCCGGATTTAAAACATTACACAATATTCCTAATAGCTCAAATGTAAAACAAACCTTGTGCACCTCCAGCTAAAGCACATCTGAAGGCCAAGTTCAGTCCAGGGATGGCCAGTTTGCAACTTTTGCAATAAAGAAATCTTGTTGCAAAAGGACTTCCCCAAGGGTCCCTCCCCTGACTGCTTCTAGGCTTTCCTCCTTGAGGTCTCCCACTGCTTCTTGCCCTCTCCCCCACATTCCCACTGCTTCTGAGCCCACTCATATTCCTCTCTCCAGATCCTGCTTCCCCAAGCCCATGGGAAAGGGGATCCCACCACCCTGACCTAAAGGTCCCCATGGTCTTGCTCGGCTTTGCCTTCCACTGCCAACTCTCATTCACATGGCTAGTGAGGTTGACCACACGTCATTAAATCATGTTCCTAAATTCACTGGGGACCACACTAGAGACCCCCCACATCAGCCAAGTGCCGTGGCGCATTGGTGGAGTCTCACACGGAATCACACACAGATGATGCTTGCCTTGCATAGAAGTTACCTGGATGGTAATCAGAAGTAAACGAAACCAAACTTACAGCTCGAGAATAGCTTTCGTAAATTTACATGAAGCAAGCTGTGAGGTATTTGACACGCTTTGCAGAAATGCCAGGAGAGTAAGCCCCAGAAACAGCCGGCTCCTCAGAGTTCCTTATGAACCGCCGGCGGTACGGGTGGATTTCACGAATATAACCCACATGTCCCAGCAGGTGACAGTGCCCACGCCAGGCCCGTGTGTAACCCAGGGCTCACAGCCTCTGATGCTTCCAGCCACCAGGCAGGGAGGTCACGCGCGTGCAGTGCGCGGGGGAGGGGGGGAGGGGGGGACTGTGATATAGACTGAAGGCTGACGGGCCAGCTACCAGGAGCAGCTGTTCCGAGAGGCCCACGGGCCCTGAGTAGCTGTAGCTTCTGATTTTTCAGGAGAAGCTGGAAATCTGGAGCTTTGTGTGAACCCTTCAGGTAATTAACGTTTGACAACTAATTTAAATAAAAGCAAAACCCCTTTCCAGCCATAAAAGAACTCTTTGAAGGTTTGATTCAGCTGTGGGTGGCAAGACAGCACCCTCTACGTTGAAAGGCGGGGCCGAGAAACATTCCAAAGAAGGCCAGATAACTTAGCATATTGCTTCTAGCTGCTGCTGCTTCTTCTTTGTTTTTAAATAATTTTTATTTTGTTATATTAGTCACCGTACAGTACAATCCTTAGTTTTTGATGTTTTGTTTGCATATAACACCCAGTGCTCCATGCAATATGTGCCCTCCTTACTACCCATCGCCGGCCTATTCCAATCCCCCACCCCCTCCCCTCTGAAGCCCTCAGTTTGTTTCCCAGAGTCCATAGTCTCTTATGCTTCATTCCCCCTTCTGTTTACCCCCCCTTCATTCTTCCCTTCCTTCTCCTACCGATCTCCCTGCTATTTCTTATGTTCCATAAATGAGTGAAACCATATGATAATTGTCTTTCTCTGCTTGACTTATTTCACTTAGCATAATCTCCTCCAGTCCCGTCCATGTTGCTGCAAATGTTGGGTAATTGTTCTTTCTGATGGCTGAGTAATATTCCATTGTATATATGGACCACAACTTCTTCTAGCTGCTTCTGTGGAGTTGCTCACCCAGGGTTTTAGATTCACACAGAGACACAGAAGGACCCACTGACTGGTGCCTGATTATCTTTTTTTTTTTTTAAACTAAAGCCACAGTTTTTAATGAATATTGCTTTACATCATTTTACTTTCCCCTTTGTCTTTCTACCTTTTTATTTTTTACTTTTTTAATTATTATTATGTTCAGTCAGCCAACAGATAGTACATCATTATTTTTTGATGTAGTGTTCAACGATTCATTGTTTGCGTGTAACATCCAGTGCTCATCACATCACGGGCCGCCTTAATGCCCACCACCCAGTTCCCCCAACCCCCCACCCACCTCCCTTCTGTAACCTCAGTTTGTTTCCCGGAGTCCAGAGTCTCTCATGATTTGTCTCCCTCTCTGATTTCTTCCCATTCAGTTTTCCCTCCCTTCCTCTGTGGTTCTCCTTATGTTCCACGTATGAGTGAAACCATATGATAATTGTCTTTCTCTGCCTGACTTATTTCACTTAGCATAATCCCCTCCAGTTCCAACCATGTCAATGCAAATGGTGGGTATTCATCCTTTCTGATGGCTGAGTAATATTCGTTTATATATATATGAACTATATCTTCTTTATCTATTTATCTGTTGAAGGACATGTCAGCTCCTTCCACAGTGTGGCTATTGTGGACATTGCTGCTATGAACATTGGGATGCATGTGCCCCTTCTTTTCACTACATCTGTATCTTTGGGGTAAACACCTAGTAGTGCAATTGCTCTGTCATAGGGTAGCTCTATTTTTAATGTCTTGAGGAACTTCCATACTGTTTTTCTGAATCTCTTAAACCTCATTCTAAACAGAGATATCACATGCCACCTGCATCCTTCTACAGTGTGTGCCAAACTTGATTGGACATGGACGTGAAGAAGGAAACTGGCAAGTGCCATTCATGTCCCTGGACCCCATCACACTTTGTCCTCCATACACCCTACAGAATGCCAGCAGCACACAAATCTCCCCCCTCAAGCTCATCGTCCTCTACTTACAGAATGATTCTCTTCAAGGTTGGAGCCATTCCTTGCAGTACTCAGACATGCCAGGCAGCAGAGCTACCCTCTGCTTACACGTGATCACTGGGCATGTCCAGTAAAAGCTGATGTGGGTGTGCTTTGCATGCACCTGTGGTTATCATGCTGTCAATCACATGAAGACAAGGTTGGTTCTTGTCCAGGAAACCAGAATGGAGAAGACAAGCCTCGGGTAGTAGGAAAAGAAACTCTGCTTCTCTCTAAACACAACGTGGCTTAATTGAACAGTATTTGTCAAGTGCCTACTATGTGTCGGGGACTATGTTACATGTTGGCCGTCCCATTCTTGAATTGAGACTTGGATGTAGACTTGTTTTTCAAGTTGCTCCTAAGTGAGGGAGATAGTGACGGCCTTCATAGGAAAAGGAAGGAGGGAAAACTGAGTGGGCTCCAAATAGAAGGTGAGGAAGCAATAGGTCATAGGGCAGATTGCCAGTTGCTTGTGACTACCTCTACTTCTTTCATTTTCTTAAGCCAAAGCCTTTAGTAAAATTCCAGCTGCGTCTCAGCCATCTCGTTGGGTATTAATGGGAATGTCATGTTGCCTAATTTGAGCAAGGGCTTTATTTACAGGGTGAGCAAGGTCCTTCCCAAGGTCATCTTGCTGGTGGTTGCAGAAATATGGAGAGGACCAGGGGACGGGAATTTTAGGAGACTAAGACCAAGTCTCTGGAATCCAGCTCTCCACTTGTGGATAGATTTTTGCTCTAGTTAATGGCCTTAGAGGATGTGAGGTTTATTTTTTATTAAATCAGTTGGAAATTTCCTATGCAGAGATGAATCACTCTTGTAGGAAATATCAAAGAACCATTCTCCTTTTCAGCATATGTGTTTTCATGCCCCCAAGTGAATTTTCCATTGTTTCCCTCCAAGTCTGCTGCCCATCTCATGTTCCTGGCTCAGCTTTGTCCTCATCATTCTGGTTAATTGGTCAGGCTAAACCTCAGAGCTGTGGTCAACATCTTCCTCCTTCTCCCCTACCCCTCTCTCTAACTCCTTAATATTGAATTCAAGTGTTTATAGTTTTATTGAAATGTATTTCCAGAACTCACGTTCCATGAAACACAGAAGATATTATTGGAGGCATGATGAGAACAGCATTCTTTGGTCAGTAAGTTTGGGAAACACTACATAATATAAACACCTCTACAGCTGGTCATAGTGCATTTGCATATTAAAGTCTCTGAGGAGGTCTGAAATTTAGAAACCTGTTTAACTTCATCCAATACAGATTCTTCCATATATTTTCAACCATAGAACATTTGTTGGCACTCTGTTAGTGTTCTACATAACAATGGTTCGTTACTAATTTGGAAAATTCTGTTAGGAGTACAGTCCTGGAATGTCCCTCCCAGAAGTGCCCATTGCCCACTTCCTCTGTGATTTTCCTCTGAAGAAGATCATTGCACTAGCCTCTTAATTATTATCCCTGCTGTCAGTCTCTACCAATTATAGCCTATTCTTTTTTCTGCATTCAGAATTATATCTTCTCAAACTACAGTTGTGATCAAGTTTCTCTCCTACTCGAAAATCGTACATGGTTCCCACACTGCCAGCAAAGTAAAGTTCTAGCTACTTAGCATGTGTTTGTTTTCCTTTTGAAGGGTCTGGTCAATACATACTGAAAAATGGCCACATCTGCCAGATGCTGGAAGCAGGTTAGGTAACAAATTACCTAAGGCTACTGGAGCCAGAGATTGTCCAACAGAATAGACAAGAAGAAACACCAAGATTATCCTTGAGGTTCCAACATGAGATGTGTGGGAATAATGACCAAGATTTTTCCAATATTAATGACAGACACCATTTCAGAAACCCATGAAGCTCAGAAAATATCCACACATCTAGGAATACCAGCATGTTCAAATTACTGGAAACAAAATTACAAAGGAGAAATCTTGAGGGCAGACAGAGAAGAAAAGACACATTACCCATAGAGAAACAAACATAAGTATTACAGCAGATTTCTCAACAGAAACCAAGAGGCCAGAGGCAATAGGATGACACCAGGATTCTATGTCTCGTGAAAATACCTTTCAAAAATGCAGAAAAAAGAAAGACTTCCTCGACCAAACCCAAAGCCGAGAGACATCATTGCCAGAAGGCTAAGCTACAAGCAATGTTAAAAGAAGTCTTATGGCAGAAAGAATGTGATGCCAGACAGAGATTTGGACCTACAGAAAGAATCAGAGTGCTGCAATAAGAATAAGTTAAGGGAAAATAAATCTATTTGCTCATTGTTTTTAAACATAACTGCCTGAAAGTGCTGGAGAGAGAGCAGGAAAGAGAATGTGGCTCTTACTTTCCAATAAGGCAGGAGAGGAGGTGGCAGGGAGATGGGGACTTCTAGGCCATGGGCACAGGGCATGAAGACTGGGTGGCTGGTTTATTGCCAGAAGGCCCTGTCTCTGAACACAATTGTCCACTTTTCTATTCTAGCCCTTCTTTCCAGTCTTGTTTCTCATTAATCCCCTTCCTTTTCCAAAACCCAAGATCTCAGACACAAGGATACCTTATTGGTGCCCACATGACTTCCCCCCTTTTGGCCCTATATGTAACATTCTTCCCTTCATTTCTAGCTCTACCTATTATATTCTCTTCATCTTTCAACAGTCGATGAAAATGGCATCTTGTCAAGAAGCTTTCTGTAGTCTTCCCAATTGGGGCGGATTTTTCCCACCCCTGTGACCCAATGACAATTTTATTATAATATCTATATTCATGGGCTTATATTGCACTCAGCTATTTGTGTGATTTTTTCAAGCTCATTTTAAACTCCATGAATGCAGCCACCACGATAAAGTCATTCTTGAATCCCTTTTCTTCCCGTCCATTCCCCACCCAACCTGTGTCCAAGTACGAATGATGGATGGATTCTGACATATACAGGCTCAGCAAGTTTGTTGAATGAAATTAAGACTGAAGACCTTTGGCTTCTTTGGTGCCCATGTTCTTTGAAATAAGGTAAAGAATGAAGCCACCGTGAATGCAGACACAAGGGCATTTTTTCCTCTGGGGTTTGACTTAAGCAAGGTCTGCTTTCTAAGAGCCTTTCAGGACTGGTCAAGGGTCATGGCCATTTTATCAAGGGAACTAGAGTGTTATTTGGGGACCAAGGTGGACCCTGGTGAAGAGGCCCAAATCCCTCCCACATGGTGAGGGATAGAGAAAGGGCATGGATAGGCCAATCCCTCCAGCTCCCCAGCTCTGGGCTTACAGCCATGGTGGACATGGGGCTCCTCATGTACCCCTTCCCCGGACTGCGGGAGCTCAGATATTTGACAAGACCAAACTTCACTGGGGTGGCTCAGATTCAGCAAATATTCATTCCCAGCATATAAACAGGGCAAGGTGAAGCAACAGTTAACAGAAGAGGGGTACCTCAGTGTGAACCAGAGTCAGGGAAGGAAGGTCTTGAGGACAGAGAACGAGCTCAATCCTCAGTCAGAACTAATATGACTCAGTATTGACAGAAAGCTGAAGTATTCCAGGGTCTTGAGCGAAGCTTATAGGTCAGTGATCCTGGTGCGTGGAGCAGTGAGAAAACCAGGATGATAAGAACAGCTGTTCTATGGTGAAAGAATCAGAAAAAATAGCATTGGGAGTCAACACCGCTTGGAGTGGAAACATTAGGGCTTGGTGTTAATCAGGAACCAAGGGAGACCTTTGTAAAGAGGTCTGTACCTTTCCACATGGTAAGGTATAAAGAAAGACTAGGCCATTCCCTCCAACTCCCCAACTCCTGGGCTGGTAGCCTTGATGGACAGGGGGCTCCTCATGTGACTCTTCCTTGGACAGTGTGAACTTAGTCACTTGGTAGGACTAAAATCTTGATCCCTGAATGACCTTCACCCTGTGGCTTGAACACTGGCTGACAGCGGTAAAAAATCATGAGCATACACACCCTTATTAATAGGACCCCGCAACACCAGTATCCTCCAAGGAACATGTCTTAACTCCATGCTAACTACTATAACAAAATCTCACAGACTGGGTGGATACAAACAACAGAAATTTAGAAATTTATTTCTCAAGGTTCTGGAGGTTAGAAGTCCACAATCAAGATGCCAACAGGGTTGGGTTCTAGTGAGGTCCCCCTCCTGGGTTGCAGAGTTCTCTTTGTATCCCCACGTGGAGGAAGGGGCTAGGGAATCTCGTGGGAGTCTCTTTCACCAGGCAGTCATGTCATTCATGAGAGCTCTACTCTTATGATTTAAGCACTTCCCAAATGCCCTACCTCCTAATACCATTACCCTGGAGATTAGGATTTCACCCGTGCATCTCGTGAAGATAGAAACAGAGCAGGGCAGGCCATCGCTGCTGTAGAATTTTCAGCAACTTGCTATTGAAAGGAATATACATTTACTTGGAGAAAAGAAGCACAAATTATTGTCTCCCCTGAATTGTTCTAGATAGGCTTTTAAAGTAAGCAGCGTCTAAATGCATTCATCCACATCACTCCTCCTCTCTTGCAAGAATAGGACTCAGATGATCCCTATTTTAAAGAGGACTTTACTGCAATTATGGGAGTATATGCTAACTAACCCCTTTCCTTGTTCTTTTGGCAAGATGCTCAGGTGTTATTGTGCACATTCAGTTAAACTGTGGAATCTTCGAACTGTAGTTTGGACCCCGAGTGGGGGCTGACTTCTCCCAGTCCTGGATAGCAGAGATTGCAAAGATCCAGTGCTTTAACTTTTATACAATGCTTGGGGATCCAAAAGGTCTATTTAGGCTAAAAATATGCCAGGAAAAATCCTTGGTTGTTCATTGCTAGTGTGGTGCCTCGAAGTACAGCCCATTTTCTACCTTGATACCTTATTAAAAAGTTGGAAAATCTCTATCAGGGTGAGAAAGACAACTTTTACTTGTTCAGCGGGTGGTTTTTAAAAGCCTTAGAGATTCATTCCTAACACAGGCCTATTCAAAAGTGTCAAAGGCACTTACCATTCACCCACACATGCAGGGAAGGCAGGAGACAGAATATAGAAGAAATTAGAGCCTCCGAAGTTGAAGGAGGAAGTCTTCTCTTCCGGCAGTAAGAAGCCCTTCATACACTGCTGGGGGTGATGTCAGTAGAGAGCTACTGCCCCCCATCTCTCCACACCCACTCACTGGGGACAAATGAGATACAGCTTTCGATATTCGAGACATTCAAGTTCTCGACAAAAACCTTTCTCTATTACTGTGGTTCATATGGGACCATTATGGTTACTAATTATTTGCCATCCCAAACCAAAAAATATAAAGCAATTGAATACCTAGGCAATGATGCAGAAGGCCACCTGTCTCTAAATACCCACTCTGTTCAGGTTATGTCAATGACACCTCTGTCTGGGCATTTGTATTTCCCAGCTAATGAGGAGGGGTCATGGACACTGGTCCTAGTTTCATCACTCTCACACTACTGGTGACCCTTTTGGAAAGCCTCATCGAACTCTACATCTCTGGGCTGGTTGAGGTGACTGCCCAAGACAGCCCCTCCCATCTATCAACACCTTACCAATCTCAGTTTTGTTCAAGTTCAATCCCCGGTAAATTCAACTCTTGACCCCGATCCTTTCTCTGCCTTCCTGACGTTGGTATATTAACTTTGGCTTTTCCTCCCACATACTTTTGCCTAGGGAGCCCTTCAACACTCAGCAAGCCTTCTACCTATAAAGGTAGAGGATTCCCTGTTTTAACTCTGACCCTATAGAAATCAACTTTTGACCTCAGCTTCTGGGCCTCAGCCCTCATGAATGGAGAAGGTCAATGACTGTGTATATACCAGGGTAACAGGCAGTTCCTTTCTTTCCTTCTCGCTTCTCTGTCTTCGACAGTCCCCTGCTTTTAGCTCACTGCTAGACTGATAATAAAATCCACAATGAGTCTTTCACTTTGTGCAAATACTAAGAATGGCCAAATAGGTGAGCCTACTAGGACTCTAGCAATGAACGCGCCCCAGATTCTAATGGAAGTCATCGTTCATTTCCGCTGGTATTGCATCCCACCCAAAGGTGAAGAGAACCTGGGTTTTGTTAAACTTTCTGTACTAATTTACCTTTATGCTGAGAAGAAATTTCATCCCAAAGGGTAATTTATTCAAAAAGCTGTGAATGTCTGGGAAGAGGGATTTCTAATGAAAGTGCCTTTTTAACCATAACTATACGGTGTCCTGACATTTATAATGAAGCCCAGAGCCAGAAATAGATTCTTCGGGAGCATGGGATGTGTCTAAACAGCTAGATTAAGTCTGTTCTGCTTCAACTGCGCCTCTGCCTGGAAGGAGTCTGGGGGTTTCCATGTCAGTGTGATTCAGTGGGTTTCTGGAATTGCATTTGGTTTGCTCACGGGGCTCCCATGAGTGGCACGGCAATGGGCACATGGAGGCCACATACACATTTCTTCACAGGCAAGGCAGAAAAAAAAAATAACTGCCTCCATTTCTAAGCAAGACAGGGTGCTCACCTTTCACTATCTGTTTTACTCTCCCTTAAAATTATATTGATTTGGTCTTTCACTTTGTGATTAAGAAAGAATTTAGTTAGCAGCTAAGATGTGCTGCACTTACATTTATCATTGTTCTTGAACCCACCTTGAGATCTTTGGGTAGAGAGTTGGAACATTTTGGAAAATTAATTAAAAGAAGACTTAAAGGTTTTTAAAGCTTGAAGAAACCGCAAAGGGTCACCAAGGGGGATCGTAGGCCCTTCCTTATTCAGTGGGGAACTCTTTAGACATTTTCAGAGGGGAACAACTTGTGAAGTCGATGTGAAAAAATCATTATATAATTTTGCTTAAAAATTGTGGTTTTCCAAATGTCTTCTAAAGAAAACATGACACTTTGAAATCATTTGATGTAAATTGGAGGCACTAAGGTAGATAGAGGATAATCTTTAGAGACTTGGGTGTTCTACGCAAACTAATTCAAAACACACTGAGATTTCGAAGCCGCAAAGCAGGGTGGGGAGAGATGGTTGGATGATGGCCAGGGAGATATTTTCCTCGTTGAAAAGCAGCCACCACAAGCTTTTATGCTGATGCAGGAGAACAGTCTTCTCACCTAGGAAGGGTATATGGGATGAGTTGCAGAAAAGATGGAGGAGAGAGACAGATCAATTTCACTTCTCTTGGCCTAAAGTAGGCGGTGCACAGAGAAAAAAAAATCACATGGATTAGAGAGAGGCCATCATTCATGCAGGGTTGGCACAAGCATGGAAAGTGGTGGTAACTGCCCAGCCTCCAGGGGCCACGGCAGCTATGGAAACAGAGGCAGAGGGGCCCAACTGCAGGGTGCAAGCCCAGCCTGAAGGGGGCAGCGCTGCCCAGCCCCAGCCGGTTCTCACAAACAACAAGGATGGGACCCTGAGCAGCCAGATCTTCCAATATTTTGAGAAAAGCCAGAAAACTAGATTTTTTTAAAAAAGATTTTATTTATTTATTTGACAGAGAGAGATACAGACAGCCAGCGAGAGAGGGAACACAAGCAGGGGGAGCGGGAGAGAAAGAAGCAGGCTCCCAGCAGAGCAGGGAGCCCGATGCAGGGCTCGATCCCAGGACACTGGGATCACGCCCTGGGCCAAAGGCAGACACTTAACAACTGAGCCACCCAGGAGCCCCAGAAAACTGGATTTTGATTTGAAATCTCACCTATTTTAAAAGGTGGGCAACTGGCTTAAAACCTTTTTAAAACCTTGTCCCCAGGGCTTCTGTGAGATTTGACACTTTGCGGTCACATACAAGAATCTTTCATTAAGGCAGCGGAAGAAGGGAGCGGTGTTATTAACACAGAAGACAGAAGAAATTGCAAATTGCAAGTCACTGGCAAGGGTTTTTATGAGAAAACTTCTGGAAAGTCTCAGTGTTGGAGCCAAGCACCGAGAAGAATGCATATACCTCAGAAGGTTTCTGACCTCAGGTCGGGAAGTTAAAACCAGAGTTATATTAAATAGTGGTTAATAACAGTCGAAGCCGAACAAGAGGTTAAATATTTATGCTGTTCCTTGAATCAGAAGTTATACTCCAGTAGAAAATTCCCGAATGGCTGAATTACGTGTTTTCTGTTTGGTCTCTCTGTGATCTGCATGCTTAACCATTAGGTCCATGTGACCATAAGTCGGGTACCACTGCTCACCTGGGGGCAACTCAATAGAATTTGGGGCTAACATCTAGAAAGGAATAACAAGTCCTTTTAAGGAAAGCCTTGCAACCCCTAACTTATAAAATGATGGGAATTCTTAATGGGACTGGAATTTTTTTCCACCCCCTACTGTGTTTGCATATTGTTTCATTGTACAGCAATCTTGCTTAAGGTAGTACATTTATTTCCCCCATCTAGCTTTACCACCTACAATCATGTATCATGTAGAGTTAAATAGACGAAAACACTTCTCCTCCAGCCTTGGATCATATATACCGTCCAGTAATAGTCATTCCTGCCCCACCTTCGCCTTCACGGGCAAAGGACACAACCCTGACCTTTGGCTTTGGCTTGACCTTGGGATTTACTTTAGTCAATATCAGTACAGTGTGGAGAGACATGATGGAATCGAAGGCTTGCAAAGCACTTGCGTGATTGGGCTTGTTCTCTTGTTTCTGCCATCTTTGTGAGACATGCTTTCTCTAGACAACTACTGCTTCTTCAGCCCAGAATGAACACGTGGAGCAGAGCCACCCCAGTCAGACCCAGATAGGTGGACAGTTGAAACAATACACCCAGATGACCCGCTCTGGCCAGCTCACAGTTCCAGGAGAATAAACGAATGTTCTTTTAAGAAACCAAGTTTGGAGAGGTTATTCAGCATTGTTCTAGCACTAGCTAATTGATACAATCCTTCCCCTACTGAATTAGGCTTTTTGCCTTTGAGTTGGCCCCTACAATTGGTTTGCTTAGCTGGGGTGTAAGCATTCCACTCGGGATGTGGGTAGTAGATATGTTAAGGACTGGGAGGACTGGAGAGTATTCAGAGGGTCTAAGTTAAGAAATGGGTCTACTTTCGGGAAGGATACTGAAGTTCCACCTGGGCCATCAATTAAAGATCAGGTAAAGTACAAACTGGGTATCATCTTCTTAATCCTGAATTCCACCTGTCCTACTACCCACCACCCAACCATTCACTATATATTCTGTTTATTCTACTTCTTACACGTATCTCAAATTTTTGCAATGCTCTTCATTCTCATTGCCAACAATCCTGGCCCAGTTGATTATTATCTCTTGCGTAGATTAGCACAAGAGCCCCTACTTTGCCTTCTTCCAATCTGTGTCTCATCTTGTTGCTTGCCTCCCCACCTTCCAGACTTCCCATTTTCTTTAGGATAACTCCAGCCTCCTGATTATGGCTTCCAAGGCCCTTTAGGATCTGGTTCCTGCTTACCTTGCTAACAACATCTCTCCCTACCTGCTCCCATATATACCCCAACCCTCACGTCCTGACCTCTGAGCCTTAGCCCTGTGGAGTTTCTTAAAGATGCTACAATCTCTCTGGGCCTTCACATATTTGCTCTCATAACACCCTCCTCTCCTTCTGTCACTGAAATTCTCACACTCACAATGGGTTTTTGAAATAGTCTGGACTCAGAAAAGCGAAAACATGAATGGATTTCTGCCCCCCACCAGCCCCATCCTTCCCCGTTAAAGCTATGCTAAATTTCCCCTTTCTGCTCCATATTGAAAAATTGGAAGAGATTCCATAACTACTTAACAAACTTCCATTATCAAAAACTTTACCCAGTTTAAAACTCTAATCTTAAATCTCATTTACGTTCCCTTCCCCTCAGCAACAGTGGAGTTTCAACATAAAGATCTTGGAGTGTGGGAAAGCCTACAGTAACTTTGGAATGGAGGGGGCGAGGGAGGTTGTCTGACTTGGATGTGTTTCCTACCCCTCTCCTCTGGGTCTCTGGGTTTTCCCAGAGGAAAGGGACATAAGGAAAGAGACATGTGTCTCTTACTTAAATGACATTACAACCAATGCCCTTAGTATAGCAGACATCCAAACGCTGATTATTTGGGGGGTCCATGGTGTGAATTTATTGGAGGCTTCTGTAGGGAATATACCTACCATGTAGTTCATTGATGGGGTCCACCTTTAGACCCCTCTTCTAAGCACCTCAATTCACAAAACCCCCCATTGCTTCTGGGGGCAGATGATAAGGCCTTTTCACCAGTGGGCTGCCTTCCTGGATGGGCACCCATAATTTTATCCAAATATTTAAACCACTCTAATGAAGTTGTGCGTAAGAGAAAACTAGACAGTATCTTTTTTTAAAAAAATTGAGGGATAAATTCTGGTAAGAAAAAATGGTTTGCTAGTAAATTTTCTTTCCTGTCTAAACTGGCTTATAATAGTAATATAACTCTTGCTAATCAAATGATTAGTAAGACATTTGCCCTGATAATGTTTAAAAAGAAGGAGCAATTGTAGAATAGATTGGTTATTTCTTCCTTACACGCAGATTTAAGTTTTCCTGAGTTCAGCTAAGAAGCATGAGTATTTTGGATTGTTTACTCTGTTTGCAAAGCTTCTGTAGAAGGCCTGGAGTAGGTGGGTCCTAATTCTAGCAGTCTTTCTAATCTCCAAGGCTCTGTGAATTTAGGACAGTGTGTTCAAACAGCACTTCAAATGAGTAGCCACCTAAGTAATAAGATCCCTGGCTGGGGAAATAACGTCGGACTCTTCTGGCTCTTCATCTCTCAGAAGCTGGCAGATGAAACAAGATACAACAACTTTCTCGTGTTTGGTTCCACACACTATTGGACTGACACCACTACAAATTGCCAGACCATGAGAACAGGTCCCTCACTTGCAGGTTGAAGATCAGGTTTCTGTAAACCTCCAAAGAAGAGTGCATCTGAATTCATCTGTCCACCAGCCCACCTCCTCTTTTCCTCCTCCTGCCAGAGACACCAACCTTCTAGCCGCCCACATGCTAAGATAGGTCCCCGTGCAAGCAGATAGCACATCAAATGTTTTCCAGACCTGGGATAGTTTGTCATTATCCTTTGGTCCCTTTGATCCTGTCAGAGGGTTAGACCCTAGAGTCAGACTTCTCAGCTTCAAGTCCTAGCTCTGCCACTCACTGCTTGAGTGAGTGGCATTGAACCTCAGTTTCCTCATCTGTGAAAGGAGAACAGTACCTGTCTCTTAGTGTTATTGTAAAGATTAAGTGAATTGACACAGAAAAGCACTTGGATCGGGGCCTGGCTCATAGAATGCATCACGTACATGTTAGCAGTTACTGTTCCTGGTGCCTCCCTGGACTTAGTCACTTTCCATGCCTGGCCCTGATCTGTTTTCTCTTGGCTCCTGGCTACCGGTCTAGGTCTGACACCTGAGTGTCAGATAAGCCTCCTACTGGCCGACTCTCACTAGAAGCCAGAAGGCATAGAAACTCACTGATGTGTCCATTCCCAGGTGGAACTGAAACTTGTGAAGTTACATTGCGGTTGGTGGCAGCACTGAGCTTGGCTCGTATGGACCTCTGTTGAACGCTCAGCAGAGCTGCCTTGATCGGGTTTATAATGTCCAAAGTGGTCAAGGCATCTGTTTCTCTTTCATTTTTAGAAAATTAACTAATTAAATTATTTAAATATATCTTGCCTTTAAAATTAAACCATGTACAACGGGTTGGCATCAAAATTAGTACGATCTCGAAGTGAAGGCAACTTGGCAATATTTATGGAAAGTCCAATGCATGAACTCTTTGAGCCAGCAATTCCCAGTTCTAGGAATTATCCTACATATATACTTGGAAATGTATGAAATGATCAATATACAAAGTTATTCATTATTAGAGCATTGTTTCTGATGGCAAGAGATTGGGAACAAAGTAAATGTCCATCAGGAGGAAAGAATTTAAATAAATTACAGTACATTTACATAATTAAATTGAATTGCAAACATTAAGGAGAAATGGGGCAATCTCTTATACTGATATAGGCTGAGCTTCAAAAGATGCATTGTTAAATAAATATATAATATACATTTGCTCGCGTGTCATAATAAATCTTTGGCAGAGACCAAGTAATTGTAAGTCATCTATGGGAGGAAGAACTGGGCTATTAGGGTCAGAGGAAAGTTTTTATAGTATGTATTTTTTACTTTGCAATGTTGGAACACATAAAATGTGCTCCTTATCCACAAATTAAATACATTTTTAATGGAACCACGTGAGAGCCTAAGCCCATACCGAGTGATCATATGTAGTGGCCGGTAAAGAGGAGGCTACTCATGACTCTGGCACTTGGTTTGTTGCTCAGCTCAAACATCTAGCAGCCTTGAAATTTTTGACTATTGTACAATTTCACTTGTTTGTAATGTTAGTCAAGTATTGTTGAATTATTCACATAACGGACCACTGGTTAGACAGAAAGCATTGGAAACTAAAGGAGAAATTCAACAACTTGATAAGGAGCAAAAGGTGATATTCCAAAAACGTGCCGCTAGAGAGCCCACACCGGGTCTGAAGTTTGTATTCATCCGATCAAAATTCTCCACAGCATATCAAGATGTCTCTAAGGACCTCAAATACCAGTATTAAACAAAGCATCTAGACAATGAACTTATCCAATCTGGTTTTTCTTTTATTGAGGTCTGAGGCCGGGCTTCCTCATACTGTAAAGAAGAATCTATCTAAGAATTATATTCTACAGGAATGTGTGGAAGAATTATTTGTGAGATAAATAAGTCTCTACTACTGATCGCCCAAAAGTTGCTCTGTTGAAAATTAACTTTTGGCAACCAGGTGCATCTGTTCCATTGATTTTTAATTTTGGGCTCGTAGATGAATTCACTGCTTTTCTATGTTTCCAGTTCAATTCATCCTAATAGGTAGATGTCACGTATGGCTGGTGGTCAGGAGGTCATCTAATTTGACCTGTTTCTGCCACTTGGGAGAATATCTGCCTCTCTCTGTCAGTATATCTTAGGTGTCCAAATGGGATTTTGTCTATGTCATACAGCCTATCTTTTAAGTCATGTTATCCCACGCATATTCTCTACACTTGGCAAAAGTCTATCCAGTTGTTTTGATAGGATGTAATAGCAGATGAATGAAGAAGCACAAACTTCATTTCTGTAGAGGTCTACTATGTACCCTGCAATGCAATATTGTGGTGAAGAGCTTATAAATAGTAATCTATAATTCTTTCCCTTTTCTTATCACTCAGAAACAAAGTTACAAAAATTACATAAATAGATCTATTTTGTCTATTTTAATGCTATAACTCATAGCTAAATTTCAATGTATGTTAATATACAGGCAATCAAAAAATGCGATGACTTTGTAGTTTATTTGTTAAAAAATAATTGCATAATTCATTTCAAGAATGAAGCACGGAATATCATTTATTAAATGAGGAAAAACAGAATATTTTGAAGAGTGTAGTTAAAATCACGTGATTCACTTAGTTATTTAGAAAAATATTTTTTAGCTTATAATCACTTTTTTTTTCTTATCCTAGAGGGGAAAAAAAGACAAAAAAAAAAAAAAGACAAAAAGTCCTAAAGGAAGATTTCTTGAGGTTTAATTTTTCTCTGAAAAGAATATATAAATCAGAAATCAACGTGCACAGGGGAAAATGCTTCCCAAAGGAGAGAAAGATGTGCACAGATTCCAGGGATCCAGACACACTCCTTCAAAGTGGATGCTCTCCTTCTCCATCCCTTCCCTCCACTCTCTTCTTTTCCCATGCCCTGCCCACAGCCAACAAGACACAAACCGTTCCCCAAAGTAGCTCTTAAATGTGGTGATCTTTTAAGTTTTCATTTATCCTTCTAGATTAAATAGCATTATTACCAAGCATGCACTCTGTGTCAAAACACTGACTACTTGAGCAATAATATGAATGATAACTGTCACTGCAATCACCCTCAAAATCCTCCTCTCTGCTAAAGAGATGAATAAGCCAATATGGTGGTTAATGAGGGGAAAACGGAATTTGTGGCAAAAATGAGTCATCTGAAACACGATCCTTTGGGGATTAACAGATTTCATCAGAAATGACAGCTGTGTGACCATTTCCACTCTTGTCTGCTCCAAGGAGAGATCTGGTAGGCACTCCAGAACACTTACGACACCAGCGTGGGGGTCCCTGGGTCTGTATGCCCATCTCTGAATTTGCACATGGATCTTTGCCTCTGGCCACCCCGATTCCAGAATCTTTTCATGAAAAGTTGCCACACAAATGCTAACAACACTTTGTAGAAGTGCAGACCAGCTCTTAACTGGGAATCTGGCTTATCTTTAGCCCCACAACCATGGTGTGAGTTTTTAGGACGCTTCATTTTTTACACTTTAGCTAGAGAATGGAAACTTCCACCATGTCCTTCAGGAAAAAATGCACACAAACCCTCTCTTCCTCCAAACTCATGGAACTCCAAGGGAGCAGGAATTCTGGCCCCGAAGGGAAATCTCTGTCGTCCACTAAGAAGAGTTAGTTGCTGTTCTTTCTGGGCAACGGGAAGCCTAGAGTAGAAAATGCATTTTGCAATTACAACAATAACAAAAATCTTGAAACTTTCTTTTAGGAACGACTGTTTGGTCAGTTAATCCTTTAGGCTGTGAGTACAAGCATAAGATGGGGGAAATGTGAGCTAGTCCTTGGGAATTATTAGTCCTAATTCTAAACACTCAGCAAGGGTTTCCTTTACGTTCAGTAATTTTCCCTATGAACGCATGGGCCTCAAAACAAAATTCTACTAAATGCAGTGTGGTATCCTGGAGAAGGCCCTGGAACAGATCAAAGGTCTGGGGAGTGGGAAAATTAGGGCCTAAAGTCTGCAGTTTAGTTAATAGTGATGATAATCTAAGATGATAGCATCAGGGAAACTGAATGAGGGGTATATGGAAGCTATGGGGACTATCTTTGCAATTTTCTAAAAATCTGAAATTATTCCAAAATAAAAGGTTCATTTGAAAAAAAAAAAACCACCATAATTCTGGAGGTTGCTTCTCCATTTGAAGTGTGCAGTGAGATCATCTACTCTTGATAGGGATGGAAGTGAGGCATCTTGGGATACCCATAGCCAAAGGGAAGTGACAAGACTGGTCTCTGAACAGAGGGGTTGATTGAGGTGGACAGCCAGTGAAATTTGCTCAGGTTTGGCATTTTGGAGGATCCTCTTTCCCCTCAATTATAGGATTTTAGTTTGAATGATTCAGATCAGGGGCAGCAATCCTTGCTCAGTCAGGCATGTGAATGGGCACAGTGTTGGCACATAGTAGGTTATCAATACATGTTTGTAGAATGCCTGTGTTGATAGATTTTTCGTAGAGTGATATTTGATATGTGCTATTTATTACTCCTCTGTATATATGTCTCTCAATTCTCTTTGCCTTGCTATTCTCAAGCTTTCTTCCCTGTCATTATTTTCTCTTTGAGAGCTTGGCCAGCATTGGTTCCTAGTAATCCCACTGTGGACTGCAAAGGGGCTTTTTGTGGAGGGTGTGAGAGTTAAATGCCTCTGCAGGGCTGGTGATTAGGCTACATAGGCCCATTGTGTCACTTACACACACTGTGAAAGCAAATGTTCCCCCTCGGTTACTAAGGCCACATTTCTAAGGAGCTGAGAGACCAAAGCAGAGAGCCAAACCCACACAGGAACAAGAGGAAATAGAGATATAAATTCAATTGCAGGGGAAAAAGGAAATCTGGGTCACGTAAGGCAGGTGACAATATCTCCTTGACTGGCTTGGAAGATTCAAGCCTCCGTCCTCCAAATCACTCACACATCCCAGGTGGATAGCTTGGGATCCAGAAGGTGACTCTGTGAGTTTGTCATATTCCTTAGGAGAGGTGGTCCGCTGGTAGGGGGTCCTTAACCTGGGCTAGCTGGGAATGTGGCACACAGGTGCTCGATAAATATGGAACCTCCATGTACTGGGCAGAAGGCTGAAAAAGTCCTGTAGGGTCGTAATTCTCCAGCCGAGGTCTCCGATAAATGCTTGGGAGGGGTCCTTTCTGAGCTTCTGCAGACTGACACCGCCCTTTGCAAACAAAGATGGTGCCACCAACCCCGTTCGAGGACCATGTGAGCTGCTTCTCCTGCTGTGATAAAGAGCAAGGGAGTTTGTGCCCTTAGTCAGACAACACCGACCGGCTGAGGGGGTTGGAGTTCTCAATTTAAGTTTTGCCTGTTGGCAACTTTCAGACCCTATGCCTTCATTTCACCTCTTGAAGTTTCCTCAATTTTGTCAGCTATGAAGTGGGACTACCTAAGTTGGCTTATCTTCTATTCGTAACATTTTACAGATGAATTTGTTGGGTTGGACTGGAAAGTAGATATCTTATATTCATATCTTAAGCAAGACGTTTCACTTTTCTGACTTCGTTCACTTTTTCTCCCCATAAAAAGAAACAGTTGAGCTTTTGATCTAAAAAAAGATCATTTCTAGGTTGATTTACCTTTGACCATCATCTACAGAAAAAAAAGGTTAATCTTAAAGAAAGGGGTATTTCCCTTATTTTTAAATGAAATTTGTTTGAGCATGACATAAAAGCAAAACATAACATTCTGCGGAATACACCAATTACTGAACAATTTATTTTACACCCGTTAATGTGAATTGTCATTTGAGGCACGAATAACATTATGGAGCAAATGGAATAACAGGCAAAAATATCCATTATTTCCACTATTTTTCTCCTGTTCTTTTTCCCTCTGATACCATATGAAATTGGGACAACTCACTGGTTTTACACGTGTGTCCTGAGGATACCATACAGAGGAATAATTCACAAAAGTTCCCTAAATGTATTTTTTTTCACTGTGTTGGCCCTTCCGGCCTTTAAAAATATCATTCCTTCTTCACATTCCAGATTTCAGGCACCCCAGAGAATGTGCTGGAGGCTGCCATTCCCAGACTCTCTTGCCTCAGACTTTCTCATGGTTTTTTTTTTTTTTTTTTTTTTTTTTTTTTCCGGGTTGAAATATCTTTTCTCCTGTCCCCACCCTGCTTTTTTTTTTTCTCCACCTATTGAATTCTTTCAAGACCCTTCTCACTTGTCAGTTCCCGGGTGGCCTTTTCTTGACCTCTTCCTCTCTCCATACCCACCTGCATTAAGTGCATTAGGAAGAATCAGGTACTTCCTTGTCTGCTCTTCTCCTCTCCTATGAAATGGGACTCCCTAAGGTGGGAGTATCATAATGTTTATCATGCCCCGTTACAGCTGGCCATCTCCTGGTGTCTCCTCCAACAGATCGTCAGGCCCTCCAGGGGAGGGCTTTGTGCCCCAGCATTTCACACATCTAGCCGAGCCACTTTGAAAGAAGGGGCAAGTAAGCGCAACTCACAGTGCAGTTTGAGAAAGAACCAGGGAGGGTAGAAGCCCGTCTTCCCAAATGTAGCAGGGCTCGTGGGGGGGAGATGCCCACACCACACTCGAAGAGATTTGTCCACTCCCCACATGACTCGGGGTTCTTTAGGGGCTTTCTGAAAGGAGCTGAGAAACCTCCAGACAGTGCCTTTTGGAGCAGAGAGGAAGGACTGACATGCCTCTTCCAAACTCCAACGTCAGGAGCTAAGAAAGGGGTGGCAGGTGCTGAACACAGCAAAGAAATGAAGGGCGGGCTGTGCACATGCTTTTCCATGTGGCGCTTTCCAGAGTGTCTCTGTGTGGCTCACGAATGACATGGCCCTGCTGTCACACAGCAGCCCCAAACGGCATGTACCCAGTGACAGACGAGTGTGTCAAACCACAACAGAGAGCAGCCTGGGGGAGCTTGGGGCAGCTTCAACAGATCGGAAATAAGACATCAAAACCAGCCCCTGCAGGCTGGGGCTGTCGTCCCGCCTCCCCGTTCTCTTCCTCAGGAATCAGTTGTGGCTGGTCCCGTGAACCACTGTGGGCAGTCCTCTCCATCCACCACAGAGGCGCACAGAGAGAGAGCTCTGGGGCTTGTGACCCCCTAGTCTTAACCAGTGTGGAAAGGGTCCACTGGAGCCTGGTGCTGCCGGATGCCACATCCTTAAATACCGGGCCATCGTATCTGGAGCCTCTGAGAGCTGAGAGAAGGGTGAGTGGTGAACAGGTGACTACCGCTTTGCCATCACTGTGTTTAAAGTCCCCCGCACCTGGGAGGGGCCCTACTTAACAGCAGAGGATGCTTTCCTAAGAGCAATTGTTTCTCCGACAGCAGCTAACATTAACTGAGAACCTACTGCATACCAGGTAACGGCCAGGCCCTTTACAGGATCATGTGATTTAACTCACACACAATAGGCTTAGCGGGTGGGTGCTAGTCCTGCCTCCATTTTACAGATGAAATGACTGAGGCCTAAATTAGTTAACTAACCTGCCCCTGTTCACTCAACTAATAAAGTGTTGAGGTAGGGACTCGGACCCAGGCCGTCCTGTGATTTTCACCACACTAACGCAAGATCTGGAGAGAAAACAGGAAGCAGGGGTTGAGCTGGGCCAGGTAACACAGGAACACCTAAGCAAGCCACTTCAGAAGTACCTCTTGTTTGTCCTTGACCCAGACATTAAGAAACAGACTGGGAAACTTATCAACCCAGCTTCTCCCCAGATCATGTGTTTGGAAGATGGGACTCACATAAACCTGGTTCTCTTGGCTACCAGGTGGCACTGTCCAAACTCAAGGCAAGGGCTTCAGTAACCATAGCAACCATGATATACCCAATCTCTACCTGATAGAAAAAAGACATTTTTAAAAAGGTTTTTAGGGGCGCCTGGGTGGCACAACGGTTAAGCGTCTGCCTTCGGCTCAGGGCGTGATCCCGGCGTTATGGGATCGAGCCCCACATCGGGCTCTTCCGCTATGAGCCTGCTTCTTCCTCTCCCACTCCCCCTGCTTGTGTTCCCTCTCTCACTGGCTGTCTCTATCTCTGTCGAATAAATAAATAAAATCTTAAAAAAAAAAAAAGGATTGGAAGTTCCAGTGTCAAATCCCTTTAAAAAAAAAAGGGTTTTAAACTTCATTTGTTAGAGAGAGTGCACTCAAGAGAGTGTGAGAGAGAGAGAGAAGGGGCAGGGGCAGAAGGAGAGGGAGAAGCAGACTCCCCGCTGAACTGAGAGCCCGATGTGGGGCTTGATCCTAGGACCCCAGGATCATGACCTGAGCTGAAGGCAGATGCTTAATGGACTGAGCCACTCAGGTGCCCCAGAAAGAAGACATATTTATCTTAAAAAACGACTGCCAGAATAATATACCACAGACATTCAGCTTAGGTAGCAAAAGCCGGTGTAGAAATTTGGTGACTGAAATATTACCCGTTGACCACCCAGAGTCTGGAGTTATAAGCAAAGAGGGACTCAAGGGTCAGACAGTTCAGGGCTCCTTCCAGGAGCCGTCAGCGCTGAGGTCAGTAAGTTTGGCATTTGTCAGCATCACTCTGTTCACTAAAACCCTCGAAGTCTTGCCTTGTCATATCCCGTTGAAAGCTGTAATTTCCTTTCTCCTGCACTGGCTCACTTACAGTGTTAGTAAGCAATTTAAGAAGGAAATTATACTAATTTTGCTTATCCCCAAAGTGTGAAATTTTAGAAGATAGTGCCAAATGAATGATCATGTATATTTCTCAGTTTGTTCGTGCCTTTTTTTTAGTTTGTTCATTCTTAAAGACACTCCTCTGCTGTGTTAATTTCACTAAGCAAAATGGAAAATGAAAATAGTTACAAAATTATCTGAAAGTACCATTTTTAAATGTGATAAGAAGAAGAAAGAGGCTTCTGTGGACCTGTAAATGCAGATTTTTTTTGGTTCACATAAATTCTAGCCCTATTCTTCATTACCTAGAGGGTACAGAGGCCAGCTAGGATGTCAACTGCAAGAAACAGAAACAATTTTTATTCATCAAATAAGAGAAACAAAGTGGTCATTGAAGGTGGGATGGAATCTCCTCTTGGCATGAATTTGAGTCTAAAATCAGTGCATTGACTGTGAAAATTGAATGTGTTCAAAGCTATCCTTGAAAAGTCATTAATTATTCCATAAAGAACAGTATCTATGCTGTGATATATGCAACTGTATCAGGCAGCTATTGCCACAAGCTCGCTGGGTAACAAACAACCCCAAAATCTCCCTGAAAACAACAATGAACATTTATGTATCACTCACGTGCCTCTGGGTCTGCTGCAGCCTCTCTGCCCCACATGCCTAACTCTGGGGCTCAGGCTGGAGCGACACATGCTACCTAGGGTACATTCTTCCCATGGGATGGCAGATGCATGAGAGAATGAGCCTGACCACGGAAGTGCGTTCCAAGCTTCTCCTTGCATCAACATTTGTTAACATCCCACTGGCCGAAGCAAGTCACATGCCCAAGCCCAAAATCAAGAGGCAGAGAAGTAAATTTCTCACCCCACAAGGCCATGGTCAAGTGTGGCTGTCTAGCACTACAACTGAGGAATGAAGAAATAGGATAAATAATTCAATTTTCCACAAATCCTTAAGGTATAGTATTTTTTTAAAGATTTAATTAATTAATTAATTAATTAATTAATTAATTAATTTATTTATTTGAGAGAGAGTGAGATTGAGAGTGAGCAGGAGGGAGAGGGAGAGAGAATCTGAAGCAGACTCCATGCTGAGTGCCGAGCCTGACTCAGGACTCGATCCCATGAACTTGAGACCATGACCTAAGCTGAAACCAAGAGTGGGCTACTTAACTGACTGAGCCACCCAGATGTCCTTATAGTATTTTAAATTTTATATAAAAGACATGGTTCCAGTTCAGTCAAAGCAAGTTAAATCTGTGCGTGCTGTCATTCCCCTATAAAGACAATATATTTACTCAGCTTTTGGGTCTCTTTCCTCAGACATGCCCTCTAATGGCCAGAGAAATGTGTCTGTGAAAAACTGACTCAGCAGCTCCACAGCCAGCCTCCCCACCCAGACCCTCTGAAAAGGGTCTACTACTAACCATTATTCCTGATGAACTGCCAGGGTTCCACATACACACACTACCCTCCTGTGCTCCCCTCACTCCCTGGGACCCCATGCTTTGGCCTTGCCCAGGTGGGACTTTCACTTACCCCAAACAGGTGGACAGCTCCTCCCCCCTTCTAGTCCAAGACTACCAGAACCCTGGGACTCATGGCCACCCAGAAGTAAGGTTAGACAACATAGACCTGAAAATCTCACTTTTCCCTAAAATGTCCAGTAAGGCAAAGATTATCTAACAGTCAGGATTCATTCAGACGAGAGGGAGACAGTAAGTATTTCGAGTAGAAAGAGATTTAATCCAAAGAAGTACATGACTATTGAGTGGATTGGGGAAATCTGCTTTCAGCAAATCTGGAAGAGCAAAAATCACAGGGAAGCTGCTTCTCAGACCCCAGCTGCCGGCAGCCCCAAAGCAGGTGGTTCTCAAGAGAGTGTCTCAAAGCCAAGGGCAGCTGCTACCAATGATTTCAGTGTGTGGTTCTTGGGGGTGGGAGGGAGGTGCTCCCCTCCCCCAAAGTCATAGCAAATCATCTCAGCCGCCTGGCAGAGTTCTTTCCTTCTACTTTTCATTGGAAAACCCTAACTCAAACCATACGAGGAAAAGAAATTGCAGACTTCTCTTTGGCAATGTAGAATACACCATAGAAGGGGGAGGCGATAACGCTGGATTGACACAGACAGCGCAGAAAATCGGTCACACCATCTTCCCATGTTTAACCTTCAAACAGCAACCACCATCATACCACGCTTCTGTCCAACATGACGAAAGTGAAAATGTACTCATCCTGTCCACACAATGAGGAAGACATAAAGTTCTAGAAGTCCTTCTACACTGACCTAGACAGGGGGTGACCTCTGTTCCCCTTTTAATTTTTGTCTGCATGTAACATAAAATTTACCTTCTTAATCATCCTTAAGCGTACAGTTTGATGGCATTGGATGCGTTCACACTGTTGTGCAACCATCACAACCATCCATCCCCATGACTCTTCTCAAATCTTGAACTCTCTGCCTATTAAACACTAACTCCCCCTTCCCCAGCCCCTGGCAATCACCATTCTATTTTCGGTCTTTATGATTTTGGCTACTTTAAGTACCCCATAAAAATGGGATCACACAGTATTTGTCCTTTCTTGTGACTGGCTTATTTCACTGAAAATGATTTCCTCAAGGTTCGTCCATGTTGTAGCCTGTGTCAGAATTTCCTTCAGAGGGTGACTTCTATTTATATTATAAAGATTTTTATTTTCAAGTAATCTTTACACCCAAAGTGGGGCTCAAACCCACAACCAGGAGATCAGGAGTTGCAAGCTCCACCAAATGAGCTAGCCAGGCGCCCCGTAGAGGGTGACTTCTAAAAAATAATCCAGATAATGTTAGTTCTCGAACTTGATACACCAGTTGACCCATTTTTATATTCATTTATCCAAACTGAAGAATCATAGGTATAGTTAAGATGTTGTTTTACTTGAATACTGTATTTTTTTTTAAAAAGGTACTGGGGTTATTATATTATTTCAACTAAACCCAGTAGAATACCAAACTGAAGTTTTTACAAGACTCGTCTTTATGGTAAAACCTGAGCAAATTCTTCATTCGGTTCTACCTAAATGAAGAAGGAAAATACTTCTGGCATTCATTTTCCTCTCATGTGGTTTCTTGCCTCTGTTCACATATTATTTTATACTAAAAAAATGCCATACCCTCTAATTATAAAGCCTACTGGAAAATCTTAACAACCATAAACCATTACTCTTATCCCATCCTCTTCAATATTAGAAGAATCTATAATATATAGAAAGTGTGTATAATATAACGGAGATAATTATATATAGCCCCCATGGAAACTCAGTGATTCCCATAAAGTAAAAGTCAAGAAATTTGAATTTAAAAGCCTCTTGGATGCTGGAATTTAACCATTCTTTCATGTACTCATTTACTCAACAAACACTCGCTGAGAACTTACTCTGGGCCAGGTGAGATTATGTATGGGTCCTACCCACAGCGTCCCAGTCTGGTAGAGGAGCTCACAGTTGTAGTACCGATATCTCAGAATCACCATATTTAAATAACATTTAGCACACAAAAATTTCTCTCCCCAAATTGAGCTAGAGGAAATTATCCATATCACCAAGTAATTCTTAGCTTTCGCAAAAGAATCACCAAAGAACTCTTTCTCCCCCCACCCTTTTTTCCTTTTAGAGAGAGAGCAGGTGCAATGGGGAGAAGCAGAGGGTGGGGGAGAGAGACAGACTCTCAAGCAGAGTCTGTGCTGACCATGGAGCCTGATGCTCTGGACTCTGTGATCATGACCTGAGCTGACACCGAGAGTCAGAAGCTTAATTGACTGAGCCACCTAGGTGTCCCAAGAATCACCAAGGAGCTTTTTTAAACTGGTGATGAGGTTGTAATTTCCAAAACACTCAGCTACACAGAGAAAGCAGCACTGCCAGCAGGTGGTTCTGGCAAGGCCATACAATGAACAGAATTTCTAAATGCACTTGGTCATGACTGAAAGCTCTTGGGTGTCCCTCTCCCCACCCCTTGCTGCAAACTGCCTGGCTTTTCTGGGGGATCAATGGTCAGGTGACTGGATTACCTACTCGTCAGAAGATACGAATGCATGAATTCTGATGATTTTACTTTTTTAAGAAATATCTTATCGAATCAACTGTTTAACAAGAGGTTGTTGTTAATAAGTGCCATAAACTGGGAGATACAGTCTGCAAAATAGAGACAGGTTTCCATTTTTTTTAAAAAGGACAATATTATATCCAACAATAATGCTGTAAATCACAGAGCCAGAGGACTCTTCAGAGAACCTTTAATGTAAGTCTGGCACTTACAGTCACTAAAGACACGAAAGTCGTTAAAAACAGTCTGGCAGCAGGTGTCCAGAGAGAATCACGGTAGGTTGGAGCAGCAAGACACCTTATATTTTAGGAACCAAGACCCGGAGAAGGAAAGCACTTACCTGGTGTCCAGTACTGAGTTGAGGGCTAAGTGACCCTGTCACAGGCTGCCCAGGTGACTGACATCCCTACGGTACCATACAGCAAGCAGACATAGCTGTGTGCAAAGATCTTGATAAGAAATGATTTACCAATCATTACCCCTTTGAATATTAACCGTGACTGACTGCAAATGTATTCAAAACACACCAGTGATGTCATTTTACACACAACAGAGTTAAATGGAAATACTGCAATACTGTCTCTAGGGAAAACCACTGCAATATACAAGTTTTAAAAACAAAGCTCAGAGAAAATGTTGCTAATAGGTGCCGTGGGTAAAGTGGCAGGCATTAATACGCAAATTAGGCTATAATTGTTATTGTCAAGAATCCTAACAATATAGTTAATGGTTATGAACATGCGTTCAGGACCTAATTTCCAATGTAGTTTCTGTTACATGCCATCTTGGAAACTTGTATAAATTACCCTCTCTGAGCCTCAGTTTCCTTACCTGTAAAGTAGGGATGTCAGAACGAGAGCTAATTTCTGTAAAGGCTTACTTAGCTCAGCATTGCCATATACTCCGTACTCACTAAATGTTAATCACAACCACATAATATGTAAAGAAGATGAAGTTAATGAGGACTATGGGGGAGCCTGGGTGGCTCAGTTGGTTGGATGCCTGGCTCTTGGTTTCGGCGCTGGTCCTGGTCTCAGGGTTGTGGGATTGAGCCCTACCTCTTGTTCCACGTTCAGCGCTGGGTCTGCTGGAGATCCTCTCCCTCTCCTTCTGTCCCTCCCCCTGCTTGTGCTCCTGCTCTATCTCTTTCTAAATAAATAAATAAATAAATAAAACCTTTAAAAGAAAAAAATCAATCACTACTGGACACTGACAGAGCCTTAAGAAGGTAGTTCCCATCATTGTGACCATCATTCCAGGTGGCATTTCCAACAGTGTTGACATACAAGTCCTTAAAGTGTAAATCCCTGGCCTTTCAGAGTTCTCCAGGTGTGCTGAGAACCCGTGCTATCTTATATAGAAACTTCTGCCTGTTCACAAAGGTTAAATTCATTATCAATACTATTTTTTTTTCTCCTGAAAAGACAGTTATGAGGTTTCAATGCTTTAGCACGTGGAAGACTTAAGGGGTTAGAGGGTATTTTTAGTCATAAGGTAACACAAGTTGAAATCCTGTAAATTAGAACTACTGTTTTAAAAAGATTTTATTTATGTATTTGATAGACAGAGAGCACAAGCAGGCAGAGAGGCAGGCAGAGGGAGAAGCAGGTTTCTCTCTGAGCAGAGAAAGCCCAGTGTGGGACTCGATCCCAGGACTCTGGGATCATGACCTGAGCCTAAGGCAGACACTTAACCGACTGAGACACCCAATGGCCCCTAAATTAAAATTATTTAAAAGGTTGGCCAATTTACCTGATATAAATACAGATTGGATCGTCTTGTTGGTATGGGCATCCAGACTCCAAGGCCAGGCTGGCCAAGAATGACCAGCGTGGAAAATCAGATGAAGCCTGTGGGAATGGTCAGTTGTGAGACTGAACTTAAACCGCGGTAGCCTCGGCGAGGGGGAGGGGCACTTGAGCATCACAGGGAGGAAGGGGGAGACAGCGGCTGTGTGAGGGTGAAGTCAGAAACCTGCATGCATCCAGCTCTACTTCTTACTGGCTGTGTCACCCTGGGCAGGTCACTTAACCTTGCTAAGCCTCCGTTTTCTTAATGGTAAAGCGACGAGTTCTTAGCCACAAGCCTGGCCCCAAGCAAAAGCATAATAAATGTGGCTCATTGTGCTGATTAAGAAATAACCCAGTGAAGACATGGACGCCCGCTCACAAAAGTCCCAACAAGCCAAGAAGCAACGGGTAGGGTGGGCTTGACACAGAGAGGGCAGGTGTCTGAGCCAGCTCCTACAAGAGGTGAGCCCTCTCTTTCTTGCTCCCCATGCCTTTGCCATCTGCTGTGACTCTTGCCTTGTTTCAGGCTCTTATTCTCTCACACAGGGCCTTCAGTGGTGTCCTGGCCTCCTCCAGGCGTCCCCACTCCCATCCACTCTCCCCATGCTGCCAGACAGTATTTTCTACAGGGCAAACCTGACCTAGCGGCCAGTCTGCTGAAAATGTTTCACCAAGGGGCTTAGCAAGATCCGGCCCAGACCCTGCGCATGGCCCACCAGGCTTCCATGACCTGTCGAGTGCTTCCGTCCCTTGCCTCACCTGGAGTTACAGTACACCGGAGAGTTCTGGAAGCCAGAGAAAGGCAAGCCAAAGAGACGCCTTTGTGGGGGCAGAGAAACTGCCTTTACCGTCTGCTTCACAGCGGAGTCACCTGGGGAATTTATAATATAGCCCAATGGCCAGGCCAGGCCCCAGAGCAACGATCCGGAGTCCCCGGGATGGGCCCCAGGTGCCAGTATTTTTAAGCTCCTCTGGTCCTTCCGATATGCAGTCACGCTTGTGCATCACAGGGGTACACTCATTCTCATCTTTAAAGGAAGGAGCCTTATCACTTGCTTCAAGTCCAGCAATGTCAGCCTCAAGTTTAATCTCAACTCCCTGCTAATCATTGCTAACTTTGGGAGGAGCAGTGGTCAATCTCAGGGAGAGGATGCCCGGGAGGTAAAGAAGCGTGAGCAATTCAGGAAGTGGGAAGTCAGCCCAGTCTCCCGCAAGGACCATGATTTGCTGAAAACCCTCCCGAATGTCAACGAGCAGGAGTCCTCGGGGCCTGGGCAGCTCTCCGTGAACAGCCTGGTCCCATCCAACGTGGCCCAGCGGGCCCAGCAGAGGGGGAGGAAGTGACTCAGGGCTGCCCTCTCCCCGACAACAGGACACACCTGTGACCTTTTGTGAAGGGACAGGTAAAAATAGCAGTAGCACTTTCAGAGAGACTCAGTATTTTTAAATTCTGAGCCATCTGATTGTGTAACAGAGGACAAGCGATCTGGGGAAGGGCAGGCAATGGTGATCTATTGTCTGTTATGTGTACTGAGCCAGGTGCTTAATGTGGGTCTTCTCACGGTATCTTTACAAGGGCCCTGTGAGGCCGGTGTTGTCTCTTTTTTGTGGAGGAGCAGCTGGTGAGGAGGGATGACAGGCTGGAATCACTCAGCTGGCAAACGCAGAGGTGGAGCCAGTGTCTGTGCCTGGAAGACAGTGAGAGGCACGCAGCATCCATCTGAGAGCGGGCTCCTCACATTGCCCCTCTGACGGCTCGTGCTCCATGCTCCGGCCTGCCTCCTGGCTCAGCCCACCGCTGACGCAGACGTGGGGATGGGCACAAACTTCTCCAGGAACCAGCAGGCTGCTTGGCTCTGCTCCAGTGCTTGTGGAAAGATGGGGAAAGATGAGAGCAGGGGAATTGATGCAAGAGGCCTTGAGTTCCAGACTCACGTGAATGGCCTGTGTCCCGGGGCATTCGAATTTCATTAAAGGGTATTTGACATGGGGAGGAGGACATGCGCCCCGTGGATTTCAAGGAGATGCACCTGGCAAGGCTGCCTGCAGTGGGCCCACAGGGGGGCCAGCCGACCTAGAAGATAGATCGCAAGACTACAAGCGCTCAGGGTGTGGTCTCTATCTACCCTCTACCACCAAAGCCAACCAGGGCTCCTTAGAAAAGTGGCCATTTCCAGGCCTGGGGCAGGAAATTAAGGCAGAAAGAAAAGAAACAAGGACTAGATGACTGACGGCATATCACAAGGACGCGGACGTTAAATGGAAGGGCTCCCTGGCCTATAGGGGGGACAATCTGAATAAAAAGGTGTAAGAGGTGGCATGGATTGAAACATACCAAGTACATAAAAATCTATGAGTTTATAATAATAGCCCCCACACATGCATGCACACAGAAACTGAAACAAACAAAAAACCCAGAAAAACCATCTCCCACCAGGAATGTAATATACAACATGATGACTGTAGTTACACCGCTGATGCTATACTTGCAAGTTAAGAGTAGACCCTAAGAGCTCTCATCACAAGGAAAAGAAATTTTTTCCTTTTTTTCCCCTTTGGTATCAATACGAGATGATGGATGTTAACTAAACTAATTATGGTAACCACGTCACAGTATGTGCAAGAGAAATCATGATGTCGCGCACCTTAAGCTTACACAGTGCTGTATGTCAATCTCAATAAACCCGGAAAAGATACATGTTAATATTATTGATAAAATTATAGAGATTATAAAATACATATTTTATATATCTTGAATAAAAGAATAGCTAAAAAAAAGAAAATACCATTCATTGGTTAACTACTTTCGGAAGACTACCCAGCTGGGGAAATAATAGAGCCAATTCCTGCTTTCTGACTCCGTTTCTTCCCTGTCCCACCCCAGAGTATAGCTCTGCCTTCCCATTCATGACCTCGGACTCCTTATCCAAGTACTATTTTATAGGATTATATATATATTATTGACATAAAGCTTTTATAGGAGAGTTACTCCGCACCTGCTGTATGTTTGGCATTGTGGGGATACAATCAAGGACACATTCTATTCATTATCCCCATTTCCTTATTTCCAGCTCATGTCCTGACCGACTCCAATCTGACTTTTTCATACGAAATGGCTCTTAGCAAGGTCACCAGGGACCTCCAGGTTGCTAGTCCAAATGAGCATTTTCAGGTCATCATCCTAATTAGACATTTTAGCAATTTTTGACTAAATACTCAATTTCATACTTAGAAGTACTAGACCTCTTTAACAGTGTTGCTATCAAGGACTACTTGCTCATGGAAACACTCTTGCCCTTGGCTTCTAGCTCACCACACTCTCCTGGGTGTCCTCCTACCTCCTCAGGCTGCTTCTCCTCAGCCTCCTTTGTCAGAGTGTATCCTCCTCTATCCAGCCTTTAAATTACAATTTTCCTCAAAGATGGCTTGAAGCGCTTTATGCTTTTCAGTTGACTTATTCTGCACCCATGGCTTTAATTGACATTCTTTGCTTATGGTCCTCAAGCATGTCTTCTCCAAGTAACCTATCAACATTTCCACTGGAGTCTCAAAGTCATTATGTCCAACTCGGCCTCGCATCTTCTCTTCCACACCTGGTCCTCCAGGGTGAATCATCCACCAACCATCCATGCCCAGACCAGAGCTTGGAGTGGTCTTGACACTCATTCTTCCCTGATGTTCCCCCTCATCCTATGGCAATAAACCACCATTCTGCCCCAAATCCATTCCTGTCTCCCCCATCCCTCCCTAATCTATTTCCTGCAGCCACAAAGATCTTTTAAAAACTCAAAAATATAACTATTTTTTCTCTATTTAAAACCCTCAATGCCTTCTCTTTGCTTTTTAAGTAAAGACTGAGATCTTTGATGGCCTGCAGAGTACGTAGACTTGGGTTCTGCCCACTCACCTCCTTGCCTTTTCTCCAGCCACTTCTTCCCTCCCTCCCTGCTAACCAGGACTCTCTTAGTCCTCAGTTCTCCACACTCCTCACCCCCGCCCCCAGGACCAGCACGAGCTGTTCTCTCCTAGCTGGCTCCCACCCCATCCTTCGCAGTACAACTTAAGCATTACTTCCTTAGAGTGCTTTCTCTGACCTCCACAGCAGTTCTAGCTCCCATCTTGGTTGGTGTCTGCTGTAAAAAAGCACCACAGACTGGGAGGCTTAAATAACAAAAATGTTATTTCTCACAGTTTGGAGGCCGGAAGTCCAAGATCAAGGTGCTGACAGATCTGGTGTTTGGTGAGACTCCTCTTCTGGTTTGCAGATGGCTGTCTTCTCATTGTCTCCTCACATGGCTGAGAAGAAGAAATCATCTCCCACGTTTCTTTTTAAAAGGGCACTAGTCCCATTCATGAGGGTTCTACTCTCATGACCTAATTCCTTCCCAAAGGCCCTGCCTCCCCATACCATCTCCAGTGGGGATTTTAACATATGAACTTTGAGGGGACACATTTATGTATCCATAATAACTTCTTACTATACACTCTCCTTACACACTTTTATATCAGTGTCTTTCTATATATATTGACGCAGTTATTTAACGCATGGATGATCTCTAAATTCTAAACTCCATTAGGACAACAACATACATGTTTAGCTAGTCATTTAGTTTCTAGCACTAATGTGGTCTATAACATAGCGGGGACTCGATAAATGTTTGATGAATAAAGGAAAGAAAAAAGGAATAGGGAAGAAGCTAACACTCTCAACCAAGCCCACCTACATGGAACCACCAACATGGAAATGTTTCGTTATACCAAACTTTTCTTTGTGTCCTTAACTATGGTCTATGTAGGCGCTGCCATCATGCACAATTGACCGGTGTCGACAGAATGTAATTTTAACACATAGCATGGGTGTAATTTAGGCATAGATTTGTTTTTTGATTTTTAAATTGAAACATTAGAATTAGAGATTGGGTTTATCCAGACAATGTCTAACAGATTTGCTAATCAAAATACTTACACATACAGCTACCGACCACTAAACTTAAATACCTTAATATCTCCCAGTCTGGGCCAGGCTAAACACTCGAGGGCAAAAGAAAAAAAATTACCAGTTGAGAAAAACAAATAAAATCATATTTTCTAGAATCTGTGTTCTTCCTTTCATCCAACCAAGGCATGAAGTGGTTACACATTTTAGCCCAGGAGAATGTTGAATAGCACTCAGGCAGTGCCATGCATCCAAGCTTCTGAACAAATGGGATTCTATTTTCAGCAGAGTTTCCATTTAAAAATTTAGTCTTCCCACGGGGGAAAAAAAAAAAAGTGAAAGGTAACCTCCGCGCAGGCAAATGATGTGGAGATGTCTGAGGCGGGATTATTCAGACACAAGATTGCTCAGGGCCGCACAAACAGAGGAGTCCTTGCTCATGACCCCATCAGAGGCAAACATGGGGTCACCATCACCCTCAAATTCTGCCTTTGAGTCTTGACACTTAGAAAGGTGCCATAGAGTTGGTTGGCCCACAATTAAATTTCTCCAGTTTTAAATGAGCCTTTTCTTTTAAGATATCCATATCTGTATGTAGAAACGTCAAGTTCCAAATATTTGATTTTACCTGGACTTACTTGTTAGAGATAAAAGTTGTATTCATTTTCTATTGCTCCCACAACAAATTACCCCAAACTTAGTGACACCAACAAATTTAGTATCTCACATGATCACAAATGTATTATCTCACAGCTCTGTGGGTCAGAAGGACAGAGCAGACTTTACTGGGCTCAAACCAAGATGTTGGCAGACTGCATTCCTTTCTGGAGACTCCAAGGGAACGCCACTTCCTGCTCATTCAGGTTGTTGGCAGAATTCAGTTCCTCACGGTTTTAAAAATAGGGTCCCTATTTCTTTACTGTCAGCTGAGGGCTGTTTCCAGCTTTTAGATGCTACTGCAGTCCTTGGCTTGTGGCACCTTTCTCCCATCTTCAAAACCTGCAATGATGTTGAGTCCCTCTTACACTCTGAATCTCTCCTCCTTCCCTCTTGTGTCCTTGACAGCTGCTGAGAAATGTTCTTCTCTTTTAAGGATGGGTGGGATTAGATTGGGGCCACCTGTATAATCCAGGTATCATATTCTGGTATAGGAAGTAGACATCTTTGGGGGCGCCTGGGTGGCTCAGTCGTTAAGTGTCTGCCTTCAGCCCAGGGTGTGATCCCAGCAGTCTGGGATCGAGCCCCGCATCAGGCTCCTCTGCTGGGAGCCTGCTTCTTCCTCTCCCACTCCCCCTGCTTGTGTTCCCTCTCTCGCTGGCTGTCTCTCTCTCTCTGTCAAATAAATAAATAAATAAATAAAATCTTAAAAAAAAAAAAAAGGAAGTAGACATCTTTGGGTGTGGAGGGCCATTATTTTGTCTACTTCAGAAGTATTCACTTGATGTAGGCGTGATGGGTGCCTAAGAGATTTTCTTTGGAACTTTGAGTAAGCACCTCTGTGAAACAAAAGATACCTCCTAACGCCTCTAACCTCATACTTCTGATATTTAAGAGCTTCAGCTATTGCTGTTTCTTGGCGAACTCCTTTATATTTTAGTAAACTCTTGCAGAACATTATTACCCTCCCCACTGAGCTTTATGCAGAGGCTCAATATCATGATTTTATTCCTCATACTCTTTTTTTGTCTTAGCACCATCAACTATAATGTGACTTGTTTCCTTGTTGTATATGTTTATTTTCTTTCTGTTGGGTCTTTTGGAGAGGGCCCACATCATAAATTTTCCTTATGTTTTTCAGAGGAAAAAAGAAGTCTCCAGGAGAGGGGGAAGAGTTTTCTTATTCGCCTGCTTTCTTTCCCTTGACTTTCAAATATTTATACAGTCCTTGCATCCTTAGTTTTCCATAAGGACATTTTTTAAAAAGAACTCTTGTGCAATTTCCTTGCATCTTTACTTCATGTTATGAATATAACTGTAGAATTTTTTAAAAATATATCCAACAAGAATACATGTTTCCCATTGCAGTCACTGAATCGTTGAGCACAGTTGATACAATTTATCCATTAAGAAACTGAAATAACTGGACTTCAGAACAACTAAATTAACAAATACATCTGTAATCTGACCAATTTTTGGTTGTGTAATATCCAGGTGTTTTAAGATCTGACATTGAAGAAGAAAAGTAATATACCCCACAGTTAACAATTTCTTTAATTATTAGACCTTTAATATTAGTTCCTATTTCTGGTCATGTGCTAAATTTACCCATGGAGCTGTCTTTCATTTACATTTGAGAAAAAATGCACTGGAGTTTTTCTGTAGGGAAATGTTTTAAGTAAAATGCCAAGTGAAAAAGACACCACAAATTAGCTCATACAATGTGATTTTTAGTATATATATATATATTTCATGGCATAATTTTTCTATAGTCTATAAAAATTAGAATACACACACAGAAATGATAGTGGAGCAAGACAAGCTGGACACAACTTTTCATTTTCCCTCTAATTCTGCATGTATTAAAATAAAAAACCCTAAATTTTAAAAAGCACAAATTTTAAAAAGCACAAATTTACAACAACCAAGGAAAACACAAAATGAAATCATCGAAAGACATTTGTGGAAAGATATTTCTGGAAAGAGATATTTCTGGAAAGAAGATAAAAAATAGAATCGTGTTGCTAACAGGTATGAACAGAAAACCATAGTCCCTAACACCCATAAAGAGAAGAACCAATCCAGAGAAATTCCAAGGTTAGAAAGAACAAATGGAAGGAGAAGGGAGGAGCCATGAGGCAGTCTTTATAGCGATTGATAAATCACTACAACAGAACGGACAGGACAGTCTAGCAACCAAACCTCACCCGGGTTATGTAGCCAACATGTGTTTGATTCTAGGTTGAAAACAGAACCACACTCTGAAGAAAGTAAAATTCCTTCTGTGAAGAGTGTCCTGGTGTAGAGCCCTGAGAAGATGGGAAAGCAGAGCTTGGCAGAGCTCCAGACCTCCACAACAATCCGGGAGGGAAGATGGGAAAGACAGCTCTATCCAGGAGGGAGAGCTATCATCTCCAACACAATGAAAATATTGCCACCTTCTCTTGTTGCATTGGTGTTTCCCTTTAAAGTGTGGCATTGCCACATAAAGAGTGGTGCTAATTTGTTTCTCTTTTCATTGTGGGTAAGTGGCTTTCTTCTTTCTGGAGAAGTCACTGGAAAGACTCTTTTTCAATCTACAACTCATGCTTTTCTTCAGCTCGGGAAATTCTCTTTAATGATTTCCTGTTTTCTCTTTCTTTCTGCAGCACTCGTTAGATGAATACGTGAGCTTCTGGGTGAAGACTCCGTGTCTTTTAACTTTCCCATCATATTTTTCTTTTGACTTATTTTTTGGTTCTCCCTTCCTGGGCTCTCCCTTCCTGGATCCTTGCAAGGATGTGTTCTTAATTTGGTCACCTTTGGGGGTAAACGTATCTCAATGCTTTTGGGAGCTTTTAGAAACTGTAGAATGTGTATCAGAATTGTTCATCCAAGGAAGGGAAGAGCGGAGTATTTCACTCATCAGCTTTCCATCTTCCACTGGTCAAGAGCTGCTCATAGAAAGTTAATTGTCTCACACTTTCTGACTGTATGCATGTGAGTGCTGGGTGGGGTTCTCCCAAACATCCCTCACTTTAGAGTTAGAGAAGCCCTGAGACAGAAAGAGGTGTGTGGTGCTACCCAGTCCCACGTGCATGGAGGCACCTGCTACAGCATTGCTGGACTAGGAGGTAGGCTGAGAGAATGTGAGGTAGGTGGACATGCGAACATGTTGCCAGGGCCTCTCCCAGGTAGCTCCCAAGCAGTACCTACTAGGTCCCAGCTTAAACTTTCCTAGTTTCACAGTAAATCCGTCTCTGACAGACACCTTGTAGATGCACAAAATTGACTACCACTTCATTCGTTACCAAAATCTGTTCTTTGCTTTTGGTGTTGGCCTTTGAAAGGCCAAAACTGATGATCATTTCTGGCATCCCCACCCTTGTGCATCAGCAAACATGTGAGTAACTAGGTTATCACATGTAATAAGCACCACGACACAAATAAGATGGATTAAACACCATCGGGTGATAGTGTCAGTATCTGAGTAGTCAAATAGAGGTGAGCATTCTGAATGTAACCTAGGGCAACCAGTCTTCCTATGGTGCTTCACATGTTGAAATTCCATTGTCATATGATGTGTAAATAAGTATTATTTCAAGAGTAAAATACTGGGTTGCTAATGATTCCTTTGGAAACTTCATTTTATGTACAAAAATGATTACAAAAAGCTTTCCAATTAACCAAGCGGATGTGCCTTGAAAGTGCAAGTGTCTGAGACTAGAGGAACGGAAGGAGGCATGACAACTAGATGCAATGCGTGATCCCATATTGGATCTGGCTCTGGGGAAACACTTCTAGGACATTATTGGGGCAATTTGCAAACTGGCTTCTCTCCTGTTTTTACTCTCCTTATCTAAAGTTGCTCCCTTCTTCTTTGCTGGAACCTCGACTATAATCCCTAATGAGAGACTTGGTAATCACGCAAACATTTATCAGAGAGGAAAAAATGAAGCTGAAGTAGTGCCCGCAAGAGAGAAAACTGGGAACCACGGAGTGATGACAGGGCTTCACATCATACAGCACCCAGGAAAGGAAGTTTATAAAATCTTCACAGCTCTTAACAATCAACACACTATCCCTAGAAAAGAACAGGAAAGAGAAGACTGTCACAAAGCCTTTTTTTCTTCTTTCTTTTCTTTTTTCCTACTCTAAGACATTTGAATCATTAGATTCCCTGTATTACTAACTTATACCACATGAGGCATTCAACCTTTGATGGCAGAACACCAAAACATTCTTAGAAAGTGGTTCAGAAGGGAGAGGAATAATCGTTCTTTTGGTTTGGGCTTGGAGTTCTGCTAAGAACTAACTGTCTCTAATGCAAAGTCTACACTTTTCACCTGACTCCCTGGGAGAATGTTCCAATGAGAACCGAGCACAGAACAGCAACCTTTACCATCACCATGTATCTAACAATCCTCAAAAATATCATGCATGCTTATTCGCTTTTCAGAGTGTGACACAGAGGTATTGATACTGTTTGCCCATTCATTCATTCATATTCAATGATGCATGCGTTCAGCAGTCAGCATTGAGTCTCTTCTGTATGCGAAGATCTGAGCCAGGTGCTGTAGGTGTGAAAACATATACACGAGATGGGCTCTGCTTATAAGAACAACCAGGGAGTTCTCAAGTGTCTGAAATCATTCATTCATTCATTCATTCATTCATCAAATATTGATTGTCTACTCTAGACCAGGCAATATTCTAGAAGCTTATATCCCAGCTGGGGTGGATAGTCAGCAATTAAACACGTTCAAAATGTTGTTACACTTCATGAAGGAGACGAACCTCCTGTGTGTAAGTCATATAAACGTGTTACTTGACCAAATAGAGCTTAACATACGTTATCTGAAGATAATGGAGAAGTGGAGATACTTATAGCAAGATATTAAAGACAACCAAGGAAACCTATTTAAGTCACCATTCCTGAGTTATTAAACCAGATTACCAAATACATCATGGGTCTATGGCGGTGTCCCAACCTCATCACTATTTTCTAGCAATCTGAGGCTAGAAAATTCTTTGTCGTGGGGGCTGTTCTGTGCACTGTAGGATGTTTAGGAACATTCCTGGCCTTTACCCAGTAGCTCTCAGGAGCACCCCTTCCCCAGATGTGACAATCAGAACTGTCTCCAGACACTGCCAAAGGTCGTCTGGAAGCAAAATGGCCCCTTGTTCAGAAGTGCTGGTCCCTGGGGAAAAGGGTTCCAAATTTCAAGTAGGAACCTTGGACACACATTATCTTCTGCCTCCCCAGGGTCCTCACCCAATAGTCTCGGGGAGCTTCTTTTTCCCTCTGTTCTCACTTTCTCTTTTTTTCTAATCTCTGCCCTGAAACACGGATTTCATTTTCTTCTTCCCCTCAGCTCCCTGGAGGAGAGCAAGAAGACGACTTAGGAGAAGGTGCTTTCCAGTGGGGCAGGTCCTGTCTTAAGTAGGAGGAGGAGGGATCTAGGAGGTGCTGTCTCAGAGACAAACTTGGCTTCCTGCTCCATTTTGCCAAGAATTTGGACGACCTTCAGCCACAGTCCAAACAGAGTGCTGCATTTACTCGCGGAGTCATGGGTTGATGAGCTGACAGCAGGCCGTGAGGAAGGCTTACTTTCTACTCTTCTGGACGGACAATTAGCTGCATTGATTTCATATTTTAAGACAAAGACCTCTTTGCTACTGTAGTGTGCATATCTCTTGAAGACAAAGAAGTTTCATCATATTGAATTCTGATATGGTGGCCTATGGAGTGGCCCTGGGTTTAGAGGTGGGTTTTTCTCAGAAGACAATGATCAGCCCAAACAGAAGGAGGATCCTTAGGCAGCAGGAACTCTAGCTGGGCCAAGTGGAGAAGTAAGAGCCATCTGAGATGCTCCTTGAGTCCTGTCCTGGGCTTTGAAAGAATCTAGAAGTGCTTCACAGTGTCTTTAGTAATTGGGTTTCAGCAGTAATACACATTTAGGAAATTATGGGTTGAACGAACCCCCTGGGTTTCTTTCCTGTAGGACTTTTAGGAGATTTCAAAATGCAATGTAACATTGTGACTGTCAAGACAAGAAGCAAATAAGTAGCATGTAGTAAACCCATTTGACTATGGAAACCTCACGTGTTTTAATTTTGAGGAAGCTTCTTTCTAGAATACTGTTCCTTTCTAGAAACTGATGCTCTAGGGAACTCCGGAATGGAAAAATGTAATCCTGCTTATCTATTTGGATGTACTCTCCGTTCATTTTTCTCTCCCCAGGTCTTTCCTAACATCTTTTAAAAATGATCTTGTTTTATCCATGCTGTTTAATGGAAACTAAAGGATGAGTTTAAGGGCTGTACATCTACATTCAGGGAGCATTACCCCTGGCTCTGGCCAGAATCATTTGCTAAGTCCACGACCATCACTGTTCCCCATTTGGCTTTCAGATGCTGTAGGACTGAGATAGGGCCCAGGCCAGGATGATCTGCATTTTGAAAAATCAAACCAAACTCCCTCTAGGAGATTGGGAGGTACAGACAAGATTGAGAAGCCCCTGGGGAGGGGCAGGGTAAATTCTCAAAGGGAGGTTGTGGTGCCCCCTGAGGCCTGCCTGGTGGTAGCAGAAGCAATTTCATAGAGATCCTCAAGTGAGTAGTGAATCTCCTGGAAGGGAAGTCAGGTGGATGAGGTCTCCCTCATGTGGAAATTCTCCCTCCATTGCCAACTCTGAAGGGCCAGGGTTTGGTTTAACTTAGGAAAGTGGCAGTTTGTTACATGTAATATGTTATATTACAAAGAAAGAAAGATCTCTCAGAGAAATGACATCTGCTAAAAAAAATAATCATTTGAGCTATTTCTAAGATAGTATGGTTTCCTATGAAGTGAATATTAATATATAAATACCACCTTATCCTCCATACTCTGTATTCATGCAGATGACAGCTGGACAGGGGCTTTGGGCCATGAACCACCTGGACCATTCTACTATAATCTGACATTGATTTCCAGGGGTGTGGACTGTGGCTGGAGTGTAGTTGGCCGGCCCCACCCACCTTTGCCCCCACCACCAAGCTCACCCAGGAGACACCAGGCTAGCCTGCCCTTGCCAATCACTACGTGTGCTGGTCCCAGGGAGACCACACCTGATTTTCTGGAGAATGCCTAGCATGTGCCAATCCATGTTTTATTGAGATCTGCTTATAGTTAAAACCAAGATGGCCAAACTGTGAGCTGATTAGTGGAGATAAAATCTGGATGTTGAACTGTGGAGATGCAAATGCAAGGAAGGGAGCGGAGGCGAGGCCCAGAGGTGAAGCTCAGGGTCTGGAAGAGGGAAAGACCTACACCGAGTGTCTATTTGCCTGAGGCCTAGGGCATAGCTTTGCCCAGGCCATCACAACTTAGGAGATGCTACAGCGTTAGGCAGGAATTTAGTAAATGGATGGTACAAGTGATAGTAGCTATAAGTTAAACAACCAGACAATGTGATCATACCTGTTTCAAGGGAGAGTGGTTCTCACCGGCAGGGTAAGGTCGGAGAAGGTATCTCTGAAGAGGTGATACAGAGGTTGGAACTAAAGGTCAAGAAGGAACCTTCCATGCAAAGTTTTTGGGGAGAGGCAGAGGAAATATGAAGTACAAGGGCATTAAGGCTGATAGGCTTGTGGCATCCGGGGCAGAGAAAGAGCTGGAAGGCAGTGAGGTCAGAGAATAAGGCAGATGTAGAGTCAAGTAGGGACATGCGTGTTATAGAAACAGTAAATTAAGATCCAAACGCTGATGGGTCCTCCCATCCCTTTGCTTTCCTTCTCTGTAGCAGACGAACATCTGTGACTTGATATTTTTCACCCCTCTTCACCGTGTTACAGCACCTGCTCAGAAACCATCGTCTGTACCCGTGAACTCAAAGAGCTCATTGGCCCAGTGCCAATTTCTTTTTTTCATGTTGACAGCTGTGTTGTGAAAAGACCATCAAGAGAGAAGGACAAAACCAAAAAGACTACTCTGGGGTTTGTAAGTGTGAACTTTGGAATTACCACCTCCCTAAGTTGGATGTTTGGAGGGAAGAGTTTACATTCTGCGTGTGCTTTGAGCAAGGCAAGATGGCTCATCCCCGCTGAGACGCAAGGCAATGGCAGTGATGGTGGCTTTATAGGAGCTCTTTCCTTGAAAAGAAAGAAACACATATTCTTTTTTTTAATTGTATTTATTTGAGAGAGAGAGCATGAGCAGGGGGAGGGGCAGGGGACAGGGAGAAGCAGACTCCCCACTGAGCAGGGACCCCCAATGTGGGACTTGAACCCAGGACTCTGGGATCATGACCTGAGCCGAAGGCAGATACTTAACCAACTGAGCCACCCAGACACTCCAAGGAATACACATTGTTTAAAACAAGCCATTCATCTTGAGAAAAACTTTTGTGTATTAATTCTCCTTTCCCCATGTCTCCATTCATGACCACACACAGGCACATGGCCATCAAAATAATAGGTCATTTTTCTTTTTACTTGAGGAACCTAATTTTTCTCCTCTGGCCAAGAGCAAGGCAAAGGGAAACCCGATTGGTTTATTATATGAGTCTGTACATGGGATGACTATAAAACAATGAACATTTTTTCCATAAATTGCATGGAAACCAATCTCTTGCATTATAGTCACAGCTATGGAATCCTTTGTTAAGTTTCCACGTCAATGTTCTCTGTTTTAGAAGCCCTACCTAGAGGTCAGGAATTGGGTTCCTTTTGGCTGAACTTGTATGATGCAACCCATATAATGCAATGCTACTATGTTGGGCCCCTGACTCTGCTAGTCACCATCTGTGTGACTTAATTATTCTGGGATTGAGTTTGCTCCCCTGTAAAATGGATCCCAGTAGGATTGACTTCATGGAGATGTGTGAGAGATAAATGAGTTAATAATCCAAAAGCAGTTACAGTAGTTCTTGGTCCATATTGCATGCTCAGTGTTTTAGCTGTTCTTGTTCGCTATGTTCTTCTGCAATTAATAAAAGGGCTTTGGTGTGGCAGCTCTTTTGAAGAATTTAGTTTTGAACCTATTGCTACTGAAATGTATCTTAAAAGATGAATGTGGGGGCGCCTGGGTGGCACAGCGGTTGGGCGTCTGCCTTCGGCTCAGGGCGTGATCCCGGCATTATGGGATTGAGCCCCACATCAGGCTCCTCTGCTAGGAGCCTGCTTCTTCCTCTCCCACTCCCCCTGCTTGTGTTCCCTCTCTCGCTGGCTGTCTCTATCCTGTCGAATAAATAAATAAAATCTTTAAAAAAAATAAAAATAAAAATAAAAGATGAATGTGGGAACATTTGAATCCCTCTGACTTTCTCTAATCAGAAATGACTACTGTACGTTGGATATTTTATTTTTGAGTGGAACCCCATCAACTATGCACACCTTTATTGCCATTAACTTTGTTATTGTTCCCAGTGACAAGTAATGTCTATTGGCTCTCAGCTTTTCAGTTGCCTTATCTGTATCTTTTCTAGATGCCCGTGCAGGAAGCTTGCAAACTCTATGTCCCAGACTCCTTTGCCTACTGCTTCCTCTTTGTTTCTACCAATGGGAGGTTTTGGCAGAAGACTGCAGGGTGGTAAGGACAATTGAAACAAGCTTTTCCCCTCCTACTTCTGGGGCAGTGTTTCCAGCCATGCAACAGCAGCCTCGGTGTTGAAGGGGCCATGGGCTCTGGCTAATGCTACCTTCCCTTCCGTTCCTTCAGACCTAACTATTGTAGTGGTTTCCTACTACTCATCTTGGGGTAACATTAATTCTTTCTACTCTCTCAGCCTTTCTAATGCATCTTAACCAATCTCTTATAGTAAGTTACCTCTGTTTGAGATTCCCAGATTGTTGTCTGTTTTCCTGTTTGGATACTTGTTGATACATTCCCAAGCCACTTTATGCTACCAGATTCACTGTGACAAGAATCACTGAAGTATTTAGATACTCAAAACTCTCCTCAATGTATATTGCTATTCATTATACAACAGTTCAATAGATAAAGTCCTTTCTTTCTTAGGTCCCACCAAAAAAAAAACTTCAAAATTCTTTTGGACATATGGACAAATGGGCAAACACTGAAGAATAAAATGAAAGGAAGTACCAGATGCATTTTACTGGCCATCTATTGTGTCCTTAAACAGTGGCTTGACAATACTACGCATCTGTTATCTCTCCTAGTTTCTGTGCACAAGGAATTTACAGCAGCTTGACTGCATGGTTCTGGCTTGGGGTCTCTATGAGGTTACAGTCAGATATCAGCTGAGGCTGAAGTCAGCTGAAGTTTCGGCTGGGGCTGGAGGATCTACTTTTCAAGGTGGCTCACTCACGTGGCTGGCAAGTCAGTGCTGGCTATTGGCAGGTGGCTGTAGTCCCTTCCTATGTAGCCTCCTCCACAGGGCTGCTAAAGCATCTCATGGCTGGGAAACTGACTTCCCCCCAAAAAAGGAATCTAAGAGACTAAAGAGGAAGCTGCAATACTTTTTATGACCTAGCTTTGGAAGTCACACATCATTACTTCATTTGTATTATATTGGTCACACCGGGCCAACCCTAGTTTTTTGGGCAAAGTAACTACACACAGGCACATAGACAAGAGTCTAAGATCACTGGAGGCCATCTTGGAAGCTGGCTCACACGTGCACAGTCATTGGGTATACGTTAGGGGCTGAGTGTATAATCCGAGTGAAGCTGAATCGTGGGAAGTTCTCTTCTTCAAACAAGACAACAGGAAAGTCATCAATTTCAAGAGTTCTTTAGATAAGAGAAGGGGATGGAGGGTCTTCCACGTTTCCCTGTAGCCTACGAGAAAACATAACAAGCTATAAAATGTTGAGTAAATTGCTCTGAGAGGCATGGAAAGTGTGTACCAAGGAGGAGTACCTTCTTTTCTGTTTCCACCCTCTTGTTGTGGCCGTCATTCATTAATTCCCTTTTACCCACAATGCTATGGGCACATCTGTTCCTTTGCTTCTAACCACTGGAAGGTACAGTACTCCATGGCATGCATCCAACAATTTTATGCCTCCCCTCTCCCAGGGGTGGACATACAGGTTGCCAGGGAGGAGTTTCTGAGGGAGAAAAGGGATTAACCAGAAGCGTCCCAGAGAAGGGTTAACATCAGCATTATTTCTCCCTTTCCTTTCAAAATTAGAATGAACAACGACACGTGGGTGAAGCAAGAGGGGCTGGAAACGTTCTTTAGTCCATAAACATCTGTGCCAGGCACGGTGCTAAGCATTGTGGGAAATTCAAAGACTAATGAGACATATCCCCTAACCTCAAGGAACAGACCAGTAGACAGATGATTGCAGTACGAAATTAAGAACAACAAGGCGTAACACAATAATTTTGACTTGGAGGTCAGAGAAGGATTCATGAAAAGTTGAACCTAAGGACAGTCTTGAAGAGGGAGTAGGGTAACCCCAGGTGGACGGAAGTGAGTAGAAAGAAGTAGAGTATATTTTAGACCGGAAGAGCTAAGTGAGCAAAGATATAAAATAGGGGAGAGTATGTGACAGTGTAAGAAGGGGCACAAAATTACGTGTGACTGCAGTGTATATGGGGCCTGGAGGGCTGGGGATCTGGGGATGGGCCCCGGGGGGTGGGGGAAGGAGTCTGGCAAGATGAGAAAGACCGGATTCTGGTGAGTCTTCAGTGCCACGCAGGGAACCGGAATCACTCAGCCATGATTCAGCAATGCGAAGGAAGGGAAGCTTCTTGAAGAGGGAAATGATATTATCACACCCATGTAGAAAGAAGAGGATTAATACAAGAGACACTGAGACCAAAATGTGTACTGCTGTCTGAAGAAATTATGGGTATTTACATTTTTCTTTTTTGGGGTCACCTGCAGTGGCTAATTTTCCTATAGTGAGTGTGGATTATTGGCGAATTTTAAAATAAAATACATAAGATAATTTTTGTATGGTAAAATCAAAATTATAAATGGGGAGAATGGAGGAAGCCAATGAGAGTGAGTATCTGCAGCAGGTAGGAAAGAGCGTGGGTCTCCAGGGGCTCTGGAGGCCAGGGCTGGGGCAGTGAGGGCAAAGCTGGCAGAGAAGGGAAGGAGAAGACTTCATTTACATATTCTTCCAAATTTGCTGAGTGTCTGCCTTGGCCTGGGCACTACTGAAAGAGCTTGATGGAGAAATGGGTCAGTGGCAAACAGAATGGACTAAGGAAGGGGTTATTTTTCAGGCTACGAGAGCCCTGAGTGTATTTGTGAGCCGACGGGATGGAACACTTGGGTAATGAAATGCAAGACAGCAAAGAAAATTAGTAGATAAGAGGCAAGATCCAAGAGTAAATCAGAGGGAATAAGGCCAAGGTCCCAAGTGCAGTGTGTGTGTGTGTGTGTGTGTGTGTGTGTGTGTGTGTGTGTATCATAGGGAGAATAAGTATGAGATACAGAATATGTGAAATAGAGAGTATGTAACGATGAGTATCTGTGTAAGTGGGTATGCATGATTACATTTTGGATTTGAATATATAACAACTCCTGAAAGTAAAGATTTGGGCCGAGCCATTTTCCCCTGCTAGCTATAAAAGTATCAAGGGCTATTCAGAAAGAGGAAAAAAATATGCAACACATCCTATAAGCAAAGCAATTAGGAAAAGCGGTTTGCCTCCCACCTCCCACCTTCCCAATCCTGTTCAGAAGAGGAGGAAACAGTGCGAGAGGAAGGGCAGAAGAATGGCTACCCCAGACAATCCCCTGCCCGGAGGCTGCTCTGTGAAAGGTGGTCAGCCTGCAGCATACAACGCCCCCCACACTAAGCAGACATAAAGGCTTCGAGGCCCCACTGGCACACGGACCCGACCTGTCACAGCTGTGGACTGCTGTTGATGGATGTGCTTCCCACACGCCCTGATGTCCTTTATCCCCTTCAAAATTGCCTCTTTTGAAGAATTTGTGTTTGGCCAGAGTTAAATGACCCACGTTGTTTGGGAGTTTTCTCCCTGCCTAAAGGATTGCACCATTCCACATGTTTCAGGCAAAAGCCTGAGGAGGTGACCGGAGAACTGTGAGGGTCCCAGAGCCATTTTTCACAGTGACTCGCCAATGATCAGCAGACCCCTCTGAGAAGATGGAAAGACGGACGCCGGACTAGGCACAGGAATCAGCGCAGCTCCGTCCCTGAGTCAGGCTGAAGCTAATTATCCCGGCCTGCCCCCACCTGCTAGCTTGCTTGCTTGGTCTTGCTTCTGTCTTAATCCGGAAGAGACTCCTACCGTGGTGTCTTAATGTAAACAAAGCAATTTGTGACTTGATTAACCCAGATGGACAAGTGTGTCCTTTCCTCCCTTCTCCTCTTTACTGCGCTTGGACGATGAAAGGAGTTTCTCTCCATGTGGAAGGCAGTGCCAGCCTGCGGTAGATCTGGCTTTGCCTTTTCTCTTCCTACCTCCCTTCCTCTAACACCCATAGCAAGGGATTCGTTTCAGGCATTCCATGGAGACTGGACCTACATCCTTCTGTGCTCTCTCTGCTTGCGTAACGGACAAAATCAGAAATGCTATCACCATTAAGAATCAATGTAACACACGAGTTGTCCAGGTGATAAGATTCGTAGTTAATATTAGCTGCTGTAATTTATCAGGAGAATAACTACCTGGTGATACATTTCATGAATGTACCACAAACCACCTATGAATGCGATGATGAACTTTTCATATCTGACCAGGCCTGTGACTGGTACAGAATCAAGGAACTGACCTGCACGTCTATTAAATTACTGGAAGACAAGGAAGCAAATAGGAGGCTCTGACAGCTAAAAAGGTGGCATAAAGATGGGGAGCAAATAATGAAAAATATTTTATGCCGATGCACCGTAAAACATCAACATCATTTTTTCTTTGTTTGTCCTTTGAAATTTATTCCTTAATGTCTTCCTTCTCTCATACATTGTTGGCTTAGGCTGAATTGAAGCTACCATTTCCCCCCCCATTCCCCACCCCCGGCACTGAAAAACCCCACCCAGACGAAGAAGAGCCCTGAGCAGACCCCAGCAAACATACATGTTGAACACTCAGGGTCTCTGGATACGTGTGAATGTATCAGCTGAATCGGTACAGTGCAAACTGGGACTTGTATTATTTCTCTATTTGCAGTTGTCACAAATTATCACAAACTTGGTGGCTTCAACAATGCAAATTTATTTTCTTTTCTTTCTTTTTTTTTTAAGATTTTATTTATTTATGTGACAGAGAGACAGCCAGCGAGAGAGGGAACACAGGCAGGGGGAGCGGGAGAGGAAGAAGCAGGCTCATAGCGGAGGAGCCTGATGTGGGACTCGATCCAGGAACGCCGGGATCACGCCCTGAGCCGAAGGCAGACGCTTTAATGACTGCGCTACCCAGGCGCCCCACAAATTTATTTTCTTATAGTTAGTTCTATGGGTCAGAAGTCAGACACAGTTTCACTGGGCTAAAATCACTGGGCTCCAATTCCTTTTCTGGAGACCCTAGGGAAGAATCCCATCCTTGCCTTTTCCAGCTTCTAGAGACGGCCTGAATTCCTCGGCTTTTGGGCCCTTTCTTCCATCAAAGCCAACAATGGTGAGTCCAGTCCTCCCCATGTCCCCTTACTCTGACCTCTTCTGCTTCTCTCTTCTACTTTTAAGGACGCTTGTGATTCCACTGGGCTCCCAGAGGGATCCGGGATAATCTCCCTATGTTATTAAAGTCAGCCCGTTAGCCACCTTCCACATGCAGCCTTACTTCCTCTTTGCCATTAAGTAACATGCGCATAGGTTCCAGGGATTTGGGCATAGCATCTTCAGATTATTCTTGAGTTTTGTGGTGGTTGCTTTTTAACTGGTGGTGTTTCTCTTTTGGCTCAAAATAGTAACAGATAAGCAAAGTGAAGTCTTAAAATAGGTTTCTGAAACAGATTACTACTCAAATTTTCAGGCAGCCTCTTATTACCTGCTGATTTGGGGAAGTTTTTAACCTCTTTTCTAAGCTTCTGTTTCTCATCTGTAAAATGGGGATAACACAGTCTCCTACAGAAATAAAAGCAGGAAATGGGATACTGTTTGCAAAGCCTTAGCATAATGCCTAGCATGTACTAAGCACTCAATAAAAGTAAATCAATGGGTTTATTTAAAGTTAGGCTGGGACGCAGGCAGGGAAGGGACAGCGTATAAGCGGGTGTCTGTACACCGAATCCCCACTGATGGTTCAGTCCTCCTCCCTGCTTGCTCTGAGTTGGTCCTGCCTGTAGAACCCTCACCATCTCACTGGGCAAGGAAAAGAAAAGTTCAGCAGTCATCTCTGCTGCCCTTCCCGGGGGCTGCAATTTTCTTTTTCTTTGCTGCCTTTTTCCTTCTCTCACCTTCTACTGCAGACAGGCCAGGGGTTCGAAGATTTGGTGCTGACCCACAAAGCTGGTTTGGCTTTGAGGATAGCTCCTAATGGAAGTAGCAGGAGCAGTGGAGGCGGTGTGGGGGGCGGGGGGCAAGATGAGCCCCACTTCCTCCTGCCCACAATCACTCACTGAACCCACCCCTGAGGCACCTATGTCCTCAGCTCCCGAGGCTTGTGGATTAGATTAGTGTGAGATAGAATTTTCCAGGACTAATTACATCAGGTTTGTGGATTAGATTAGCGTGAGAGAGTCAGAATTTTCCAGGACTAATTACACCTGACTTTGCATGAAAGTCCCTACTTTTAGAGCCATGTGGCTGTCCAGGGGAGGAGGACTCAAAGTCTAGCTGTCTTTCTGGACAGAGCTCTGGTGGCTATCAGGGCCCTAAAAGGGCCCAGACAACCCAGTGTGGGTGCCCAGAAAGCCTGGCCTTCCAGAAAGCCACCAAGTTACCTACTGGGCTGACAAAACCAAAAATGTTAATATACAGAGTTGATGATGATGCTGAGAAACAGGCACTCTATATACTTCGGGAAAATGATCCAACAGTGCTTTTTTTCCCCAATTAAAAGCATATATACATTTTAAAAATAAAAAACAAACACACATGCATACCTTTCTGGCCAGCAATCCAACTTTGGCAGAATCTATTCTATTGAAGAAACAAAAATACTGATACATAAGGTTGTTTGAACAAGAATACTTATAATAACAATATTTGTAGGACAACCAAAAACTGGGAAGCCTGAATGTCCATCTGTGGGTAGAGAATTAAATAAATTGTAGTATGGCCATCTGAGAAATATTGTGTAACTATTTAAAAGAAGCTATTGATCTTAAAGGATTTGGTACAAGAGAAACATATATCATAATTTTGTTAAGATAAAAAAAAAACCTGGGGCACTTGGGTGGTTCAGTAGATTAAGGGTCTGACTCTTGATTTGGTCTCGGTCATGAATTCAGGGTCCTGAGATTGAGTCCCACATCAGGCTCTGTGCTGAGCATGGAGCCTACTTAAGATTCTTTCTTTCTGGGGCACCTGGGTGTCTCAGTCAGTTAAGCATCTGCTGTCTGCCTATGGCTAGGGTCATGATCCCGGACCAGGATTATGCCCTGCATCAGGCTCCCTTCTCAGTGGGGAGTCTGCTTCTCCCTCTGCCCTTCACCCCACTCTCATGCTCTCTCTCACTCTCTGTCTCTCAAATAAATAAATAAAATCTTAAAAAAAAAAAAAAGATTGTCTGCCCCTCCTCATTGGCACTGTGCGCACGTGCTTTCTCTCTCAAAGGAAGAAAGAAAAAGAAAGAAGAAAAAAAAGAAAAAAGCCCCTCCACCCTCTGAATGGGCTCATGTCAATATGTCTTCAGAGCATGGGAAAAAGTATCAAAGGGTATACATCAGTCTATTAACAGGGCAGTGTGGGTTAATTTGTTTCCATTCTACATATCAATGTATTGCTTTGATGGTTACATAAATACTTTATGTTTTAATTTGGGAAGAGGACTTTAATATAAATACTAATTTATAATGGATTATTATAATATAAATAGCAGAGAGAAGAGCAAGAAGGGAAACTGTGGAGGAAACTCCAAGGTAAATCTGGTCAGTTCTGGGAGAACCTAGGGATTTCCCGATGGGGGTTTGCAGGCAGCAAGAACTGGGGCTGAAGGGGTGTGGCTGGAGGGTCTGAGGGCACAGTCAGTGAGCAGCTGACTTAATTCAAGGAGAAGGCCAGAGCGGGGTGGAACGCTAAGTAGCCTGCAGCAAAAGGAATTTAAGCTGCTAGACTATGAAGAAAAACTTCCCCAAAGTATTCCGTGTCATAATGAGGCTTTCTACTGGGGGTTATTTTGAAGAATTCAGCAAGACTTACAGGATTAAACTGGTATAGAGGCAGGAGAAAGCAAAAATAATACCTCACGTTAGGTAAGAGGCAGGTAGTGGGAAAATGCTTTACCTGTTATCTCATCCGAAACAAAATGCAGCCCAAGGAGGTAGGTATGATTATCCCCATTTTACAGAGGAGAAAATGGGGGTTGAGTAATCCAGCCAAGACTAGGCAGCTGGTAACAGGTTTTTTGGCTCCACAGTCCTCACTCTAAAGGCCATGTCCTTCCAGGATGAGAATCTGGATGGGAATGTTACCCTTCCTCTTCACCCCATGGGGCTCAAGTGGGCAGGGCTGGGCAGGGTTTCTTTATTCCCGCGTTGGGGTTTGAGGCTGAGGTTCGGGGCCCTAACATCAAGGAAGGGTCCCTGGGAGACACTGTTCTTCTAGGGGGAGGAGGAACAACCTATAGCATTACAAAGTTCACCCATACCCACCCCCACCCCACCCCAGCCCCGCTTGAGGGGGCAGGGCTTGCCAGGCAGCGAACCCTGGGTCTTGCTCCAGCCACACAGCAGACATCCTCACTGCCCCCTCCCCACACTTTATTTTCACAGTAGGGGCAAGGGAGGAGGGAAGCAACGCTTTGGAGTGGTGAGACAAGTGGACCTTTTCTATGGTCCCATGGGACCAGACAGCAGACTGTTCCAGAGATTGGACGCCTCCAGGACCGCCCGCACCCAGCCTGGAGCTGCCGGGGCGCAGAGCCTTGTGTGTGAGGGGGAGTGGGACGGGGAGAGAACGTTTGGAGACCTTCCCAGAAGCAGCTCTGCCTGGATCTGAAGGAGTTTCAGGAAGAGGGAAAGGGGAAAAGGCTTTGTGTCGTCTCAGCCGTCTGATGTCCCCAGGGACGCGCTCCGGTGTGTGAAGGGAGCCTGTGCTCCCGCCCATCACGAACCTCACTTAGGCCTGCCCAGCCCATAGGCTCGGAGGCACGGTGATGACTGTGGCCCTACTTTTGAGGCTCCAGCTGGAGTGAAATAATCTCTGGATCCACAGAAAGAGAATCTGGATGGTGGTCCTTGGGCTCATTTGCTTCTCTGAGACTCCTGAACGAAAATCAGTCCCAATTTCTTCCCTGTCCTCCACACCTCCTCCGCAACTTTACCATCTCCACCTCGAAGTTTCTCCATCATCTCATTCTGTGTTTAAGATGATTGCTTCCCTCTGGCCCCTCTGCTGACTCTATTTCTGGATGTTTTCCCCATCTTCCTCTGCATCCCCATTTTCCAGGCCCTCTTTCTCTTGCCGTCTCCTTGTTCCCTCTACTTCCCCCTCCCAAGGGTTCTGGAGCTGACCTCTTGGACATTTTCACGAAGATAACCAAATATTACACTCAAGTGAACTTCTGCGTCTTGAATCTGCTTGAGCTGGGAGTGGAGTGAAGGAGGGCGCTTCTGCAATCCCAACAAGTTGTCAGAGGCTGGGAGCCAGCGCTGGTGGGCCACGTGGCAATGGGCCGTGCAAGAGCTAGGGATGCTGCTGCGAGAAGTGGATGTTGGTATGACCATTTCCTTGGTGCCCGAAACCCACTCGGTTCCCCGCCCCCATCTGGGTGAGGGGTGTGCGCGCCCTGGTTAATATCTCCCGGAGCTGGGAACCCGGTTTACTGCTTAAAACAACATCAACCAACATATGGAGATGTCATCATGATTAAACAGCACATTATAGTCGAAGACGGCGCGATAATAATCTAAACAATCACAAGAAGAAGAAATGCTCTCTAACGAGCCAGATGTGGCAGCCTGTGTTTCCGAGACTCGCGGCCCTGCGTTCCTGGGGCTCCCTCCAAGCGCATGTGCTGGTGGTGCCGGCCTAAGACAGGGCAAAGGAGTCCCCAGCGCGGCATCAAGCTTTCTCGAGGCACCCCCAGGAGGATCTGGGAAAGGGCGGAGTGGGGGCGTGGAAGGACGTGGCGGTGGAGCGCCCTCCTTCTGGGGAGGCTGTTGGAGCCGCAGGAGGACGGGGTTCCTTGAGAAGAACCTTGCTGGGAGAGCAAAGGAGCCCGCGTTCCCAATCCTCCCCGCCCCGTCGCCTCTGTCCCTTCCCTCATCTTCGCCTCCTCCCAGACCCCGAAGGAGACGGATTTCCAGGTGGGAAACCCGCGCTGCTAGGGGAGGGGCATCCTCCGTGTGTCGCGGAGAGCTCCCTCCCCCAAATCCTGAGGAGAACGATGCGTGCGTTTTCCTTTGGCTAGCAAGGGGCCCAGTTGTGTGCACCGGTTCGCCCCCAGGTTTCCTTGGGAAAGATATCGACAGGAGGCGGCGGGCTCTCCAGGCTAAAATGATAGAAGACCCTCCCTCTTTCCCCTGTTCTCCTCCCCTTCATTAAATAGATTCGTATTTAAAATAGTCTCAGACATTTTAATTTGAATTCCAGGTATTGAGCTTGGGTTAGAATCATCCTACTTATACTTGGACAGAAAATAACGACTGAAACGAAATGATCAAAACCAAACGCTATTTTCCCAAACAACCAACGTTCCCTGTGGGTGACCACTCCGCGCAGGCAGGGAGGATCTCCTTTGCTTTTGGCTGATAATAGGGGATCGACGGAGGAGGGGCTGGGTGGGGGGTGGCGGGTGAAACTATTCCCAGGAGTGTCCCGCGCGGCGCGTGCGTGAACTGGCCGCCGTAATATATGCTGCCATTAAGAATCCGGGCAGCTTCTAGCGCTCGGGGCGCAGGGACGCATGTGTTGCTGGAATTCAATCCGTGGGGGGAATGCAGATTGGGCTGCGACCTACTGGGTTTGATTTATGAACTGTTACTCTAGCGATTGTTTACACATTGCATTTGAGAGCCCCCGCGCACCCTCCGGGCGGCAGCTAGCTCGCTCCGGGGCGCGGGAACCGCCACAGCTCCAGGGGCTCCACCAGTCCTCCACCCTCCACCAGTTCTCCACCCCCACCCGGGGCTCCCCCGCAGCTCCCTTCCACCTTCACCTTCTCCTAGAAATCAGGTTTCGATTTCTTTGAACCCAGAGACTTACGCTTGGTTCTCCCTCCCCCAGCCTGCTCCAGTTCCTGCAGCCTTGGACCCCGGTCTCCTCTGCTCGTGTTTACTCTCGAATGTTTACTTCTCCGTAAGGCCATGCGGGGCCTATAAATAGGAGAGGTGGAAGCAGCTCGACTGCCAGATCAATAGGGCCCCGTCTCCTCGCCATTTCAGCTGAGCTGTCTTATTAATTATGAAACGATTCACCTGATCCCTGCCAGGGACCACAGCCTCTCCTCGGCCCCTCTGCTAGAGCCCTTAATGGCGGTTCGTTCGCAACCTGCCTCCGGCCACAGCAGAGGAAGAGGCGAATCGTGGTTAGGATTCGGCCTGCACAGATCGTGGTTAGGGCTCCGGCCCGCTTGAGGCGGGGGCCGCAGGCTGGGCGCTAGCCTTGGGCCTGCGTGTGTTTTCTTGAGCAAGCCCAATTACCCGGAACCTCACCTAGAAAAGATCTCTGCTTTTTATTTATTAAGAATACAACTTCCTCTTTCTCTTCTTTAAGTAAGAAGTGAAAAGTGGCAAAGTGACCTAGTTGAAGAGGGTCTGCTAGAAAATGGAAGGTTATCAACGCTTGGGAACAGGTGCATGTATCCTCCGGTGTCACGTGTCCCTAGGGGTAACCCCGGGCACTGGGCCAAGAAAGCAGGCTTGGGGCAGGAAACAAACGACACCCCCATTTCAAACAATAACTTTTATTTTATACTTCTCTATACTTTGTAGCAAATCTTTTTTTGCTGAATTTAATTTATAATAAACTTTTTAAATTACATCTCTCTCTTTTTTTTAAAATCAAGGCTCTTTTATGTCAAAATCTTTTTTTAACTATATTTTAGATTAACATTTAACATCCCCCCCTTGTGATCTATACCGTTGGATATTCAGGTATTACTGTATGTGTAACAGCTAAAACAAGAGGGAAAATAAAGGCAGTGGACTTGGAAAGATGCATTGACAACAGCAGGTAAAGCTTAACCTCTCAGTGACTTTAGCAGCGATTCTTCTGGAAGCCTTTACCTAGACACCCGAGATTTCCTCAATCCCTTCCCTCTGTCCCTCCTATCCTTAAACCACAAAGCCAACAATCTATGCTTTTACTTTCCTCGAGGAGAAATGTGCAGTGGAAATGATCAAAACAAGATACTGTGGAAGAAAGACGTGAGCGTGACTTATTCACCATATGCTTTCCTCGTGGACATCTCTCTTGAATTCATTCCCCTGGCCTTCTCCTCTCCTCTCTTTCCTATTAGGAGGAGCCCATCATTTGTCATGTATTAACATGATTAATATAGTAGGTGGCCCAGGGCCGTTCCTGAGATTCTTGTGCCAAGAAATAAAAATTAAAAAAAAAATGGGGTGGGTTTGCCGTTTTCTTATTTTTGTGTGAAGACGGACTAAAGCTGAGGTCCGATTTTGGCTGTGCTTGCTTGCTCACTGATTGGTAACATTTGGCAAATAAAACACAAGAAATCAAACGAAATCAAAAGGAGAATCAGGATTTCCCACAATCCTATATGAGTGTTTTCAGCATCACAGAGAATCACAACGTCCCCAAAGAACGAATGGATCTTCCTCTCGATTTCCGGGAGCATGGAGTGAGTGTGGGTGGGTGCGCGGGGGGAGCCGGCCCCCGCGCTCAGAAGGAAAGCCAAGTTGCTAAAGCTGCCGAGAGAGACACCAGGAGCACGGGGAGCGCCGGGAGCAGGGACCCCGCCGCCCCGTTGCCGCTGCCGCAGAGTTCGAATAAGCTGCCTTGGATGTTGAGGTTTTTGGATTCTTTTCTCAGTTTATCCCACATATCTTTCGCCCCTTCCTGGCAATCCGTAAGGGCTGTGACCGTGCAGCTGTGGAAATCCTCCCAGTATCTGGCGAGGAACAGAACAAAACGGAAGAAGCAGGTTGACTTGGGGCGCGACGAGGACCCAGGCCTGCACCCCTGAGCCTCCCCCCGTCGCGGCCTCCGCAAACCTCTTTGGGAGCCCCCCCCCTCCCCACCTCCTCTCCACCCGCCCGGCGCCAAACCTCGGCCCACTCTGGAAGCTGTCGTCTGAGGGCAGAGGCCGCCCCCTGCGGCGTCTGGTTTCTCTTTCCCGCTCCCCGGCGGGGACCCGGCAGCCGGGAGCCGGGCCGCACCCGCTGCGCGGCGCTGGCACCTCGGCCTGCGCAAACAGATTGCTCGTCCTCCTCGGGGAAAGCTAGGAAAACAGTGCTAAGCCTTGCAAGCTGCCGCCCATTAATGCCTCTTAGCTTGCAAGATGGGTTACTTGCTCAGAGCACGGCCCGCCCCTCTTGGCTTCTCACTTTCTCCTCCCCCTCGTCCCTTCTGTGTCCCCCCCCCCTCCTCGCTGCGGTACTCTCTCGCCTTCGCCCGCACTCTCCCTCCTCCCTTCCTTTTGTTTCCCGTTCTCCGATTTTCCCCTCCTTTCCTCTTCCCTTCTTTGTCTTCCTCCGTTTCCCTCCCCTCGGTTTTCCTCTGTTCGGTTCCTCACTTCCTCTTCCTCCTCCTCTCCCCCTCCTCTTCGGCCCTCCGTGGCCCCTGGCCTCGCTCTCCACAGTCCCCCGGCTCAGCTTCGGTCCGGAGACTCCTGCCTGCCTCTCCCCTCCCCGAGTCGGTGAGTGTGGGTGCCCTGGGGCCAGCTCTGTAGCCACCTCCTGCTTTTGCAAATCTCCGTGCTCCCGGCCCTGCGCACTCGGTCCCTCCTCTTCTCCCCCTCCAGAGTCATTCGTGGGCTTGGACCCCTTGAAGGCTCCTCCCCACGGCCTTTCGGGTGTAGTGTGCAGCCCCCCAGGCCGGGACTCCGGTGCCGCCGCGGTGCCCACCCCTGCCAGCCTTCCAGGGACCCCGCTCCCTGTCCTCGCTCCCCGCCTCTTCCCGGAGACCCGCGCCTTCTTCCTCAGCCACTTCCTCTCCCTGGACTCAGCTCCTAGCCCCGCCCCCACAACCTTCAACCAACCTGTCCTTTTTTATTTGTCCCCCTTTCTTCCGAGAACCCAAAATAGATCCAGAGACTAAATATAATTCCAACCCGTGATCGATTCCTGGGGCGCTGTCTCCTTTCGGTGCTGGGTCGATCCGTGCGTCTCGGTAACTCCGGGCTGGCTCCCGCTTCACCCGGGCCTTTAGCGCCAGGTCACTAGCGACCGCCCTCCACGCAATTTGGTTGTATTTTCTCCTATCTCTCCCTCTTCTCGCTCGCCTGGACTGTAAGTACGTTGAAGGCAAGCACCATGTTTGATTTACCCGTTTCCACTCCCACCCCATCCTCTGGCTAATAGCAAAGATATAAATGCTTGTTGGATTGCTTTGAGCTCTGGCTGTTTTCTAACGACCTTTGTGAGTCTCTAATTTATGAGGACCAGGGAGCCTGGAGCATAGGGCTTCCAGGTTCCTCAATGCATAATAAATAGCAAGATTTACAGAAATTAAGAGGTGGAGGGGTAGCTCTCTGCTGTCATTGCACCTCCCAGAGGAAATCTAAATCTCTCCTTTTCTTCATGCATGTCCAGATGGGGACAGGACCCTCCTGGAAGACGAATATGATGAAAAAGGACAAATATCCACATGGAACTGAGAGATGGTGGGCTTTAGCAGAGTGTCGAGCAACCGGTACCATTAATGAAGTGGGAGCCCAGACCCAGCAGTGGCCTGCAGCCTCTGAGAGAGGGGGGTTCCTCCTCACTTCCATCCTCCAGGACCAAGTCCTACTAAAAAATTAAAAGAACTTGGAATAACTGAATTCTGGTAAATAATAGAATATTTGGGAGCTGATCTATATCTAACCTTTTGTCAAGCTTGGTAGATATATTCTTACCTATCATCAGACATTTGGAATTAAAGTAGGTGGGTATGGAACCCAGATCCAGCCTTCTGTCCCTTTTCTGATCAGAAAGTACCAGCTACCTAGCGGCTGTGGCTTTTGGTGGACACCAGGGTATTTAGGAAAGTGTGTGGCCAAATTGACCCCAATTTAATTCCTCATAATTTAAACAAATAAACACCCTCTCCCCAGGAATTAGGGAGAGAGCGGGACTTCATTGTATACCAAGGATGGTGCAGAAAATGGTTTCTTCAACCTTTGGGGAATAAGGAACACCTCTTGCCTTGGCTTTTTGGTAAGGGCCATTATTGGGTGAGGGGTGGGAGTTATAGCTCTTTTAGAAAAATAAAATAAAGTAAAATAAAATAAGTGAGTGAGGGGTGTGTGTGTTGCAGAGGATGGAGGTACTTCTCAGATACGCAGCAGCTAAAATGTCACTGGTCTTCCAACAGTAAGGCTCTCTCCTAGTTACCACCTTTGCGAGTGGGAGCAGTGCTTTTCAGCCAAGCTCTGGGAAAAGCCACTGCCAGGAACTCCTTCCTAGCCCTTAGCTGCCCTGGCCTTGGCATACCCAGCAGATGCAGAGAGGAAGGGGGGGCGAGGGGATGGCTATCAGAAACCTAGAATCTGCCACAAACTCAGCAGAGATGGTCACCAGATGCCCAGGACATACTTTTCTTGGGCAAAATCATTGGCACAAAACAAAATATTCTTTCAGCCTCTTCTCTTAGAAAGAGAAAGAGGGACCCGCGCTCCCTTGCCTACACTGGAATGTTCTTGGTGTGTAGTGGAAGGGGGTTTTATTAGGGGAAATGGACAAAACAAGCGAGTGGCTTTGACTTTTCCTTTATGCAAACCTAGTATTTCCTAAAATGCTCCTCAAACCAAAACCAACTGTTCTTCAGAGAGTACTCAGCAATCCACTCATTCACGCAGGAAAAAGAAAAAAAGAAAAAAAGAAAAAAAGAATGATGAAGACTGCCTCAAAGTAGAGCGAGGAACTGCTAGCAGTTGTCTCTGCCCCTCGCTCCGGGTTCCAGCGCGCTGAGTGCCCGTGCCTCTGTGGCTGCGGGCGAGGAGGCGCAGGGCTGGGCCTGGCTCCCGCGTGGGAGGGTCCTCCTCTGCCCATCTCAGGCCACAGGATCCCCTTGGCCAGAGCAGACCCTGGCCGAGGCCTGAGGGCGAACGTCCAAAGCCCAGCACGCACTGCTTGGCGCTGGTGGGGAATTCAGAGCGCAGGCCCGCAGGCAAGCCCTCTCCGACCTCAGCAGCGCCCCCCAGAACAGAAACCCAACAGGCCAAAGAGGACACTTACGTGCACACGGTCTTGATGTTCGTCTTGTCGTCCAGGCCCTGCGGGTAGTTGGCCATGCTGTCGCCCAGCTTGAGCAAACAGTCCGAAAAGCCCTTAAAGACCGCATCGCACTTGCCCGCTGCTCTCACGGCCTGCACCAGGTACGCTGCGGGGAGGAGGGGACACCGGTCAGCAGCGTCGCGACCCTGCCCTGCAGCCCCGCGGCCCGCCAGCCCCAGACTCGACGCCCAGCCTCGCGGGGCGCCAGTGTTAAAGGTGAATGAAAATCGTGGCCCAAGAATGACTGACCCGCCGCCAACTACAGTCTTGTGCAGACAGTCCGCGTGTGAGCGGGTGCGGGAGGGGGAGGCGAGTCCATTCCTTTCCTGCAGCTCCCTCCCGCATCTCGTTCTGCATCTTTTTCTGTTTCCATCGCCCCCTCTTCTCACCTCCCCCGTCTCTTTTATTTCTCTCTTTCTCCTCACTCCCTCCTTCGTTTCCCAACACTTCCCCAGCAAGTCCGTCCTAGCTCTCGGCGTGCAATCTTGCATTTGTGAGGTGACAGAGGGGGTAACGACAGCAGAGTGAGGGGGCGAGGAAGGGGTGAGGAGGCGGGAAAGCATGGGGCCACGCAGCTGAACCTCAGGCCATGTCGTGTGAGAAAGCCTCGGCCGGCGCCCGGTGCTTGGTGGGTGCTTAGCAAACATTGCTGAATGACTAAATTAATAAAGTCTCTGGAAGCCAGCAGCAGCCATCGAAATGGATTGTTTCATTATAAAACTGATTGCCTACCGTGGAGTATGTGTTCCGAGTGAGATCCTCGCAGGCACCCTCCCCACCCCACTAGAGAAAGAGCAGCCTTGGTGTCCAGAGATTGGGCGGGGGGGGGGGGGTGACCAGTGGTCGGGGCACTCAGGGCCGGGCAGAGTCACGGCTGTGTTGGCACGGGTGACCCTGGGTTACCTCTGCGGGGGCCAAATTCGTGAACCTCTGTCCGCGGTTCAGCTCACCACACACCCCGAAAAACCAGCCACCAATCCGCCTGCAGCGGGTGGGATCTTTCCTCTCCAGGCTCTAACCCAGAAGGGCCCAGGTGGCAGTCGCCCGGGGCTCTTGGCCTTTAGCTCCGGGTTCCCTCCAGGGGGTGAGGCGGGGCGGAGGGCGGGAGAGCCGCCGGGACCAAGACAGGAGAGGAGAGGAAGGAGGGAGGTAACCTAAGCGGCACCGAAGTCCTCGCTCCCGGCCTCGGGGCGGTTAAACCCCACGGCGCCGGACTGCCGCTGCCAAGGCCATTTCTCTCCACCCCAAGGCCAACGAAGCAGGCTAAACGTTTGCTGGCGCTCGGCCGAAAGCCCGCCAAGGGGCCAGGAGGGGCGCAAGAACCATCGATCCGCGCGGTTGGGACTAGGGGAGCAGAGGGAAGGGGCAAATCCTCTCAGAATCGAAATCAGCCTCCAGGACCCAGGACCCACGACCCTGAGTGCCGGCTCCTTCAGAGCGGTGTTCTGGCCTCCAGGGCTTGTGTGTGAATGTCTCCGAAGAGGACCGTACACCTCACTGCCCCCACCACCCCCGGCCCCTGGTCCCCGAGAGCCGGGCCAGACGCAGACAAGAAGGAAGGTGACCGAACCTGCAGCAGCCTCCGAGAGCTCCCCGTTTGCAAATTGCTGCAGGAAGAGTGAGGCGGGCCTTGCGCTTTCTAATCCGGAACGGGAAGCTCCGGGGAAGGGACTAAGGTTAACTTCCACCTCGGCTCCGGCAGATACGTAAACCTTCATGAATCTCCCTCCCCCATCCCCGAGAAATATTAAAAGCCCTTGCGACTGCAATATCAAATAGAACATTGAGATAGAATAAACGAATCTTTGTTCTACTACAATGCAGGCACAATGAAATGAACCCTACACAGCCTCCTCTATAATGCATGCCACGAATGCAGCTTTGCAGCCTCTAACCGAAGTAAAATACAGTCCCTCTTCCCATCCCCTACCCAGCTCCCCGTCTGTCCTTACCCTTTACCTCCACCCCCAAAACTCAGGGGCGAAAAAGTAGCCCCTAAGATGCACCGACAATATTTTAAAGGGGGAATTGGGGCTCGCCGGGGGCGGGAAGCGCTCCTGTCACGTTATCTTTGCGGGCGTTGCTGGAGGAGAAGACCCTCCACACCGCGCATGTGTGAGTGTGTGCGTGTGTAAAATAAGAAGTCGTGAAAAAAATTTTTTTTCGCGACTATAACTGCTTCGTCTCTAGTTGGGTGTGAGAGGACCGGAGCTTGCGCGCGGGACGTGTTTTGAAGTTCATGCATCCGAGCAGGTCACAGCCCGTGCGACCCTCGCTGTCCTTCCTGAACCCGGCTTCAGCGAGGCTCGGGCGGGTGACCTGGGCTCCTTCCCTCTCCTCTCCGGTGTCTGCGTCTTGTGCCTTTTCTATCCGTTCATTCATTCGTTCGACCTTTCATTCATTTCAAACTTCCTCCCGCGTGTCTTCATTTGCGTTCACCACCCTCTCCATCTCCTCGTCCCTTCCCAACCCCCACTTTTGTTGCCAAATGTCAATGATTTGGGACAGCTCCCAGCCATGAATTAAAAATTGAGGCTCCGGTGCGGGAAAGGGCAGACATTCGGGAACAAACATGCTCAATTTCAATTCCACAGCCAACAAATGGTCATTTTCCGACCGAGGTTAATGTGTTCCAATCCTATCCCGCATGCACAATCGCTTTTTTTTTTTAAACCCCTCCTCAGTAAGGTTATTTCCCTCCAGGAAAACAGAGCCCCAAACCTGCTCCACTTAAAATCCCTATATCAAAAATAACTGCTGTCTCTTGCTCTCTAAAAATATGCAGGCTAATTGCAAAATGCCACATTCACTTACTTTCCACATTTAAGGGATTTGCTGCAGTTATAATTATTTACTTTTATTGAATCTCTTTGCACTAATGTCAAAGATTCAAAAGAACTAGATTCAAAATATCAAGTCATTTCTTAGAATTAAAGGAAAACGCCAACATCCTGCACAGAGTCTAAAATCCCTGTAATGTTCATGCAAAAAAAAAAAAATCACATACACAAAATCATGTCAAATGCATTAAAAATTACTGCAAAGATTCCATCTTAATGTTTAGATAACTCTAAACCCTGTTTCCTCCACATTTCTCATGGAGAAAAATATTATTCATTTTTTGCTTCCCCACTCCCTAAAGCATCCTCCTATCCAAATACTGCAAGGGTTTGTCTGTAAAGAATGCTACAGCCTGAAATGATAGGAGGCAACAATTCTCTCGGTCTCCAGAAAACCCGTTTGAAGAGTTTCTATTTTTTCTCTTGTCCATTCTATTAATAATCTACTTCACTTTCACTTTCAGGTCAGGTTAATTAATGCTCCAACCTGCATCGAAGAAGTGGGGTTTCTAGTGCTGTCTTCCATCACATCTTCCTCATTCTGGATGGAAAAATGTGAACTTTCAAAAGCCCCAAAACAGTGTAACTAGGACTCAACATTCCTTAACATAAAATGGGGAATAAATAAATCCGTCATAATTAACCCCAAACAAACAAAAATAACAAACACCCGACGTGACATATTGCAAACACTTCTTAACCCTTTCCCACATATAAAATTCGGATGCCTATGTGGAAAGGAACAGGCAAATATTCATAGAAAATTATATCCATGTATATTTGGCTGAATTCAACCTCCTCGATGATAAGCCTATTAAAATATGTACTCTGGGGTTCCCTATCATTCTCAATTTGCCCCCCCCCCCCCAGCTGGGTCTGCGGTGCCCGGTGCAAACGCTGCAGCTAGGGTATGGGGGGTAGGGGGGCGGGAGAATGACAAAGTTCTAAATGCAGCAGTCTGAGCCCCGAAATATCTTTGCTTTCTGCACATAAACTTTCCATTCTAGCTGCCTAGCCATCTTGTTCCTGCATTCACCTTTCGACCCTTCAAAATAATACCTTGCCGTATCGCAGGGGCCAATGCATTGCCCCAGAGCGCACAAAACCTGGTCTAACCTGAGAAAGGGAAGCAAAAATGGACGTGCGCTTTGGGGGAAAAAAGGGGGGGGGGAAGCCCCCTCCTGAAAACGGCCAGCTGCATACGTTTCCTGGCGAACGTTTGGAGTCTCTCTCTCCCTTTTTTTAAAAAGAAAAACCAACTCGGGACGCGCGAGTCCCTAGGAACCGATGCCCCTACTCTCGGGGGTTTGCCGGCTTCTCCGCACCCCGGGGCAGCCTCGGGCCAGTCGGTCCCCCTCGGCGCCTCGGGCTGGGCCGGCTACCGTCTGCCACCATCCGCAAGCCCGGCCGGGCGTCCACTTACCTATTTGCACCGCGAGGATCAGTGAAATATATCTGCCGTTCAACTTAAGTCCCATCCTACGTTTAGTCAAACCATTTGCGACCGCAGACCTTTAAATAGTTAGTTTAGAGAACGCGGGGGAAAGCTGAAAAATAGGCATTGCCAACAAGTTCCAAGAGCAACGGAGACTTTATGCACGGGGAAGGCAGAGGGAGGAGAGAAAGAGAGGGAGCGAGGGAGAGAGAGAGAAAGAGAGAGAGAGAGAGCCTGAGAGAGAGAGGGGGGAAGAGCTGGGAATGGTTCACTCCATTAGGAGGGGGCGGAGGAAGTACAGCCTCACGCCCACGAGCAGGCCTGACGTGGGGGATGACACGGAATGATTTTTTTTTTTTAAATAAAGACACCTTGGTAGAGAATCGCCATTTATAGTCATCAGAAGCTGGAATTAATCAGATACCTCCAATTAATGTGCGATTCAAACGAATTCTCGCCTCCCGGGGGTGACCACTTCCCCGTCCCCGCGGCCACCCCCGCCTCTTCGCCGTTCCCGGGGCCCCCGAACCCCGCCTCCTCCCTGTGCGGAACAGGGGCTCCCTCTTCCCTCTCCGCCTGGAGCCGGGGAGTCCTGGCGCGCCCACTCGGTTGTTTCAACTTGCTCCCCCTCCTCCATCAGCTCAACAGAGAATCCAGCCCCCTATCCCTACGTTGCAGTGGGGTTTAAACGAGCGAGAACGGGAGAGGGAAAACAGCTAAAGCAGCTCTATTAATTCGACATCCCCCCGCCCCTCAGCCTCCTGCCCCCTGCACTTGCCTACCCTCTTTCTCTCCAACCCAGCAGCTGAGCTCTGGGCGCAGCCTAGAGCGCGTGAGCACACACTCACGCACACACTCGCGCACGCCCGCAAGCAGAGCGCCCCCGTGCCCGCCTGCTCACACTTCACGGGAGCGCGCGCACACGCCCGGGCCCTAGGGGTTTGGTCCGCACACGTGGGGCCCCTGAAATATACACCGTGTGCCCTCTGTGAATTTCACGACTTCGGACACCCCAGCCGGGGAGACACAGCGACACCTGTTTTGGGGGACAGGAGAGCACGGAGAAACCAGCCTCTGCAAAGATGATTTTCGGATACTAGAGATTTACTAACTCTCGGAGCTTTAGGAAATTTCCTAGGCCATTGATAGTATGCGGGGCTCCTTCTGATCCTGATGCGCCTTGGGGTTATTTGTTGAGCTACACACACGTACACACACGCACACACGTACATCACGTACGCACACCCGCATCCACATACACCTGCACTGTCTTTTGATGCTCAGGCACAAAGCCCCGTGCAGACGCAGCCTACTCTGCAACGGTGTGCTTCTGCAGCTGCGTCTGTGCTCGGTGCAAGGTGCTAACGACGACAGCTTGAGTTAAGAATGAAAAACAAACAGGGCTATTTCCTTTCTAAAGGCCGTTAGGCTTTGGTTTCTTTCCCTTCTGCACGAAAAGATGACTAAATCCCAGTTTTTTAAATCAAAAACTAAAGAAGGCAACGGCCAACTTTAAGTCCCTGAAGAGAGAAAACAAAAAACAAAAAAAAGAAAAGAAAACGACCCCTCCAAATATTCCAAAAATACACGAGAAAACATCGAGATATTAAATAGGCAGTAGAAATGCAAACGGATTAAGGAGATCTCGAATCGGATTTACTTCTTCGGGCAGCGTGCCATTTGCGCTCCCATCTCCGGGTCCCTACACTCTCTCAGACATTTGGATATTCAAACTCAGAGAAAGGGGCAAAAAAAGAGGGGTGGGACATGCTGTGGAGAGTGAGGGGCTAAAGGGGAGTGCGGGGTACTGACTGCAGCACTTTGTGACGTGGAGCCTCTGCACAGGGCGGCCGCTTCCCCGCGTCCAGCGGGAGCCGCAGACTCGGAGGTGGGGGCACTGGCCCCGGCCTCGGGGGCGGAGCCACATAGCTCCACCCCTGGTGACGTCACCAGGCCAACGGGTTTGGTGGCTGGGGGGGGTCCGCCTTTCCGACGTCCAGGGGCTCTGTGGCCGTCCCGGTGTTTCCTTTCCTGGTGCTCAGAGGCTCCTGGAAGGGCCGAAGGCGTAGGCGGGCAGGGGACGGGGCGGGGGCCGGTGGCGAGAGGGGGGTGTCCCTCGGACCCGCCCCCGACGCCCTCCAATGGCAAGGCGGGAGGTGGTCCGAGGGGCGGGGTCTCGGGGGAGTGGCAGCAGGCCCCGCCCACAGTCCGCCCCGCCCCTCGGGGTCCCGCGCGTTCTGCTGGCCGAGTCTCTGCTCTCCTGCCAGCCCGGAGCTGAGGCATCCGTGTCTCTCTCAGACTTTTGCGGAAACCCAGCTGGGGGCGGTTTAAAATTTTTGCCCTTAACCTCTTTGCCTTACTCCGGCTAACCCACGAACCCCGGATCTTCCAAAACCTCGTTTTCTGAGGATGCCCTGGGATTTCCTTCCCCCCCACCCCGCCCGCGTCCCCATCCTCTGTCATCCTGAACTTCGGGCGTTGGGGGTGTGGGAGGAGGCTGCGCTAAGGATTAAATAAAGCAGAGTGAAGCGGGGTGCGGGCTAGCTGCCTCCAGCCGACCCGCGCGCGTGCGCACAGTCGCCCTCGTTGGGGCTCCCGGGCCAGTCCTCCGTGGGCGCCACCCCTGGAACCCCCGCTGGCCTTTCCCTCTTCACTTTCCTTCCCTGGCGTCCCAGCCTCCCTCGTTGGCGTGGGTCGTTTTCAAAGTGAAGTGAGAGAGCAGAGTTAGTACTACACGTAAGGTTGAAAGCGGATGCTAATGGTTTTTTTGTTTTGTTTTGTTTTGCTTTGCTTTTAAAATTATAGGTCGTTCTGCAGTTAGGGCTCCATGCGAGGTTGGTTCTTTCCAGTTCCTTAGTTAAAGGGTAATGAAATCCATGGTTGCCAACGCACGCTTTTTGGGAACGTTGGGGGCAAGATCTACGGTTGAAAGTGGCATTGGACATTTCCTCCTTTTTTTCTTTAATTCGAAAAGTCCACCCCACATATTTGAGGTGAGAGAGCAGTGAACGAAAGCGGGGAAGCCCAGGTCCTGGGCCTCCTGTTGCTAGTATTGGCATGACCGTGATTGGTACCCACGCTTCTCTGGTGTCAGTTTACCGATTTGAAAAAACGGAGTTGGGACTCCAAGACGGCTTTCACCTTTGACATTTTGTGAACCGGAAATTTTCTAGAATACCGTCGATGGGGTTGGGAGTGAGAATGTGAAGCCCGAAGAACAAAGCCCACGCAAGAGTGCTCGTTGTTGGCCATTTTTTGCAAAGGGCATATTTCCTTCGGATAAGCAATTTCGCTTAAAGCTAAAGAAACAAATACAGTTAAGAATAGGGTGGAAAAGCCCTTGGTGCTGCCCGGGTCTGCATATCAAATTGAGCCAAAGGTACCCCTGAAAGTAGGTCTGCATAATTAAGGCATAAATATGTAAAACTTTTTATCCCTAAAACTGCCAGAAAGAGACCATGTCTAATTTTAAGCCTGGTTGGCATCAACTTCCTCCCTCAGTTCAGGTTTGCTGCCGCCCCAGTCTCAGCAAGTGGGCATGCATATGTTCCATACACACTCTTGAGCACCTGATGTGGGCCAGACCCTGTGCTCCTCGTTCTGACATTGGCAACAGGACAAAGCACTGAGCCAGTCCGTTCCCCAGCTCTCTCCACCAGTCCATCATAAGTGGATTTTCCAGAAGCTGCATTTCAAAAAACATCCCTAGGAAATTATCTGCAAGAGCAGTTGTCAGAGCCACTAGAAAATTCTACCTCTGTCTTTTTGGTCAGAAAAAAAATCCACTGCTATATTAAAATGGATTGGTCTAGCAATACATCTCTCTCATAAATTTAGTCTGTCATTTTTTTATACCTTTGTTAAAAAGAAAACCGTAGGCCCAGGGTGGAGTCACTAATCCCCAGAACAGCAAACCAAGACTTAATTGCAATTTCAACCTCTCTAGGAGTGGAATTTTAAGCAAATCAGTCTGGAATTTTCTGGTCAGCCCCAATTAGGTAATCTGTCATTTGGGCCCTCTCCATCCTTCTCTGCACTACATCACCAAAGGCAGATGAGATAATCTGAGTGATAGCCTCCTACCTTTCCCCTTTAAAGGACAGAGACCTTGCCAGAAACAATCCTTTCTTCTCTTTTGCTAACAACTTCCTGCCCCAACTTCCTTCCTATAAAAACCTTCAATTTTATACAACTCCTCAGAGCATCTCTCAATTTGCTAGGTGGGATGCTACCTGGTTCATGAATTGCTTATAAAGCCAATTAGATGTTCAAATTTATTGAGTTGAATTTTGTTTTTTAACACCTTCAACTAAAACCTTTGATCAAAATATGAATGTATATAGCTCTTTTATTTAGAATCAGAACAACTATACCATATTTAAGTGACCCTATAAATTAGGAGGGGAATGAATTTTTTGTAGCGATATGCTGGTAGGGGTTCCAATAAAAATCCATTTTGGGAGGTTTGGATCTCTCTTGACATCTGCTACTTGGTAAGGTGATTTTTCACTCTTTAATCACCACTTCAAAATTAGTTTAAACTTCTGGGCTTTACGTATACGGCTGACTGAGAAAGGATTTATGCAGAAATTTGGATTCTGGAAGCAAATACTATGTTTGAAATATATCGATGTGATTAGCTATTTAAAACTAAATATTTCATTAAAAATTAACATTATTATGAAATATACACACAGAAAAATGCAGAAAACAAAGGTGCCCAGGTCATTGATTTATCACACAGTGAACGTTTATATGGTTCACACTCACACTGAAACAGTCAGAACAGACATGCCAACTAAATGCAACCTTTACGTCTAGATAAGATATTAAACTGAAAAGGCCAGAGAATTCTTGGAGAGTTAGCAAAATTTCAGTATGGCCTGTGAATTAGATGTTAGTTTGTACCAATGTTAATTACCTGGTTGTAGAGTTGTGTGCTGATTATAGACAAGGATGTCCTTGTTTTTTTTTGTTGTTGTTGTTTTGTTTTGTTTTGTTTTGAGAGGGGAGAGCATACATGCAGTGTTTAGGGGTGATGAGACATCATATCTGCAGCTTGTTCTCAAAGCCTCCGAAAAGGAATGGCAATAATGGAGGTAAATAAATAGCAGTGGAACAAACACAGTAAAATGTTAATAATTGGAGAATCTTTGGGAGAAGGGGTATGGGAGTTCTTTGTACTGTTTTGGCAGTGTTTTTTTTTTTAAAGTTTGCAGTTATTTCAAAATAATTATTTCCAAAAAATTCTACTCTAGGTCATTTGAAGGCTTTAAATGTTGAAAACAAAGCTTTAAAATACTACTTGAAATATATAGATATTTTTAAACCTTAAGTAAGCAAAAAAAGCATGAACTGGAAAAGATCGATAAATTTGACCATAATAAATGAAAAACTTTTATTTGTAAAGTAACACCTTAAATAAAATAAAATAGCAAATTATAAACTCACAAAAGATGAGTATCAAAAACTAAAGAACTCAAACCAATTTTTTTAAGTGAAAGAGCAGGTATTTTTTTTAAAGCTTTTATTTATTCATTCGTTCATTCATTCATTTATTTCTTTTAGGGGGGAGGGGCAGAGAGAGAGGGAGAGGGAAAGAATCTCAAGCAGACTCTCCACTGAGCATAGAGCCCCACGGAAGGCTCCATCCCATGATCCTGAGATCATGACTTGAGCCAAAACCAAGTGTCGACGCTTAACCGCCTGAACTACCCAGGCACTCCTCAAACCAATTTTTTAAAAGTGTATATGTACACACACACACACACACACACATACTCTCTCTCTCTCTCCCTAAAATAAAAACGGGCAAAACGTATGAAGATTTCATAGATGGAAAGCATATGTGATTTATTCCAGGAATGCAAGCAAACTGGCTTAACGTTCAAAATTCTCAGTATCTCCATGTCTTTCACGTCCTGAGGGTTTTAAAGATTATAGGTTGATCTCGCTGTGGTCCATCCCATGTTTCTGATGACAACATGCACACTGTAAAATCACCATAGACCTACCTCAGAAACAAGTTGTGTTCTTCTCAATGCACCTCATTAGGAGTAACACTACCTTGACCTGTTCCACCGGCTGAGGTTAATCCCCCATCCCTGGGGCTCCCTGCTCAGCGGAGAGTCACGGCTGATTACCCCGTTCATGTTGGTGTCTGCCAGGTTTCTCTTCCTGAAATTTACCATTTCCATGTTCCCCTTTGTAACTGATTAGTATTTTGTAGGGAAGTATTCTGAGATTATGTTGATTTCCTAGTCCTCATCATACCTCCACACAACAGCCTTAGCATTCATCAGCCCTCCTGTCTAAATATCCACCTCGATGGTGATTGCCAAATGGTGATTCTTTTTCTCATTTTTTTTTCTAAATTTATTTGGCATTTTACTATAAGGAAGAAATTTCTTTTCCTTTCCTTTCCTTTCCTTTCCTTTCCTTTCCTTTCCTTTCCTTTCCTTTCCTTTCCTTTTCTTTCTTCCCTTCTTTCTTTCTTTCTTTCTTTCTTTCTTTCTTTCTTTCTTTCTTTCTTTCTTTCTTTCTTTCTTCTCTTTCTTTCTTTCTTTCTTTCTTTCTTTCCTTGTTCATTCACTTAAATCAGTATGAACTTATGGATCCCTATTTTATTTATTGTGCTAGAATCGCTTCTTCTTATTTTAATGTCCATATTGTTCCCTATTTAGCCGGTGGGAGCCATTTCAAGCTGATTTTTGTGTCTTTTCAGTGTATCCTAATCATTCATTGAGAATTCTTACTTTCTGACACAAAAAGGTATTCTGGCTCATTGTGTCCTGACCCAGCCCTGGAATCAGGCATTTTTCCAAAAGCTCTGTTTTTAAAGGTTGAAAACTGAGATCTAGGCCCCAGTAATGCCCCTTGCTGCTAGTGTATGGTTGCTTCTAACTTCCATAGAAGATAGAAGTGGGAAATGTACGTATGTGTAATTGTATATACACATACATATCCACGCACATGCATCTGTATTTCTATATCTGTATAGTCTGCACAAACATACTATAAAACTATGAGATAAAACTATGAGTTTATATTGATGCTTCCAATATCAGTTTAATAATACAGTGGTCTCTCTATCCTTCCCCCTTTCCATATGTAACTGAACTAATGTGAGTTCACTCCTAGGTGAGCTACAGAGAGATGACACCATTTGTCACACAAAAGAAACTTTATAATAAGTAAGGAGATCACAGGGAATACCTTCCAAAGCCATGACTCCCTGGTTGGGAGTAGGGGTGTAAGTGGGTTTCTTTTATTAAGGGTTAGGTTGAAAATTCAGAAAAGGGAATTTTGTCATTGCACGTAGAAGTGGGCATAAGGTTGTGCATGCACACTTAGGAAACATGCCTGTCCATGCATTATAGGTTATGTTAACGAGGTTTGTCTTCTCTGGGCAGAGATCTTAACATTATAATGAGGTATAACTGTCAGACACTCCATGGTCCATCTGTGCAGGCATAAGATGGTGGTCAAGCTCATACTGGTCTAGGCCCACTGGAACTCTTCCCATTGTTTTCCTCTAAAAGATAAGGTTAACATTCCTATGAAGAAGAGGGTCAGGAGGGTGTTGCTAGTGAGTTTTAATCTCGTTAATCCAATGGGGCAGTTTCACATACGTGTAAATATACGGAGGATCTTGACTCCTATTATCCTCAGCATATTATTTAGTTGCTCAAACAATTCACTTATTTGTTCAGCCTAACCAGTCTTTAACCACACTGGAAGTCTCTTTTGCCCTCCCCGTGGCCCGCACCCCCTCCCCCCCACTGCCTTCCCCCATGTCCTGGGTGGTTCCTCACTGCTCTTCACTGGCCCGAATTCTCAACTGCAAGCCCTGTCGGAGCATGCCTCAGCCCCCCTTGCTTCCGCACCCGCGCACAGGTCCACATGTTCAGCCTCTGGGCTCATGTGGCTCCTCAGGTCCTTCCATTGCCCCATGTTCTCCACCACTGTGTAATTTCTCCGTGCTGGGAACGAGAGCAAAAGTATGATGGGATGGGTTGATTTTATATGTGGCTTATGGAAGGGATCTAATTTCATCTTTTTCCATATTGTGAGTCATATTTCTCGCCAGCCTCACATCTTGACTAGCCCCTTCCCCCCCAGTGCTATTACAAATGGTCTCTGCATACACCTGAGTTCTACACGTGCGAGCATCTGGTTCTGTACTCTTTCATTGGTCAGTGTGTTTATTCCAAGGTCTGCACCACACTATTTAATTACTATTCCTTCATAATTAAGTCCCGATGTTGGATAGGCAAGCATTCCTTTCTGCCCTTCTTTTTCAGAAGAATCTTGGTTATTCGTAGCCATTTTATTTTATTAAGTGGGTACTTATTTAGAATTATTATTTACCTTTGATGAATTGAATGTTTTTATTATTATATAACAGTCCCTTCCATATCTGATAATCCTTTTGCTTAAAGCCTATTTTATATGATTCAATATAATTTGGCCAGATTTTGTTTTTAGACACGTTTTACTTTTAACCTTGGCTTGTCCTTGTATGCTAGACGTATCTCTCTTTCTTTCTCTCTTTTGGCTTTTTTGAATTCCAGTTAGTTAACATACAGTATTATATTTGTTTCGGGTGTACAATATAGTGATTCAACACTTCCATACATCACCTGATGCTCTTCACAACCAAAGTGCACTCCTTGTCCAATCCCCATCGCCTATTTCACCCATCCCTCCACTCCCCTCCCTTTTGGTAATTAGGTGTATCTCTTGTAAGTACCATATAAATAGATTTTTTTTTTAAAGCCCAATTTGACAATATTTATCTTTTAACTGATGTGTTTAATCCATTTACTTGAATTGTAATTAGTGACATCTTTAGACTTGTTTCTACTATTTTTATATTTCAGTTTATCTCATTTTCAACTTACATTTCTTTTTAATTATTTCTTTAATATTTTGAACTGACATAGACATATTCTTCCAAATAAAGCAAGGCAATTATTCCATTTTCCTATCCCTTGGTTTCCTCTTACTCCTAACATTATTATACTGATATTATAGAGATTTTTAAAAAACATTTTATTTTTGAAATAATTTTAGACTCACAAGAAGTTGTAGAAATAGTACAGAGAGGGGCGCCTGGGTGGCGCAGTCGTTGAGCATCTGCCTTTGGCTCAGGGCGTGATCCTGGCGTTATGGGATCGAGCCCCACATCGGGCTCCTCTGCTGTGAGCCTGCTTCTTCCTCTCCCACTCCCCCTGCCTGTGTTCCCTCTCTCGCTGGCTGTCTCTGTCAAATAAATAAATAAATCTTAAAAAAAAAAAAAGAAATAGTACAGAGAGTTCTCATACAACCTCACCCAGCTTCCCCTAAAGGTGACATCTTATATAATCATAGCACATTATCAAAACGAGAATATTAATCGATGTGATAAAACTAGCTGAAGATCTTACTTAGATTTCAATGTTTTCATACACACTCACTTTTGTAGGTATGTGTGTATGTAATCTATGACATTTTATGACATGTACAGATTTGTATACCACCACCCAGCACAAATCAGATAGAGTTCTGTCACCACAGAGGAAACTTGGGCTGCCTTTTTTTTTTTTTTTAATAGTCACTCTCCCTGTCCTCTTCCCTAACTTTTGTCAATCACTTATCTGTTCTCCATTTCTATAATTTTTTTATTTCCAGAATGTTATATAAATGGATTGGCTTTTTCCATTTAGTATAATCCTCTTAAGAACCATCCAAGTGGTTGTACTAATAGCTCATTCTTTTAATTGCTGAATAGTATTCCATGCTATGGAGGTAACAACATTTGTTTAACTGTTCACATATGGAAGAACATTTGGGTTGTTTCCAGTTTTTGGAATTTTATTATAAATAAAGTTGGTATGAACATTTGTATACAGATTTTCATGTAAGCATAAATTTTCATTTCTCTGGGATAAATGCCCAGGCATGTGATTGCTGGACTGTATGACAAGTCTGTGTCTGATTTTTTTTTAATGATATTTATTTATTTATTTATTTATTTATTTAGTGAGTGAGTGAGTGAGTGCAGGGAGGGGCAAAGGGAGAGGGAGAGAGAGACTCTCTAGCAGATTCCCAACACAGCACAGAGCCAAATGTGGGGCTCAATCCCATGACCCCAAGATCATGACCTGAACCAAAATCAAGAGCGGGACACTCAACTGACTGAGCCACCCAGGCGCCCCTCTGCTTCTGATTTTGAAAGAAATGGTCTGACTGATTTCAAATGGCCAGAGTATTTTACATTCTCATTGACATGTGTGAAAGATCCTATTTCTTTGCAACCTCACCAATATTTGGTGTCATCAGTACTTTTAATTTAGCTGTTCTACTAGACGTGTAGTGATATGTCATCAGGTTTTCATTCGCCTTATTCGAATGTCTAGTGATGGTGAACGTGTTGTCGTGTGCTTCCTTCCCGTCTCTATTTCCTACATGATGAAGTTTCTTTTCAAGTCATTTCCCCATTTTCTCATTGGATTGTTTGTTTTCTTACTGTTGAATTTAGAGATTTCTTTGCATATGAATTTCTTTGGATATGAATCCTTTGTTGAATTTGTGATTTGCAAACATTTCCTTCCAGTTGGTGGCTTTTATTTTTATCCTCTGAACACAGTCTTTTGCAAAACAAAAATTTTTAATTTTCACGAAATACCATGTATCCATTTTTTTTTCTTTTATGGCTAATGATTTTAGGATTATGTCCAACAAAAAAAAGGATTATGTCCAAGAACTCTTCACTGAACCCTAGGTCACAAAGAATTTCTGTTATGCTCTTTCTGAGAATTTTGCAGTTTTACATTTAAATATTATATAGGCTTTTAAAATATAGAATTTTAATTTTTGATTATAATGGATGTAGTCTTTTACTTTAGTCTTAGCATTTGTTTTTGTTAGTTTTAAAAAAAAAATAACCACCTGGGTGGCTCAGTCACTTGAACTTCTGACTCTTGGTTTCAGCTCAGGTCATGATCTCCAGGTTGTGAGATTGAGTCCCATGTGTGCTCAACGAGGAGTCTGCTTGAGATTCTCTGTCTCTCCATCTCCCTCTGCCCCACTCTTTGCTTGCACTCTCTCTCTCTGAAATAAATAAATAAAATCTTGAAAATAACTCAAGTAAGGCATTTAATCACCTTTAATTTACCTATGTTTTGAGCATTATTTAAGTGATTTTTCCTTTATTTAAATTATTCAAATAAGCTGGTGCCAGGAAGGTGATATAACACTAGAGTGCAAAAGTGTCCTATGCTGGGGACCAGGCAGAGACTTGTAGACTGGTAGTGGCAGGGAAAGGACTTTAGTGCAGCCCCCAGACTGGATCCAGGAGCTGCAGGTGTGCGTGTGTGAACCAGGGGTGGCCCGAGGTTTTAGAAGCACAAAGGACCAAGACATGTCTGGCCCTGGATTCCACCGCTGGGAGTACTGCTGTGGGGTGCACAACTGGGGAGGCTGCAATTTTAGCAGCACAGACAGAAACGGAGACAGTGTGGCCTGGAGAGTTCAGTGAAGAGCAGACTCTGATTTCTCTGTTCTGAGACAGAGGTTTGGATGGGGCTACTTCTGCTCTGACTCTTGGAAGAGACGTGGAAAGCCACCAGGGAAAGCCCAAAAAACCCGGTTCTTACTGAGCTCCCCCCCAGGGGGTAGGGCAACTCTGCCCAAGCAGGGTTGCCTGAGTAACAGTGTGGCAGGCCCTCCCCCAGATGACAGGTTGGAAGAACAAGAAGACAACTACCCCAAGGTCCCTATAAAACGGGTTCATCTTGCTTGGGTCATGGTTAATACTTTGGACTTTACATTCCCTCAACTACCCCCCAACAGAATGACTAAGAGGAGGAGCTCCCAACAAAGAAAATAATCAGAGACTGTGGCCTCTGCCACAGACCTAATGGATATGGATATAAGCAATGTGTCAGAAACAGACTTCAGAGTAACGATTATGAAGTTGATATCTAGGCTCGCAAAAAATATTAGCAACAATATAGACTCTTTAAGGGAAAAATGAGATCTAATCAGACCGAACTTAAAAATGCTATGAAAGAAATGCAATCTAAACTGGGTGTTCTGACTGCCAGAGTAAATGAGGCAGAAGAACAAATTAGTGAGCAAGAAGATAAGATGATAGAAAAGAAGGAAACTAAGGAGGCCTGGGAAAAACAGATTAAAGCCCAAGAGATCAGATTGAGAGAGATTAATGATGCCATGAAACATTTCAGTGTCAGGATTATTGGGATCCCTGAGGGGGTGGAGAGGGAGAGAGGTCTAGAAGATATATTTGAGCAAATTGTAGCTAGGAACTTCCCTAATCTGGGGAAGGAAACAACCATTCATGTTCAAGAGGCAGAGAGGACCCTTTCCAAGATCAATGAGAAGAGACCAGCACCTGACATATGATAGTATAATTTGCAAATCTTAGATCCAAGGAAACAATCTTGAAAGTGGCTAGGGGGAAGAAATTTATTACATACAGAGGGAGGAACATCATAATAACATCAGTCCTGTCCACAGAGACCTGGTAAGCAAAAAAAGGATGGCTAGACATATTCAGGGTACTAAATGAGAAGAACATGCAGCCAAGGATGCTTTATCCATCAAGGCTGTCATTCAGAATGTTTGGAGAGACAAGGATCTTCCAAGACTGGCAGAAACTGAAAGAATATGTGACCACCAAGCCACCCCTGAAAGAAATATTAAGGGCGGGTGTTCTATAAAAGAAGAAAGACCCCAAGACTAATATAGACCAGAAATTTACAGAGACGATCTATGGAAACAAGGACTTCACAAGCAACATGATGGCAATAAAATCATATCTTTCAATAATCACACTCAATGTGAATGGCCTTAATGCTCCCGTGAAATGGCACAGGGTTGCAGATTGGATAAAAAGACATGGCACATCCATATGCTGTCTACGAGAGACTAATTTTGAACGTAAAGATATATCCAGACCAAAAGTGAGGGGATGGAGAAACATTTTTCATGCTAATGGACCTCAAAAGAAAGCTGGAGTAACAATTCATGTATGAGACAAATAAAATTTTAAGCTAAAAACTGCAGCAAGAGGTACAGAAGGACACTGTATCATTCTTAAAGGGTCTATCCAATAAGAAGCTCTAACAATTATAAATATCTATGCTCCCAACATGGTAGCAGTCAACTATATAAGCTAACTGTTAACCAAAATAAGGAAACACATTGATAATAATATTTTAAGAGTAGGAGACCTCAACATTCCACTTCCAGCAACAGACAGATTATCTAAGCTGAAGATAAACAAAGAAACAAGAGCTTTGAATGACACACTGGACCAGATGGACTTCATAGATATATATAGAACATTCTACCCTAAAACAACAGAATACTCATTCTTCTCCAATGCACATGGAACTTTCTCTGGAATAGACCACATACTGGGTCACAAATCAGGTCTCAACTGATACCAAAAGATTAAGATTATTCCCTGCCTATTCTCCAACCACAATGCTTTGAAACTGGAACTCAATCACAAGAAAAAATTGGAAGGAATTCAAACACTTGGTAGCTAAAGACCATCCTGCTTAAGAATGATTGGGTCAACCAGGAAATTAAAGAAAAAATCAATGAGAATGAAAACACATCCATCCAAAACCTATGGGAAACAGCAAAGGCGGTCCTAAGGGGGAAATACATAGCCATCCAAGCCTGACTTGAAGAAGAAGAAGGAGGAGGAGGAGGAGGAGGAGGAGGAGGAGGAGGAGGAGGAGGGGGAGGAAAGAAGAAAAGAAGAAAAGAAAAATCCCAAATACACAAGGTAACTCTACACCTTAAAGAACTGGAGAAAGAACAACAAATAAAGCCTTAGCCAAGCAGGAGAAGAGAAATAATAAAGATTAGAGCAGAGATCAATGAATTAGAAACCAGAAATACAGTAGAGCAGATCAATGAAACTAGAAGCTGATTCTTTGAAAGAATTAATAAGATTGATAAACCACTGGCCAGACTTATCCAAAAGAAAAGAGAAAGCACCCAGATTAATAAAATTATGAATGAAAGGGAGAGATCACAACTAACACCAAGGAAATAGAAATGATTATTAGAAATTATTGTCAACAAAAATATGCCAATAAATTAAGAGCCTGGAAGAAATGGATGCTTTCCTGCAAACCTATAAACCACCAAGACTGAAACAGGAAGAAACTGGCAATATGAATAGACCAATAACCAGTAATGAAATTGAAGCAGTGATCAAAAACCTCCCAAAAAACAAGAGTCCAGGACCTGATGGATTCCCAGGGGGAATTCTACCAAACATTTAAAGAAGAAATAATACCGATTCTCCTGAAGCTGTTTCAAAAAATAGAAACAGAAGGAAAACTTCCAAACTCATTCTGTGAGGCCAGCATTACCTTGATCCCAAAACCAGACAAAGACCCATCAAAAAGGAGAACTACAGACTAATATCCCTGATGAATATGGATGCTAAAATTCTCTACAAATCCTAGCCAATAGCATCCAACAGTATATTAAAAGGATTATCTATCAAGACCAGGTGGGATTTATTCCTGGGATGCAAGGGTGGTTCAACATTTGAAATCAATCAGTGTGATAGAACACATTAATAGGAGAAGAGACAAGAACCATATGATCCTATAAATTGATGCAGAAAAAGCATTTGACAAAATACAGCATCCTTTCCTGATTAAAACTCTTCAGAGTATAAGGATAGAGAGAACATTCCTCAAATTCATAAAAGCCATCTATGAAAAGTGCACTGCAAATATCATTCTCAAAGGGGAAAATCTGAGAGTTTTTACCTTGAGATCAGTAACATGACAAAGATGCCCACTCCTGCCACTATTGTTCAACATAGTACTAGAAGTCCTAGCGTCAGCAATCAGACAACAAAAAGAAATAAAAGTTATTCAAATTGGCAAAGAAGAAGTCAAAGTCTCTCTCTTCACAGATGACATGATATTTCATGTAGAAAACCCAAAGGACTCCACCTCCAAATTACTAGAACTCACACAGCAATTCAGTAATGTGTCAAGATACAAAATCAATGCACAGAAATCAGTTGCTTTTCTATACACTAAAAATGTAACTGTAGAAAGAGAAATTAGGGAATCAATTCCATTTACAATAGCACCAAAAACCATAAGATACCTTGGAATAAAACTGACCAAAGATGTAAAGGGTCTATATTCTAGAAACTACAGAAAACTTATGAAAGAAATTGAAGACACAAAAAGATGGAAAAACACTCCGTGATCATGGATTGGAAGAATAAACATTGTTAAAATGCCTATGCTTCCCAGAGCAATCTATACTTTCAATGCCATCCTGATCAAAATACCAATGGCATTTTTCAAAGAGCTGGAACAAACAATCCTAAAATTTGTATGGAACCAGAGAAGACCCTGAATCACCCAGGAAATGTTGAAAAAGAAAAACAAAGCTGGGGGCATCATGTTGCCTGATTTCAAGCTATATTACAAAGCTATGATCACCAAGACAGCATGGTACTGGCACAAAACAGACACATAGATCAATGGAACAGAGTAGAGAGCCCAGATATGGACCCTCAACTCTATGGTCAACTAATCTTTGACAAAGCAGAAAAAAAATATCCAGTGGAAAAAAGACAGTCTCTTCAATAAATGGTGCTGGGAAAATTGGATAGCTATATACAGACGAATGAAACTTGACCATTCTCTTACACCATTCACAAAGATAAACTCTAAATGGATGAAAAACCTCAATGTGAAACAGGAATCCATCAAAATCCTAGAGGAGAGCATAGGCTGTAACCTCTTCAACATCGACCACAGCAACTTCTTTCAAGACACGTCTCCAAAGGCAAGGTAAACAAAAGCAAAAATGAACTTTTGGGACTTCATCAAGATAAAAAGCTTCTGCACAACCAAGGAAATAGTCAACAAAACAAAGAGGCAACCTACAGAACGGGAGAAGTTATTTGCAAATGAGAGTACAGATGAAGGGCTGATATCTAAGATCTATAAAGAACTTCTCAAACTCAACAACCAAAAAACAAATAATCCAGTCCAAAAATGGGCAGAAGACATGAACAGACACTGTTTCAAAGAAGACATACAAATGGCAAACAGACACATGAAAAAATATTCAACATCATTAGCCATCAGGGAAATTCAAATCAAAACCACACTGAGATACCACCTTACACCAGCTGGAATGCCAAAAATTGACAAGGCAGGAAACAACAAATGTTGGAGAGGATGTGGAGAAAGGAGAACCCTCTCACACTGTTGGTGGTAGTGCGAGTTGGTACAGCCACTTTGAAAACAGTATGGAGGTTCCTCAAAAAGTTAAAAATAGAGCTGCCCTATGACCAGCAACAGCACTACTGGGTATTTACCCCAAAGATACAGATGTAGTGAAAAGAAGGTGCACATGTCCCCCAATGTTCATAGCAGCAATGTCCACAAGATCCAAACTGTGGAAGAAGTTGAGATGCCCTTCAACAGACAACGGGTAAAGAAAATGCGCTCCATATATGAAATGGAATATTACTCAGCCATCAGAAAGGATGAATACCCATCATTTGCATTGACATGGATGGATCTGGAGAGGATTATGCTAATGAAATAAGTCAAGCAGAGAAAGACAATTATCATATGGTTTTACTTATACCTGGAACATAAGGGATAGCATAGAGGACATTAGGAGAAGGAAGGGAAAAATGAATGGGGGGAATCAGAGGGGGAGATGAAGCATGAGAGACTATGAACTCTGGGAAACAAACTGAGGGATTCAGAGGGGAGGGGATGGGGTATGGGGGAGTCTGGTGATGGGTATTAAGAAGGGCATGTATTACAATGAGCGCTGGGTGTTATACGCAAACAGTGAATAATGGAACACTACATGAAAAAATAATGAGGTACTATATGGTGACTAACATAATTAAAAAGAAAAATAGGGGCACCTGGGTGGCTCAGTCGTTAAGCATCTGCCTTTGGCTCAGGGTGTGATCCCAGAGTCCTGGGATCGAGCCCCGCATCGGGCTCCCTGCCCCTCTGGGAGCCTGCTTCTTCCTCTCCCACTCCTCCTGCTTGTGTTCCCTCTCTCACTGGATGTCTCTCTCTCTGTCAAATAAATAAATAAAATCTTAAAAAATAAATAAATAATAATAAAATAAAATAAAATATAGATATCCAAAAAAATAAATTATTCATCCAATACTGTTTTCACTATACACCTTAGTGACACCTTTTGAAACTGTGTATTTCAGTATGGTTTTTTAAATTTTGTGTTTGAATGACAATGTGGCTTTTCCTTTAATACTTTAAAAATGGTATCCAGTATTGCTGTTGGAAAATCTAGTGTCTATCTATCTCATGTTCCTTTGTAAAAAAAACTGCTGTAATCTGTATATACTTTAAGATTTTTTTCTTTGTCCTTGATATTCTCAAATTTCACTAAAATATGTTTAGTTGGGCATTTCCCTTATTGTTCTTTTCTGGCACCCTGTGGCCTTTTCAATCCAAAGTCTTTCTTTCCTAATTTTTTAATTCCAGGAAATTTATCTCCATTTTCTTCTCTCCCTTAAAGTATTTCTCTTTTTTTGGAACTCTTATTATCTGGATATTAGAGAGACTGCTTTTAGATTTTAACTTACCAGCCTTGGGGATTCGGCGGTAGAAGGATGGGAAAATAAATACCCTGGTTAGTTAGTACCAGTCTCTTTTTCCAGCTCCTCACTAGTTTAGGGTTCTGTACTGCCTTTACTTTGCTCCGCTGGACACCTGGACCAGAAGTCTGAGTCACAACAGGTGAGAGGGAAGATATGTTTCTTCCTTTAGGAAGAGCAAGGAAGAAGCAAGATTAGAGTGGCAGTAGTTCCTTTCCAATTTCATTCATCCTCAGCCTTAGAATTTCTGGTCCACTGTTCACAGCCATCACTCAATCACCACATATTCAGAACAGCACCTGTTACCTCAAGGTTTCTCAGAGTTTTCTCTCTAATTTCCTCAAGGTTGACCTTGAGCCTGAGGGCCAACAGCCTTGCTTTCTGAGCATCTTCTCAGGACTGGGATATTCTGGTTACCTTTTGAGTATTGATTTACAGATGAGCTGCAATATAGTTAGAGACTGCTGCGTGATTTCAATAGTTTTTTGAGACATTTTCGCTATATATACACATATATATATACATATATATATATATGTATATATATATATATTTTTTTCTACAGGTTTTGGTTTCAATATTTTATAAATGTCCATTAGGCCAAATTTTCTGATTTGTTGATCAAATATTTCATATCCATATTGACTTTTTATGTGTTCATTTTAAGAGTTACCAAGAGAGGTGTGTTGAAAATAAATAGTGATGATTTTCAGTTTGTCTATTTTCTTTTTAATTCAGTTAACTTTGCTTTATAGAAGACTATGCTATTAGATGCCTACAAATTTGATTTTCTAAATATCTTCTTAGTAATTTGAGCGTTTTTCTTTAAGTTTAAATTTAAATTTCTTTAAGTTTCTATCTTTTTTAGTATTTTTTGCCTTTAAGTCTACTTTTTGTAGACTTTTGTAATATTGATATAGTAATCTAACATTTTTTTTAGGAGAATGTTTGCATGTATATATTTTTTTATCCTTTTACTTTCAAATTACTTGTATCCTTCTATTTTAGACTTCTCCTAAAAATAACACATCTTATAGAAGTCCAGTCTGACAATCTTTACCTTTGAATTGGACCATTTAGTTAATTTACATTGTCTAACTACAAATGTATTTGGTTTTAAATCTACCATCTCCTTATATACTTTCTATTTATCTCATGTGTGCCGTGTTTCTTTTTATCTCCTCTATTGTTCTTTTTATCTCCTCTATTTGGGATTGATTATGTTTCATCTGCTCCCTTTATTATCTTGAAACTTATACACTATTTATTATGGTTCTAAATCCCTTAGAAATGACCACATGCATGTTAAATTTGTCCAAGTCTCATATAAATTATGCTGTTCTTTGATGACACAAAAAATTTTGAAACTTCAACTCAGTTGCTGCCTGTCTCAACTTATATAGCACCATTTTTGTGCATTTTAATTCTCATTATTTTAACACTTAATGAGATTTTATTGTTGTTTTGTTCATCCAGCATTTGTTCATATTTGTCTACATATTTATCCACCTATTTACCATTTTCATTGCTCTTCATTTCTTTCTACATTTCAGGCCTTCCAGGTGGAATCATTTTTGTTTAGTGCAAGTCTTCAAATGACAAATTATTTCAGCTTTTGTTTGTCTGAAAGTGGCTTTATTTCACTTTTATTCTTGAAAGGTATTTTCCTCTGGTATACAATTCTAGCTTGTCAGTTTCTTTCAGAATTTTATAAATACCTCGTTATCTGCTGACCTTTGTTGTTTCTGTTGAGAAGTCATCATTCCTAATCACTATTATTTTGAACACAATTCATCTTTATTTTCCAGGTGCTTTAGCCATTTCTTCTTTTTCTTTGTTTTTTGGCTTTTTATCATGATAAACTTCAGTGTGAATTTTTAGATAGTTTGTTCTGCTTGGGCTCCATAAGACTTCTTGAATCAGTGTTTCAATGACAGTATCTCTTCAATTATTGCTTTTTTTCCTCAAGTGCACATATATTAGACCTCCCTAGATCTTCTATATGTCTTTCCTCCCTTTCATATTTTCCCTCCTTTTGTTTTACCATGTGTCATTTTATATATTTTCTTCTATTTTCCATTTCATAAATTCTCTCTTTATCTGTATCTATAGTTTTAAACTGATCCAGTAAGTTTTTCATTTCAATCATTATTCTTGAAGACAATTGTAGAAGAATTTCTAGAAGAGGCTTCTCTTTAATAAACTTTCATTCTTAGAAAAGTTTTAAACAGATTCATAGAAAAATTGTGAAGGTAATGCAGAGAGTTCCCATATACCCTACACCCAGTTTCCCCTATTGTTAACATCTTATATAAATATGGTGTATTTGTTAGAATTACTAAAGTTCATACTTTATTCAGGTTTCCTCTATTTTTACCTCATGTTCTTTTGCTGTTCCAGTATCCATCCAACAGACAATGTTACATTTAGCTGTTATGTCTCTTTGGATCCTCAAGGCTATGGCTGATTCTCAGACTTTCTTTGTTTTTGTTTTTTTAAAGATTTTATTTATTTATTTGAGATACACAGAGAGAGCACAAGTGGGGGGAGGAGCAGAGGGAGAGGAATAATGTGGGTCTCAATCCTGCAACCCAGAGACTGTGACCCTGAGACCATGATCCGAGCTGAAATCAAGAGCCATACACTCAAACAACTGAACCACCCAAGTATCCCTCTTTGTTTTTGGTGACCTTGACAGTTTTGAGGAGTACTGGTCAGGTAGTTTGTATACTATTCTTTAATTGAGTTTTGTCATGTTTTCCTCATGACCAGTCTGTTGTTAAGAGGTTTTGAGGATAAGGCCATGGGAGGTAAAGTGCCATTCTTATTACCTCATATCAAAGTTACACTATCAACATGGCTGAAATGGACTGAATATTTGTGTCCCTCTCAAATTCATATGTCAAAGCTTCCAATGTGATGGTATTTGGAGGTGGGACCTTTGGAAAATAATTAGTTTTAGATGAGGTCAAGAGAGAGAGGCCCTCATGATAGGATTAGTACCTTAATAAAAAGAGACACCAGAGGTCTTACTCTTTCTTTCCCCTCAAGTATGTACAAATAAGAAGTCATATGAGCACTCAGTAAGAAGGTAGCCACCTATAGGGCAAGAGAAAAGACCTCAGAATGACCTCTACTTTTCTGGAATCTTGACCTTGGACTTTCCAACATCCAGAACTTTGAAAAACAAATTTCTGTTGTTTAAGCCACTGGTCCATGGTATTTTGCTATGGCGGCCTGAACTAAGACAATGACTTATCACCTGCCTGCTAACCTTGATCACCTGGCTGAGGGAATGCTTTTTAGGTCTCTCCATTATAAAGTGACTCCTTTTGTCCCCCTTTCCCTACTGTCCTCTTTGGCCAGAAGCTGCTACACACAGCTGACACTTGAGGAGTGTGGGTTATGCTCGACCTCCTTGAGAGTGTCTACATAAATTATTTGGAGTTCTTCTGCATGGGGTATTTGTTTCTTCTCCTTCATTTATTTACTTCTGCAATCTTTTTTTTTTTTACATCAATGTAGGGTCATTGATATTTTGTTAATGATTTCACAGTGTCAAATACTATTTTATTTATTTTATTGCTCAAATTGTTCCAGCTTTGGCTACTATGAACTCTTTCCGTTGGGTCCCATATTCCTTTACCATAGCCCATAATTATTGGCCTTTTCTTTTATTGCAGCACTTCTTTGCTTTCTGGCACATAATTGTTCCAGGCTTGTCTTATCTATATTTCCACCCCAGTCCTGGGATCAGCTTTTTCTTCAGGGAGCTCTGGTTCCTTTTATTGGAGAATGATATTAGAAACCAAGATCTGAGCACTAGGTGTGCTTGTTGCTACTGAGGTGCTAATGTTTCTGGGCTCTTTCATCTGATTTAGCAAGGAAATGCATCTAAAATACATATGTTTATGCACAGATCTATAAATATTTTGCTATGTAACCATCTGTGTCTATATTAAGTCAAATGTGAGTTCATACTAATGTCTCCAACTCTAATCCATTATCATGTAGATCATTTTGACCTTCTCCCCTTGCTTCTCTGTAACCTCACACTCCAGCAGTGACGAACACAGCTCCCACCATCTGTAATCCATTTATTTAATTGTTCAGTTCTAGTATACATGTATAGTGATCTCAGAATTGTCAATCTGTACTCCCATGGGAAACAACTTTATCACCCTGAGTACCGTGCTTGTGTACAGTTCCTGTTGCTTTTAGACTTAGAGACTCCACTCAGTTCAAAGTTACTGAGGTCAATATCTTTGTGCAGCATTCCCTTCAGTGATGTTATTTCATAGATTTGTAATGCAGCTAGACTCTTGTCATATTCTGCATCCCATCTTGGATTCCTCAACTTCCTAAATGATTTTTTAAAAATTTGTATCCATTCAGGCTCACGTTTTGTGTTATAAAATTCTATGCGTTTTGACAAATAAAAATTGAAATTGACTGACTTTTGCCCAACTTTAGAATTCTTGTGGAAACAATAAGCTCAGTTAGCTAATTCTCAACTCAAGGCTCACTGTGAAATCCTGAGATCTCCTATGAAGCATTTAAGGCAGTGCTGTCCTATGGAAACATAATGTGAACCAAACATACGTAACTTTACATCTTTTAGGAGCCACAAATTAAAAAATAGAAACAGGTTAAATTAATTTCAATAGTATATTTTATTTAACCTAATATATCCAAAATGTTGTAATTTCAACATGCAATAAATATAAAATAAGCTATTTTACATTTTTTGTACTAGGGTTTCAAAATCAAGGATGTATTTTACACTGCTAGCATATCTCAGTTTGGAATAGTCACATTGCAAGTCCTCATTAAAAACTTGTGGCTAGTGGCTACTGTATCGAACAGTTGAATATTTAAAGAGAACCTTATATTCAGCAACCTTATTTCAGAATGTGCTGAAAATGAGTCTCAGAATTTAATTTTAAGGGTTACCAGAACTACCCGAGTGAATGCATAGGCTTGAACAATCTCCTATGTGAAAGTTAGGACCTTGATAGGAAAAGAGGGGTGCCTGGACACCTGAGATGAGACATTTGGTTAGATGAGCCCAATATTTAATCTGAAATTACCCTGAACCCTCTAGTCCAGCAGAAGCATTTCCCTTCTCCATGCAGGAAGAAAGCAGCCTTCCTTTGAAAACCTGAGACTCTGCAAAAACTTCATCCAAGTCAGGCGTATTATTCTCAATCTGTAGACCAGCTTCACTTCACTGCCTTTGGAACAATCAACTGGGTTCAAGGTGCAGTACAGCCTCAGTAGGGAATATAATTCCTACTCCGGGACAAAAAATACACACACCCAAGGAATTACAAGACATGGCAAATATATAACAGCGTGAACTGGCAATACACAGATGGAAATGGATATTGAAACTGGTGGGTGGGGAAGGTTGGAATATAAAGTTGATGAGGGTGACTTTATTGCCATTGGACTTCTGTAACTAGAGATTTAAGATCTTAGCGAGGGGTGCCAGAGTCTGTGCTGATGGGCACGGGGGTGGCTTTGTGAATCTTGCCCATAATGCTGGTCTAATTGATCGGGTTGGAGATGCCAGGACTTCCTTGGCAGAACAGCAAGGAAGGAATCAGAAGGCTCAAGGAGGTGTGTGTATTATAAGGGATTTATTACATGAGACCAAAGGCCCTACCACCTCACTGTATTCTCCAGGAGAGCCCAGTAGACCTTGTCTTCACTAAGGCAAACGCACTTTGAATATAAATTTTGTCCTTTTTTGTGCATGCCTCAAATATTTCCCCATATCTATTATTTTCTTTTTTTTAGCTTTGTGATGTCTTCTGCTATGGGGAAGTTTACAATTTTCAAGTACTCAGATTTGTCCATATCTTCACATCAGGCTTTTGGATTTTGTATCGTTTATAAATAACCTCCCCACCTACATGAAACTATTACTTTTTTAGTATTGAAAGTGGATTTGTATCATATATGATAACTAATAACACCTATGGTCACCCAGGAGCTTTTTATCCTGCTATCCACTTACTCAAAATTGTCATCTTGTTTGTCTTTTGTTTGTTTTTTTTTTAAAGATTTTATTTATTTATTTGACAGAGATAGAGACAGCCAGCGAGAGAGAGGGAACACAAGCAGGGAGAGTGGGAGAGGAAGAAGCAGACTCATAACGGAGGAGCCTGACGTGGGGCTTGATCCCATAACGCCGGGATCACGCCCTGAGCCGAAGGCAGACGCTTAACCGCTGTGCCACCAGGCGCCCCTTGTTTGTTTTTTCTAAAGTCGATCTGATTCCATGGAAGACACAGGCATCTCTGCCTTTTTGCTGCTTTACATTTTGCTGATTTTTACATTTGATATGTCCTAATAAAGACACATATAGTGGGGGCTATATTATACTTCCCTCCATCTTCGCTTGATCATCTGATGGTCTCCCCCAGTGATTCTGATCATGTCTCAACAGTGAAGAAAACAGAGCATGTTTGGTCCACATACGGTCTTCACAGAGGCAGTCTTTTGTTCCATGAATCACTCCAGAAACACATTTTACCTAAAAATAGGACTGTTTGAACATAGTTTAATATTCTAATACTGAAGTGTTTGTATGCGTAGAATGTGATGCTGTGTGGGAGGTGACTTCATCCAGAATGTACTTGTCTTATTTCTTCCATTCTGTTGGGGCACAACTAACCTGGAACCCCATTTTTTTTTAAATTTTAAATAGGCTCCACATCCAACATGGGGCCCAAATTCACAACCCTGAGATCAAGAGTTACATGCTCCACTGACTGAGCCAGTCAGCTGCCCCAACTTTTATTTATTTTATTTATTTTTTGAAAAGATTTTGTTTATTTATGAGAGAGAGAGAGAGAGTGAAAGTGAGAGAGACACAGCACAAGGGAGGAGGCATAGAGAGAGGCAGACTCCCCACTGAGCAGGGAGCCCCATGCAGGACTTGATCCCAGGACCCTGGGATCATGATCTGAGCCAAAGGCAGACACTTAACTGACTGACCCACCCAGGTGCCCCAGGTGCCCCAACTTTTAAGTAAACTGTGTGCTAGAGGGTTTCTGGATGTCACAGGGAATGGGAGTTCTGACTGTAAGCTTGTGTGAGCTCTGGCTTAAGATCTTAAATTCTCTGGGCCTATTATTTTCTCTTCCATCCAACCTTCTTTGCACTTGAAGAAATAAGTATATGCCTATGTTGTCAGAAAAATATAAGCAGCATATTTCAGTGACCAAAAGGAGATGTGACATTTATGTCACTGATATAATTGTGGGTTCATGGGGCAGATTCACCATGGATCGTACAGTTTCTCTTCAGTGCATCATGGGTCTATGTTCTGAAGAAAAGATTCATGGCAGCTGTAATGTCAGTGAGAAGAAAAGGGAAATGTACGCATAGACGAGGGCAATAGTAAGCAGTAAAGGAGAATAAGACCGAGTCATGTCAAATCGGGTACTTAGAACATCAAAACCGCATTAGCTGGGGAAGACAGGTGGAGACAGCCAGGCTGGAGTCCCGATTGAGAGGCCTGGGCGGAGCGTCCTCTGCTCAGCAGAGAATTCCAACTGACCATCCCCATCAAGGCCATATTTATTGTGCAAATGTTGGGGGTTCGGAAGTTAAACATTTGTTTGCCTATGTGCAGCTGGAGCGAGTTGCATTCCTGTGTTGTCGTGTCTTTACCTATTCAAGGAGCCTGGGCTGGGTGTGCTTGCTTTCCCTCCCAGATTCCATTCTGGGGGACCAACCCAGCCTGGAGCCAGAGGGGATGTAAAGCAAGACTTGTAGCTCTTGGCGTCCAGACCAGGAGGCCCAATTCTGACCTGGACGCCAGCTAATGTCAACTAATCAAGCTCGCAAGGTCACTCATGCAGCACGAGTCTCACAAACAACATTGTTTAGCCTGCCTGTGTCTGAGCAGGTCAGGGTGGTGGTTGACGCAGGACAAATCATAGAAACCTCCATCCACACAATGCAATCTGCTAGTGGGGCCCGGTCCTGGCAATCAAGTTTTCTAGCATGAAGACTTAAGATATGGTTGAGTTCACAGTGCAATCTTTTAACTAGGACTTTTTTTTTTTAATTAAAAACAACGCATTACACTAATAGAATAAATATTCATTAAATGAGAATTATCTACTTTTATATATTTGGAATAAGATTTAAATAGCATTTGGTATAGGACTTAAAGAAAAATAACAAGACAAATGAGCGGACTCTTCTTAAACTCAGATCTAACGTCTTCGACATCTCCTTAGCAGCACGTCTGGAAGGTTGAAAGTCTTCCAGATTACTTGTAGATACCTTTAGAGTTAGAGGCTTTTCACTTTCAACTAGTTGTTCACAAAGATTTCTTAAATATTTGGCCAACCTTAAATTATGAAACGTTATGGTGCTTCTGAAGTTTTTTATTTTTCTTCATTGTTATGGGACCTCTGGTTTACCATGTCCCATGCTGGTTTTCAGGGGGGCGGTCAGACGTCAACTCTGTAAACCCTCTCTGACCGCTCAGCATGTCAGGCCATCCTACTGTGGACTGCTGAGCCCACATCATGCCACAGCCCCTTCGTTTGTGGAGATGAGAGCCTGAGGTGTCGGCATTCACCTCCCCAGTTCCTTTACCTGCTGCAAGACCAGACTGGCTGTTTTTGGAGAACTTACTCAATTTGGAAGCTCTTCCTTATTTATTTCAATGGAATATGGTTTGATCCCATCATTTTCTTTTATACCTAGAAGGGTTAAAAGTGACACTTATAAAGTGGCTTTCACCAGAGAGTGAAAGCTTCACCTGCCCGTCCGGAGCCTGTGGCCACACAGGAAAGACCACAGTCACTTCTTCCAACAAAGGCACTGGGCGTTGTCTCCCTGCTCCTAAAATATTCTGTCATGTTTTAACAGTTTAACTAATGCATCTGTTTGAAGAGTCGTTTTGTCAGATATATATTCCTCCCAACTATAATTTTGAAGCAGTGGGATTATATCTTCAAGAACATGTGGCGAACTGATGCTGAGCCAGTCCTGATATGGAGGCCAGGCTGGTCACAGATGGCACCAATTATCTTGTGAGGATGCTGGGAGGTGAGCTCGGCCAGCAATGGCGACCATCACACCAGCGTCCTCTCTCCCATCTCTGTCCTGGTATGAGGCTGGGCTCCAGGACAACCTCTATGAAAATGTTCTGCATAGACTTCTTTTCTGTTTGTGGCTGTAAAGAGGCTCTTGTAACACACGTTGGGGTGTCTAATCCTGGCAAAACAGTGAGTCCAGCCTCACCAATTACAACCAGTAAATTCCTGATCATCATAAATCATTTATTAACACAGAATGGAAATGGGCACATTCCAGGTCCCAGACTGGAGTCAGACAGACTGACGTGAGACTTCAGTTTTGGCTCCCTTCCTAAAGTTATTTGCTGTAAAAACTCAGTCCAATTATTTACTTCTCTGGACGTCAGTTTCCTCATCTTTAAGATGGGCATGGCGATATTTTCCACGTGGGAGTTGTTGAGAAGGGGAAGCATGGTGTTGTATTTTTAAAAGCTCCCTGCAGGGCATGGAATTGGGAAGGTGGTCCCTCTCTGTCTTCTAGGCTTTGGTTTTGGACCATGGAGTGTTTTTACCCTCCTCACTCGGGGGAGCATTTGTACAACACTTTTGGTCTCTTTGCCTGGATTCCTGGTTCCTCGAGCCTGATTTTTTCAAGTCACCTCTTGGGTATGGGTCAAGTCACTGTGCTATTGGCCAGTTCTTATGCTGAATGATAGTCCTTTTTTTTTTTTTTTTTTCCAGGAACCTCTGAAGGGTTGGACTGTAGTGCACCTCTGGACTGTGTATGTGAACTTGGAATCCATTATGCAGCCTGCTTATCCCTCTTTCTAGAGATAGGTAGGTGTGGTACAGTGGCCCCAGGTCTAAATTTGGAGTGGGAAGTGGGAAGCCCACTTAGGCCTCAAATTCAGCCATCTTTGTTACTCTAGTTTTTGTTGGAGGTTTGCTATGAGTTGCCAAGCGTTTGCCTAGATTGAAGCTCTTCCTTGTTTTCCATCTGTTTTGTGTGTATGTGTGTACTTTGCTCAGAACCTTGTCTCCTTGAATGAGGTAGGTTTTGGGTGAAAAAGCAGTTTTGGGCAAATCTCAGCTGTAAGCAAAATTCTTTTGATGATTAACATGCCTATGTGCAGGGCTAAGCAGAAGTTTCTTTCTTTTCTTTCTTTCTTTTCTTTCTTTCCTTCTTTCTTTCTTTCTTTCTTTCTTTCTTTCTTTCTTTCTTTCTTTCTTTCTCTCTCTTTCTTTCTTTCTTTCTTTCTTTCTTTCTTTCTTTCTTTCTTTCTTCTTTCTCTCATTCTTTCTTATTATGTTATGTTAGTCACCATACAGTACATCATTAGTTTTTGATGCAGTGTTCCATTATTCATTATTTGCATATAACACCCAGTGCTCATTACAACACGTGTCCTCCTTAACACCCATCACTGGGCTGTTAACACCCCCCCCTTCACCCCCCCCCCCTCTGAAACCCTCAGATTGTTTCCTGGAAGTCCATAGTCTATCATGGTTCATCTCCCCCTCTGATTTCCCCCCTTCAGTTTTCCCTTCCTTCCCCTAATGTCCTCCCTGCTATTCCTTATGTTCCACATATGAGTGAAACCATATGATAATTGTCTTTCTCTGCTTGACTTATTTCACTTAGCATAATCTCCTCCAGTCCCGTCCATATTGATGCAAATGGTGAATATTCATTCTTTCTGATGGCTGAGTAATATTCCATTGTATATATGGACCACATCTTTTTTTTTATGTGAGAGGGAAATTTTTTTTATTACGCTCAGTTAGACACTGTATATTAGTTCACATCATTAGTTTTTGATGTGAACCACATCTTCTTTATCCATTCATCTATTGAAGGACATCTCAGCTACTTCCACAGTTTGGCTATTGTGGACATTAAGCAGAAGTTTCTAAGCTACTTTTCCCACAGCATCAAGGGAAACAGAAGCAAGATAGAGACAGACATGTTTGGTTTGTCCCTGTTACAAAAGGTTGCCAGCAAACCACCAGAAGCTAGGACAGATGCCTAGAACAGGTTGTCCCCCATAACGCTCATAAGGAACCAATCCTAAGACCTTGATCTCAGACTTACAGCCTTCAGAAGCTTTAGACAACAAACTTCCGTCTTTGAAACCACTCAGTCTGTGGCCTTTGTTATGGCAGCCACCGCAACAGTCCGAGGGGCAGGTGACACTGCGGAGGGAATAGCCGAAGGGAATCAGTCTTGAAGCAGGAAGGGAGGCGGCCAGTGAACTGAGCTGAAGGCAGGGCTTCTCACCTTCCCTGTGGCCAGAGGAACCCTGGACCAAGGCTTTGAGGCATGGGGAAGCCTGAATGCTTACACTAGTGGTGGAAACTCATACGCTCTTCTGACCATGGGAAGGCAGGCTGGAACAAGGCAGAGCCTATGGTAGCTGTGGGCTGAGGCCGTGGTTGTATATTGTTTTCTGGGTTGTATATTTCATTTCCTTTCCACTACTCCAATATTTCCTTCGAGAACATCTCACTAAAGGTTTATAGTGCAGTATCTACTGTACTGTGAGAAACGATGCCCCATATTCAAGATGAAGGAGACAAGGGCTCAAGAGAAGGCAAGAGAAGAGGCACAAGGGCTGTCGTAATGCCACCGCAGGCTCAGCCAGCCTGTGAGCTGTGTGTGAGCAGGCAATCTGAGGGCCATGGTCCTGGCCCAGTTGAGGTGGCCCTTTGGCTAGGGGAACTCTTTGGGAGGGTTAACTGGATAATTCACAGCAATAAACCTGTTTACATTTAAAGTGGATATAGCTGAGACGTAGTCAATTAAATGAGGGGACGGTGTTCCTCAGATGATGTGTAAAGAGGATGTTTCTAGGCTTAAATTTCTATTATCCTAATTAAACAGAAATGTCACTGAGCAGTGACTAGTTGTCATGAGCCACGTGCTTTCTTCTGCAGGTGAGGGAAAGCCACCTTTGGACCGTCGGGCGAGACCGTTGAAGGCAGTCTAGTGTGCTGCTCAGACGCAGGGACAGACTGCCAGCCGTAAGAAGTGACAGGTGGTGGCATCCGCAGAAGGCACGGTTTTCACATCTGAACAATCAGTGATCCTGCTGGTGGTTGGACTTGGTTGATTCCCAAGATTCCCTCTAGCACTACAAATTCATGCTTCTGTGAGAAAGGAGGGGCTAGTAGGCAGTGGTCTGGCAATGTGGGATCATTTAGTTTTAAGACAATCACCCCCACACATCTCAAGAGCCCCAAAGGGCGGCAAGTATTAAAGTGCTGTGTACAGAACGAAAGAAGCCTTTCCTGAGCATCTTCTGTAAGACAGGTGCAACCTCGGTACACGGAGATGAACAAAATACACCTGGATTCTGACCACATGCCTCCCAACAGTCTAGTGGGAGAGACACAGGTAAACACACATGAATGGTTTTGATCTGTGAAAGGTACTGTCACTTTCTCCAGTGTAAGAAGGAAGAACCTGGAACCTATGTGACATTGGGCGATGGTGTCAGTGTCCTAGGGCTTCTGTAACAGATTACCACAAACTTGGTGGCTTAAAACAACAAAAATGTACTGTCTCACAGTTCTGGAGGCTAGAAGCCTAAAATCAAGGTGTCATATTGCCATGCTCCCTCTGATGGCTTTAGAGAAGACTCCTTCCTTGCCTGTCTCCCAGCTCCTGGTGGCTGTTGGCTATTCTTGGCCGTCTCAGGCTTGTAGTTGCCTTCAGTTCCAGCCTGTCTTCACATGGTCATCTCCTTCTGCGTGTGTGTCTGTGTCTTCATCTCTTTCTCCTTATGGCACCAAGCATTGGATTTAGGGCCCGCCCTTCTCCAGCAGGACCTCGTCTTAACTTGATCACACCTGCAAAGGCCATATTTCCAAATAAGGTTCCATTCCCAGGTATCTGGGGTTATGACTTCAACATACCCTTTGGGGGTACACAATTCAACCCACTCTAGTGATCATGGATGTTTTCTCCAAGGAGTTGGTACTTAAGTTGGGACTTGAAAGAAAAAGTGAGACAGTTGGGCAAAGACCAAGGGAAGATCATTCCAGGAAAAATTGAAACCTGTATACTTGAGGTCTCTATTACTTGAGGGGAGGACCTTGCATGTGTGAGAGTCTTAAAGAGTCTGGCCAGTGAAGGTAGAGTATAGTGAAGGGGACAGTGGTACGAAATGAGTTTGGACAGTGACAGGGGCCAGATCACGCAAGGCCTTGCAAGTCACCTTAAGGAGTTTGGATTTTATTCTAAGGGCAATTGGATGCCACTTAAGGGTCCCGATGGAAGGCGATGCTATGGGAGGGTAGAGTCATGATCTGATCTGGTCTGAATGCAGCAATGAATCTCTAAGTGGCATGGATTGAGTGGGGCCAGAGAGGAGGCGAAGAGGCCATACAATAGAAAGGACAGTGGTGGCTGTGGATATGGAAAGAAGTAGATGGATTCGTCAGACAGTAAGAGACTGAACTAATAGGACTGATTTGGAATGACTGATTTCTAATATAAGTCTTGGTCCAGAGGCACAAAGTGAATTTCCAGGGCCTTGCACATTGCTTAACTCAGCTCAGCCGTTTAATTTATATGAATTAAGTGGTATCCACATAAAGCTTTAATCCAATGCCTTGTACTAGGTGTTGACAGAAGATGGCCCTCAGGTTACACCTGACCTGAGACAGCTTTTGTGCATGCTACATAGTCACATAAAAATCTAGATTCCTAGCTGCTCTTGAGGTCTGGAAAGCTGGCAACAATGGAGACTATAATCTTGTTTGGTGCAAGGAGCTGGGGCTGAGTAACAGATCCCACCCTAGACAGTGTGCTCTCCAGCTCTCAGTCTACGACTGCGTTTTGCTCTATATCCAATGTACTTGCCTGGCCCTTATTGGGCTTCAGTTTGTCCCTCCTCCTAATTATAATAAACAGAGTGGTTCTGCTATGATATATAGTGGTTCCCCTCTGCATACTTCCCTTGTGAACTTGTATGGAGGTGGGTGGGTCCTTGAGTATTTGGGATTCAGGCTTGATGTCTTTTTCTCTAGAGACTTATACACTTGAGCCAGAAGGATTATGGCAAATCCACAAGTCGATCTGAGTGATGCACCAGGACAATTCAAGTATTGAATTCAGTAGGTCTCTTGCTTCTTTCTCTGATTTTAGTCATTCCCCTGGAGCTATCTGGAATCAGTCATGGCAGCCTTTCAAACTAAGGAGTGCAGTGTATGCACATAATATTTTGTTTAAGAAAGCAGGCAAATGTATAATATATTTTTAAAGGGATTTTCACAAGCATGATGAAATCCTAAAAATAAAGTTTGTGTTCAGCTCCCATTTTCAGAGAAATTAATCTTTGTAAAATATGGTATTTTCTCACATTGTTGGAAAGACAAGGCATTTCAGTAATTACAAGTGCCTTAGAAAATGGATTTGGATGTTTTCCCCATGAACTGATCTCTAAATTACAAAATCATGAGGAACTGTCAATTGTAGAAAACTTTAACCATGGGAACAAATGTTTTCTGAACAAAGGCTGCCCAGTCTAATATTTATTTCTTTAGATATATGACTAAAGCTCAAGCGAAATCATCTTCTTACCCAGTCTTCTAGGAGCATACTGGCTGCGTAGGTAAGTGAAGTTTTATTCACAGGCAAGCACCTAAAAGGAAAGTCTTGTTTCTGCTCATCAAGAAGTAAGTTCCATTTCTAGGGTAGTCATAGGAAGGAAATTGCTATTTCTACTTATGTTCTCCAAACAACAATAAAATATTTATTAGCAGCAAAATCAAAGAACAGACTACTCTTTAGACTCCTAGAACTTTACTGAACTTTACTCCCTGTACCCTGTGGCCTAATTGTTTGATATTTTCTCACAAAACAGGATAAAATGTACCAAAAACTTGTGACAGATTGTGCCTAGTTATAATATGCCTTGAACTGAACCTGAAGTTGAAGGGACATTTATGGTGCCTGTTAAATAATGGTAGTGATGGCATTTTAATGGAAAAGTAGGAAGGTGCTTTTATTAATAAATGTATTTTATTGGTTTAAAGTAGAAATCTTTAATAATGTTGGTGTTGGAAAATAAGGCTTGTCTTATTGGAGTGCCTTATGTTTCTCAAGGATTAAAGTAGAGAGAAGGTGGGGATGACATGATTTGACCAGTAGTTTATATAAGTTTCTGTCATTCTGTGGCACCCAATGAATTGTTGACGATGCTCTTTCAGCCTGACATTGGTGGTGAGGAAACATCTTCCTTCCATCCTTCCCCCCAACCCAGACTCCCTCCCTCCTATGATGAGTTTTATTTCACACATAGATGAATAAATAAAGATTAGCCATCAGGAAAACTGGTTGTGTCCTAGAAATATGTCTTAGGTAATATGTCATGCAATTGGGTCCAAAGAACAATTTTATAATGGAGCTGACCAGTCAGTCAAGGTGCCATCTCGGGTCAGGCAGGTGAGAACATTTTTATACTCATCAGCAAAAAGTCCATGTTCGCTTGACATTTAAATCAAAAGACCCACTTTGGTCAGTATCGGTGCCCTTCCCTGATTGTGGCATTCCTGTCTGAGTCCAGGCCTTCACGACAGCACACTTTTTTTTTTTTTTCAACTTCCTCCATCCCATCTGCACTGGGGAGGGCCCAAAGAGATGACTTTGCAGCAAAATACTCCCCCTCCCCCCGCCAGAAAGTTGCTTGTATCCCAACTGAGCTGCTAAGGAAGTGGATTTCCCGCTGTCTCGTGTTCTGCATCACATTGAATTTAAGTGAACAAGAGACATCAGCCATTTTGTTCTTGAACCCTGCCTACTGGTGGCAGAAGGGCATTTGAAATTTTTTTTTTAATTTTTATTTTTAAAGATTTTATTTATTTATTTGACAGAGAGACAGCTAGCGAGAGAGGGAACAGAAGCAGGGGGAGTGGGAGAGGAAGAAGCAGGCTCATAGCAGAGGAGCCTGATGTGGGGCTCGATCCCATAACGCCGGGATCACGCCCTGAGCCGAAGGCAGGCACTTAACCGCTGTGCCACCCAGGCACCCCGGCATTTGAAATTTTTTGTTCAAGCCAACTAGTGTAATGTTGGAACAGCAGATGGGGGTGGAAGGTGGAAAGTGGTGATGCGTGTAACGGCATTTTTCTTTTTCAGAGCTGAAGACAAATAGAGTTTACCTCTGCTTGGCAAGGTAGGTGTATAAATGTGATGGACTCTTAAGTGATGTTTTGGGATGTTGAAGAAACTTGGTAAATGAGACTCTAGTTCACTCTCTTCTCTATTAATCAGAGATAGACATGTTTGCCTGCTTGGCTGTAAATATTGACATCACCCTTTCTGCCCCACTACTGATGTTGCTCAGAGGCCATTACAAAATAATTGGAAAGTGGGTGCACAGCCCCCAGTCTCTGGGAATAAGATTGCTCAAACAACACACATTCATCGTAACCCTTCTTTTTTCTTTGGATCTCCTATGCTGCCCAGCATTGTGAGAGATATAGAAGAATGATGTTCTTTTCTTTTCTCCCTTTGATGATATAAAAGATTGATGTTCCCCTCCCCTTTTTTTTACTCTTTGTGAACGTTAGAAAAAATTAGCAAATAATAAGAGATAGGGTGTAATTCAGGAGACACAGGCTGGGTTTAACTCAGAAAAGAAAAAGTTCACTATAGGCCCAGGAAATTGGAAAGATCTTTTTCTCCTCTCTCTTGCCACTAAGTGGATAAGATACTCATCTTCTGGGCCCAAGGGATGCCCTGGGTACACCTCATCCCTTCACTTGCCACATTTTATAATGATTATAACTAGGGTGACTGGACATCCTGGTTTGCCCAGCTTGGTGTCGATTTATGTCTGTTGTTCCAGAATAATTATTAATAGTTCCCATTTTTACTCCCCAAAGTCCCAGTTTAGATTATAAATATAACTCATATATAAACCAAAGACCACATAGCTCAGGTTTTTTATGCATTTGCATTCAAATAAGCACAATCTCATAACTCAAAATAATTAAAAATAATTCTTGTGTCTCAGGAAGAACATGAAAGGTGATCTAAGTTATAACCTTCAGTGACACTCTTCAGAAGTCTATATCCTCTCTTCCCTAAGTGCTCCTGATAGCACTGGCTGCTCTAAGGCCTTTCAAACAAAGCACTTTTAACTTTCCTGACACCCAACCCACACCTTTTATTTTTGTCCTTCTTGCTTCTCTTAGCTTTTTAATTGTGTGTGTGTGTGTGTGTGTGAGGGGCTTCTATGCGGCTTCTCTTTTCTCTATCCACCCCTTACTGCTGCTTCACAAGCCTGCTGAAGCCAGTCTGGTGAAGATAGAACTCTCTCTGGAGGGTGGTGGAGGGAGAGAATCTGAACTGGCCAGACGAAATCGTCTTGAGTGGGCTGGAAGTGGGAGGAGAGAGGCCTGGGCAGTCTCACTGACGGCTCAATCGTGTCTTTGTCACAAGGTAGCTGAGAGCCAGGCTGTGAGTTCTGCATCTTCGTGAGTAGCACAGTGCTTGGCCCCAAGAGGTATTGAAAAATGTGAGTGAATGGAAGTGAATTAAAGAGGATTTTTACCTGACCTCGAAGGAAGAACAATATTTGAGTAGGTGTAGAGGTGGTAGGAGGAAATCCCATGGAAATAGGAATCAGGGTGTGGGTAGTTGTAAGTTTATATGTGTGGAGATGGGATGTGATGAGACTAGAGAGATGGTATTGGAGCCTCTTGGTGGAGAAAAGAGAATTTTATTGGCTTCCAAAAGTAGGGACAGCTTAAGAAGAGCTCTGGAAGTCTGGGAGAGGACTGTGCGATAGAAAGCTAAGTTCAGTTGGTGAAGTAGGGAGTGACCTGGTAGAAGTTATATTTTAGATTAATCTGCCAACTTCATTTTGGGTAGTTAGTATGTTTGATACATTGGGTTGCGTTGTGATGGATAAAGAGCATATAGTATATAGAGGAAGCTCAATAAATTATGGCTAACATCACCATCACTTCCATCATCATGACCACCACCACCATTACCATCGTCCTCACTGCCACGACCATCATCACCACCACAACTGCCACTATCACCACCATTGTCATTGTCACTCCCATCCACATAATCATCTTCATCACTGCCATCATCATCATCATCCCCATCATCATCATCACCACGACCACCATCATTCCACCACAACCGCCACTATCACCACTATCATCATTGTCATCCCCAGCATCATCTTCATAACTGCCATCATCATCATCCCCATCATCATCATCATCCCCATCATCATCATCACCACCATCATCCTCACTGCTACCATCATCATCACTACCACAACTGCCACTACTACCACCACCATCATTACCATTCCATCACCATCTTCACTATTACCACCACCATCATCATCCTCACTCTCACTGCCATCATTATCCTCATAATCAACACCATCATTATCATCCTCCACCCTCACCCTCATATCATTCTGATTATTTGGAAAGTCTTCAGGCAGAGAGATAAACCGGTGGCTTGTTTAAGGGAAGTATTGCAGAAGAAATAGAAGAACTTCTCTGGGAAGAAAGGAAGGTCTATGTGGTAGAAGAGGGAGGAGACACCTTTTATGGAGCTCCTTTGTGTAAAGTTAGGATGAGAGAGGTAATCACAGGCAAGCTGATTTTGGCTCAGCATTAATAAACTTCCTCATATTCAAAATGCCTAAGCATTAAATAGATTATCTCATGAGGAAGTGAGCCAAGCAGAATCTGGGTGATTACAGGCCAGGTATGTCACAGATGCTTTAACCAACAAGTGGAAGAGAGGATTATTTCCTCTGAGGTCCTTTTCACCTGAAGGTTGTGAGGATCTGTAGACCTTCAGAGCATGGGCCAACTTGGTAGCAGGTGTAATGGCAAAGAAAAAAGGTCACGGTCTATACCTGTGGTTCTCAAACATGGGTGATTTTGTCCCCTAGGGAACACTTGGCACTGTCTGGAGGCATTTTGGTTGTCAAAACTACAGGGAGCGTGGTATTGGCATCAAAGGAATAGAAGCCAAGAATGCTGGTAAACACCCTACAATGCACAGGTCAGCCCCCCACAACAAAGGATTATCTGGCTCAAAATGTTAATAGTGGCAAGGTTGAGAAATCTTGGCCTATAGCTTCACAAGGCCAATAATGACTTCTTTTGTTGAAGAGTGGAGAGAGTTGCCGGGTGGATAAATGTTGACTCACATTCACTGGGTAGTATTTTCCTGAGCTACGAGCTAGAAATACTGCTGAATGTGCCCTTTATGTGGTTTTCACACACATATTAAAGATGTCTTCTTTTCTCTTCAAAGCTCCTTTGAAGTCGGTAAACTGGTTAAAAAATGCAGTAGGTGATAAGGACAAACTCAGTGTTCGAGCTTGTTTGAAACCGAATTCTGGCTGCTATCCAGGAGGTTCTGTGGAATGTAGTTTGTATTTATCATACTTCCTGGAGGGTTACTGACTTCCTTGAAGGCTGAAGATGAATAAAGAGGATTCAAATTCACAGATTTTTCATGGTAACTTGACCATTTCTTCATTTTGTACATGTGTCTAGGCTTGCCTGAAACAACCATGGTTTCCCCGTGTTTTACTGGGGTGATTATTAGCAGTATCTCTTTTTCACATCAAAAATGTCCTTACTTAGACGATAAATTGTATGGCCACCCTGCTATTAACTGGCCAATGGGTATTCTGATGATACATTTGCACCATTTTAAATAGCATGTATTACCTACCGTTAGTGCTATCAGTTTAAAAATAGCTCTCCAATAATAGGTGATTTGATTCATCACCAGCATTGCCATAGCTAATTTGAATAACTTGTCCAAAATAGTGATGACCTCTGTCCCTCAAGCCATAATTTGGGCCACTTGCTTTTATGATCCACAACCCACATTAGTGACTTGCTTTTGTAGACCATGGAGATTATATCTGTGGCTTCAGATAAAACTAAGTAACTTGCATCGAGCCATAATGACCTTACTCTGATCCATTGCCCAACCCACAGACAAGTTTCTATGCGACAAACAGACCTTCTCTAACCTTTTATGCAAAATGTTTCTAAATCATATCTATTGATCGTGATATTAAGTTTTACGTCTCATTTTGTCTTTTCTTAAACATAAACTTTTGATTCTAGGATAGTTGTAGATTTACAAAAAAATTGTGAAGATGGTAAAGAAAGTTGGTAGATACCCTCGGCCAGTTTTCCCTGTTATTGATGTCTTTCATTGGTATGGTTCAGTTGTCACAGTTACTAAAGCAGTAGCAATACATTATTCTTTTTCTGAAGTATAATTGACACACAATGTCCTATTAGTTTCAGGCATACATCATAGTGATTCTATATTTTTATACATTATGAAACGATTTCCATGATGTCTGGTTACCATGTCATACAGGACTATTATGATATTCCTGGCTGTATTCCCTATGCTGTACATTATATCTCATGACTTATTTATTTTATAACTGGAAGTTTGTACCTCTTAATCCCCTTCACACATTTCACTGCCCCCCCGACCCCTTTTCATAATCAGTAGTTTGTGTCCTGTAATTATTAGTCTGTTTGTGTTTTGTTCTGTTTGTTTGCTTTGTTTTTTAGATGCCACATACAAGTGAAATCATATAGTGTTTTTCTTTGACTTATTTCATTTAGCATAATACTCTCTAGGTTCGTCTATGTTGTCACAAGTGGCAAGATTTCATTCTTTTTAATGCTTGAACTATATTCCATTGTATATATTATCCATTCATCTATTGATGGACACTTAGGCTGCTTCCATGTCTTGACTCTTTTAAATAAGGCAATGAACATAGGGGTGCAGATATCTCTTTGTTTTCTTCGGATAAACACCCAGAAGTGGAATTGTGGAACCATAGGGTAGTTCTATTTTTGACTTTTTGAGGAACCTCCATACTGTTTTCCAGAGTGGCTGCACCAATCTACATTCCCACCAGTGGTATACGAGGGTGCCCTTTTTGCTACATCCTTGCCAGCATTTGTTGTTATTATTATTATTATTATTATTGCATTTTTGACACTAGCCAATCTGCCAGGGGTGAGATGATACCTCATTGTGGTTTTGATTTGCTTTTTCCTGATGATGAGTGATGTGGAACATCTTTTTCATGTCCCCGTTGGCCATCTGGATGGCTCCTTTGGAAAAATGTCTACTCAAGTCCTCTGCCCATTTTTTAACCTAGTTGTTGTTTTTTTGATATTAAGCTGTGTAAGTTCTTTTTTTTTTTTTAAAGATTTTATTCATTTATTTGACAGAGATAGGGACAGCTAGCAAGAGAGGGAACACAAGCAGGGGGAGTGGGAGAGGAAGAAGCAGGCTCATAGCGGAGGAGCCTGATGTGGGGCTCGATCCCATAACGCCGGGATCACGCCCTGAGCCGAAGGCAGACGCTTAACCGCTGTGCCACCCAGGCGCCCCTGTGTAAGTTCTTTATATATTTTGAATACTAACCCCTTATCAGATGTACACTTGACAAATGTCTTCCCCTATTCGAAAAACTGCTTTTTTGTTTTGTTGCTGGTTTCCTTCGCTCTGCAGGAGCTCTGGGTTTGATGTAGTCCTGCTAGTTTATTTTAGTTTTTGCACATTTTGTCTTTTCTCTCCACTCCTCAGCTACATTTCCTAAAGCACTGCCCTGTCTTCAACTTCGATTCTCCATGAGCTGATTTTGAAACACAGTTTCATTGGTTTCCTGAGGTACATAAAAACGATAAATCTGATCAGGCAAATCCATATTTTACAAGTATAGGGTCTTATCACTGAATATTTTAAACAGGGAACGATATCTGTTCTATGAAACTTTCTGGCCATAAAGACCACAAACGACTTTCTATTTGTCTAGATTATGTTTTCCCTGCATTGTATTCTTCTAGACTGTACTCTTCTGTGCTCTTCTCAGCTCTTTGGGGGGGGGGAGTTGTTTATTCAGCAGGTGCTATGTATAGTAAATTGCTGTATGCATTTATGTTTCTATATAAATAACGAGCATCTCTGCGTTCACAGACACTTTGATAGCCACAGTGATAATACATCTCTCTTATTTTAGAGAGAAAAATATACATAAGAGTTTTACCTTGCTTCAGCAGATAGGACTTCTCAGGTTGGCATATGACCTTATTTTTCTTCCTTTTCAAAATCATAGCGTAGTAGTTCACGATATTATTTGTAAAATATACCAATTGCTTAAAATGCAAAAAAAAAAAAATGATGTTCACTGTACTCAGTCCCAGAAATCATCCCATTTTCTCTTCCCAGTTGACTCTCCAAATTTGGGATTTATAGGTTAAATAATTAGGAGATTCTTTTCCTACTTTTTCTCTTTACCTCCCAGCTTAGTATGCAATCCACAAGTGTAGTCAGAAGCAGGGTCTTGGGAATCCATCATGAGTCAGAAAAATGAGACCTATCACTTACTGGCTGTGTGAACTTGGGCAAGTTACCTAGTTTCTCTGGGCCTCATTTGTCTCCTAACGTTTAGGGGATAAAAAAGCTCACCGGCTGGGTTGCTGTGGCAATAATCTCTAGCACCTGAAGCAGAGTAACACACAAACTAAGTCAGCCATTCTTCTTTGTGGATGCTCCCGTATCCACCGTTACACATCCCACAAGTCAGCTGTCAGCATCTGTTCAAATGCCTGTCCTCATCACTGGAGAGTGGGCAACTTAAGGGCAGAGGCAAGATTTATTCATTTATATAACTCCAAAGTCTAGCTTAGGAAATATTAAGCATTCAATATATATTTCCCAATTTAATAAACCAATGGAAGAATTTGGCAGTTTCCAAGGGTGACAATGTATCGATCTCCCTACATGCAGAAAATTCCCTCGAAAAATTCCAAGCTATGAAGTATTCAGGCTCTCTGATGACTCTGCAGACGACGTTTGATTTGGCTTTGGGAATAACTGTCCCTCTGTTCCCCGACCACCAGAGGTAGTCGTTGGCTACGTCTGCAGAGTAGATGCTGTTGGTGCTCTGCACACATCATCTTTCCTTGGGCTGATGCCGTCAACAACCCATGCTGTCTACTAACAGCACTCCCGCAGCTTCCTCTGGAGCTTTCGCCTCCATTAACAGGAGCCCCTTGTCCACATGTGTTGGGAGGTTTTACCTGCCTTCCCTGCTAGATAGCCTTCTGCAGTCGATGACTGGCTGTTACAGGTATAACAAAGCCTGGCCACTTATACTAAAACCAAATCAGATGGATAGTATGATGGATCTGGTCAGTTGTGAGGCTGTTGGTGGTGGGGCTGTTTGTTTCAGCCTTCGATCAATGCCCACGTACAGGACAAAGTCAAGGCCTCTCTTCAGGGTTCTTCTTATAAGGGCCCCATCCGACTTGAGTCTTCAGACCCATTATAACCTTTGACAGGTTTTTTCCCGCTGCTTTTTGTACTTTGTTCATGTTTGGAAAAGACAGGTCATATTTTAGTATTTTCGATTTGAAGGTTATTAGAATTATCAAGATTTACCAGTTTATAGGAAAGGATCAAAATGAGTTTCTCATGAATGTTTAATCATTCCTGACATTTGGCTAAGGAAAAGAATGTTAACAAAAAGTAGTCTTAAAAACGTAAGTCCAGAATGCCAGAATGTTCTAACTATATCACTGATAGAAGTCCAGGTTTAACTTATTTGTGGTAAAGGATCTGTTTTCCAGGATGCTTGTAATATGGTAATCTGGTGGGATAGGGAGTGATGACAGAGCTGATTTTCCAAAGACTATATTCAAGCCTATCAAAACTAAATGGAGTGTATTTTCCCTCTGACGATATCAAGATTTTATAGAGCTTCAAGTTGGAAATTATGAACATCTGTTAGCATTAAAGCTATGCAGAAAAAAAAAAGAAATCTAACAATAGAGGTTGTTTACTTACTACAAAGTGTTATAACAGAGAGCTTGGGGGCACCTGGGTGGGTCAGTTGGTTAAGCCTCTGTCTTCAGCTCAGGTCATGATCCCAGGGTCACGGGACCGAGCCCCAAGTAGGGTTCCCTGCTCAGTGGGGAGCCTGCTTCTCCTTCTGCCTGCTGCTCTCCCTGCTTGTGCTCTCTCTCTCTTTCTGTCTGACAAATAAATAAATAAAATTTAGAAAGAAACAGAGAGCTTGGAGTCAATGGAGAAACTGAGTTGACTTGATCAGGTTGAACGATGGCCAGCAGTTTCCCCAAAATGTGTCCTGTCACCACACACAGTATCTCTACCCAGAAACTTCCTCTATGCTTGGTGCTGGAAATGATAATGAAATATTCATTCAAATTCACCTATTTTATTTTGCAGATGAAGAAACTGAAGACTGGGAAATGGAGTAGCCAAAGCCATACATTTTTTTTTTTTAAACCAGGCAATAGTTCCTTTCACTGTATCCTTGAGATGGAAAGATTGCAAGGGGCTCTTGCCGCGTCATCCTGCGCCAGTGAGGGTATGAATGGGTGGGCAGCACAAGCAGGAGGGATGTAGAGGGGATGCTTCCTTCCATCTTCTGCAGTTTAAGGGAACTGGTTGTTCTGTATTGCCACGGCCAAAGACACAAGAGGCGAAGTGAACTGTGACTCAGGCTGGCTCTAGATACACCCAGATCACTGTGGCTACCCTGGGGCTGACTGTCCACACAGCCCATACAAGGCTGAAAAGAGGCTGGAGTAAAGGAGAGATATGTGTTTGGGGTGTTGCCATGAACACCTCCGGGAGGGCATGGTGATTGTAGAATTTTCCCTCCTTTCAGTCTCAGGAGAACTTATATTTCAGAGATCAGGAAACATGGAAAATGTTCAGAATTTAGATGTTTAAGGGCCTATGTGCAAGGAAACTGAATATCTGGAGTGGCTCCATATGGAGAAGAGACTGTCTTGAAGATGTGGGGAACTGGAGCTGGTTGGGATTCACAGGCCCCTGTGGGTGGGTGCTGAGCAGAGCCCCGAGGCTGGAGGGTCGCAGCACATGCAGCAGACCCCACAATGCTGCCTTGGACCCACTTGTGCCCAGCCTACCCCAATGACCCAAATGTTTTGGCGTGTTCAGAGATCATTAAAAGAGAGCTGAGCCAGTCAAGGAGTGAAGACTGAGGAAGATAAAAATGCAGTGTAAAATGGTTCTGTGTGTAGAATGAATCCTAACTTTGGGGATCCCTGCGTTTGTTATCGGGGTGCTGCTGAGTGAATTCTCTATCTTAGTAGATTTGAGAAAGCTACAGGGGGCTTTTATGCACCTCCTATGTGTTGAAGGGGAGCTGAGAGAAAGGGCAGAAGAGTAACCAATAAATGGATAACCCTGGGGGAAACAAACAAAATCTCCCACCATCACTGCTTGAAATGGCCTCGTTTCTAAAAACAACACACACAGAAGTAAACAAAATATATTCTCCCTGTGCCGTTCTCTCTCAGGAGTTACAAACAGCTGGAGGAGATAGGAAATAGATTGTGTTGGTAACAAAACAATTGCCCATGACATTTTCAGAAGGAATGGAGTATTAGCTGAGAAATGACACAGACAGCTGTGAGAAAACACATGCTTAATGTTTATGTTTATTTCATAAACTTATTTTTAATACTAGCAGGCAGAGATTTTTAAAAATGACGCTGTGCCCTTCCTAAGTCTGAAGTCACGTTACTTAAGATTTATGGTAATCAGCCATCAGGACAGTCGCTGTCATCACCGTAGGTGTTCAGACAGGTGGACAAGTGGTCTCAGAATCTGGAGCACGAGCCATCTATGGTGCCTTTTCCACTCTGTCTAGAGGGAGCTGCTCTACCACCAGGTTCCTAACTAAGGTTGGATCAAGGACCCCTCTCTGAGCATACCCCTCCTACCTCTCTGTAGGTAATTATCTGACATGTCTTCTTTTTGAAGATCTTTGAAGTGAGTGCTTTGATGTAGCCATGTTGGCGTTATAACCATATTTTGGTGGAGAGAAAGGAGCTGTAGAATTTGGCTTTCCGGAAGTCAGCAATGGAATGGCTACTAGGCTGAGTTGCTAAACGCATAGCTCTGGCCTCTGTTGGACCAGCAGCACTCCGAAACTCCTCTCCCTGCCTCACTGTGCTCACGTGATGGCTGGTGTTCATGGGCCCCACACATTGCTATGCCTAGTTCTGGATTTTGATGTATCCCCAGGAAACGTTGCAGAGAAGTAAAGCAAATAACATTACAGGTTTTATGGCATTCATAAAATATATTGTATAAGCATGTGAATAATGAATCAGCCTTTTTGAGAACTCAAACCTTGTGCTTTTACAGAGAAAATGCTGCTTACTTAATTTTGGAAAAACAGTTGAGCTCTAAAACGAGGCTTGATGCTTCCAGGTTTTCACTCTGTAAGTAATAGTAACAAGCTAGAAAGTATGGGCTGTTAAAGAATAGGAACAAAATTATGTCACACAAAAACTACAACATGTAGATTTATTGGTTTTCAACCTACTCATTCCTATGAGTAATATTATTGCTAATTTCACTTGTATATTCATTTTGTCTGTCTTTGACTTTGAAATAACTGCTGGCAGGGGCCCCTGGGTGGCTCAGTCAATTAAGTGGCTGCCTTTGGCTCAGGTCATGATCTCTGGGTCCTGGGATCAAGCCCTGCGTCGGGCTCCCTGCTCAGTAGGGAGTCTGCTTCTCTCTCTCCCTCTGCCTCTCCTCTGCTTGTGCTCTCTCTCTCAAATAAATTAAAAAAAGAAAGACAGAAAGAAAGAACTGTTGGCATGTGATGACCCAACATGGTCATAGCATCCTTCTCACTCATGTGCCCTGAAAATATAGGTGTATGTGTCATCATGTTTCATTAACCATTGCCGCATTCTTTCTTAGGTCAGTGGAAAAATCAAACAATTGACTGTAAAATCACAACTCAGAAGCACTACAAAAAAGTAGAATCCCAAAGTAAATTTTTAAATGGAATGAAGTTTTTGTCTTTATTATAAAAATTAGTACATGTGTATTGCATAATCCAAAGACAAAGTGTGTTGTGAAGAAAGTTGACTTCTCTAGATAAGCACACCCTACAAATAAAACACTATTAAGAGTTTGGAGGTCCTCATTCTAGATTTATATGTATGTATATATGTATCTAAGTACATATTTATATATAAAAACATATATACACAGATGTGTGTAATATTTAGATACGTTTATATATGTATATACATATTTTTTCATTTTTTAAAGATTTTATTTATTTCTTTGGCAGAGAGAGAGAGAACGCACACAAGCAGGGAGAGCGGCAGGCAGAGGGAGAACCAGGTTCCCCACTGAGCAAGGATCCCAATGTGGGGCTCGATCCCAGGGCCCTGGGATCATGACCTGAGCTGAAGGCAGACACTTAACCGACTGAGCCACCCAGGTGTCTCTATGACCTACTTTCAAAAAAGTGTTTATTATTGAAGTATAGTTGACAGAATGTTATATTAGTTTCAGGTGTATGACATAGTGGTTTGACAATTCTATACACTATACAGTGCCTACCGTGGTGAGCATAGTTAATTAACAGCACAGCATGGATAAGTCCCTGTGTCAATACATACAGAGCTGCCACTTCCTTTCAATCAGGGCCAAGCAGCGTAGGTTTTAATCAGAGGAGTGACATGATCAAATCTGCATTCCAAAAGACCACTGTGTTTGCAGTGTGAAGAATGGGGGAAAGGGGACAAGAACAGATCCGGGAAGGAGCAAGGGTACTGCTCTTTCCACCGTGAAGATGATGGGGGAGGAGGTAGATGGATTCAAGATCTATTCACAAGGTGGATTGGAACCACTGGACTCTTGACTGATCATGGGTTTGAGGAAGAGGAAGACATGGAGAATGTCTTGGAGGTTTCAAGGAGGGCTAAATTTAGGGAGCTCTGTTTGCTGAGTGAGGGAATATTAGCAGATCACATTGGAGGAGACAGAAAAATCACGAATTCATCTTGACTGTCAAATTTGCAATGCCTGTGGAACATCCTAGTGAAAATTTATGAATCCGGGCTACAGGGAAGTGGTGTGAGCACAGTAGTCCCCTGTTATCCACAGGGCATATGTTCCAAGACCAACAGTGGATGCCTGAAACCATGGCTAGGACTGAAGTCTATACATACTATGCTTTTCCCCTATACATACATACATATGATAAAGTTTGATTTATAAATTAGGCACAAGAGATTAACAACAATAACTAATAATAAAATAGAATAATTATAACAATAGACTGTGATAAAAGTTATGTGAATGGGATCTCTCTCTCAAAATTTCTTACCATACTGTTTTCACCCTTCTTGTGGTGAGATGAGATGACAAAAGACTTACGTGATGATGTCGAGTGAGGGGAATGAGGTAGGCATTGTGACATAGTGTCAGGCTAGTATTGACCTTCTGACATACCGCGATGACTTGAAAATCATCTGTTTCTGGACTGCAGTTGACTAGAGTAACTAAAACCGTGGAAAGCAAAACCATGGTTGGAGGGAGGGGGCTTCTGTATGAGGTTGAATTGGCTGGAGGCTGAGGAAGTAGACCCCCTAGCAGAGACATGACAGAGAGGAGGCTTAGTCTCAGAGAAACTCTAGGGTTGGAAGGCTGGGTGGAGACAGCGGACCGCTGCTGAGAAGCCAAGGCATGAGAAAATACGAGACTGTAAGCTCCCTGTGGTGATGGATCAGGTTTGGTTTTCTCACTTTTTTTATGTCCAGGGACCACAACTCCTGGATGGGAGTGGAGTCTGTCACCCCCGGTGCCGCCAACTATTGTTTTACTCACAGCCTCACCAACATTAGGTGTCAACAATCCTGCTGACCTGAAAGGCAAAAATAGGTCTCTTCAGCATTTCTCTAAGGCTTTAAGCAGTTTTGGGGGGGTTGCCTTTTGGGGGAGTCAATTGTTTATTTATACCATTTGTTTGTTTTTTCTCTCCAGGTGTTTCTTTTTTCCCTTTCTTTAGTTTAAAGAGCTTTATGTCCATTAAGGAGTTTTAACACCAGGTCATCCAGCGGACAAACATTTCCTCCTCTGTATTTGTCTATTCAATTTGCTTAGAATATCTGTCGTGGGGGCGCCTGGGTGGCACAGCGGTTAAGCGTCTGCCTTTGGCTCAGGGCGTGATCCCAGCGTTATGGGATCGAGCCCCACATCAGGCTCTTCTGCTATGAGCCTGCTTCTTCCTCTCCCACTCCCCCTGCTTGTGTTCCCTCTCTCGCTGGCTGTCTCTATCTCTGTTGAATAAATAAATAAAATCTTTAAAAAAAACAAAAAGAATATCTGTTGTGAAAAAATCTTAGTTTTTCATTATGTTTATTTCTGTCACTTTTGAAATATGTGATAGAGACATTTACATAATTCAAAAATTAAAAATAAAGACAACTAAGTTGTAGAGTGAAAAATCTTCTTCCCACTCGTGGGCCCCTCCTCCCATTGGGTCCCCCTACTCTGAGGCTGTGACAGACACGACTATTATTAGTGCCATGTGTATTTCTGCAGAATTTATTTTTGAGTATAGAAGCAAATACAAATATAGATGTCTATTTTTCCTCCTTTTCTATATAAAAGGTAGAAAAGTACACACACCATTCTGTATCTTTTTTTTTAATTTAACAGTGCATTTGGGAGTTCTTCCTTATCTGTTCACGGAGAGCTTTATCACTCTCTTAAAGCTGTCGTGTCTTGATTGAGAAAGGCTTTCCCTCTTTTATTTTTTTATTTTTTTTTTTTAAGATTTTATTTATTTATTCGACAGAGACAGCCAGCGAGAGAGGGAACACAAGCAGGAGGAGTGGGAGAGGAAGAAGCAGGCTCATAGCAGAGGAGCCTGATGTGGGGCTCGATCCCATAACGCCGGGATCACGCCCTGAGCCGAAGGCAGACGCTTAACCGCTGTGCCACCCAGGCGCCCCATTTCCCTCTTTTAAAATTAGAAAAATAATTCCTCATATTTCTTACATTTTGATAGTTTTAATTTTTATGGTTATATATTTAATGTCTAAAAATTATTTTCATGAGCTTTGAATTTAACATTATATCTTTTTTTAAAAAGAGATTCAATTGCTCCAACAGGTGCTTATTGAATAATCCATCCTTTCCCCACTGCTTTGAAATACCATATTACTCTATAATAAATTCTTATAAATGCCTGTGTCTGTTTCCAAAATCTCTGTTCCATTGCACTGATTGATTTCTCTGGGCCACAAGGGCATTGCATTGTTTTAATTTCTCCAGTATTGCAGTGTGTTTTGTTAACTGGTAAGACAAAGATCCTCTCTTCTGAATTCTCCAGAATGTCCTCATTGCTTTCTTATGTCTTATTATTTGGGTGAACTTTATAACTAATTAGTCAAGTTAAAAAAATCTTGTTGAAAGATTGGAGTTGCAATGCATTTATAGATAAATTTGTGGGAAAATGACATCTTTAAATGTTGGCTTTCCATTTGGAGCACAAAATGTCTATTGATTACGCTCTTCTATGTCTTTCAGTCAAGTTTTGTAATTGCTCTTTTCTCACTATAGGTCTTTTATGTTTCAGAAGTTAATTTCTAGGTATTTTATGCATTTTGTGTTACTATTGAGAAGGGTGTCTCCCTCTCATTATATTACCTAACTGGTTATTTGTGGATTAGAGTTTGCCACTGATTTTTATAAATTTATCTATTTTTATTTGCTTTAGCTTTTATGATAGAAAATTCCACACATACACAGAACTAAAGGCAACATACAACATTTCCTCGTGCTCCCCCCACCCAAACCCAATGGCCATCATCTCTCGGCCAGTTGAATTCCCTCTATAGCACCTGCATGCTCCCCACCAACTTCAGGTTATTTGGAAGCAACTACCAGACATCACATTTCATATACATTTCTAAAGGATATGGACTCTTTTTAAAAAGAAACATAGCTATGATACCATGATCACACCTAGATAATACGCACAACAATACCTTAATATCATTAAATATCTAGTGTTTACTTTTCCCTATTGTCTTTAAATTCTTTGAAGTTTGTTGAAATCAGGATACAAATCAGTCCCAACACATTGTAATTATCTGATATGTCATATAAGTGTTCACCCCCATCCCTTTTTGTGTTCGTTGTTGTTTTTGACTAATTCAAGACTTTTTTCTTTTTTAAAAAAAGATTTTATTTATTTATTTGAGAGAGAGAGAGAGAGAGGAAGAGAGAATAAGCAGGGGGGCGGCAGGCAGAGGGAGAGGGAGAAGCAGGCTTCCCTTGGAGCAGGGAGCCTGATGTGGGGCTTGATCCAAGGACCCTGGGATCATGACCTGAGCCAAGGGCAGACGCTTAACTGACTGAGCCACCCAGGTGCCCCTCAAGCATAGAAATACCATGTTCTGATTTTTTTCCTGCTTGAATCCAATGTTGTCATTTGTTATGTTTCTCTGTTGCCTGTATTCTTTCCAGTGCTGTCATCGTCGGGGTATCTCTAGTCACCTGGAGGATTGCAGCTCATTCTCCTGTGGAATTCCAGAAAGGGCACCTGGGAAAACATTCCTTGGGTTCTCCTTGCATGTTCAGAACAGCTTATGTTCCAAGGTCAGTATGGTTGATGTGCAGCTCTTGGTGGTTGTGGGGCTCTTCTATTCTGAGGCTGACAGACACCCTCTGGTCTCCGTCTGCTTTCCTGCCCACTTGCTAATACCACACTGATCCTGTGGCTCTATTTGTTCCCACCTACTCCTGTTTGAGGTTCCTGGGAATAACATATAGTCCCGTTTCCATTTAGATGTTACCTGTGGCTTTTTAGTTTTGCGATTCTATTTTCTGTCTTTTATGGTGGCGGGGGGATTCAGGGAGATAAAAAAAAAAAAAAACAAAAAAACAAAAAACAAATGCTATAATTATATTTAACAACTTGCCAAAATGTATGACTTTAAAAGGTCTTTCGGCCTTCATGGATTTTTCTAGGTAGAAAAAGCATTCCATCTGTTTTATTTTGTAGTCCCCAGAGTTTTTTCTTGTTCTTATATTGTTCCTCTGATGATCTTGTTCTGTCTTCCCAAACTTCTCAAATCTCATTCACAAATTTCAATCTGGAATATTTTAGAAGTTCTGTCCTTTTTCACTTTAATTCAGTATTGGCGGGAGCCAAGTGTTTTTGATGACTCAGATATTTTATGTTTGTGTTTTTAAAATTAAAATCTAGGTTGGTGAGTTTTGGAAGATGGCGTGGTCCGCATCAATAATTACATGAATGACTGTCTTCCTGATGGGCTTCTCTCCCCTCTACCTGCTCAGTAGAGCCAAGAACCTTCTGGAGGCCACTGTCTGACTCTCCCTCAGATGTGGTGGGCTGTGAGAGCAGCTCCACAGCTGGCTTTCCTTTGGGATGAACCAGCTGGGAACAAACTGGTGGGAGAGTCCCTCATGAATGAAATGGGTAATTAGAGGCACCCACTTAAACATCATTATTGACGGCATTTACAATGGTTGCTTACAATCGCTCGGTTTTGATTCCCAACAGTTATTTCTCTAACATCACCCTTTTCTCTCTCTCTCTCCCCAACAATTCAGAAGGAATATGAATGTGAATAATGACATATTAAGGGTCATCCTAAATCTGCTCCAACACACACATGCACACACACACACACACACACACACCAATTTATAAATGTGGCCACCATAAAATGCAAATTATTTAAAAGCCCAAGTATTTTCATAATTAAATATCTCAAATGATGTGTGATGTGCCTCAGAATTGATATTGACAAGCCAGGCGTCTTAAAATCACAGCATCTTGGGTGAAAATCAATGACTTCATACATCACAATGCATGTCACATAACACGTTCTATATTTTGTGTCATAATGACATAAATGCTATCAATTAAATAATCTTTGAGATTTTGCTGTTGAAACTGGGTCTAGTCAACATTAACCAAAAGTTGTAACTTGTATAACAAAACTCATTAGTTGGTTTTTTTTTGAGTTTGATCCAATTGGATAATCATTAGGACCTTTTCTTCTTCTTCTTTTTTAAAGATTTTATTTATTTGAGAGAGAGAGAGAATGAGCACAGGGAGGGGCTGAGGGAGAGCGAGAAGCAGACTCCCACTGAGCATGGAGCCTGATTCGGGGTTCGATCCCAGGACCCTGGGATCATGACCTGAGCTGAAGGCAGCCGCTTAACTGACTGAACCACCCAGGCTCCCCTAGGACCTCTTCTTTATTTGTGCTCCGTGCACAGAGCTGAACTATGAAGAAACATCTTTATATGCCTCATCTAATGACTTCTGTGGTGAGGAACTATGAAGGATAAAGCTCATTTTAAATGAACACATTACTATTGATGGTGAAGTAATGAAGTTAGTTCACTATTCAAATAGGAAAGCCCTGGTTAGGATTATTGGCTAGGACAGTTCTCTCAGCTTTAACTTGGTATGAAATCCTCAAATTAGGATCCATGTCTAAAAATACCTTAACCAGTGTTCTCGAAGCACACGACATTATTTCACAGGCAAAGTGGTCCTTCCAGGTAACAAAGTGTTATCCAAGTACAGGAGAAGGACACGTTTTGACCGTTCTCTCTTTCTCTCCAGTTGGAGTTTCAAATTCTTCTTCTCCGGAAAGGTGGCTGAAATGAGGACATTTTATTTGCCTTTAAAGCAGACAGCATGCCAAGTGTCGTTAAAGATGGCTCTGCTCCTGAATCATTAAAGGGCAATGGAGAAGCCGCGAGGAAATATGCTGTTTTCTGACATTCCGTAACATTGCCCTTCACGGCAGCTGCCAAAAGTGAGCAGCTGCTTCTTACAATCCCCTGCCACTTCCCAGCTTTGCTGAAAGAGGTCAGCTCTGTTTTCTCATTACCCATCTTTCCACCGGCTGGACATCTGGATTCACAGTCCTCTTCTCTCCTAATTCAATATTTTCTTTACTTCAGAAATGACATGGTGGACAGATTGGGCAGCCTATGGCACAAGCACCTTTCGTTTGGCCCCGGTGACTCAGCCCCAGCAATTTCACCCAGGAAAAAATCCGGCCCACGTGCTACAAGGATCATTGTACTTTTCCACTGAGCTAAGACAGACACACAGAGAGAAGGGAAGCGAGGAAACAGAGGTTTGCCATTTGTTCCTGTTTCCCCCCATTTGAAGGCGTTTGATGAACGTAATGCACCTAAAGAGGAAAAATAAATAGAGGCTCACCCTTCAGTCATAGCGAATCTGATATTGTCAAGCTGGTAGATTTCACGTAGAGGGTTTTTTGTTTTTTTTTTTAACTCCGTCCATTGCCTCTGGAAACATAAATAACTAAACATGAGATAAAAAATACCCATCTAGATCCTCTGACTTAAAGAACAGGAATATAATACCCAGCAGGATGTCAAATGCCTTCATAAAACTAATCCTGGGGTGTTGTTCAGGGACCTGCTTAAACTATGGTGGCCCAAGGCCAGCTTCTAGGACCACTCTGGGGAGAGAAGCTTCTCCTGGGGTAGATGTGAGGGATCCTAAGGGTCTAGAAGTGGACTCAGGCATGCCAGGATGGACTTCCAGGTCCAGACCACTGCTGGAAAGGCCTTCCTGCTCCCAGGTACTAGTTTCTCCCCTCTGAATGGTGTTTGGAATTCTAACACTGGACAGTCATCCTTCTGGCTTGTTAACACCTCAGTAAGCTCTCATTATTTACGCGTGGATGAGGGAATCAGATTTTCCTCCTGAATGAATGTTTTCATGGGAACGAGGATCAGAAAACAAGACTGAGAAGCACTTAATTCAGGTGAAGGCGGGAGGTGGGATCAGGAAGAGAGAAGATGAAGAAGGAGAATGGGCACCGCGAAATGGGAAAAGCAGACCAAACAGGACCCAGTACAACGCTGGAAATAAACCCCGTTTGTGATCGGTTTGCCTATGAGTTGCGTGGGTGAGGATCCAAAATCAGACTCAGCTGAACAATTGTGTAAGAAATTGTGATGATTGTAACCCACCTGTGGTTCTAAGAGCTATTGGACACAAAGGAGATCATCACACATCTCCGATATTCTGAAACGATTCAACATCTTAATTTTTCTGGCTTGATATCTCTGTCACCCCTGAAATATCTCAGAAACACTGCTGTTTTAGTTTTCGAATATGTTCTAGACCTTGGTACTGACCGTGTGGTCTCCGGACGGGCAGCGTGGGCGTCACCCGGAAGCTCGTTAGCAACAGAGAATCTCAGGTCCCACCCCGGACCTAATGAATGCAAATGACCACGATCCTCAGTTTGTGAATCGCCCTTCGAGAGCACCTCTGATAATTAGCCTTACAAAAATATTTGTCAAAGCAGGACCAAGTGACCTTTGTAGAGAGCCCCGGAGGAGGTCGTATTTTCTCGTTACCAGAGCTGAACTCCTCCCTGACACGACCCTCAGTGGGATCTGGCTGATATCGTTCGTTTAGTACACATCTGGCCTCTCTGGCAAAAAGGATTAAGAGCTTGAAAAGGGAAACATCACAATATGTTTGCTGCAGAGACTCTTTAGTCCTTGGATAAAGATATTTCACCCTGAATCCCCGAGCGATACCAAAGACTTGCTGAATTTGTTACTTTGTTGTTGTTCATAAGTAGAAAAACGACTGAGTCCATGTGGCACCGGGAAGGTCCCGTGTGCCATTCCAGCCCAGGGACGACTCACAGCCCCCGCAGCCTTGCCACCGGGTCTAGGAACTGACTCTCCCATTAGCTCTCACCATGACACTGATAACATGAGGTACGAACTATTAGAGCCCCAAGATAATCTACTGTAGAACCTTTGATTTAATATAAGATGCAGAACCTTTAAAAAAAATCATACAAGGAATTCATTGTTCTTAGGAAATCACATACCTTATATCTCTTAGATCATGTAGTAACTCAATCCTTATAGTTTATTATTGAAGAATTGGAAAAGAAGGATTGATTCTGTAAGTCATATCGTGGTCAGCATCACTAATGATACACTGGAAGATTCTATCCTTCTTTTTAAGAAGCCACTGTTTTTTAAATGGAGGAGATGCCTAGGGGAGCTTTTCTTTGTGAAGAGAAAAGAATTTAAAGGCAGCAGTACATCTGGGTTTTGCCCCCAAGGTGTTCTACTAATGGTGTTTAGATACTAAAACCCTTAAGATGAAGACATTCTCATCAAGGGGAGGAAGACATGAGTCAAGGGACTTTGTCACTTAAGCCAGGACACCCTATGGTTAGAGTGACCATCTAGAGAGACAGGTGTATGTCTGCAATCCTGGTATAATAATTACTAGACCTTGCCTCCTCTTTTCTCAGCGTGGTTTGGACCTTTAATCATCAGATTTATAAAATCGCCAACTTTGTAGATTGCGAAAGTCACGATATGGTCAGTTACACATGGTTTATAAGATAAACTCCACGTTCACTATTGTGATCTAGGTGGCCCTTCATGAGTTGACCCGTCCTACCACTCCAGTCCAATTGCCAACACTCACCCTGTGTTCCAGCTCTACTGGAACTGCTGGGTTCTCAGAATATGACATATTGTATTTCTCTTTGGCTTTGTATGGGGCTGTTCCCTCTGTTGAAGGGAATTAATTTTCCCCGTACTCTGCTAGGTCAGTTCTCCTTTCTTCCAGGCTCTTCTCCTATTAGCCCTTAGTGAAGCCTTACTCAGAAACCACCATTATTTGGTGCTTTCATTGCACTTTGGTGCGCTCGTAGAGTACGTGTGGATTGTGCCATCAAGCCCAGAGAGCCTAACACATGGCGGACACTCAGTTGAAGTCCGTGCAAGGAATAGAGGGAAGGAGGGAGAAAAAAGAAGGGCAGGAAATAAGGAATGGGGCAAGGAGGAAGAGAGGAAGGAAGGAGGGAGGGAGGGAGGAAGGAAGGGAGGGAGGGAGGGAGGGAGGGAGGGAGGAAGGAAGGAAGGAAGGAAGGAAGGAAGGAAGGAAGGAAGGAAACAGGTATTTTGTTGTAGAGTCAAGAGCTGCTAAAAAGAAAAACTGAATTTTGGGAGGGACTTTTATAGGAGACTGTGAGATTTCTCTTTAGTGTTATGTCCATGTTTATTTCCCCCTTGTCCTTTCCTCATTGTTGCTTGTAACAAACTTTCAAGAAAAACCCTAAATGTCTTGTGCAGCTTTTCAGAGACAGGATGGGTGGGGGAAAGCAATGAGATTGCTTATTCTACGGTGCTGCAGGGAGAAGACGGGGCAGAGGGAATAGAAGAAGACATTTTTAAGAAGGGAGCAGAACACCCAAGAGCTGCAGCCGGCACATAAAGTAACAAGCGTGGCAGGGTGCTAGCTCGGGACTAAGAAGGGTCTCAGGGGTGTCTACACTGTCATGTATGCTGTCATGTGGTTCCACCAAAGGAATAGCCACATTGATGATAACGCTATTTACATAAGGACAAAAATGAGTACAAGGGACTTCTTATTGCATGAAGGTTTCATTAGAAGGTGAATACTGGGTGCCTGGGTGGCTCATTCGGTTAAGCGTCTGCCTTCAGCTCAGGTCACGATGCTAGGGTCCAGTTGGGCCTCCCCTGCTCAGCGGGGAGTCTGCTTCTCCCTCTCCCTCTGCCCTTCCTCCTGCTCCTTCTCTCACTCTCTCTCTCACTCAACCTCTTTCAAATAAATAAATATAAATAAAATCTTAAAAAAAAAGTGGATACTCATAAAGAGAAGGTCTGAAAATGTCAGTGCCTTTGGCTAAGTATGTTTTCAAATAAATAAGGTTTGTTACTTCCTCAGGCAGCGTTTCTAACATATGGTCCAAGGACCGCCTGTACCAGAGTCCCCTGGACTTCCTAAAATGAGATTCTTGGACCTTTCTCCAGACCCACTGAACCAGAGTCTCTAGGAGGAGCCATGGACTCCAGACTTGCCACAGGCCCACTAGAGGGGTCCCCATATTCATTACAGAGTGAGAACCACAACCCTAGATGGGGTTTGTGGCCTTTCCTCATCCTCTTGGATCTGGGACAGGAGCAAGTCTTCTCAGCGGAGAAACACTTTGATGTGATGGTTGACGTGTAGAGCTAATCTTCCCCACGTGGCTGCCTGAGCCTCCCTTGGAAACCTGGGCAGCGGGCAAACCTCACCTCCAACTATGGTTCCTTTTTGGGGGGGACTGGTCTCAAAAGATTCTCCTCTATGTTACTGATAGGGACGGCGGCAAAGCTCTAGAAAATTCCTTGCAAATTTCTTTGCAGCAGAGGTTGGGATGGGACTACGTTCAGCCTGACATCTTCTCTAAAGTTCCTGCATCGAGGAGACAAGGCTCTGATTTTCCAGCTGGCTTACTTTGGCCAGCTGATGAACTTCCACACCGAGCTCTGCCAGGCTTCTGAAAATCTGTGGAAGGTTAACTTTGTGGGTCGTTGACATTTTCAGTGCCATGGTGGAAAATATCGTGCGGTCCAATGGTATCCCCAGTGTTTGAAGAATCCCTCTGCTTTCCAGCTCCCCCTCAGTGTCACATGCATGGTAAATTGTAGTGTGTGGAGTTTTTGAAACTACTCTTATTTTAAATTAATCTTTCCTATTATTCGTAATCATTTCTTGGGAATTCCCTAAATCCATTATTAGTCGCAATTTTCAAGAATCCACAACAAAGATTTTGTCACCAGCTTGTTTGGGAGTGTACGTGTCTTTTCCATGGGATTTCCATACTATTACAGAATAAATTATTCACAAGGATGAGTTCTGTATTATTTGTCTATATCAGGTTACTTTTTTATTTTATTTTATTTTTAATTTTTAATTTTTATTTATTTTTTTGATGTAAAGTTCGATGATTCATTAGTTGTGTATAACACCCAGTGCACCATGCAATTCGTGCCCTCCTTACTACCCATCACCAGCCTATCCCATATATCAGGTACTTTTAAACCAGTACTTCTAAATTTGCTTAAGGTCTTGAATTGCCCAGCTTTTGGAACATGGATGTTGTGCCTGAATCCATCTCTGTCTGGTTCTTAAAATTACATCTGATTAGTTCAAATAGCACACAGTAAGTTTATTTTTGGTTTGGGAATTACAGAGTCTGAATTAATTGGTTAGATAGCTCACAGAAATTAATCAGTCAAATTTCCCTTTACTTTGCTTTGTCCACTGTCTTCCAAAGACCACAGATGGTAACACAAGTGTACCTGTGAACGTGAATAATCCTTTGAACATGAAGGATTGTAACACAAGGCATAGTAAGCAAGCATCGTTAAGACATAGCCTTATGTCTTAAGACATAAGCTTGTGCAATGGGGTTTTGCTTTTTGCCTGCTTAAGCCAGAGAGGAATCACCCGACATGAAGACTCACTTAACATGAAAGTTTATATTCTGGTGTTGATAGTCACTTGAAGGAAAGTTCAATTAACTATTTGGAGGGAGAGGCCAATCAAGTTGAATTTGATCCAGTAGAGGGCACTGTATCTCTGTCCTTATGTATATATTTATGTGTATATTATATACTATTAAATATGCCCTATATTACAACAAGATATACTAATATAAGATGGAGCATATATGTATAGTTAACATTTCTTTAAGAACTTATCTTTTCTTCTCTTTTTAAAGCATGAGAGATCACATATATGAAAACATGGTTGTAGATGAAACATACATATAAAGCACTTAAATGTAAAACACGTACTTATTGTATATATTACCAATCCATACCAGTACACTTGTGGAGTAAGAAAAATAGGGGTTTTTCTTTTCCTTTCCTTCTTTTTAGCAACATTGTTCTTTATTCTGGCTTTCTATTTAGCAACACTGTTCCTGTTTGCTGCATTTTTTTTCCTCTGCAGGGAGATGCGTGTTAATTTCTTGAACCTGACTTTGATAGCTAAAACGCCAGAATAAAGAATGCTGATTTTAAGGTGGTTTTTTTTTTTTTCCCCAGTTGTGCTTTACTAAGAAGCACCGAACTGGAGTGGACCAGGAAGGTCAGCTTTCTGCGCAAGGGCGGGAGGTTCCCCGCGACGCCAAGCTGCAGCCGGTCTCCCAGGGAGCCAGTCTGTGCGCATTGCGGTGAAACCGGCTCGCGGAGGTCCTGCTTAAGTTTCGCCACGTACCCCGTTTATTTCAAAGGGCCCCCTGGAAAACATCATAATAAGGCATTGCGGCGGGACGAACACTTCTCGCCCTTGCTCACGCTCATTGTCTCGGTGATTCTCGCTCCCAGAGCCTCGTTTCCCATCATTCATGTTCAAATGCGCCGGCTGACGAACGAGTTGAAGCAACCAGAGTATTAAACAGTGAAGCAGTTCGTTAGAGCTGAGAACTTCGGCTTTGAAACGTAACAGAGCAATGAGGCTTTGCAGCGCAGGGCTAATTTAGCTGCAGTGACTACCCAGGGGAAACATCCTTTCTCTCCAATTAACCTGGAACAGGCATTGCTCTCCTCATGGTAAACATTATGACTTCTAGAGAATGGGATTTCATTATTGAAGTCTTCTGAATTTCAGCCCAATTGCAAAGTGAATGTGTCTTTGTCTTTATTAAAGGAGAACTTGCCCCTTAATTTTTCTGGAAGACTTGGCTAATTCCTATTAGGGAAGCTACTGGGGCAGAAAGGGCTTTAAATCATGGCACTTTCTGAAAGTGTAAACGATAAAAGAAAATGTAGGATGCCATTGGTCTCGATAATTTATTTAGAAATACATTATTTTACCAGGGTGCTGTGTGGAGAAGGCTGGGAAGAAAGAGGAAAGATGCAGGCTGACCTCCATGAGATTCTAGATATTCCAGAAAGTCTGCACAAGGGTAATTTCCACACCTCCAAAAACTGCTACCTTTTTAAAATTAGAAGCGATTCTTCTTCATTTCTTCTTACTTTATCAGGACTAAAGCTTTAATTAGCTACTAATACATTTTTAACAGCTGACATCATTAATATTCATTTAACTCTGCAAATAATTATTTACTTAATGAATGAATTCTGGTAATACAGAACTAAAGAAATCAGGTCATTTCTCACCTCTTCGCCTTATTGAAACTGTTTCTGCTGCCTTGAATATTCTTCCCTCTTGACTATGGGAAGTTAAATTCTTTCTGCACTGCACTTTTAAAAGGTTTTTTAAAAAAACAACCTGGTGTTGGCAAGGGTGTGGTGAGAAGTGCACTCTCTTCACTACTGAAGAGAATGTACCTGGCTTACTTCTCTCATAACAATCAGTATGACCCAGGAATTTACCCTTCAATAAACTTACTGTAATAAGCAACATGGACAAAGATTTAGGTACCAGCGAGTTTATTGAAATGTTATTTTTATAATGGGTCTTGGCTGGCGTACATCTAGTCTAGTTAACGAATGGAACTTGAGCTAGGTAAGAAAGCCCGGTACTGACAACAGTTAACATCTGATTAAATGGAAACACATTTTCTGAAGGAGCAGTGGAAATGGAATGAAGGAAAATTATGAGAAATTTCAAATACACACAAAAATAGGGTAATAGAATAAACTTCCATATACCTATTCCCCAGATTCAACAAGGATCAACATTTTTCAACATTTGCTTCTATCCCTTCCTTTTCTTTGCAGAAGTATCTCCAGGCAAATCCTATTTATCATGCCATTCGTCCTGACATACTTCAGTTCGCCTCTCTTAAAAATATTGTCTTATATTCACAATGCTACTGTCACCCCTAACAAAATTAGTATTTTCTTGGTACCATTTAGTACCGTTCTTAATGAAAAAAAAAAATTATTTGGGAGGGAGTGGTCAGGATCTAAACAAGGTCCATCCGTTGCATTTGGTTGTTTGATGATGGAAGTTCTAAAGGTATTTTCATGTGGGTTTCAGACATATACAGACTTTTCAGCTATACGAGGTGGGTGGAGAGCAGTGAAAATGAGGTTGAAGGGAAAGACTGAAGCCACTGAGAAAGAACTCCAAGAAAATCTGGTGCTGTGTGTTGCCATTGGGATGGAAGACAAGGCCCCTATGATGCAAAATGTTTGCTTGCTTACTCTATGCCCATTTAGAACTTCGACAGCTGTGAAGGAGAGAATTTTGTTGTCGTTGTTGCTTATTTCACAGAAGACTATGAAGTTGTGGCACCCATAAGACCCAGACTGTCCCTGGAGGGAGCATGGCAGAGATTCAGGTGGGGCAGTCGAAGCTGGTGACGTGGCAAAGCTTAGAGAGGGCAGAGCCCGGGAAAGAGGCAAGGCCAGCTGGTCCGTTTTATAACATCTTTATTGTTCTTCACTTTGGAGGGGTACTTTCGCTAGACATAAAATTCTAAGTTGGTGGGGTTTTTTTTTTCTTTCAACACTTTAAATGTTTCCCTCCACTCTCTGAAGTTTGCATGGTTTCTGAAGAAAAGTCTGATTTAACACTTATCCTTGTTCCTCCATAGGGAAGGTGTTTTTTTCCCCCCACTCTGGCTTCTTTGAAGATTTTCTCTGTCTTTGGTTTTCTATAGTTTGCATATGATATGTCCATCTGTAGATTTGTTGGTAATTATCCTGCTTGGTGCCTTCTGGTCTTCCTGGATCTGTGGTTTGATGTATCTCATTAATTTTAGAAAACTGCAGGCATTATTACTTCAAATATTTCTTCTGTCCCTTTCTTTCTTCTCCTTCTTGTGTTTCCATTACATATATGTTACACCTTTTGTAATTGTCCCACAGTTCTTGGATATTCTGTTCTCTCTGTTTTTTTCTTCTTTGCATTTCAGTTTTGGAAGTTTCTATTGACATGTTTTCAAGCTCACTGATTCTTTTTCTTGCTTGTGTTAGCCATAGATGAGCCCAGTAAGGCATTCTTCATTTCTGTTATGGAGTTTTAAAATTTCTAGCATTTCCTAGGGGTGCCTGGGTGGCTCAGGTTGTAAGTGTCCAATTCTTGATTTCGGCTCAGGTCATGATCTCAGGGGTCATGGGATTGAGCCCTGCATTGGGCTCCTCGCTCAGCAGGGAGTCTCCCTAAGGTTCTCTCTCTCCCTCTCCATCTGCCCCGCCCCCCCCACGTACTATCTCTCTAAAATAAATAAATAAATCTTTAAAAAAATAAAATTTCCATCATTTCCCTTTGTTCTTTTTTAGAGTTTCCAGCTCTTTGCAATATCATTTTGCCATTTCCATTCTGCATTACCTGTCTGTTCTTGCATGTGTCCACTTTTTCCATGAAAGCCCTTAGCATATCAATCATAGTTATTTTAAATTCCCGGTCTGATCATTCTAAAATTTCTGCCCTGTTTGAGGCTCTGTTTCAGGTGCTCGCTTTGTCTCTTCAGATTGTGTGTGTTTTTTTTGTTTTTTTTTTTTTTTTTTTTTTTTACCTTTCAGCATGTGTTGTAATTTTGTTGTTGTTGTTGAAAGCTGGGCAAGATGTATCAGGTAAAAGAAACTTAGGTCAATAAGCCTTTCATGTGAGGTTTTCTGTTTATCTGGCTGAGAGTTAGGCTGTGTTTACTGTTTCTGCAGCTGTCGGTGGTAGAGATACTGTCCTTCGCGTAGCTCCTGGTGTCTTTGAATTTCCCTAGAGACTTCCTCTTAAGTAGGGTTAACAAAGACAAACACAGTTCTTTCAGCTGAATACCCTGTTACATACAAAGCTTTATTGATGTGGTGGTAAGGTGTGGAGGGAGGGGAAGTGTCCTATAATCCTATGAGTAGGTCTCCAGGTTTTTTTAGCGAGCCTGTGCTTCTGGCTATGACCCTCACAAGTACTTCTTAGCTTTCTTGCCACCTCAGGGGAGACAGGAAGGCTAGAGGCAGCTGGGGTTGGATATTTGCCTTCCTCCAGGTTGGTCAGACTCTGGTAAAACTCAAGCCAGTTAAGCTTTAGTAAAGTAGTTTCCCTTGAGGCCTTTGTTAAAGAGAAAAGAGTGCTTTGGGAATGTTTAGAAATGGTTATCTTTCCCATCCCCTACCTGAAGCGTGAGGGGATTTTTCTCTGATCTTCACCCTGAGAACTTGGGTAGCTTCTGGAGGCAAACCTCACAAAAGGGTGGGGGTCCCCCTAGGTTTCATACCCAGGAGTTTTTAACTCTCAAGCTAGGTTATGCATCTTCTCCAGTAATCGATTTTTTTTTTAAAGATTTTATTTATTCATTCGACAGAGATAGAGACAGCCAGCGAGAGAGGGAACACAAGCAGGGGGAGTGGGAGAGGAAGAAGCAGGCTCATAGCAGAGGAGCCTGATGTGGGGCTCGATCCCATAACGCCGGGATCATGCCCTGAGCCGAAGGCAGACTCTTAACCGCTGTGCCACCCAGGCACCCCCGATTTTTTTTTTAGTTAATTAACACATGCATCACTATATATATATATATATATATATATATATACACACAGTGATATGTGTGTATGTGTGAGAACATTTAAATTTTACTGCCTTAGCAAATTTCTTTTTTGCCTTAGCAAAATTAGACAATACAGTTGATCCTTGAACAATATGGGGGTTAGAGGTGTTGACCCCCTGTGCAGCCAAAATCCATGTATAACTTTTGACTTCCCCCAAATTTACCTACTAACAGCTTACTGTTGACCAGAAGCTTCACCAAACAGTTGATTAACACATAATTTGTATGTCTATGTATTATAGACTATATTCTTACAATAAAGTAAGCTAAAGAAAAAATGTTATTGAGAAAATATATTTATAATACTTACAGTATTTACTGAAAAAAATCCTCATGTAAGTGGACCCATGCAGTTCAAACCCTTGTTGATGGGTCAACTGTACAGTGTTAACTATAGTCACCATATTATACATTGATCCTCAGAACTTATTCATCTGAGAGCTGAAAGTTTATACCCTTTTACCAACCTCTCCCTATTTCGCCCGCCATCCAGACTCTGGCAACTACTTTTCTATTCTGTTTCTGAGTTTGGCTTTTTTTTTCGATTCCACATATGAGTGAAATCATATGGTATTTGTCTTTATCTCTCTGGCTTATTTCATTGACCATAATGCCCTCAAGGTCCATCCATGGTAGCAAATAGAAGAATTTCCCTCTTTCTCAGGGCTGAATAATATTCCAGTGTGTGTGTGATATATATACACACACACACCACATCTTCTTTATCCATGCATCCACTGATGAACCCTTTGGTTGTTTCCATAACTTGGCTATTGTGACTAAGGCTGCAGTGAACATGATAATGCAGGTATCTCTTGATATCCTGCTCTTGCTTCATATATATATTTATAGCTATATATATATATATGTGTGTGTATATATATATATATATATATATAGTTGCTGGATCATAGTCAATTATTTTTTAAAGTGTTCCCACCAGGCTCCAGCAGTGGCTTCTGCTCCCAGTAAGTTGTAATTCTTTGTATTCACCTGTTTCTCTAGTTTTGGGGGCAGTAGTTTGTTCTGTGACCTCAGCTGTCTGATGGGTTTAAGAAAAATAGCTGATAGACAAACTGTGTTTGTCTTTGTTGTTGCTGTCAGGGTGGGAATGATGACTTCCAAACTCTTTCTATGTTGGACTAGCAAGGCCAGTGGATTTGACATGGAAGAAGGGATTTGTCAGTTGGGACCCATGGAAGCAAAATATGGGATATTTTTATAGATCATCCATGGACAATTCCATGGATTAAGATGGGATTATTATGGGTATTGGGCAGGTTTGACAGAAAGAGTTGAAAATTATCATTAACTTCAACAAACATTTAACAAATGCTAAATTGGGATATAAAAAATAATCAGGAATGATTCTTGTTTTCAGTGGGCTTAAAGTCTAGGAGACAAGAATAGTGCATAGAAAAAAATTGCGGAAGGAATATAGCTATGCGTCTATTTGTCTGTGTGCCTAAGGACACAGGGATACTGAGAAAGGACTAAGGTTTTGAAATTCTCTTTAAGATACGGATTTTTTTTTTTTAAAGATTTTATTTATTTATTTGACAGAGAGAGACAGCCAGCAAGAGAGGGAACACAAGCAGGGGGAGTGGGAGAGGAAGCAGCAGGCTTCCAGCGGAAGAGCCTGATGTGGGGCTTGATCCCATAATGCCAGGATCACGCCCTGAGCCGAAGGCAGACGCTTAACCGCTGTGCCACCCAGGCGCCCCTAACATAGGGATTTTAATACCAAGTTTATGAAACTGTCAGGATAAAAGCATTTTTGGGGGGAGTACTAAAAAGGCCCCTTAGGCATGTTGCATCTTGATAAACCTTAGAATTCCCTTCCCATTGTTAAATGGGGCAGCCAGTACTTATAAAATGTTGCAAATCCTGTGTACACTTAGTATAGATCATACAGACCCGAAGGTTTTCTGCACCAAGCAAATTTTGACCGTGTCAAGCATAAATTTAAATTTATTTTATTTTATTTTTTGTCAGTGAAATAATATATTTCCTTTATTAACTTTATAGAAGTTCCTCATGATACATTTAAATTTAAAATTGAGATTCCATTCTACAGCTTTAAATGAACCAAATCACAAAAATATTTCTGAATTATTTCAGTTTGTCAATTAAAGTCTCAGTAATCTTAAATCACCTGTAAACTTATCTGTGCTGGTCCTGGACTAATCCATTCTATTTGGTAGTTTAAAATACTAGTTTTACAAGGTAACTTAGACAATAAGTTCTTTTCTTTTTTTTGAAAATGTGGAAGTTTTCTTAAAAATATGATTTCCTTTGGCCAAGATCTCTTGGTGGCAAACTGTCTCGGTTTTGTTTATTTGAAAAATGTTTTTATATCACATCTTGAAAGGGAGTTTCACTGCAGATATATTTCCAGGCTGGCACTCTGTATTTTAGATTTAACTCATCGGAGATAGTTTTTCAACGTATTCTATCATCCATTAATGTAACCATCTTTCATTTTGGGTAAAATGTCTTTCTGGCTGCTGCAAAGGTTTCCCTTTGTCTTTGGTGTCCTGCACTTTCATGACAATGTGATTAAAGTGTCCATTCCTTTTTATTTATCATGCTTGATATTATTTAATTATTATATATCTGAGGCTTGGAACCTTTCAGCAGTTCTGCAAAATTCTGTCATAATCTTTGTATATATCAGTTTTCCAAGTGATGACATTCTATTGTCTCTTCTGGAATTTCAAAGAGATGTAAGATAGACCTTATCATCTTATCCTCCATGTTTCTTAATGTCTGTATTATATTTTTAATCTCTTAGTCTTCCTAGAGTGCATTCTGGAAGTGGATCTTGGGACCTGTCTAGTTCCGTAGTTCTATTTTCAATTGTGTGTATATTTTTGTTTGTTATCCCTCAGTTTTATATTTTAAATTGATCTACTGCATTCTTTTTAAAGTCTTTTGGTTGTTTTAAGATCTTATATTCTTTACTCATATTTTTTTTATTTTTTATTTTTTTAAGATTTTATTTATTTATGTGACAGAGAGAGGGAACACAGCAGAGGAGAGGGAGAAGAAGCAGGCTCCCAGCCGAGGAGCCTGATGTGGGACTCGATCCTGAAACGCCAGGATCACGCCCTGAGCCGAAGGCAGACGCTTAACGACTGCGCTACCCAGGCGCCCCTTTACTCATATTTTTGAGCCTCAATTTTATTTCTTATTACATATTAAACATATATTACATATCAAACTAATTTTCTATTCAGAAGTATTAGTGGTTCTGAGTTTGCTATTTACTTTTTCTTCTGCTGCTCTCACTGATAGTGCTTAGTCTCCAAGTATAGTTTTGATAAATGGCTTTGAGCTATGAATTCATTTCCTTGGAATTATTTCTTTAGAAATTCTTTGAGGTCTACATTGAAGTTACATTTCTTCATAGAGGACTTGCATTTATTTCTGCTAGTTCCTGGAGCACTAATTACCCTAGATTATGGTAAATTAAATTATCCTTTGAAGCTTTTTTAGATTGTGCAGGTGGCATGAACTTGGTCCCCAAAACTATGTGAGGACCAAGTTGTTACAAAATCTTAAGGCAATTTATTTTGCCTTTTATTTATTATAAGAGTCAAGAGAAGAAAGTTTCTGGCTGACTGTTAATTTGTTCTTCACCATTCAGTGAAGCTCTAGGCCTCTGGGAGTCCCAGCTTTTTGTGGGGATTTTTCTATTTGATTTCTACTTTGGTTGGACCCTGGGTTTTATTGCCTGTTTTCCATGGTTCATGAAGCCCTCACAATGAAAGCACAAGATCACCGGGATTTGAAGGTCAACTTCAGGGCAAAAGCCAGTTTGGATGTTCTTTTAACCTAAGATTCTCACTTTCACGTTGACTTTTTTCCTTTGTAGATTCCTGGCCTTTTGCTTGCATGTGTGTACACATGACGGCTTAGCTCAGCAATGAATTTACTGTTTCTTATATTTTACTGAGCTTTCATAGTGTTTACCATTATATGTCCTTATTATAATGCATTTTTTAGTATCTATCAAAACAAAATTGCATTATGTCCCTTGAACCAGCAATTCTACCTCTAGAAATCTCTGTCAGAAATACTTACATTTGTAAAAACATATGCATATTCTTTTGCTCAGTGCAGTATGATTTGTAATAGTGAAAAATCGGAAGTGCTCTTTTATGACCACTCTATGCTATGGAGGAATACTGAGCAATTAAAAAAATATCTATGTTTGTAGACCTATATCTAATTTCATAGGATGATCTCCAAGATTTATAGTTAGGTGGAAAGGAGCAAAGAAGAAAGAGCTTTTTCTCTCTTCTTATTTTTGAATTTTATTTTTGGTGTCTCAAAACATTCTTAGCAGAAGTAGTAACAGTAGCACTATATGCCAAAAAATAATAAAAAATATAAATTGCTCCACTGAATGCCTTTCATCTCTAGATTTCAAAGAGCATATATTATCACAACATTGAAGCATTAATAGACTAAATATTTATTATATGTATAAAAGATAAGATTATTTTAAAATTTCAAAATAGAGTATTAACTTTATAAAATACTTTTTGAAGCAAAAGCAATCAATCTTTTAGGATTTTTTCAAGGGTAGATAATTTCATCCCTTACAATATTTTCCCTTATAATACTCAAGAGACAATGTACCTTTTACAAAAGATTTTAATTTTGCCTGGCATCATGAACAACTTTTAAGCAATGGAATAGAGTTATTTCTTCAGCTGGACATTTCAAGATTATTAGTATTGTGAAGCCTTGATGCCATATTTTACCCACTACGTGTAAATAATTTTTGAGTTGGATGAATGACATTGTGGAAGGACACAATCTACGTTCTCTGGGCAATTGTCATATAACTAAGTGAATTATTACATAGCACATAGGGAATTTTATGAAACAGTCTGATTTAGAAAAGAGAAAGAAACGGGAAAAGACTCAATAATCTTGATTAATCATCTTTGACTAGAAAAACTGGATACCGTAACTAGATACTCAAAACTTCTGAAAATAAGGGAAAAAAACCACCTTACTGGATTGCTACTATTACGGGAAAGAAGTCATAGAATCTTTTTGGAATAAGCATCAATGTGAACTAATTTATTCTTCAATGAAAGCCATACTTTAACAATCTCTTTCACCAGTGTGTCATGTGCCTCACAAAGAGTAGAATCTTGTTGAAAGCTAAGTTTATATCTGAGTAGTACTCAGTCCTCAAGAGTGAGAGCCAAGTTATTACAAAGAGTTAAAAAATTCCAAACCTAATAGATATGATAGAATTATGAGATAATAAATCGATGATGTTTTTATGAGTAATTTGTATAGAATAATAATGTGGGTACATATGTCAGGAGGCAGTCCACGTTCAAAGTTTACATTTTTAATAGACTCTTGCTTTTGAAACCATTTGGATTCTCCCCTCCTTCCTTTCTAGGCTCTAAAAAACTGCTTATAAAGATTGGAAATACCATTTCTTAGAAGTTTGGGAAACTTATTTGTAAAACATTCTAAACCTGAAGCCTTTTGGGAAGGTATTTCTTTTTCCCAGTATTTCCAAAGTCATTAATCTTCCTAGTTTCACCTTCATGAGTCATTTTGGCAGCTTTTAAAACGGTCTATTTTTTTATGATCCAATTTTTTTAAATGTAGCATTGTATATTGTTTACTATTATAGTTTAAAAATCTCTTTCATACCTGTGTTTTGTTTTTATTTGTTTATAATTTGTGTTTTTTTTACAGTATGACAACTTTTTATTTAACATAAACCTGTAAAGACAGAAACCTAACCATTCATAGCAGGTATTCCTGGATTGTTGGATTATAAGTGATTTCTTTTTTATTAATATTTTCAATACATTGTGAAAACATTCATTTTTTTTTTAATTAGGGAAAACATCATTTTAAAATATAGGTGACATATCCTGACTATCCAACTCTGTTTCCCGCTGGTAACTTCAGTGGCATATTGTTCTGTCTCCCACTTAAAGAACACTCTCACGGAGAAATGAGATTGCTGTGGAAGTTTAAATTTTCACGCATTTCTGGAGGTCAATTTGGCAATAAGCTAAAACGTGATATTGGTATACTCCTTGCCCAGAAATTTCACTTCTAAAGGTGATTCTGTAAAATAATAGAGCACTTGCAAAAAATATATTTGTAGAAAAAAGTACGTCTCTAAATGGACGGTTAGAGTTGTGCTGTCCAGTATGGTAGCCATCAGTCATATGAGACTAGTGAGCACTTGAAATGTGGCTCGTGCAAACTGAGATGTGCTGTTAGTATACAATATTGACTGTAATTCAAGGACTTAATACAGGAAATAAACTTCTTACATTAATTAGATATTGAAATGCTAATATTTTGGACATATTGGGTTAAATAAAATGCATCATTAATATTAATTTCACTTGGTTCTTTTAGTGTGGATACTAGAAAACTCAAACTTGCATGTGCAGCTCAAATTAGATTGCTATTGACAGTGCTGTTAAGAGGCTTTATGCAGGTCTGACCTAAAGAGCCCCTCATCACCTTGAGGTTCTCTCAACACTGAAGTAAAGTTTAGATGGGCTGACAGGAGGGATACAATGTTCTTTTTTGCTTGTTTGATTTCTTATGAAAAACTTGTTATTTTGGTATATGCCTAGGGAATTGCAAAGAAAGATGTGGTCCTGCTGAATGTATTTTAACATGAAAAGCCAAGAATTCTCTGTCCAAATCGCTAGGTGTCACCTCTAATATCTCTCACGACGCTGACATGCTATGCTTTCTCATTTCTGTAACTTTCAATTACTGCAATTATTGCAACAGACTCCTGGATGTTTACTCTACCACTAATTCACATCTGGTAATGAGAAAATTATTTTCTCAAAGGGATTTTTGCTCATTTACCTTATTCCTTAGAAACTTTGTTTAGGAAGTTTGTTTCAAATGACAGCCTGCAGGCTCTTTATCAATTTGACATTCATGTGGGATGTACCTGTTGTTTCCTAACAAAAGTTATGTGGTTATGTGATTTTATTTAAACGAAGCAAGGATTTAAAAAAAAATAAGCAAGGATTGGTAGAGCACTATCAGTGAAAAGTTTGTTGACATAGCCCTTCTCTGAGTTAATCTCAATTTTTCTGTAATTTTTTTTTTATAAATGGTTGCAACTAAAAAGATATATGTATGAGGGACTTCTGTCTCTGGTAATATGATAAACCAAGGCAACCTGAAGTTTCTGCTACAAACACCTAGAAAAGGTAAATAACAAATATAACAAAAAATCTTTTAAGTATCTCAAAAGGAAAAAGAAAGTTCCAGTTCCAGAAAAGAGAGGAAACTATAAATTAAGAGTGATCTGGTGTGAACAGATGCTGTGATGTCCTAGGGGTGGGGTGGGGAGTGTATATTGGTTTTGTTAACCTAGGTGCTTGGGTGTTATTGTCTGTTTGGGTACAGAAGATGATGCTTTGGGTCTATCTAAGGCAGACATTTGGAATTGAGGAGCCCCGATATAATGCTAGAACTTCTGAAGGGTGACATCTTCCATTAAAAGTGAATCAGAACAGGAAATAAAACTTGTTTGCATCTAATGGGTTCTGAGTGGAAAAAATAGGTCTCCTCTGAGATTTCTAAAACCCAAGCTTGAGTATCACACAAGTTTGGGATTCCAATTTCACTACTCCTGTGGTCGGAACCTTGGGCCAAACCAAGAAATATTAATATGAAATTTATCCTGGGATGCTGATACCCCTAGGGTTGTGTCAGAGCCAAACCCCAAATCATTCTGGAAGAGTACATCCATAGCCCAGACCACAAGGCATTCCACAGGAAAAAGAACTCTAAATTAAAATGAATCCACAAAAAATTACAAAATTGATGAGGAAAAAATTCACCACGGGCAAGAGTCAGTAGACACATACAGCAGATTTAGAATTCTCAAGAACTTAAGATAATAGATCACCTGAGAGAGAATACAAATTCAGGGTGCTTAAAATTACAACAGACGTGAAAACCAATTGGTGCCCTAAAAAAAGAACAGGAATTTGAGAAAAGAACAGGCGGATATGAAAATGTACCAATTCAAGTTCTATTTTGTTGCATCATCTTCAACTTCTTTATTAAGTGTTATGGTTTTCAGAGTGCAGGTCCTTGACCTCTTTGGTTAGGTTTATTCTTAGGTATCATTATTTTTGGTGCCATTGTAAAAGGACTTGATTCCTTAATTTCTCTTCCTGCTCCTTCATTACTGGTGTATAGGAATGCAACATTTCTGTACATTGGTATTGTATCCTGTGACTTTACTGAATTTATCAGTTGTAGCAGTTTTTTGGTGGAGTCTTGCAGGTTTTCTATATAGAGTATCGTGTCATCGGCAAATAGTGACAGTTTTACTTCCTTTCTTGCCAGTTTGGATGCCTTTATTTCTTTTTGTTGCCTGATCACTGTGCATTGGACCTCCAGTACTGTCAGATAATATTGGTGAGAGTGGACATCCCTGTCTTTTACTTGACCATGGAGGAAAAAGCTCTCCGTTTTTTCACATTGAGGATGATACTAACTGTGGGTTTTTCTTTATTATGTTGAAGTATGTTCCCTCTAAAACTGCTTTGTTGAGGGTTTTTATCAAGAATGGATGCTGTACTTTATCAAATGCATTTTCTGCATCTATTAAAATGATATTATTCTTATGCTTTATTTTATTAATGTGGTTTGATTGATTTGTGAATATTGCAATCCAGGAATAAATTCCACTTGATCATGGTGAATCATTTTTTAAAATGTGTTGTTGGGTTTAGTTTGCTCGTATTTTACTGAGAATTTTTGCATCTACATTCATCAGGAATATTGGCCTTTTGTTCTCTTTTTTAGTGGAGTCTTTATCTGGTTTTGGTATCAGGGTAATGCTGGCCTCATAGAATGAATTTGGAAGTTTTTCTTCATTTTCTATTTTTTGGACTAGCTTGAGAACAATAGATACTAACTCTTCTTTAAATGTTTGGTAGAATTCCCCTGTGAAGTCATCTGGTCCTGGACTTTTGTTTCCTGGGAGTTTTTTGATTACTGAGTCAATTTCTTTGCTGGTTTTCAGTCTGTTCAAGTTTTCTTGTTTCAGTTTTGGTAGCTTATGTTTTTAGAAATTTATGCATTTCTTCCAGGTTGTCCAATATTTTGGCATATACTTTTTCATAATATTCTCTTATAATTGACTAGTATTTCTGTGTTGCTGGTTGTTCTGTCTCCTCTCTCATTTGTGATTTTATTATTTGGGTCATTTTTCTTTTCTTTTTGATAAGTCCGTTTTGAGGTTTATCAATTTTATTCATTTTTTATATTTTGATCTCGTCTATCTTTTTTTTGGTTTCTATATCATTTACTTCTGCTCTAGTCTTTACATTTCACCTTTCCTGCTGGCTTTAGGCTTTATTTGCTATTCCTTTTCTAGACCCTCCAGGTGTAAGGTTAGGTTGTTTATTTGAGATTTTGCTTGCTTCTTGAGGTAGGCCTGTATTGCTCTATACTTCCCTCTTAGGTCTGCTTTTGCTGCATCCCAAAGGGCTGGACTGTTGTGTTTTCATTTTCATTTGTTTCATGTATTTTTTTAAAATTTCTTTCTTGATTTCCTGGTTGAGCCATTCATTGTTCAGTAGCATGTTGTTTCGCTTCCATGTATTTGTGGTCTTTCTAAATGTTGTCTTGTGGTTGACTGCAGAGCTTTGTGATCAGAAAAGTTGCATGGTATGATTTCAATCTTTTTGTATTTGCTGAGGCCTGTTTTGTGACCTAGTGTGTGTTCCATGTGAACTTGAAAAGAATGTGTATTTTGGGGCGCCTGGGTGGCACAGCGGTTAAGCGTCTGCCTTCGGCTCAGGGCGTGATCCCGGCGTTATGGGATCGAGCCCCACATCAGGCTCCTCTGCTATGAGCCTGCTTCCTCTCCCACTCCCCTGCTTGTGTTCCCTCTCTTGCTGGCTGTCTCTCTCTCTGTCAAATAAATAAATAAAATCTTAAAAAAAAAAAAAAAAAGAATGTGTATTCTGCTATTTTAGGATGGAATACTCTGAATACATCTGCTAAGTCCATCTGGCTCAGTGTGTCATTCAAAGCCATTGTTTCCTTGTCTATTTTCTGTTGAGATGATCTGTCCATTGATGTAGGTGGGGTGTTAAAGTTCCCTACCATTATTGTGTAATTATCAATTAGTTCCTTTATGTTTGTTTAATTGTTTTATATATTTGGGTGCTTCCATGTTGGGTGCATAAATATTTACAATTGTTATATCTTTTTGTTGGATTGTCCCCTTTGTCTCTTTTTACAGTCTTTATCTAGTATGTCCAATATAAGTATTGCTACTCCATCTTTCTTTTGACATCCATTTGCATGAGAAATGTTTCTCCAGCCCCTTACTTTCAATCTACAGGTGTCTTTAGGTCTAAAATGAGTCTCTTGTAGGCAGCATATAGATTGTTGTTTTTTTTTTTAAAGATTTTATTTATTTATTTGACAGAGATAGAGACAGCCAGCGAGAGAGGGAACACAAGCAGGGGGAGTGGGAGAGGAAGAAGCAGGCTCATAGCGGAGGAGCCTGATGTGGGGTTCGATCCCAGAACGCCAGGATCACGCCCTGAGCTGAAGGCAGACGCTTAAGGACTGAGCCACCCAGGCGCCCCTATAGATTGTTTTTTTTTAATCCATTCTGACACCCTATCTCTTTTGATTGGAGCATTTAGTCCATTTACATTCAAATTAACTTTGATTGATATGTATTTATTGCCATTTTATTACTTGCTTTGTTATTGTTTCAGGATATTTTCCCTGATCCTTTGGTGTCTCCTTTGCACTCAGAGTTCCCCTTAATATTTCTTGCAAGGCTAGTTTGGAGATCATGAACTCCTTTAGTTTTTGTTTGTGTGGGAAACTCTACCTCTCCTTATATCCTGAATGATAGCTTTGCTGGATAGAGTATTTTTGGCTGCAGCTTTTTCCCATTCAGCACTTTGAATATATCATGCCACTTTCTTCTGGCTTGACAAGTTTCTGTGGAGAAATCTCCAACCACCCTTATGGGTCTTCATTTTAAGTTAAGGACTTCTTTTCTCTTGCTGCTTCTAAGATTTTTTTCTTTATCACTATATTTTGCAAATGTAATTACAATATGTCTTGGTGTTGGCCTGCTTTTGTTGATTTTGATGGGAGTTCTCTGTGCCTCCTGGATGTGGATGTCTGTGTCCTTCCCCAGATTAGGGAATTTTTCTATTATTCCTTGAAATAAATTTTCTGCCTCCTTTTCTCTCCCTTCTTCCTCTGGGACTCCAATAATGCAAATGTTATTACATTTGATGGAGTCATTGAGTTCCCTAAGTCTATTCTCATGTTGCATAATTCTTCTTTCTCTCTTTCATTTTCATAATTTTCCATTATTTTGTCTTTTAGGTCACTAATTCATTCCTGTGCTCCTTCCAGCCTGCCATCCATTGCATCAAGCCTGTTTCTAATCTCATTTATTGCACTCTTCATCTGATTCTTTTTTTTTTAACTCTTTTATCTCTGCGCTAAGGACCTCACTGATGTCTTCTTTTCTCAAGCCCAGTGAGTATCCTTGTGATTGTTGCTTTAACTTCTCCATCAGGCATGTTACTTATATCTGTTTTGCTTAGAGCTCTGGCCATGGCCTTATCTTGTTCTTCCCTTTGGGATAAATTCTTCCGTCTTTGGATTTTGTCTAAGTCTCTGCCTTCTTCTCTGTGTTTGTAAGGCTAGTTATGTCTCCTGCTCCTGCAAGTAATGGCTTTATGAAGGAGAGGTCATGTAGTGTTCAGAGCCTGGTGCTTTAGGGAGTGTCTCTGATGTGTGTCATGTGTGCTCTATTGTTGTGTTGTGGGTGCTTTATCCTTCAGGCCAGTCGTCTGCAGACGCTCTCCTTGCCTGCTGGGGACAGTGTTTGGTCCCTGGCCTGAATGTGGTGAGTTTTAACTAGCTGTTGTCTGGTCTGCTTATGAAATGAGACTGCACACCAATTCTGCCAGAACTGAGGCCCTGCAGAACTCTTTGGTTAGGAGATGTGATGTGGGCAGGGGATTGTGCTGGTCTTCTGGGGGAGGGACCTGCCACACTGGGATTGAATCAAGCTTGTATCAAGCAGAGTGAGAGGGCAGGTAGGGCTTGGTGTAAGCAAGTTAGGCAGCCAGTGTCCATGCTGGGCTGTTTCCCACAGGTGGCTCTGTGTTTATGCTGAGGGGTGGGGGAGGAAAATGGCACTGGCCAGCTTCTTTGTTCTTGGAGAAGCATCTCCATGAACTACCTCTCAAGGATGTATTCTGAAAAGAGCAAATAATCTCCAGACTGTGTGCCCAGGAGCTCTTCAGATTGTTGTTTCCATGCTGTCTGTCCCTGGATTGTTTGTCTTCTCTCCAGGAGTAGCACAGTGCCCTCTGGGCTCTATGCCAGCCAAGTCCACTGACCTTTAAAACTCAAGACTTTAGGTCCCACTGTTTGCAAGAACCCACCAAATTCAGCCCCTCATTTTCCAAGCCAGTGGCTTTGGGAAAATGTTCTCCTTGTGCATTCCCCTGTGTGCTCCTCTCTCTCTCTTGCCTTTCTTTGGGACTATGGTTCCCTCCCTTCCACACAGCACCCATGATTCATTTCTCCTCTAAACCATGTCTCCAAACTTCCTACCTTCTTCCATGTGGCCTCTTTTCTTCCTTTAGTTGTGGAGTTTGTTCTGTCAGCCTTCAGGTTGATTTCTGGCATATGTAGGATGATTTGATAGCTATCTAGTTCATGGAACAAGATGAGCCTAGGGTTCTCCGACTCTTATGCCATCTTGAAAATCTTATAAAAAGGATCTTTAACTATAGTGACTGTATAGACTTTTAAAAAAAATCATAGGATGATCTATGCCAATAAACTGAAAACTTAGTGGAAATAGACAATTTCCTAGAAAAAGACGATTCTCCAAAACCTATTCAAGGAGACATAGAAAATCTAAGTCATCCTAGGACTTTAAAAAAATTTAATGAATAGTAAAAATATACTTCCCTAAAAACAACAGCCCAAGCTATTTCATCAGTTATTTCTAACAAATATCAAGGAACTGATAATACTTGTTTTATACAATGTGTTCCAGAGAATTTAAAAAAAAAGAAGGCAAGTTTTCTAATTCCTTTTATGATGTTGGTATTATCTTGTTGCAAAAATTGGTCAAGGGCAATGACCAATTATGAACAAGGGAAGTTAAATGTAATTCTCACTCATCAACATGAAAGGAAAAATTCTAAGTAAAATATTAGTACTCCAAATTTAGTAATGGACAAATCATCTAACATTAGTGATCTAACATGATGAATCTGTCATTGTAGTTTACCACATGAACAGATTAAAGAGGAAACTATATGGTCATCTCAAAATATTTAGGAAAAACATTTGTTATAAAATTCAACAGCCATCTACGATAAAAACTGTTAATAGACTAAGAATAGAAGGCAGTTTCCTTCCAAGGATCCCTTAGAATCAGCTGGTGACAAGATATGGAGGTCTGCCATCACTGCGTCTACTGAACATTGGCTGAAATTCCTTACCAGAGCAATAAGGCCAGATACAAGAGCACAACATATAAGGGCTGGAAAGGAAGAAGCAACTCTAATTTTTTTTGCAAATAACATGAATGTCCATATGGAAAATTCAAGAAACTCTACAGGTAAACTGTGGGAACTAATAAGAATATCCAGCCAAGTTGTTAGATACAGATCAATATACAGAAACCAAAAGCATTCTCAAACATCAGTACTGAATGATTGACCAAGTAATTTAAGAAAAGATAACATTTACTATATTATCCCAGGCTGTAAGGTTATCAGTAGTACAGCTACAAATCTATGACACCTTCATGGAAAAAAGTAACACCTTACTCTAAGACATAACAGAAGATGTAAATAAATCTTGAAATATACCACATTCTTGGATGAGAAGACAATATTGCAATGGTTTTAATTCTCCCCAAACAATTTATAAACTTAATGCAATTCCAATAAAAATCTCATTCATCCACAATAACATTCTCATAAAATTTTTCATGGAACTCAATACGCTTATCCTAAAATTCATATGAAACAGTAAAGGGCTAAGAACAGTAAAAAATGTTTTGAAGAGCATAGGGTCAGTGATAAAAATGCAGGCAGAAGCGATGGGAGCTGAGCAAGGAAAAGGGAGGCACAAGAGGTATAAAGATATTCTACAGCTTTAATAACTACAATGGGTGGCAAGGTAATGAGTGGCATAGGATTGACAAATAATGCTACAGAATGAAGAATCTAGAAACTGGCTCACAAATTGACCTAAATGATAAAGATAGTATTATAAGTTATTGGGAAAGGATGGGTTCTTTGGTAAGTGATACAGCTACAATGGACTATTTATATGGAAAAAACATGCAGTTAAACCCCCACCTTTTACTATACAGGAAAACAAATTCCTGGTGGGTTAAAGACCTATCGTGAAAAACCAACTATAAGCATTTTGGAAGTGAACCCAGGATGTCTGTTATTTTTAGTACTTTTCTATATCCTTAGCATATTTTGTAGTTAAAAAATTATTGAAGAAAAAATTAAGTGAACCAGATGTTCAGGGAATTATGCTCTTTTTTGTGGGGGGGGAGTTTCAGAAAATCTAAGTTATGAACTACTTGTGATAACCACAAAATAGGCATTTTCCAGTTTCCCATGGTTACATGGCACTGAAGGCCAAACACCAATATACTAGGCTGCTAAAGATTATTGCTCGGCTTCACTAACTCCTTATAAAAACGAGGAAAAGAAAACCTACTTCATATGGTGTGTCTTTTATGTCTTTTATGAGCTTACATGGCAAGGGGACAGGAACCCAACTCAAATTTGCCTCAGCGAAGTAGGAAGCTTGGCTCAAAGGAAATCCAGGGGCAATAATAAGAAACATGCGCAGTGCCAGGCACTAAGCTACGGGCTTCAGGTCCGTCCACCCATTTATTCCTCACAACAACCCTAGTGATGTGGGTCCTGTTGCTAGTCTCACCTTGCACACGAACAAACATGCAGGGATGTAAACAGAGCACAAGAGAAGCAACTGTGTCTTCGTGTTCATGGTCAAGAAAGCACTTTGCAAACGGAGATGCCTAATATAGAGACTTCTAGCATGTTTGCTTAGGGGTGCGAATGATGAATTTCTGTTCCACATTTCCTAGGAAATCTCCAAGGTCTGAATGGCTCACTAACACTTTGGAATGTTTGGGGAAACCCAAGAAAGGGCTACGCTCTGAATCTGTGATCTGGCAAAAATAGGGAGTGCTGTGTGGAAGGAAGAATCCAGGGGGAAAGGGCCAGCTGGCTTCTGGGTTACACCGAACACCTTAGGAACTTACTTTACCATTAAGGAGCCTTCCATGAATTTTTGAACAGGGGCCGATGCAAGGAAAGCAGCGTTATGGGCATTTCAAGTGATGTGCCCTAGAAATGTAACATGGGAATTTACAAAGACTGAGAGACCAGTTAATACAACACTAGATAATGTTAGGTTACATTAGAAGCGTAAGTTTGTGGCTATACAAAAACCAGAAGAGATGGGCGAGAAAGACATTGTCTCGGTAACACCTGATGACTGAATGGATAGGGACATTAAGGATAACCAAAGTTTCGGTCTGGGTGACTGAGAGAATGATGTCATTGGAAAGAAAAGGAAAGTTACAGTAAATAACAGGTTTTAGGGGAAAAAACAGAATTCAATTTTAGACCAGTTGAATTTGAGATGATGGATAAGAAACTGTATCGGTTAAGATTCTTAGTTGGAAGCAACCAAAACCCACTCTGATTTAAGCAGCAAAGAAACTCTGTAAAGGAGCTTGGGTAGTTTGCAGAATCTTTAGGGACTCTACAGAATCGGGCTCAGAGCTACACACCCAGGAAAATGCCCCATACCACAAGTTACCCCCCAGCCCTGCCTCTCAGCCCTGGACACTGCAGATTGCCTGGCACTGGGTTCTGCTTCCCTCAGCCTCTGGGCTACTGCATCAGTCAGCAGGGCTGCCAGGCTGCTCAGTCCCTGCTTCCCTATGTCACAAGAGTCTGACGTAAAGGACAGGTGCAGCTGCCTGGCGCAGACCTCACGCCATGGCTGGCTGCAAGGTCGGCTGGGAAGGTAGTGTCTGGCTTTTTCAGCTTTCCACTGGGAGGCAGCCTCTGTCCCTCACCAAAGCTCATTAGCTGTTGGAAGTCTCCCAAAGTAGGAAGGGGGGTTGTATGCCAGGCAACCCAAAGAGCGTTCTAGTACAAGTCCCAATCAGGGGCTTAGAAAGTTTGGATTGGAGCTCAGGGCAGAGGCTGGGGTTGGCATTGTAGCTCTGGAAAGGGATGTTTCCCCCAATAGAGGGTCTGAGGCATAATGGGGAGAGATCACGGCTGAGCACTGAAATTTGGAGAAAATGGTATTTAGGGGACTGGGAGAGTGAAAGAAGGGGCATGGGACAAATTAGGCAAGAGAGAGTGTGACTGTGGAGTGGCATAGTGTAAGTGTGGGCAAGAGTCATAAGCCCCGGGAAAATATCATTATCTTTGGAATTAAGAGTTCAGCATTGGCTATCCCAGGCATTCAAAACAGTTTCAGGGAAGTAGCAAGCTGGTGGTGAAGAAGGCAGGAAGGAGGTGTGCTCAGATCATTTATAAGCCTCATAGAGAACATACACTCTACAATTGCAAGCAGTGTGATTTGTGCTGTAAAATTATTTACATGCTCCATTACTGGTCCCTTATGGAGAGCCCAGCTCTAGAGTGCTGTTTAGCAATTAGCTTTATGCATTTTCCTAAATACTTAATGTTTTTTGGCCAGGGCCTGGGCAGCAAGGGGCAAGCTTTATCAATATTTGAAATCTCTGGTTAAGTATAGAAGTTCTGCGTTAGTTTCTGCTGATGTCTGCTTGACAGCGGACCACAATCATGGCACATTACAGATTGGTTTACAGGTGAGACACCTGACATGTGGCTGGGCAGATGAACTTTTTCAGTGCCCCCAGAACCAGGTCAAAAAACTAGTTCTCCTGGGGTGCCTGGGTGGCACAGCGGTTGGGCATCTGCCTTCAGCTCAGGGCGTGATCCCAGCGTTGTGGGATCGAGCCCCACATCAGGCTCTTCCGCTATGAGCCTGCTTCTTCCTCTCCCACTCCCCCTGCTTGTGTTCCCTCTCTCGCTGGCTGTCTCTCTCTCTGTCAAATAAATAAATAAAATCTTTAAACAAAACAAAACAAAACAAAACAAAAAAAACTAGTTCTCCTGAATTCTGGGTAAGTCGGAGATTTTGTTTGAATTTAGTCAATAGGAGGCAATTAGTTGTGCTCTCTGGAATGGGCCAGAAAAGAGGTGAACTGATTTAAATCCCCAGGGGCTTTCTGTTCGGCAGGTGTGTAGGATTTGGCTGGGTCGAGGTTCCGTCAGGCCATGAAGGCCCGAGTGTGGCAGAGAGCATTCAGCCTGAATGGGTGTGGGGGTGTGGTCGGCTCCCAGTGGGAACAAATTCCTCCATTTTCTGCAGTAAAAACTCAGCCTGTAGCAGCATTAAAATGTAGTCAGAAGAGACTGCTGCTTGCTGATCAGTACAGCCCCCCACCAAATGGATAGTTTGGCAGTTGGTGTCTGTTTTAAGAGGGCCTCATACAGACCTTGGGTAAATTCTAAGTTTTGAGAAGTATTCAAAGGAGGTGAAGTGGTGGAAGCAGGGTTATCAGAGTGGCCGGGAGAGGCAGGGGGTCAGGCCAGGAGGCTGTGTCAGGCACAGAGCTGAGTGATCCAGTCACCCCGAAGGCTTCTTTGTTGAAGGTTTGGGAAGCACCTTTCCTGACAAACACAAAACAAATCCTGTATTGTTATGAGCAGCTGTTAATGGCTACCTGATTCCCCCACTCCCCAGGTGAAAATGATCTTTCTCCCTTTTAAAATTCTAAACTTTAATCCTATCTCTATTTCCTATGGATCTTAAGGGCTTCCACTAAAGCCATTACATATCTCATCACATCAGGGGGCGCTTTATTAACTGCCAAGCACCAGATAAATGTTAGTTATTTATAGGCGCCCTATTTAAGGATGTCAAACAGCCTCAACTGCTGAGATTCCAAAGACCTAGACACCAACCAGGCACACATTTCGGAAGTGAGGCATGAGAAAATCCATGTGGACTTGGCCAAGGACATTCCTGAAAATCAACTTGTCACTGTTCACCCATCACTCACCTTCTAGGCTACGTAGCTAGAAGCTAAGAATCGAGGAAAAGATGTTATAAGTAAGGAAGCAGTAATTTCCTTCCCTGAAGCTACACGAGAGCGGCAACGAGAGAAGGCGGGAGTAGCTGATGTTTGTCTCCTGGAGCACGCAGGACCCAGGCATTGAAGGTGAAGTGTCTGGACTCCACCTGCCTGGTTAGGGAATGAAGAAAAATGACTCATTTGGATATGAACATCATTCACAGAGATGCTGGGCCGAAGGTGCATGCTTTGCTTGGAAAGTACTAGTGCCTGGTGCCAGTCTAGGGGTAGTCCTGCCATTCCGCCCACAAACTGCCTGTAGGGGTGAGGGTGACCCCAAAAGAAGGTTAGGGTTAGCAGATCCTGAGGCTGGGTGAACAATCACAAGTTGCCAGGCAGTGCCCATATATAGGAGCTTGGAGTTGGAGGGTTCCCCTGGGGGGTGCCCATTCCTTCTAGCCCAGTCAAGTAAAACCTCTTTTATTTATTTTTTATTATTTTTTAAATTTTTTAACTTTGGTAGAAATTTTATTTTATTTTATTTTATTTTATTTTATTTTATTTTATTTTATTTTATTTTATTTTATTATATGTTAGTCACCATACAGTACATCATTAGTTTTTGATGTCATGTTCCATGATTCATTGTTTGCATGTAACACCCAGTGCTCCATGCAATACATGCCCTCCTTAATACCCATCGCCGGGCTAACCCATCCCTCCACCCCCACCCCTCTAAAACCCTCAGATTGTTTCCTGGAGTCCATAGTCTCTCATGCTTCGTTTCCCCGTCTGTTCACCCCCCCTTCATTTTCCCCTTCCTTCTCCTAATGATCTCCCTTGAAACCTTTTACTCCTTGCTTCCCCTCCCTCCCCATCTCTCCTTACCTCCCTGACCTGGAGGAAACAGAGACAGTTTGATGAATGGGGGAAGGACGGAAGAACTGGTTGGCAAATAAAGAAAGTGACTATTCCTGCCATTCCTCACCTGCTTCCCCTTTGAAGCAAGACTGAGTTGGAGGGAAGGAGAGAGTGTTGTGTGATTTGACACTCGGCTAGGTATTTGGATTACTGAAATGAGACTGTCCCTATAACCAAAATCCTTTTGTTGTCTGCGAGGGCCTGGAGAAATGGTAGGTGCTGCAGGTGACTTCACCCAGGGCCCAGGACTGCACCAGCCCACAGTCGGATTGGAGCTGTCATTGAAGGAATAGTGGGAGGGAGGAATAAAGTTTTCTGAATGAATCCTGGAAGTGCCACTTGTTCAAGAAATGGCTTCAAAAGGGTCCTTGAGGACAGAGAATATGTCAGACTCATCTTTACCCCTGTAGTGCTAAGAATGTATGTTTCTTGAGTGGTAGATCGCCTGATTGAAACATGAGGCTTTGCCTAAAGCAGCAAAGTTCTCACACTTGTGGAGTACGCGTCAGAACTGCCCGCAGGGCTTGGTAAAGCAGATTCCTGGGCCCCACACCCAGCGTTGCTGATTCTGTTAGGTCTGCTGAAATTTGGGGAAGGCGGCCTTGTCATGGACAAGTTTCCAGCTGATACCCATGCTGCTGGTCAGAGAACCACACTTTGAAAGCATTGGCCTAAAATAAATGGTTAATGGAGGGACGAATTATTTGTTACCTACTTTATCCATTCACTTGTTCACGAAATGTGCGGACCTATTGTGTGCTCTGTGCAGGTGCTCGCCGGGCCTGGGGCCATGAATTCGCCTGTGAAGCTGCAGCATTTCCCCCAGGCAGGAGAATGAACAAGCTGAGATCAGGAAAACACTTTTCCACAGCACCCTCACGCGATGGGTTTGGTTTCCTTGGTTGGCCTACTTCTAGTCGGAATTGAAGCCCTGCTTCATATTTAATAGAGGCTTTTGTTCTCCCTTCACACAATGTATTGATTGTTATAATTGGGCCTTTTTGCTCTTCCCAAACTACATTACCCACATTAACAGCTAGCTTAAAATGCCATTATAAAACCATACGGGTCTTAGTGGAAGAGAAAAAAGGAAATGAACTTCTCAGAGCTCCATCTCTTCCAGTAAGGCATTCCATGGATGGGGAAATCTGGCAGTATTTGCTTTTCTGATTCTCACTGACTGCAGTCCCCCAGAGCTTTTAGTTGTCAGGCCAACTGCTTATTCAGCTCTGCCCTGCAGCCCCGGACATGCTGGAATGTCGTGAGGGCAGGCGCCCCCTGTTTTCTTATTCCATTCTTTCCTAATGAGACCTCTGTCCTGCGAGTCTGTGCAAATATACATTTGTGTACCATCCTGGGCCTTGGCCTGCTGCATTGGAAAGTCAAAAGGGCTACGATTTCTACAAGCCTGTAGAAATTCCCAGGTTGGCTACGCAGATCTCATTGAAGTGACTCTCTCTTTATTTAATATCCTTGGGCTGACTTGGCCAAGGGCTCGTTTGCTCATTCCAGTGTCCCCAGGTTGTGATTTTGACATTTTCCTTAGTATCGGAGAGGTTTATAATATATGTAACTACTTTGAGTTGAGGGCTTTCTCCTCCATTTTTTACTGCCGGTAGGCAAGTATCATGAGGACAGAGAAGAAAACATCAAAGGTCTGTGGAAGGACAAAGCCTCACAAATTTAGTCTGACTGACAGAATGCTTGCTTTTCAGGTGCTGACACACCACTAGACACAGGTAAGGCCTGCAGGTGGGCTTTGGCTGAACTCAATTCAGCCCATGTTTACTGAGGGCCTGCCACGGGTAAGCCATCATGGCATGCCGTGGTGGGGATTTAGTGATGAAAATGTCATAATCTTTGCCTTCTACGTGCTCAGGGAGGTTGGTGGTGGTTAATTTTATGTGTCAATTTGGCTGCTGCTTAGATACGCAGTCAAATGTTATCTGTCATGTTTCTGTGAAGATGTCTCTTGGATGAGATTAACATTCAAATTGGTGGACTCTGAAGTAAAGCAGACTGACCTCCATAATGTGGGTGGGCCCCATTCAATCAGCTGAGGTTCTGAATAGTTGAAAAGACTAACTTCCCCCAAAAGAGAAGGAATTCTACAGTGGATGGCCTTTGGACTTTAACTATAGTATTGCCTCTTCCCTGGGTCTCCAGCATGCTGACGTACCCTGCAGATTTTCGACTTGCTCAGCCCCATAACCACGTGAGTCAATTCTTTAAAATAAATCTCTTTTCTGTATATTTTCATCCTATCTGTTCTATTTCTCTGGAAAACCCTTACTAATACAGAAATTAAGATACAGATTTGCACAAACACACCAAGTAGATTGCAACATTGGGTACACAGTGTAGGGACAGCTTTGTGGGATTTATTGAGAAGAACCATGAAGTGTGGGTAGAAGGTCCACCATGATGTGAGTGGGGAGAGAATTCCCAGCAGACACCTGAGCAAAGCACAAGATTTCTTGAGGGAATAGCAGAGTTGTTGCCTGAAGGACTGACCATCAAGAAGGGCAGTGGGAGATGCAGATACAAATGTAATGGAGACAAATGGTAAAGGATGATAAGGAGTTTAGATTTTATTCTGTATGTTAGATGTATGGAAAGAAGAAAGAGAGAGAGGACAGCTTTCTATTTGGGAAGAGCATTCCAGTGGCATTTGGTGTGATTTTTACTAAATGGTAGGAGAGGACAATTGACGAAGAATTAGAAACTGAGGGAACAGACATAATCTAGTTAGTTAAGAAAGCAGAAGCGAAGGCAGGAAGCCCAGACTGTGTAAGACCATCTTCCTGAGAAAGAGGGGAGACCCAGAAATACACAAAGGAGAGAGGAAGGAATGGCACAAAGGAAGGCACACAGGTTGAGAAAGAAGGCTTACAGTAGACTTCAAGGATGTTTTGTGTTTCAGGGGTCAGGGACCATTTCACCCTTTGGACTTAGTGGCAGTCACTGTTAAGGTTTCATAGTTTCTCTCTGATGAGTTTATCCTGAGCAGACTTTTCCAGGAATAGAATCTAACTGCCCAGATCTAACTCAGCAACGCTGCCGATGCTGTGTTATCAAAGCTATGCCTTTGCGTGTCTGTGTATGTTCTGTGTGCTCAGAAGAGCCAACGGGCACTGTGGTATGCAAATTTTGACCTTCCACAGCAGTTTCTCCTACCAAGCGTACGTAGAAGTTACCAGAATGAAGGCATAGTTCCTGGTGTTCAGCAGCCATCTGGTAAGTATCTGGTGAACAAAGAAACATATCTGAATGGCTCTCGGAGCCAATCAGAGGATTCAGAAGTTAAACTGAGTGTTATATTTTCAAATGCTGGAAGCCAAGTGCACACGTATTGCATTTGTATGCTCAGACACACACACACTTAAAGACACACACACACACACACACACACACATGCCCACACACAATGATTTGGTGTCTGCCATTTTGAATGCTCAGGATGGCACAACCACCAAACCTTTGACACTAGGAAAATAGCTCTGGTTCTTGAGAGAGAGGTTGAGGAAATGTTTCAACAACATAGAAAGAGTGAGGTTTACTGTTGCTCACGTGAGAGATTTTCCATCTTGGAGTCATGTTGGAATTACCTCAGGAGCTTTCAAAAGTACTGAAGCCTAGGTTCTGATTTATTTGGAACAAAGTATGCACTGAGAATTGGGATTTTTAAAAGCTCCCTAGGTGATTCTAATGTGCAGCTCAACTCGAGAACTAGTGCTTATGCCTCTGCTGTCTGGTTCGGTAGCCACTAGTCACACGTGGGTATTCGATACTTGATGTGTGGCTAATTGGAATTGAGATGTGCTCCAAGTATGAAATACACACCAAATTTGGAAGATTTTGAAGACGGTATGAAAATAAGACCTTAAAATAATATCTCAATAATTTTTATATTGACTGTGGTAGGCTGAAAACTGTTCCCTCGCTTGCACCCCTCCCCCAAGGCATCCAAGTCCTAATCCCCAGAACCTGAGACTATGTTGTTACATGCAAGGGGATTAAGGTTGCTGATGGAATTAAGCTTGGTAATGATGTAACCTTAAATAGATTACCCTGAATCATCCAGATGACCACAAAGTAATCACAAGGGTCCTTAAATGTGAAAGAGGGAAGCAGAAGAGTCAGTGTCAGAAAGACTTGACCAGCCATTGCTTTGAAAATGGAAGAGGGGCCACTAGCCAAGGAATGTGAGCAGCCTCTATAAGATCCAAAAGGCAAGGAAACAGATCCTTCCCTAGAGACTCCAGAAAGAAACACAGCCCTGTCAACACCTTAATTTTAGCCCAGTGAGACCCATTGCAGATTTCTGATCTCCAGATAATAAATCTGTTTTGTTTCAGTCCACTAAATTTGTAGTAATTTGTTATAGGTGCAATAGAAAACAAATCTATTGACTTATGTATTCTTTCAGACTGGATCGAATAAGATATATTAATAAAATAATTTTCATCTGTCTCTTTTTACTTGTTTTTAATGTAGCTACTAGAAAATATACAATTACGTATGTGGCTTGTAGTATACTTCTGTTGGACAGTGCTGCTCTACACCCTCTCAGCCCTTGGATGTTATGGTGATAGGACTTCTATCTACCTCCAGTAGATACAACACCAGTCAACATGGGAAGAGCACTAACCTCTATGGAGATTTCTGGGATAACTAAAAATAGTTTATCTTCTCAGGACCTTCTAGTTCGCTGGTCAGAGGAAGAGAAATTGTGTCTCATGCCTGGACAGTCCAATGAATAGGTGGCCACGGGTCATTTTGAGTGACAGCTTTCCATGTTTGTAGAAACTATAAAGCTGGCTCAATCAAATAAATTATTAGAGTTTTTTGAGAGAAGTGAACAGAGCTCCGTATGCCCATTCACCATCAGAATATGATTCTCTGATTTCCTTCAACAACAGTGCAACTGTGGTAGAAAGGTGGTGTGGACAAGATCTGCCAACTTACCAAGACCATCATAGGCCAGAGCCCCGAGTGATGAGTTTGCTCTTTTTAACATGTGTCTTTTTGGTTGCAGTTAATAACTTTCATATTTAGATGGTTAATTAAGATGGTTAGCAAATTTGTAAGAGGAAAAGTCAACTTACAGTGTCTGGAGGGGAGAGAATAGGAGTAAAATCAGAGTAAAATCAAGGGCTAATTCCATATCATCCTTTCTTGACAAGAGAAAAGCAAAAGGAGGCAGAATAGAGAGCTCTTGAGGGGCCACAGCAGGACAGGAACCACCTTACTGCATTAGGGTATACAGGTCATTTCTTACCCTCAAGCACACCAATGAATCCTTTGAAAGAAAAATGGGAGAGCTTGACACATTGAGGAAAAGAGCCGCAAAATATGTTTCCTTTTTTTTTTTTTTGGCCATGAAATCTTATATCTTCCAAAGACATAAACCTAGAGTATTTCAGAGAAACAGTGAACTTTCAAAATTCATGTTAATGATTCTAGATTTGAAGTACAGGGAGTACTTGGAGAGTCTGATAACATTTGGAGCCAATTTGTGAGTCAAAGGACTTTTGTTCAACAACTAAAAATGCCTAAAACAATTCCCAACAATGTGCGGTGTTCATAGCACAAAAAGGACACCCCTCTGTGTGTGTGTGAAGAACTTGGATGGTAGGCACCAGCTTTGCAAGGTTCAGTCCTTGGGGGGCACTGAAAATGACCACTGCGACACTGCAGTTGGATGGAATCCAGGAAAAGAGAAGAAACCTCTTTATTTCCAATTTGAGCATTTCCCCCCCTTGAACTCTGATCACACTGTGTGAAACAATGAAGTGGGATGAGAGTGTTTCTGCATTTTCTTCATGGCCTCATGCCAGTACCTAACACACTTAATGCTACTTTATATTTCTGGCCAACTCTTATAATCCACTCACGATAGATTTTTGAACTGCCTCAAGCACCAGCAGTGACAAACTTGTGCTCCACGGGTAATAAAAGCAAGAAGGTTACTGGGACTGTCTTCTTAGGAGCTCTTTTAATGAGCACTCACCATACCAGTTGCAGAAAATATTGTGATGATCTTACCTCCGTAAAAACACTTACTCCTGTGCGGTTAAAGTTATCTGCAATGATTGAACTGTTTCTCTCCTAGAGACTTCTGCCCACATTTCTCCTTACCCATGCTTTGTATAAAATCACAGTGATGGAACTGGGAGGGTATCCTCTGTGCTTTGATTCCCCAAGCTCCAAGATTCCATCCAATCCTAAAGACCCTTCACGGTCAAATGGTGAGATTGAATGCTTTCCACCTTTTTATAAAAATACGTACTATTTTTATATTTTCCCTTCTTTGTAGCTAATGGGTCAATGCTTCTCACAAATCCCATCTTTCTAGGGTCAGCTTCCTAATGGAATCAAGCCATCGGATTTTCTTTCACCCTTCTACACCTTTCTGGGAGCGCCTCTCTCATTTTATAACTCACCTTCCTGACTCCTTTTGATTCTTTTTAGGAAACTTTTCTTTGTGCTTTAATTCACAGATTCCTAGAAGGCAGCAGGAGTTCCACCAAGTCACTGAATTATTCCTTCACCTCAAACATTAGTCGTTTCTTTCTTCCTTTCTTTTTCTTTCTTTCTTTCTTTCTTTCTTTCTTTCTTTCTTTCTTTCTTTCTTTCTTTCTTTCTTTCTTTCTTTCTTTCTTTCTTTCTTTCTTCTTCTTCCTTCCTTCCTTCCTTCCTTCCTTCCTTCCTTTCTTTCTTTCTTTCTTTCTTTCTTTCTTTCTTTCTTTCTTTCTTTCTTTCTTTCTTTCTTTCTTCTTTTTCTTTTTCTTTTTTCTTTAAACATTAGTCATTTCTTTTTTTTTTTTTTTAAAGATTTTATTTATTTATGTGACAGAGAGACAGCCAGCGAGAGAGGGAACACAGCAGGGGAGTGAGAGAGGAAGAAGCAGGCTCCCAGCAGAGGAGCCCGATGTGGGACTCGATCCCCGCACGCCAGGATCACGCCCTGAGCCGAAGGCAGACGCTTTAACGACTGCGCTACCCAGGCGCCCCAACATTAGTCATTTCTAAAGACAAAGTGCCGCCAGTTTAGGTGAATGTGTAGTGCTTTGTTAAAAAGAGAAAGAAAGGTAAAATAATTCTTAACATTTTCTTTCTCTGGTTTTCCTCCAAGCTTTTGCATGACTTATTTCTAAGAAACAAGATAGAATTACTTTAATTTTCTTTAGTTGTTCCCTTTCTCTGACAATTTCTTAACTTCTTTTTTTTTTTTATTTAAAAGATTTTATTTATTTATTTGACAGACAGCCAGCGAGAGAGAGAGAACACAAGCAGGGGGAGTGGGAGAGGAAGAAGCAGGCTCCCACTGGGGAAGCCTGATGTGGGACTTGATCCCAGAACGCCAGGATCACGCCCTGAGCCGAAGGCAGACGCTTAACGACTGCACCACCCAGGCGCCCCTGACAATTTCTTAACTTCTTACATGTATACACTTAAGTGTCAGAGGTGAGGCAAAGAAATCTCCAGTAAACCATGTTATCTCACTGCATTTGATGTGGACTTCACTGGTCTTTTTGCCCCTGTCCTTAATTTCCTTCAGTCTTTTTCAACAGAACAACAGGAGTGATTCTGTTAAAATTGGAAGTAAGGTCATATGACTTCTCTACTCAAAACCTTGTGACAGTTCTGCTGTAGGCTGAATGTTTCTGTCCCCCAAAATTCATATGTTGAAATCCTAACACCCAGTGGATGGTTTTAGGAGGTGAGGCCTTTGGGAGGTGATTACGTCATAAGGCAGAATGCTCCTGGATGGCATTAGTGCCCTCTTTTCCATGTGAGGACACAACAAAACAACTGTGGGCCCTCACTGCATGGTGGGCCCTCACTGCATGGTGCTGCTACCCTGATCTTGGACTTCCACCCTCTAGGACTGTAAGAAATAAATTTTTGTTGTTTATAAGCTAGAGGGTTTATGGTACTCTGTTACAGCAACCCAAACACACAGAGAAGCTTCTGACTTCAGAGTAAAAAGCAAAGTCCTTGGAATGTCTCTGAGGGCCTATGCGATGAGGTCCAGAGTCACCCTTTTTGACCTCAGCTACCAGACTTTCCTGTTTACTCACCCTGCTCCAGTCACCTGGTTCCCTTGTTCCATGTGGTAGGTACCCTCCTCCCTCAAAACTTTGCTCTTGCTGTTCCCTTTGCATGGAAAGCATTTACCCAAGAGACGGGCTTGGCTTACACACTTCTTCATGTATTTACTCAAATGTTATCGCTTCGCTGAGGCCTCCCTTGGCTATTCCACCTAAAATCGTAATACACACCCCACCCTTTTGCCCTCGCTCTTCCCATTCTCTGCTTTATCTTTTTCATTTTGTTGATGGTTTCTCTTACTGTTCAGAAGCCTTTTAGTTTGATGTAGTCCCGTTTATGATTTTGCTATTATTGCTTGTGCTTTTGGTGTCATATACAAAAAGTCATTGTCAAGATTAATATTGAGGAAATTTTCCCCTATGTTTTCTTCCAGGAGTTTTATGGTTTTAGGTCTTTTATTTAAGTCCTTAGTCTATTTCAAATTCATGTTTGTGAATTGTATAAGATAGGGATTCAATTTCATTCTTCTACATGTAAATATCCAGTCTTCCCAGTACCATTTATTGAGAAGACTATCCTTTTTGCATTGAGTACTCTTGGCTTTCTTGTCAAATATTAGTTGACCATATATACATGGGTTTATTTCTGGGTTCTTGATTTTGTTCCATTGGTCTATGTGTCTATTTTTAATTCCAGTACCACACTGTTTTGATTACTATAGCTTTATAGTAAAGTTTGAAATCAGGAAGCATGATGCCTCTAGCTTTGTTCTTTCTCAAAATTGCTTTGGCTATTTGGGGTCTTTTGTGGTTCCAAATGAATTTTAAGATTGTATTTTCTCTTTCTGTGAAAAAGATCCTTGGAATTTTGATAGGGATTACACTGAATTTATAGATGACTTGGGGTAGAATGGACATTTTAACAATATTAACTCTTCTGATGCATAATCAGAATGTCATGAAATATCTGTTTGTGTCTTCCTCAGTTTCTTTCATAAAGATTTTATAGTTGTCAATGTATAAATCTTTCGCTTCCTTGGTTAAATTTATTCCTAAGCATTTTATTGTTTTTGATGTTATTGTAAATGAGATTGTTCCCTTCCTTTTTAGATAGCGCATTGTTATTACGTAGAAATGTAACTGATTTTTGTACGTTGATTTGTAACCTGAAACTTTATCAAATTCACTTATTATATAACTAAGTTTGTGTGTGTGTGTAGGGGGGGTCTTTAAGATTTACTATATGCAAGATCATGTCATCTGCAAACAAACAATTTTACTTCTTTTCTAATGTGAATAATTGTTATATCTTTTCCTTGCCTAATTGCTCTGGCTAGAAGTTCCAGTACTATGTTGAATACAAGTGGTGATAGTGGGTGCCTTTGTCTTGTTCCTGATCTTAGAGGAATAGCTTTCAACCTTTCACCAGTAAGTATGATGTTAGCTGTGGGCTAGTCACATACGGCCTTTGTTATGTTGATGTATGCTCTTTCTACACACACTTTGTTAAGAGTTTTATCGTGAAATGATGTTGAATTTTGTCAAATGTTTTTTCTGCATCTGAGATGACCATATGATTTTTAACTTTCATTGTATTAATATGATGTATCACATTTATTGATATGTGTATGCTGAACTACCCTTGCATCCTGGGTATAAATCCCCCTTGCTTGTGGTATATAATCATTTTAACATGCTGTTGAGTTAAATTTGCTCATATTTTTTTGAGGATTTTTGCATCTATATTCATCAGGGATATTGGCCTGTAGTTCTTTTTTTTTTTTTTTTTTTTTTTTTGTAGTATCCTTACTTGACTTTGGTATCAGGGTAATGTTAGTCTTGTCAAATGCGTTTGGGAGTGCTCCGCTTCAATTTTTTAGAAGAGTTTGGAAAGAATTGGTGTTAAGTATTCTTTAAATGTTTTGTACAATTCCCCAGTGAAGCCATCTGGTTCTGGAATTTTTGGGAGGGGGAGGTTTTTGATTATTGATTCAATCTCTTTATTGGTTATTGGTCTGTTGAGATTTTCTATTACTCCATGATTCAGTCTTGGTAGGTTGTATGTTTCTAGGAGTTAATCTGTTTCTTCTAGGTTGCTCAATTTTTTGGCATGTAATTGCTTATAGTAGTCTTTTTTGATCCTTTTTATTTCTATGGTATCAGTTGTAACATCTTTTTCATGTATAATTTATTTACTTGAGTCCTTTCTCTTTTTTTCTTGGTAGCTAAAAGTTTGTCCATTTTTTTTTTCAAAAACCAATTCTTAGTTTTGTTGATCTTTTCTGTTGTTTTTCTGTTCTCTATGTCATTCATTTCTGTTCTGACTTTTGTTACCTCTTTCCTTCTGCTATCTTTAGGCTTTGTTTGTTCTTCTTTTTCTAGTTCTCTGAGGTACAAAATTAGATTCTTTATTGAAAATCTTTCTTTTTCCTTACCATAGGCATTTATCACTATAAACTTCCCTCTTAGAACTGCTTTTGCTGCAACCTATAAGTTTTGGTGTTGACATTTGTGTACAACTCTTTTTATGGTCATATTTCAAAAATTTCTTTTGGATAAATACCTAGAAATAGAATTGCCGGTTCATCGGATAACCATGTGCTTAACATTAAAAGAAATTTCCAGATAGTCTATGTTTTTTCCCCTAGAAGCTTTATAGTTTTAGCTTTTGCATTTAGGTCTGTGATGCATTCCAAATTAATTGTGTATATGCTGTGAGGTATGAGTCAAGATTCATTTTTCCCCCCATGTGGATATCCAGTGGTTCCCATATCATTTGTTGAAAAGATTTTCTTTCTTCATTGAATTGCTTTGGTGCTTTGGTCAAAAATCAATTTATCATGTAAACGTGAATCTCTTTCTGGATTCTCTTATTTCATTCCATTTATCCATATGATTATCTTCATACCAATATCTTGCTTCCTATAGTTACATAGTAGTCTTTAAAATCCAGGTACATAGATGTATAGTCCAACTTTATTCTCCTCTTTCAAAGTTGTTTTGGGCATTTTAGGTCCTTTACATTGTCATATAAATTTTCGAATCATCTTTTCAATTTATACAATGATGCCTGCTAGTATTTTTATTATAATTGGGTTGAATCTATAGATCAATTTGAAGATAATTAATATTTCACAACATCGAGACTTTTAAAACATGAACACTGTGTATCTCTCCATTATTTGAGTCTTTAAAATTTTTTTCTGTAATGTTTTATAGTTTTCATGTGGAAGTCTTGTACTATTTTATTAAATTTATATTTACTTTATTTTTAAATTTGATTATAAATAGAATTTTAAAATATTTGATTTTCCAAATTTTTGCTCCTAGTATGTAGGGTGACCTTGTATCCCATGACCTTGTTAAATTTACTTATTAGATCTAGTAGTTTTTATGCAGTGACCCTGGGATTTTGTAGGTAGAAGTCATGTGATCTGTGAATAAAGACACTTTTACTTCTTTTTTTTCTCTAATAATCTCTATGCCTATTATTATAGTTTTTTTTCTTTGCCCTGATTAGAACCTCCATTTACAATGTTAAGTAGAAGTAGTGAGAAAGAATATACTTACTTTGTTCCCAGTCATAACAGAGGAGACTTCAGTCTTTCTCCATAAAGTTTTATGTTCAGTGTGAATTTTTTTGGGTTGGGGGAAGTTCCCTACATTGTTGCTTTGCCTTTTCAAAAAATATTTTGTATGTAGTATGCCTTTTCTCTTTAGCTGCTTTTAACATTTTTTCTCTTTATCACTATTTATCTGTTATGTGACTATATTGTGCTTTGGTGTGAGTTTCTTTGTTTATCCTGCTTGAGATTTGTTGAACAGCTTGAATAAGCACACAGGAATTTAGTTTTCATCAAACATTGAAAATTTTAAACCATTATTACTTCAAATACATTTTCTGTCCTCTCTTTCTCCCCTACTTCCTGCTTTTTTTCTGGTACTCTGTTATCTTTTAGACCACTTGATATCATTCCATATGTCATCAAGGCTTTGTTCATTTTTCAGTCTTTGTTCTTTGTTTATTTTTGTCTGAATAGTTTCTATGATCTGTCTTCAATTGTTTAACCTATTGTCAAATAAATCCAGTGAATTTTGTTTTTACTTTAAATATACTTTTTGTTCTAGAATTTCCATTCAATTATTTAAAAATATTTTCTAATTTTCTATTAAGATCTCCTATTTGTTCTTTTATTATGTAAATGCTTTCATAGAAATTTTTTCTTTTTAGTAATTTTTAAGTTTGTTAAAACCAAGTGTGGGGCTTGAACTCATGACCCTGAGATCAAGAGTTGCATGCTCTTCCGACTGAGCCAGCCAGGCATTTCACTTTCTTAGAAGTCTTTGCTAATATTTATATTAATTATTATAATGTTCTTGTCATTGTTCATTGTTATAATCATCTTTGTCATTTCTGAGTCTGTTCATGTTGACTAATATTTTTGCCTGGTCATGGGTCATATTTTCCTGCTTCCTTGCATGTTTGGCAAATTTTTGTTGTATGATGATTGCTACATTTTTATAGATGCTGTATATATTTTAAAGTTTTTATTTAAATTCTAGTTAGTTAATATACAGTGTGATGTTAGTTTCAGGTATACAATATAGTGATGCAACACTTCCATACAATACCTGGTGCTCATCACAAGTACACTCTTTAATTGTCATCACCTATTTAACCCTCCCCCCTACCCCACTCCTGGTAACCTTCAGTTTGTTCTCATTAATTAAGAGTCTGTTTCTTGGTTTGCCCCTCCCCCTTTTTTCCCTTTACTCATTTGTTTTGTTTCTTAAGTTCCACATGAATGAAATCATACGGTATTTGTCTTTCTCTGATTGACTTACTTCACTTAGCCTAATACTTGCTAGCTCCATCCATGGCATTGCAAATAGCAAGATTTCATTCTTTTTTACGGCTGAGTAATATTCCATTCATATCTATATACATATATATATACACACACACATACACACCACATTGTCTTTATCCATTCATCAGTCAATAGACACTTGGGCTGTTTCCATAATCTGGCTATTGTAGATAATGCTGCTATGAACATATAGATGCTGTATTTTTGAGTGTCTATTTTGTCGTCTAGGTTAATAAACATTAATTTTTTTCTTATAGGCAGTTAATTTTCTTAAGGATCAGCTTGATCCTTTTCAGCCTGGTTTTTAAGTTTTGTTAGATTGAGTCAGGAGTAATCTTTACTTCAGGACTAGATTAGCTCTATTTCTAAGTTATAGCCTTTCTGGGATCTCCACTGAAAGCTGTTGGTTTTCAGCTATTTCTTAGCCCTGGGAGGGCTCTGGTAACGGATCAATTTACCAGTCTTGGTAGTTGTTCTTTTCCTACTAGTTGTCTTTCCTTGACCTTCTGGAGTCTCAGCCTGTGCATACACAGCTTGCTCTTTAGGGAAGGGCTCATGAGGACCCATACGCTGATTTTTGAAACCCCTTCTTTTCACAACTCTCTTTAATATGATGCCTTGTTCTATAAAATTTTGACATCTCAGTAGCCCTGAATTCCAATCTTCCAAACCCTCAGCTCAGCAGGGCTATTGTATTTTATTTGAGCTCAAACTTCTTGCACTAAAACCTGAAAAGAAGGTTGAGGCAGAAAGCTGGAGCGATAATGGAGTTCATTGAGCTCATTTTGTTGTTTTCCTTCTCTCAAGGATCATAGCTCTGTGCTGCCAGGTGTTCAACATCTTGAAATATTTGTTTCCTAAATTGTCTAGATGAAGTGCTGGTGTAGTACCACTTTCCTGTCACGATCAAAAGTTGAAGTCCCTTAGTAATGTTTTGAAACTTGGAGTCCTTTGTTCTCACCATTCACAATAGCTTCATTGTTGACAGATCACAAATGTTGTTCAGTGACAAATTATAGTCCTTCAGATCTTGTTTCAGTTCATTTAATAAACTCACAGATGGTTTTCAGTTAGTAAAAATATTAAAAATCATTCATAGCGTATTACACTAAAATACATGTATAGAATAATCTCCAGATAATCAGCACTTGTCACATGTATTACAGATTATATCATAACAAGAGTTTTAACTCATGACTTAATTTTGTACACATTTTCCTATATTTCAATTAATTCTTTATGAAATATTTTGGGTAAATTAGTCACTTTTCTCTTTCTTATTCACCTCTTTCCAAGTAAGTGATCATGCAAAGTGGATAAAATTTAATAATTAGCTTGACAATTCCAACCATCTTTCTGTTATTTGAAGAATGCTATTTTCAGCATAACCTCGGTAAGAGAAAACCTCTGTCATGTAAATAATCTAGTAACTGTTATTCTTCTTATAGCACCTCAAAATTATGTTCTTTCTTATCTATTATTAATATGTTGATTCTATATATTTTTCTTTTATTTAAGTGTAATCCAAGTAAACAGATCCTTGTTATACTTTGTGGACTTTTATAACTTTTGAGAGATTTTAATATATTTATCCAGTCCGTTTGTTCTGAGCAATGGTTGTTCTTGATGAAAGTCGTTCACAAACAAAATAAATAACACAATGACAAAACAAAAACAAAATTTTTAGTTTTGTAATAGGCTACCCCAGATCTCATAAGTTTGAAAATTTAACTTTCATTATTAAAAGATAATTTTAAGAGAAAAATTCTAAATTTTATTGTCTATGCAGATTCATTCTTTGTAATCACTTCTGGGATACATAATTTGTTTATTTATTTATTTGTTTGTTTGTTTTTGTTATACTCACAGTTACACTTTATTACATGAAAAGGATACAGGTTAAAAATCAGCCAAGGGAAGAGGCACCTGGGACAGAATCCAGGGGATTTCCAGCACCAACTTCTAGTTGTCTTTCCCAGAGGAGTTGTAGACAGCACTAACTGTTCCCAGTAGTGACGGGTGGTAGTACACATGGAGTATTGCCAACCGGAGAGGCTCATACAAGCCTTGGTGTTCAAGGCTTATTGTGGTTTGGCCATATAGATGTGTTTGGACACCTGTGTGACTGACCTTAGTTTCCAGCCCCTCTGGAAATCAAGCTGATAGCAGGTCCCCAAAGTCCCCACCGTAAATCACATTGTCAAGCTATCTGGTGTCAAGCTATCTGGACTCCGGGTAAGAAAGACACTCTTACCAGACAGGAAATCCCAAGGGCTTAGAGATCACTTCTCAAGAGCTGAGGACAAAGAACAGACTTCCCTTTGGGCAAGGTTTATTCTTCACTGAACAGTGTGGTATACATGATTTTAGCAATCAAACTGTCTTTTAATAAAGAATGTCTAATGGGGATGCCTGGGCAGCGCGGTCATTAGGCGTCTGCCTTCGGCTCAGGGCGTGATCCTGCGCTTCGGGATCGAGTCCCACATCGGGCTCCTCCGCTGGGAGCCTGCTTCTTCCTCTCCCACTCCCCCTGCTTGTGTTCCCTCTCTGGCTGGCTATCTCTGTCAAATAAATAAATAAATAATCTTAAAAAAAAAAGAATGTCTAATGAAGTTATTTCTTATTATAAAGGTCATTTGGAAAGATCACAGTACAAATTGAAATCAACAAATTCATCAAATGAAGCTGCCACTGACTTTCATACATGCTCTGTTGACTGTAAAATTGCATGTATTATTAACTATCCCGATCATCTTTCATTTGAGTTTTGTCTTTATTTTTAAATTTTTGTTTCCTGGTTGTGAGTGTACTTGTTCTCATAATTTTATTTATTTATTTATTTATTTATTTATTTATTTATTTATTTATTTATTTTTGTTGTCATTTTATTGTTTGTATATTCTTGACTATTCTTATTATTTTCCTTCTATTTCTAAATTTGATTATCATTGTTTTTTCCACTATAATAATGTAAGGGTTTTTGACATTTTTGTTTGTAGTTTGATGTAATTTCAAACTTAAAGAAAACTTGAAGTACAATGCAAAAACTTTCCTTCCCTAAGCTTTTCAGTGTAAGTTGCTGATATGATATCCCATCACTGCCTGAACACTTTAGAATACATTTCCTTCAAACAAAGGCATTTATCTACATAACAACAGAATCATCAATAGCACATAATTAATATTGACGTATCATTATTACCTATCATTATTACCTAATCATTATTACCTAATCCTCAGATCCCATTCCAATTCTACAACGATCCCAATAATGTCCTTTATGGTGAAAAAATCATGTCTTTACAGTTCTTCAATCTGGAGCAGTTCTTCAATCTCTCCTTGTTTTCATGATCTGGACACTTTTGATGATTATGAACCAGTTCTTGTATAAAGTGTTCCTTCAGATACTACTGATATTCCTTCATGATTCTATTCAGCTTATGCTTCTATGGCAACAGTATCACAGTAGTCATGCTGCTTTTGTCTCACTGAATTATATTAAATGGCACATGATTTTGATTTGTCCCATTATTGGTGATGCTGGCATCAATCACTTGATTAAGGTGATGTCTTCCAGGTTTCTTCAGTGTTACTTTTTTCCTTTTGTAATTAATACATGTTTTATGGGCAAATTTGGGGGGACTATTTAAATATCCCATTTGTTATCAAACTTTCACCCACTAGTTTTGGTATCCATTGGTATTTTTTGACTAAATAAACTATGATGGCTGTTAAATGTTTATTTTCTTTAAAAAATTTAAAAAATCATTCTATTGAGGTATTGATATATAAAAAACTGTGCACGTTTAATGTGTACAACTTGATGAGTTTAGAGATAGTATACACCCATCAAACTACCACCACAATCTATGCCGTAAGTACACCCATCACCTCCAAGTTTCCTCCCATCTACTTTATTAATTATTATTATTATTATTAGTGTGTGTGTGTGTGATAAGATCATTTAACATAAGGCCTACCCCCTTAGCAAATATTTAAGTATACAGTACAGTATTCAGTATTATTTACTGTAGGTGCTATGTCGTGCAGGAGATCTCTAGAACTTATTCATTCTTGCGTAACTGAAACTTCATATCCTTTGATTACTACCTTCCCGTTTTCTTCTCCCCTCAGGCTTTGGCATTGCCATTCAACCCTCTGTTTCTATGAGTTCCACTATTTTGTTTTATTTTACTTTATTTTTAAAAAGATTTATTTATTTATTTAGAGAGAGAGAGCACAAGTAGGGAGAGGGGCAGAGGGAGAGGGAGAGAGAGAATCTCAAGTAGAACCCAATGCAGGGCTTGATCCCATGACCCTAAGATCATGACCTGAGTCAAAGTCAAGAGTCAGATGCTTAACCCACTGAGCCACCCAAGCAGCCTGAAGTTTGGCTATTTTAAAGATTTGTATTTATTTTAGAGAAAGAGTGTGAGAAAGAGAGATAGCACACCAGAGCATGAGCAGGGAGAGGGGCAGAGGAAGAAAGAGACTCCCGCTGAGCAGGGAGCCCTAGGCGCGGCTCGATCCCAGGACCCTGAGATCATGACCTGAGCCGAAGGCAGAGGCTTAACCAACTGAGCCATCCAGTGCTCTAAGTTTGACTCTTTTAGATTCCTCATATGAATAGTATCATGTAGTATTTGTTCTTCTGTGTCTGGCTTATTTCAGTAAGCATAATATTTAAATGGTTATTTTCTAACTCAACACTTCCTTTTACGTTCATGAGTTGGTACAAGATAGGCACTTTTGTTTGTTTATTTATTTATATTAGCAAGGACCCATTGTTTATTCAATTGGTTATAATCTGTTACTATTATTTATTTCCAGTGCTGAAACTGTGCCAACTTTAGTCAGTGGTTGTCCCTGCAAGCTGTCTTTCTTTCCCATTTACATATTTTTACCATTTTTGGAATCCTTCCTGACTTTCTGCCACAGGATAATCCAGGCTCATCTTGTATTTGCCCTGCCCTGGTCCTGGAGTTAGCCATTTTTCCAAGAAGTCTTGGTTCCTTTCTGTGGAAAATGGTATTTAGAAACCATGATGTGAGTGTCAGGTGTGCTCATTGCTATTAGATATCAGTAACAGAGGACAGAATGAGAGCACGTAAGTATGTATATTACAAACATAATATGCATATTTATATTCATCTATCTGTCAAAATGTGAGTTCACACCAATACTTCCAATTTCAGTTCAACCCTACAGAGTGTTGCACACACTCTAGTCACATTTGTAACTATCTACAATATAATTACTTATCAGTCTCCTTTTACCAATACTGGCCCCTATCCATCCATCCTTCCCTCCTACTACAAAGACACTTAACCTACCTAGCTTGGGCTCTAATATTCTGCTTTGGGCTGCTGTTATGACTCTCCAACGAAGATGTCTTCCTTACTTGACTTGAGGCTTTGACAACCTGCATGGTGCTACCTTCCTACTTAGTATGGGTTCCACTGGCCTGTGCCAGGCTGCTGATATCACCGCCTTCCCATTACACGGACACCTTCTGCACCTGGTTCTGGTCCAACAGTCTGTGCTGGGATGATGCCATCCTCCTATAAAGACTGCTCCTCATCCTGTTTGGGCTCTGTTACTGTGTATTTCCCTGACTGCTGTCATTATCGTACCCCATGAAAATCTCTCCCACATCCTTCAGGCTCTGACAGCCCATGTTGTGTTACCACTATCCCCCAGATGGGTACCCTCTTCATCTTGCCTGGGTCCTAGCACCCCAGGCTGGGATGTTGTTGCTCCAACACCTTGCTTGGCCTCACCTAAAGGTATTTTGTTTGAATTATTTCAGAAGAAAGAATGATATGAAGAAGCAAGACAAATAGAAATGCTTGAAGAAGGTTTTTACCTTTTGAAACTTCTACAAGTCTTCTCTCTTTTATTTACATTTTGGCTCCCACTAGGATTTTTCCTTCCAGTCACATTTGAATCTTAGTATGATCTAGAATTTTGAAAATATCTCAAAATTTATCTGGTAGTAGGGCATGAACAAGAGCAATTTGCATGCATTTTAAAATTACTCCTACGTTATACCTAGTTGTATAATTGTGTAGTCAAATTACCATTATGACACACATTACGACTTATTGGTGAATATGTGTAGGAGTTTGTCACCGGAATACTTGTTTCTTCAGTCTGTTTCACTGCATCAGTGAAAAATTCCATGATATTTCATCTGGAACTTCTAGACTTTATTAGGTTTAGACACATTAAATTTGCGAAGATGTGATCTGATACTTCAGGGTGTACGAAACATGTGAGTCCATATACTGATGTAAGTGCTTGTGTGATATAATCTAAAAAAATTCAAAATTTTACTTTATGTTATCCCCCCCAAAAACAGACGTCGTGTATTTAAAATTATGTATGCTGTAATATTTAGTGTATATCTAATAGAAGCATTGTTTCCTTTGGTATTGATAAGAAGTGAACACTTAGTTTCTAAGTACACAGACCGGCTTCCAGCTATGTACATTTGCAAACTTGTTTCTCCCACATACTTCCAGTGAGGACCACCCTCAGTCATAGTCATACCACGGCATAGTTCTGTTCTTTGCACCTTTTGTGACGAAGAGATAGCAATATTCCCAGAAATCATTCTTAAGTTGAGACAACTATCGATAACTTCCCTAAACACAAGAGGGAAGTGAACCGCAGAAGTGTATCCAACTAAATACAGAGTGACTCTATTCTCCATTCATCTTTCCCTTCTCTGCATCCCCAGAATGCCTGTGGATAGTCCAACGCCACCTAACACAAAGGGAGGTGTGACGGAAGGAAAACTGCTAATTTAACTGCTTGTTGTTAACATATCTTTCCTTTTGCAAATTTTACAATATTTATGACCATATGACAATCAAGCCGGGACCCCTCCAAGGCTTTGGAAGGGCCTTAAGAAGCTTGAGTTTTGTTAGTTTTCTGGTCAGTCTGCCTCGGCGGGGGCTGCAAGGGAGTCTCTGTTTTGCACACCCACATCATTGGAAATAGAGTTGCCATCAGTCTTCATCTTATATTTCCCGAGCTCTGTCATTTTGTGACACCATGAGAATCTGACCTTAACAGTTTTTCTTCTCAGTAAGTCCATAGCTTTTAGGAGGAATACAAAGAAACAGAATTTTAAAAAAGCATGTTTTTAGGTTGGTGTAAAGGAGGAGAGTTTAAGCAGTCCTTTTCATGTGGATTACGAACTTGTTCAATAAATGAACATGAAATTTAATTCAACTTACATTTAATTGAGAACTGTTACATATAATGCATTATATAGATGACGTGGAAAACACAGAGGTTAGACAAGTCATATGAACTAGCTAATCTTACCTAGATGGCCTTACAAAATGGTTAATTAAGACTGGCAGAGCGTATTCAATAAGAAAGATAGTTTATTTTGTAAATCAGGAAGTGTAACTTTGCACTTGTAAGCCTTAGTATGTAGTGGCTATGTCCTTGACATGAGTACTTACCAAAGAGTAAATAATGAATTAGCCTTTTAAGACTAAAATGATACTGCATTCTAGCAACTAAGATATAATGAAATCATTGCTACTGGTTTATAGAGTGGGTTACCTAGACCATCAAGAGATTATCAAAAAGCATATCTTTATCGTTAAACTTTGAAATAGCTTTTCACTCATCCTTTTCGTATTCTTCTTTTCTCCTTATATATGAGACACAGAATTAAATGTAGTAGGATTAAAGGGAAATTATCACAAAAGTCAATGAAATTAGGTACTGGTAAGAGTGACTGTATCTTTAGAAAGAAAGGCTATTTCTTTTAAATTTCAAAATAATTGTTTATTATAATATTTCAAATATACGGAAATATCTGTGTACCCACAACCCAGACTGAAATTCTCTATGTCCTTCTCTCTAATCTCCGTTAGTGTAACCACAACCTTTCAATTGGTGTCTATGCTATTCATAAATGCTTCATATTTGTACTATATGGATATGCAGCCATATGCAATTTGGAGTATTACTTTGGAAGCTTTTAAACTTTGATGAAAAGGTATAATATAAGATTATTCTGTAACTTGCTTTCACATAGACATTGTTTTTGAGATGTTGCCATGTTGACTTTAAGCTATCCTTATTTCTATGTTATTGTTGGTATGTATATTACCTTTTTTAAAAAAAAAAAACCAAGCACAGGATATATTCTAAGAAAGAAAGGCTATTGTCCTTATCTTAAGCTTCCTTAATATCCAAATCTATAATCGATTCTGCTTTTGTGCTCACACTGCCCACATTTCAATTTGGACCCATTTGAAGATCAGCCACAATAAGGCCATACATCTACTTTCATGATCCTTTCCTAGAATTCCAAAATTGAATGGTTTTCACAGGTACATGCAAATGAGTCAAAGTAGTGAAGGGACACACAGGGAAAGCAAAGTGCCGTGAACCCTCCCTGAGGCCAGGAGAAGGCAAATGGAAAGAGTACCGAGAATCTGAGATGAAGTCTATGAAAAGAGGCAGCGCGGAGTCATGGTCAGTTGCCCGTCCGCTCAGCCCCTCCCGTCATTTCTCAGGACTTAGTGCCAGTGCATTTACTATCAGGAGATACAGTGTCAGCGCTTGGTCTTTTGAGACATAAGAAATTTCCCTTTGAAAAAAGCATCATTTTTGTTAATTTGGATTTCCCTGAAAGCTTAGTTCTCATGCATTTAATGCCCTAAGAATTTGGAAATAAAGGACATCTATATTTCATTCTAAATGAGACATCTTTATACCTGGAATTACAGGCTTTCTCTTTCCCTGAAAATTACTTCAGGGAAGGCAAAGGGACAGACACAAGAGTGGAGTTTGAATGTCACTCCTTCCAGGGCTGGTTTCCTGTGGTCTCTTCAGATGAGGAACACAGAAGTGGCCATGATATCATCAGCCCTTCATGCTGATTCTTTACAGAACAGGCAATCCCAATTTTCTATGACTTGTCGTAGGGTTATAGATGGAAAGGCTGAGACTTCATACTTCACAGCCCAGCTCAGCTCTGCACTGTAGAAGACGTTTTACTAACCCCTGGTGGATGAAGTAAGAGAAACAAGATCCCCACAGTCCAAGGCCAAAGAACGAGCAAACTGGTTAATTCTTGGGAGGGGGATGTGGAAGGAAGAAGGAGCAATCTTAAGTATACGTGGAGCTGCGAAGTGGGTGATAATTTGGTAACTCCTTTATTTAAATGTCCTGTCTCCCTATTAGGTAGTGCCCACCATTGGGCCCAGGTCCTTCACGGTTGTATTCATTCTGGCACACCACTTTAGCTTACCCTTCCTACCCAGGGATCCCTAACATGTCCCACTTAAAAGAGCCCCTTTCCCAGCCCACTTGGATGGAGGATCAATGTCCTTCTCAACACACACTGCTCAGCTGTTTCACTCCTGATAGTTTTTCCCCAGACCTGTTTCTCATCCTAGCTATCTCAAAGCATATTCATATTCTGGATAGCGGTTAGCTTGCAATGGGTCTATGCAACACAGAGCGCCATGTGTTTTCCAATGAATTTATGGCTCCATATGTATGTAGTGTTTCTTGAAAATTTGACCTCCTCCAACCTGCTAATACAGTTAACATTTTTGGAGCCTTGATCCTTATTAGTTGCTGCACCCTTAACATCTCTTTGCTTCCAGACCTTTATTTTACTTTGCTTTTACTAATATCCATGGTTGTTAATTGGAAGGCTATTGTCATTAAAAACCGGGCCTCAGGTGCTGTGGGAAAAGCCTGGGAACTCAGCTAATAAATTGGGAAGTCTCTGTCTCTTCTTGTTACTTCTATCATTTTCATTACTGGCAGTCCGAGAGCATATCGTCCTTATCTGATAAAAGGGCGCACTCATGAGGCCCAAGTTGTGAGTTATGAGAGCGGTAACAGAATTCTTGTTTATGGACACATGCTTCAAGCACAATTCATGACAGTCATCTTGGTCACAGAAAGCCTGAAAGACATACTGAGTGTTTCACCTCAGAGTGTTGAGGTGGAAATGTCAGGTGTTATGGAAACTGCATAGTCTTATAATAATAGATCCTTAGAATTGGAAGTGATTTTAGAAATCTTCTTATCCATTCTCTTGTCTAGTTCAGAACCTCACAGAACCATAACCAGAAAATGGGCTGGATGCCCAACCCCTTCTTCGGCACGTCCAGGTTGAGGACTCTTTCCCTTGAGTAGTTGTTTGGTCCAATGTGAGCAGCTGTATTTGTGGGAGGGTCAGCACAGGGTGCCCAGTTTGGAGATGGAAAATGAAAGTTCAGCTTCTCTCCTTTTTGTTGTCTTCATCTCTGAGTTCCTAAACCCAGCCTCATCCTGAACCACAGTCTCAGTAACTGCAGGAGCTCTAGAGTGATCAATGTTATCTGCGAAATTGTTTAAAATCACATTGGCAGGAGTCTGAGCAGAGAAAAAGGCTGTTTCTGACTCTCCGATTATTGTCTTGAGGGTGCTTGTTATGGGAAAATGGGAGATAGGGTTCTGGGAAAACTTGGTTAGGATAATTCAGGTTGGAATGCTTCAGGGTATTCCGTTTCCAGAGCGGAGCAGAAAGTCAATGCGCTATGTTTAAACGAGCTGTGGTCAATGATGAAGTTCTCATTCCCATCCCATCTTGACCCCCGTTCTCTTTTATATTTATTTAGACTTTAATGCTTGGACCAACTCTAGAAGGTGGAATGGCAAAAAGAAAACAAATTGCCTAGAGACAAAATGCTTTGGGACTTGAGTGGCGTATGGGAAGTGCTTGAATGAGAGTAAGCAGAATGACTAGGTTACCCTGAACTATAAGTACCAGGGAGAATAACACTCCTTCCCTACTCCATTAGGTGACCATCAGAACCATTCATTCATTCAACAGTGCTTACTGACAGACTATCCCGTACCAGATACATAGTGATGTATACACTAGAACCACAGACCTTCTTTTATAAGTGGAAAAGTGGATGCTTGCCTAAATGGTATCTATTTTAATCGTTTGAAACTGTTAGTCATTTTTGGCAAAGGAAATCTTCGTGATGGGTCAGCCAGATACTACAACTTCTTTCAACATTTGGTACGAATTGTCAGGGAAGCCATGCCAAGGCGCAGCAGAAATGAAAAGAGACAATCAACTTTAAGAGTAAAGGGTATAATTTTTCCATGTGTTAACATATGGTTGGCCACATGATCTTTCCTGCATTTACTGGTTTTTGTATACAACGAGGTGAACCCCAGCTGAGGTAGCCCGAATATTAACGATGAAGACTCTTAGTTTTCTGGGTTCTTTTCTAAGCTCTATCTATGTGGTATTGAAATGAAGACAGCAACTCCTCCCTCTCTGGCGTCCCGGTATTTCTTAGGTAGAGAAGTACTAGTTGGTCAAACAGGCTCATTTGGGTCTGGTCAGATGGCGGTCTTTCAAGAAGTAAATCCGCAAGTTGATGTCTTCTGTTAGGAGGAAGGAGCCCCAAGAAACTTAATTAGAATTCAGTTAGTATGCATGGTTAACTTCTTAGGCCCAGGGAGGAGGACAACATAAAACCCAAAAAATCTTAATGTAGTCAGAACCTGTGTCTTCATCGTGGCATTTCTAAGAATAATCTTCTTACACAAATTTCATTGAGGAATAACTAAGATAGCTCCCAATGATTCCTGCTTTCTGATATTCATGTCCTGTGTAATTCTTGTCTCTTGACTGCAGGCTGGACTCAGTGACTCATTTTTTAACAGAGTATGACAAAAATGATGAGTGTCACTGCTGAGAGTAGGCTACGCAAAGATTTTGGCTTCTGTCTTGCTCTCTTGCTTTCTCATTGTGATGCAAGCCAGATGTCAAGTTGCGAGCTGCCCTATCGAGAGGCCTGTAAGATAAAGACCTGAGAGAGGCCACCAGCCCACAGCCAGCAAGGAACCGAGGCCCACAGCACACCAGTCTGCAGAGAACCTGTGAATGAGCTGAAAACAGCCTTCAGATGACACTACAGCCCTGGCTGACCTTGATTGTTGCCTTGTGAGAAATCTCGAGCCAGAGTACCCAGTTAAGTCTGACCTGGATTCCTGAAAAAATTTTAAATATTATTTTGAATGCTTTGAGCATTCTTGAATGCTCTTATCTTTTGGTAAATATATGTACACATTTCTGTTGGAAATATACCTAGGAGTTGAATCACTGAGTCACAGCATGTATTCGGATTTATGGTACTGCCAAGTAGTGTTTCAAAGTCTGCACTGTCACCAGCGGTGCCCCAGACCAATCACTATTTTCAGCAGGACTCTTCACTGCTTCTCAATTCAGCACAGGACCAAGTGTGTCATGGGATTTAAACAGCATGTTTTATTAGTAATAACATTAATGAAAAAATAATAACACTGAAGGTAACTTTTTGGATACCTAATTATCTAATGTATTAATTTTTGAAAAACAATATATAGCCAGGACTTCATCATGTTTTATTATTTTACATGTATGGAGCATTAACAGAACAAAATATTAAGCATTAGTTAGGATACATAGATACCATGGCTGTGCTTAAATTAGATTTTTAGGGAGATAACCAGGATTAAAGAAAAGAAATAGTGGAAGTAGAACTCTTTTATATTATGTTTTATTTTATGTTTTATTTTATATCTTTATTTTATTTTATTTATGTTATATTTAGGTTATTTAGGTGAATCTCGGCTTTTTTTTTTTTCAGTTTACATTTCCCAGATAATAGCTGTCACTTTCTGCTTAACATTACTAGTGAAGATATCACGAAAGCCTATTATTTTTCATCGTAGAGAGAGGTTTTATTTTATTATACCTAATTTTAAATTTTATATCAGTAATAACACCTTGTTGATCTGTATGAGTTTTTAGCATTGTATACTCAATAAAGATAATTGGGATATTATTGAAGATGTCTAGCATCTCTTTTAATGATCAGATTCCTTTTTTAGAACCATATTTTTTGGATTCATGGTTATAGCCAAGACAAAAGACTAATGCTCATAGCTTGGCCTTGTGTCTATAGTAAAAGCAATGTACAAAAAAGCAAGTTTGGCAGCACCAGGGCAATGCCATGGACACTTCAGCCTTGACAGGTCAGCTGTGGGTAGGGGAATACTTGGCGGGAGGGTGAACTTCTCACTGGAGACTCCCCAGATGATATATATGTCCAAATTTGAAATACGGGTATTTCAGCCATAAGAAACTAGCCCCAGAAGCAGTAAAGAGAAAGGAAATGATAAATATCATTAAAAGTAGGAGAATAAAGATGTCATTATGGTAGGAAACGATCATCTTAAATCCCTATTAAATGCCATAGTTTGTAATGTAATGCTTTGCTAAGCTTAGGAATCTCTCTTTTGAAGAAAAGATATAGAATGCCAAATCAGATGCTCCCCCACTTCCTGAGGGCTGTGTAGTGCTGATGAGCTCAGGCAAGAGAAACAAGGGTGCACCAGAAGCTAACTCCCAGGGCCTTCTGTCAGGGATCTTGGGGGACCACCTGGATTCAGGCCTTCTGTGGGTTTGGGATGTTTTGTTGAAAGACTGCACAAAGATGTGAGACCCCACTGTGGCATAAAGGCCCTTGTAGGCTGGACAGAGAACAGCTACTCATTATGACTACTGCTGAGTGCTGAGGACACATTTCTAGAGGGCAAGACTGCTCTAGGGTCACTGCCATCAACTGGCTAGTTTTTGACTCATCTTCAACTGAACACTTCAGGTTTCAGGCCATTATGGGGCTTACCTGTAATAGTGGCCAGAAATTTCAGGTTTAGGTATAACTGATATAAAATTAAGTTACTTTATTTCATTTTACTTCACTTAGTTAGAGCTAAATCAGTGTAGACCTATGTGCAAATCTAGGCATTTTTGAATGTTTAGGGAGAAAACAATGGCATGTAGGTTCATGACCAGACTGTTCCCTGGTACTTCAGCTCATGGGGAGGCTGGGTTTGTGGGGGTAGTAGAGGATCTGACATCGCTTCGAGGTCCTCATGGAATGGCCCCATTTCCTGTCTCTGTGAGAGAGCGGTGTTATCCCCCTATCCTATCGTGTTCTTTCTCGCATCTTCAAGTTATCCCTAATGGCATCTAACCAAACCTTAATGAAGCTGATGAAGATCCCAGAAAACCATAGCTTAAAAGGAGGAGTTCAAGGAACTGGCAGTATTGAAACAATTAAACTTGGAAGCATACATGTTAGGTCTCTTCAAATACATGGAAGCTGCTGAGTAATGAACAACTATGCATCGTTCTGTATTTTTTGGAAAGAAAAGATGAAGGTCAAACACAGAGCATTTACTCAATGCAAGAAGAGCATTAATCGGTAAATTGCTCTCCTTTCTGAGATTGTTGGGCTCAGTGCTCTGGTTTTATATCACTGCATTGCAGATAACCTCAAATCTAGTGACTTAAAACAACTGTTTTATCATATCTCATGATTTGGTGGGTCAGGAATTTGGGCAAGTCTTGGCAGAGTGATTCTTCTGCTCTAAGTGACTGAGGTCACTTGGTGGTGGTGGTACTCAGCTGGTGGATGGGCTGATCTGGGGAGCCCAAGATGGCTTTATTATCGTATCTGGTGCCTTAGTGAAAGCTGTTAGAAGGCTGAGTTCATCTAGGGTGGTTGACCAGAGAATTAACATGTAGCTTCTCCGGAATGACAGTCTCAAAGTAGCTGAGCTTTTACATGGAAGCTCAGGCCTTCTATGGAGAGGATTTCAAGAGATAAGAAGTGAAAGCCACCATTCTCCCAAGGCCTGGGCCTTAGAACTTGTAGAATTTTTTCTACCACATTCTTTCAGTCAAAGCAATCATAGAGTCTGCCTAGAGTTGAGGGGTGGGAAGGTGGATCCCACCTCTCAACGGAAGCAGTGACAATAATTTTATGGTATTCTATAATCTACCACGTTTAGGTAACAAACTCTGATTGTAATTATTCTTACACTGTCTAAACTTGCTCAAACCAAAAAGAAGAAAGAACATTTTCTGTGTTATAGGTACTTGCTTTGTACTAATAGGTAATACTCATTAGGACCCCTTATTTGAATTAGTTTCAGGGCTGCTGAAACATTGCTTAGATAATTACTTAAGTCCTAGAACAATGATTAGTGTGAAAATTAATGGGGGTTCATTAATTGTATCAGCAGCAAGCTGACCAAGCATCTTTTTGAAAATGGCCATTGTCTTTGGAGCTAAAAAGCACTCAATGTAACTCCTGGCACTTGAGGTGAGCACAGTCTCCTAGTTACTCATCTTGCTGCAACAGAGTCTTTGTTTTTTCTTCTCGTGAATTTATGTATTTGCTTTTATAGAGTGATTTCTGATAGACACACTCAAAAGATGTTTTTGTTGTCTTCTTTTCATTCTTCTATAGAGACGAAGGTAAAACTGAGTCTAAGTGGGTCGAGGTGCTGAAAATGGAAGGCGTGTCTGTAGAAGCATTTGGCTCTCTTGCGTACTGAGTTGGAGAGTTTTGTCTTTAAGATAGAAGTGAAAATGGTCCTAGGAATAGGATCCTGGGTCTTCATCCGTCTCTACCAATGGTAACTACTTGGTTGCCCAAATTTCAGCTCCTAGGAGCTTATCTGTCATATACTTGTATTAGTCTTTGAAATGGACAGCTCCCCTTGACACGCTGCTTTTCTCACTTTGTATCCACCTGGGCCCTGGTACATCTCATTTCCCGTTCCTAGACCCCAACATGGTCATGTTCCCAAGCTTATACCTTCCTCACTGACCTGAGTTAAGCAGTCCACCCCATACTGTCTTGGCCTCGTCCCTCCTTGACCCACCCACTGTAGATTTTAGTTCTGATCCAGTTTTTCTTTTCTTTTCTTTTTTTTAAATTAGCAGTCTCTATTAGCCTTTCTCCACACACAGGGCAGAAGGAACAAATTCTCATTCTTGGAAGTGCTCTAACTGACCCATACCTGCACTTCCGTGCTGAAATCTCTTTAGACACCTTCTTACAAATTATCTCATAAGTCATTGTGGTGAATACGGAGAGCCCCAGCTCTTCTTGTTGGATACTGACCATCTCCCCATGCCAAGCTAATTGCAGTTCCCCAGAAGGGTCATGCTCTTTCTCTTCTCTAGGCTGTTACATGAGCTCTTCTTTGCCAAATGATCTCTATCTTACCTCCTGCTTTTCTTTTCATGATTCAATTTAAATAAGGGAGGCTTTTTCAGGCATTTTTTTCTCTTTATTCCCATGGTATTCTGGGTATCTCACTATCAACATAGTGTCCCCATGTACCTTATCTATTTATATATCTGGTTCCCTCCTCTGGATGTGAGTTCTTTCTGGGTAGGAACCATGGGACTTTTCGTTGTTGAATTCCCAGCCTCTAGGATGATGCCTAATGTTCAATAAATACTAGTTGAATTCATGCTTGCACAATTAATTAGTGCATGAATGGTTAAATAGATGGTTGGAATAAAGAATGGATAGGTGGTTGGAAGGCTGGCTGGCTGGTTAGCTGGCAGGAGGATGGCTGCACAGTAGAAAAGATGAATGAATGGATGGTTGGGTTGGTTGACAATTAACTTTATAGTAATTTTGGAAGGATGTTCATAAATGACAACCTTACATCTAGAATTTTGTGACTTTTGATTTCACAAACTCCATTTCCTTCTATAATATTGTAAATTTGTACAATTTCTTGTATAAAATTTATACAAATTCTTGTTATACTGCAGCTCTATGAAAAGCCTTGGAGTTGATTTTAACTCAATATTCTTAAAAACTTTGAGAGACAAAAGATTTAAATAAACTAGTAAACTAGGGGTTGATGTCACTGCTTGTTCCCATCTGTAGCTTGATTTGCCATGATGTGTGGTTTCCTAGACTTTTTTAGGTTCTTTATCAACAGGCTTGAAGTAATTACATTTACTTGTTTTACATGATTGATGTAGTGAAATTACTTGGAAAAAAATGTATTCATACAATCTCTCTCTCTCTCTTTGTCTCTTTCTCCCCATCGACCTCTCATCTATCTATCTCCCTATCTCATTGTCTATGATCTATCTATCTCTAGTTTTGCATGTGTTGTTGTTCAGTTTTGCTTCACATATCCCCAGAAGAATCTTGTGGAAATGTAAGTATTCTTACTCCTCTTTGGTCACTGAAGCAAATTTGTCCAGAAGCATAGAGGACTAGCAGAGGCAGACACTAGAATTCAGCGTCTCTGGTGCTATCTGAAATTCATTGCTTGGTACCACTGCTAAAATGATTTTTAGAGCTGCAGCATTATTATACAGTGTAGAATCCCAGCTGTCAGAGGGGATGGGCTGGCTCTTAGGCATGATGAATAGGTTTTATTTTGAGTGCCAACTCTAAATCAGTTGGTAATAGCTGCCTGGAGTACTGCGTTGAGGACAATTCTAAGGCCCTCTCTGAGCAGCAATTGTTCAGTGATATTGCCATGAGTGTAGGGTCTCCATACACACTTGCCATATATTTTCTATCTCTATTCTAAGACCACAAAAGGTGTTCATTATGATAGCTGTCCATGCTGGTTTGTCCACTGATTCACTAAGAGATCATTCATGAAAAAGTATCTACAGAGATTCTGCAGTTTCTGGAAGCTGATTTTGAACTGCATACGTACACTTCCTCCTTTGATGACTGTGGTTAATAAGATGCAAAAACAGCAGTGAGGAAAGCTAACTATGCATGAATACCTATTAAAGTCATTTCCTTTAAAGGGGAAATGCTTGTTTTCCTAGCCAGGGTAGGTCATCTACTAAGGAAGGGTGGCTTCTTGACCACTTGTGGTTAGTAGTGTTGTATTGAAAATTAAAACTGTTCACTTTTATGCAGATGCAAACATAATCACATTAACTTTATTTGAAGCTTTGATTACATTCTAGTTAATAAGCATATACTACATTAAGCCAATTTAACCATACAGCAAAATGCATTTCATTTCAAAATTGAGTATTGGAAGGCTTAGCAAATGCTGGGATTATTAATTACTTAATACAATTAGGTATGATGCACATACGGAGGTGACCACTAACCCTCATGGATCCCTGGTGCCCAGAACAGTCTCAGAGGCTTAGAAATGTGGTTATAGAGATCAAAAAATTTCATTCTGGCTTTTCCACTTTGTTTTTGCTAAGAATCATGCCCTAGGCATATCGATGGATAATTTTGATCATAAATCAGCCTTGCAAATAAATAGCAGGTAGCCTTGCCTATTGGAACCTTGGAGCATAATACAAATGATGTCAGCATCCTCTATCATTGGGTCTGCTTTAGTATTGGCTACTTGCAAGATGGAGTCTGTATTACCTTTTAGTATCTGAGTCCTGAGCTGAGGTCTCGACATGAGTGATATGAAGGACAACAGGGAATTAGTGGCTGCCCATCCTTCTACATGCCTGGCCACTAAATCTGCCAGATTCTGCAACTCATAGGGCTTATTCTATCTCTAAAAATGTACCTGGGCTTGCACTACTGTGTGAAAGAGAGGATCCCAGAGAGACAGATGAAGTATAATTACTAATAAAAGAGACTAATTCCTCATTTTTCCTGTCCCAAGTCAGTCAGTCTTGTTACTTTCTAGTCCTGTGGCCCCAAAAGACTTAAAGTAAAGGATATTGGTTCCTGCTGATGAGGCCACAGTGTGACACCTCCTACAGAATGCACCATAAAACTACATTATTTCATAGATCTGAGTATTGCACCTGCTATGTTATCTCCTCTTAGGTGATTAACTTTCCCACAAATGCAATTTGTTAATATGGGGCCACATCTTCTCACAAGGTAAATCTGTGAAATTTGGCAGGCAGTTGCTTTGCCACAGGTGCAAGATGAAACACCTTGCCCTGGCTTTGCCAAGAAGAAAAATGATGCTGTTCTCAATACCTGGGAAAAATATTCTGCACAGAGAGTAGAACCTGATTCCAAAAAAGGGGAATAGAATTCTAGGGCCCAAATCATGTTCTTCTCTCCCTTTGGGGGAGTATATTACCTCCAAAAGGCTGAGTGGGAGATCAGAATCTTATTTTACATGAGGCCAGGTATTGAGCAAATCCCCTTGTTAAGGGAAGTCCTCTGATATTTGGAGCTGCAGCCATTTGTGATGATAAATGATGACTTTTACTCTTATGAGCTATGAGAACTTAATTAGAGCTTAATTAAAGCTAATGCTCAGAATCCTTTGAAAGATGGAGTGATTAAAAACTAACTTCCATATTGAATAGTCACACTGAAAAGTAGTCTTTGAAACACATAGCATTTCCACTCTGGGGCCCCATGTAGTCCTGGCTGGGTCTTCACATCTAAGTTAAAGCAAGAGCTGACTATTTTTTGCATTAGAATTTCCTTAGCCAAGACTACAAGAGGCCCCGTACCCAGGTCCATCTCAGCCCGCTGAGCATTTATGCAGAAGGTCGTCTCTGAATCTGCAAATCCAGCTCGCCGTACACGTGTCTCAGGGAGTCACTGGTCAAGCTGGCTATCAGCTTCCGATGGCCAGACACCCAGGGTCGACACACTTCTTCCCATTGCACGGTGGAGTTGGGCCGGATTTCCCTGAAAGGACGGAAAAGAGAGGAAAGGTTGTACTCTCCAGAGAGGCATATCCAGTTCCCTACCTTGATCAGGAAGCAGTGAGAACACGTGCCTGAGTCACATGCTCTCTTCCTCTCAGTTGATGATAGTAGAACACAGAAGGGCTGATTTGACCTATTCCAACCCAGATGAGGTCCCTGGATGGGGATGTGCCACTGACAGACCCAATGGGTCATGGTTCCTTCCACTTGGATGCATCAACTGGCATCTACTGCATGGTGAGGAAGGGCTGAGTCTCCTACCGGCCATGAGTCAACTGAAGTCTAGTTTGTCCCCCAGCCACCACAGTAGCCTCATGGATGTGACTGATCTTCCTTGGCTCATTTTGGGCCACTCTAGTTCCCTCCTGAATTAGACTCCTGTCTGAATCCCCAGCTGCCTTTGCTAAGGTCCTGATACCCTAATTAGTTCTTGCCAATCCCTTTGGGATTGTTCCCAGGCCCAAAATCTGGAACGTAACCCTACCTGCTGCCAACTGATGGAGAACTTGCATGCTCTATCATTCATAATCCTGTTTAACCACCAAATTGGGGCTCTTTGCCCATGCACCTCTCTGCTACTCCTTTGTATCCATCCTGATAATGGGAACGACCTTCAATGGTTCTGATATCCACCTCTTCTTCTGCAGCCTATGCTTTGAGGTTTTCCTAAGTTCATGGCCAAGCTCACTCCAGTGAATGACTGAGGTCAATCAGGGTTGGGGAGATTAAGGCTTCTCTGGGGTGTTTCACATATATTACCCTACGGAAGCCTCAGGAGGAAGTTACATGCAGGTTTTACATGCATGATAGTCCCTCGAGGTAGGTACTACATGACACACTGTATAGTTAAGAAAAATGGAGGGATAAACAAATGAAGCAGTTTTTCCAAGATCACACAGCTTTGAATGGACAGAGATGAGGTTTGGATGCAAGTTGTTCTGATTCCCAAAGCCATGCTCTTTCGAGCATGTATTTCATATTATAGCCTCAATGAAGATGACTTTTCTGGCCACTATGCTAGTTTTTTTTTTTTTTAAATAAACAAGACAGATGTCCTTTTATTCTGTACTAAGAGCTTCTTGCAGTATTGTTCATAGAAGATTCCTGGTCTCTGCTCTCTGATCCTCAGGGAGAGCAGGTACTGGGCGGCCTTGCAGGGGATCCCGGGCCAGCACTTCTTGGGGAGATGAAGGGAGACCACCATGAGTGCCTTAGACAGAAAAGGGACCTGTTTTCATGGGATTACTGAAGCCCAGCATGTCAGAATTGGAAAGAACTTAGAAATCACTTAGTCTAGCTACCTCATCTACGGGCGAGGAGGATGGGATCCTAGGAGTCCTTTGGAATCTTCCACAGTCCTTGCCTGATGGCCCAGACCATGGACAAAGAAAAACGTGCTGGGGGACATGAAGAGTGTGCTCGTGCTCAGAAGTGAGGAACATCCTTGTAGAGGAGCTCTGCGAATACTTCCCTAGTGGAGCGTGCTTCCTACTAGCACCATGGAGGGACTGAGGGACCAAAGGAACTGGGGATGATGTGGCTTCAGACTGGGTGGTGATAGGAGGGGTTACAAGGAAGGGGAACTGCCAAAGAAAGTCTGGAGTGGTTCAAAGGCCTCAGCTACATGATCCCCTATTTACCCTTGGGGGCCGGGGCCATAGAACACCACTTTAAACACAGTCAAAGTGCAGGGGGAAATACGGGGACACATACCTGTGCTTGACCTACTCTATGTAAAGTTAGAACCCCCAAATTTCCTCAAATAGAGCTAAAACAATATGTATTTTAGATGGCGGTGGGTGTACATCCTCTGGGATAGAAAGGGGGAAATGCCCCCAAATCTTGGAAATCTAGACACTAAATAAGAAATCCCTTTCAAACTCTCATACCTGTGCTCAGTGAATTAGGACAGGCATCTGAGGCCTTGGGAATGCCTCTCTTTGGAACTGTTCCAGGCATTGACTCTGCCACTACTGGTCTAAATGTCTCAATTAACTTGGTATTTGCTAATTCTTTTCTTTATTTTTGTTCTTTATAAATGTAGTTCTATAAAGTATTTTCACCCATTATATAAAACCCAAATTGGGTGTAAAATGCACACACACCACCTATATAGGTATTTTGCAAACTCAGTAAATTGATTTTATGATTCAAGGTTTGAACAACATTGACCTGACCATGGGTTTCCTCACCTCTAAAAGGCAGACACTGTAGAATATTGACTAGAGTGTGGGGGCGCCTGGGAGGCTCAGTTGGTTAAGAGTCTGCCTTTGCCTCAGGTCATGATCCCAGAGTCCTGGGATCCGGCCATGCATCAGGCTCTCGGCTCAGTGGGGAGCCTGCTTCTCCTCTCCCTCTGCCTGTCACTCTGACTATTTGTGCTCTCTCTCTCTCAAATAAATAAATAAATAAAATGCTTTAAAAAATGAATAGAGTGTGGACAGAGTGAGGTGAATTGCTATTTGTACTGCACTTAGAAGCATGGCAAATATGGCAATCGCCAAGTATACTCGTGGGTGATTGGCATTACTGTTGTTGTTGCTATAATTATTAGTATTACCACAATCACCCTTACGGTTGTTGCTTACTCTGCCTGAACTCTCTGCAAAACAACTAGGAAAGTGAGTTCCTCCTGCCTGTATGCAGAGAAACAGTTCTCTATCCTTAATTTACAGTGATTAATTAAATATGAATACATGTTTTAAGATATTTATTTCTCAAGAGCTGGGCTATTTTTACCTTGATCCATTCGTTCTTTCTTTTCTGGTTTCCCCGAGTGATCAATCAGAAACACTTTGCAAAATAGTCGTCTTGCTTGTGGATCTGGCCTGGGGCCATGTAATGCAGGTGACTACATCCATAGAAACTGTAATCCCTGAGCTTCACTTGGTAATTGGCTCTTACTCATAAACCTGGCCCCATAATGATATTCAAATATGTATCTCATACATGTATAGATGTCTCCTCAAGACTATCATACAAAGATATTCATACACGAAGATACACATGTGTGTCTAAGTATGCATTTATGTGTAGATAAATATGTACAGAAAGAAAAGAATCACTCACCCACATTAGTAAGTGGAGTAATATTGGAATAATCCTATTTGCCTGGGGTATAGATGTTGTGATAAATGGTTCTCAGTTAATGTGCTGAGCTATCAAGATATGCTGGCCATTTATCATCTTGAACGCATACAGGCAAATGGGATTATTATTACAATAAACTGCGACTATCTATGGGTTGTTCTCAATGTGTCTAGCCCTCAGCTTCTGTCCTACTTGGGAAACTCAAAATTTAAAACAAAATCACAAAGTCAGGGAACTTTTCTCTTGAAATAACTTACTGAACCTGATCATTTTTTAAAGAGAAAAATGAATCTGGAAGATGAATTATTTGATGTTCTGGAAGTATCAAGTGCAGAAACTTGAAAGCTGAGAGTCTGTGGGGGCAGTACTTTCAAGCATCTAAGGTAGGTGGGCGGTGGTGGCAGAAGGCAGGAAGGTAAAGCATCTCGGAGCACAGTTGGCTCATACCCTGAGCAAGGAGTGAAACACCACTGCTTTCCATGTTCCTAGTTCAATTCCCTGTTCTCTAGCTCCTGCCTTCCAGGCCCCTGCTTTGAGCTTGACATCCCTTGCCTTCTAGGGCCCTGGCAGGACTGTGGGTGGGTAGGTGGGGGTAGTGATTCCCTTGACTATTCAAGATGTGTATCCTAGAAAAGAATACAGTCTTGTGAACGATTCTGCTTCTACACAATTGCTCTTCTTAAGGGTCCAAGTTGTTACATGGATCTGCCACTCTTAGATCAGATCTTGGCAGCATAGGGTACCCTGAAGTGCTTGTAATTATCTGACAATATGGATGTGGGTGCTGGCTGGCTCAGGTCTTCGTTGTGAATGTGTGTGCTGGAGTCAGGAGGAGACAGAGAAAGTAGTGCTCTCTCCAAAGTCCCAAACCCTAGACCGTAAATATTTTCCCTCTCAAGTTCTTTCCAATTTTTGACAGTCTCAGAGAAATAAAGCTACTCTTGTGTTGGGGAGATCCACCCCTTGGATCTGGATTCCCATAAGAGATTGAGGACCTCGCTTTCTGTCTGTTACCTATCTGCCATAGACCAATGTGTTGGAATTAACGACCAATAGGACCTTAAGGAAGAGTGTGGGCAGGGCATTTGCCTTGTGTCCATGTAAGGACTGGACTTTTCCATCCCTTCCAAGATTCACTCCACTTTGCCCTACCCCAGTGTCAGATATTAACAATAAGCGCCTGGACACTCAACACACCTAGGGCCTCATGCCTCCCAAATGGTGGGTCATTGCACCGTGTGAGGATTAATCTTTCTTCTAACACACAGATTGCCTCTTTTCATGCGTTGGCCTGTAATCAAGGTGGGATTTTTGGCACAGCCGGGGTGTGTAGGTAGCAGGACGTTCCAGTACCCTGAGATGAGGCTTCCAGGGTTACCGTTTGAAAAGGAAAAATTGGATGCAGCGGGGGGTTGTTTTGAAGAAGAAACGTGTTTCACTTTGCCTGAGTGATTCTTGCATCTGATTCGAGTGGGAAGGTGCGAGAAGGGGTGAGTGAGGCTGTCGTTTCTGACGAAAGCAGGGCTATCACTGCTGACCTCTCTCTCTCGCTAAGGATGATTTCTAATTTAATTCTTTTTTTCCTGCAACTTTCCTATTAGCACAGGAAGGGTTGTTATGTTTTGTGCTTGCATTTTTACAAGAGCACTCAAATTATTTTCCCGGTTGTTTATTGCATTCACGGGCCACAGGAGTCTCTTAGACAATGGGATTGCAGAAGCTGTGAGCATTGTAATTTGAAAGAAATGCAGAGAGCACTTAGTGGGCATCCCAGAAGGGGTGAAGGAGACCCTTGGCCTGGTCCCACAGATTCAGAAGAGGTAGTTTCTAGAAAGGGTGTTAGGGAGATTCCTAACATATCTTGTCACCAGGCACTTTCTGCAGCCCTCCACCTCCCCTTCTGTGCTTCAGAAGTTCACCCCACAGGAAATACGCTAGATTGACTGATGCTGACAGAGACTTATTTGTGGTAGAAATGAAAGTATTAAGCCTCAAAGATTGAGATCCATTCTGGGCATCACACTTTAAGAGGAGCACTGACAAACTGGAGTATGGGGGAAAGGGTGGCAAGCTAAAGCCACGTTAGGGGTCAGGAGAGGTATAGAGAAGATGCGACAGTTGTTTGCAAACATTTGGAAGGCACCAGATGGAAGAAAGATGGGCTTTATTCTGTGCGGATCCAAATGACAGAATTAGGATCACCGGGTAGGACCGAAAGGTAGAATTGTTTTCTAACAATGAGAGCTACCTGAGTGTGGAATGGGCTGTCTTGTTGGCTGACACTCTGTCAGCAAAAGTAACAGAAGCCGAGAAACTATAGGGCACAATCTGATGGTGTTAGGTGTGAATGAAGCAGTCTCATTCATATTATCACAGAGCTGGAGGTAGTCGTTTGTGCCCTAAATAGAGAATCAAGTCTGCAATTCTTTAGGCTCCCCTTGATTCTACAGAAAGCAACAGTTCTAGAGTGCTTGTGACAGGGAAATCTGGAAGGTGGGCTGGGAAGAAAGATGATAATAGTACCCATCTCGTTAAGGTGGTTTTAAGGATTACATGATGGAAATTCCAGTCAAACTGACCCTACTTGTAGCCTGTGACTCCTAGACATGGCCAAGAAGAAGGTGGCAGCTTCTCAGACATGTTCAGTGGGTGTTAGATGTGAGTTTGGAAAAGACAGAGAACACTAAGCCTTCCCACAGTCCCATGTCACTTGTCACCTTCTCAGTTCCCACCCCACACCTTACCGGAACATCTTCCTCCTTGGCTTCATCACTCCGGGACCATCCAGGTGTAACCACACATTCCGCAGAGTCTCTTTTAGAGGATTGGTGAACTCAACTGTTACCACCATGTCAGAACCAACCATCTTGGCACCCCGGACCTAAGACAGGAGTTGGGGGAGAATGCAGCTTATTAGCAGCACATAGAACCTTTTTGCTCTCCCGTGTCGTTAGCCATCTTCACTTTTGCTGGTTTTACAGAATGGTTATTTTTTTGGCAATGGAACTAGTGTGATGAGGATAGCTGATTGCTTTAACTGGGGGATACCTATTGAGACAAAGATGGAAAATTACTAATTAGGATCACACTCTTTTCCTCATTATAAAAACCACCTAATTAGAGCTCAGGTTAATAGCCGTGACCACCAGCTGCTCTTTCTCAGCAGGAGGTGGAAGTGTATCTGGTGTAGCAACACATTTCCATGGTGAGGGTGGCCAGGCAAACTCTGCTTCTGGACAGGACTCAAGTTTCCTGCCAGTGCACGGGGGATACCCGAGTTCAAGAGGAAGAAAACGCTCCAGGGGGCCTAAGCCTTCTTCCTTTTAGGCACACTAGAAAGAAATATGGCCAAAGAGGGAGTCATTACTGTGGAACTTGAAGAAAAAGAATCTGGATACTAAAATAGGCCAAAAAAAAAAAAAAAAAAAAGACTTTTTGTCTGCTGTTACAACATCTGAGTCCAGGAGAGTCTAAGGCCCTTTGTTGGCAAGTTGTGTGTAACAAGTCTCAGAAGTATCCAGTATTTGGCAAAGCACCTCATGAGGCAGCCAGAGTTCAATGTCCGTTCAGCACTTACTAGTTGTGGGGCCTTGGGTGACTTAGTTGTGGGGCCTTGGGTGACTTACTCAACCTTTTTGAGACTCAGTTTTCCTGTCTCTAAGACTGGGCTGACATTCCTATGGGGTCATCGATATGAAATGCTCTTAGTATTTGCTCTTAGGCTATGTTTATTGGGTTCCAGGAATGGTATTCTTTCCCAACACCAACACAATGAGCTGGAAAATGGCCACATGGCTCTGGGGTTTGTTTGTTCATTCGTTTGTTTAGGAGATACGTGCGCCGAATGGATGGATCTGAATAAGCTCTACGTAACTTGGGAACAAGATAATCATATAGTTCTTACCTCATAAGAAAAGCATAGAATGGGATAACGCATATAAAGCAACAAACACACGTAGGACACAACGCAAAAGCTCTGTACTTTACAGCTCACACTGGTTTCGGAATAGCGATGCTCAACGTAGTTAGTTTCATTCGTCTTTTTTTTTTTTTTTTTTTTTTTTTAAGATTTCATCTTACAGGCGCCTGGGTGGCACAGCGGTTAAGCGTCTGCCTTCGGCTCAGGGCATGATCCCGGTGTCATGGGATCGAGCCCCACATCAGGCTCCTCCGCTATGAGCCTGCTTCTTCCTCTCCCACTCCCCCTGCTTGTGTTCCCTCTCTTGCTGGCTGTCTCTATCTCTGTCGAATAAATAAATAAAATCTTTAAAAAAAAAGAAAGAAAGATTTCATCTTAAATTTTAGTGTACTTTCAACTCCAGTATCTAGCCAGTGCCGAGCAAATATTTGTGAAATTAGATTAACTGCTTAACAATGGAATTTATTGACTGAGTTTCCAATGTAACAACTCGGCCATTATTATACACTATTTCTTTAAGTGGCATATACTAAAGAAAAAATTATATGGAATTGAGCCTTTTTTATGAACAGAGGGAAGGAAGAAGGACAATTTCCAGGGAAAAAGACTCTCACTTACTAACTCTGCAGTAAAGAACAAATCTTCATGGACTTTACTCTTAAGACACAGTTTGTGTCTAAATTTATGTCTATGGAATTTTAAAAATCTATGAGAAAAATGAAAATTGCAGCCAATTCTCCATGTTTCTTACATTCAAATCAATATCTGTAGGTGGGATGGGGGGAGTGCTGGGGTCGGGGGGTCAGGGGTGGAACAGACAATGATCAAGGTGCAGACCACAGCAGGTGTCATCAAGAGAGCACGGATCATATGCCAAACAGTGTGTCTAGCGCTTCGCCAGTGGTCTTCGGCCTGCCATGCATACAGAGTCACCTGGGGAACCTTAAAATCATGGAGGTCTAGGCCCACTCCCAAGCAATTAGCTCAGAATGTCAGGCAGAGCTTGTCATAAGTTTATTTTAAGCACCCCTATTGATTTCTGAGAGTCAACTTAGAAAACTTCTCCCCAGGTGAAAATCTCTGATGCAGACAAAACATTCAGAAGACAGGCTGAAATCTTCACTTTCTTCCCAGATGTCCTGACTCGATCAGTATATATGTTGAACTACAGAAGTGCATTACTAGAATACTCTAAGTACTCTTGGTTTAATTCTCAAGGGTGGCCAACATATTTTTCCTAAGTTAGAAAAAAATTTCCGAACACTTTTGGATTTTTAAAAATATTAGATAAAAATAATGTTTACAGAAACTTTCTGAATTAGAGAAAGTGAGGCTGCTTCAGAAATGCTATTGGTAAAAGTCTGATCATTTTAATTTTGGGGGGAGGTAAGTATTTTGGAGCCATCTGCTGTCTTCATGGCATGCTATTGCAGGTATGGACAGAAGCCCCTTAACAAAAAATCTGGTAATAGCTATTGGCCCTTCCTCAACAGACACACAGTGACAAATACAAGATACATCTCACATGTGGTTTTAGGGGATTCATTACAGACCCAGAAGATCTACCCATGGACCTCCCCGGGCTCAAGGGCTCCAGGTGAAGAATCATTTCCATATGGCGAGGCTAGCTCTACAGGAAGATTCCTGCACTGTGGAAAGCAACGTGTACCCTTCCAGGTCACTTTTAACAGTGTTGGGGAAATTTAGTGTTTGAAAGACCGGCCCTGTGCTTGGGCCCTCAAGGACAGTCTTTAGATCTGGCCATGATTTGAAGATTAAGACTTCTCACATTAACTTCATGCATCATGCCTAACCAGTTTCCCTTCAGATGTTATCTTTGTAGCCAGCTGCTTCCATGGGCGTGTAAATACTCTCCAGGCTTCCCCCGTCCTGAGTGGGCAGGAGGCCATTGATCCCCTGATCCAGGCCTGGGAGAGGTGGGGAATGAAAGGAGAGGTCTCTTCTCAGGTTGTAGAGTGTTTCTTTTGCAATTAACAAAGACACAGCGTTCCTTTGCAGACATTCATCTCCTGCACCCAGAATGTAAACCTCCTTTGCCTGACTACTGAGATGCTAATGAACCCTAGAGACTCAATCCAAGCCAAATATAAAAGCCTGCCTAACATTTAATATCACTGTTTTCTGTGTAGGGAAACTAAGTGGAGATATTTTCCTCCCTTCCTTTGAGGAAAATGAGCATAGTATTTTCACAGGATGTGTTAATTTAAGTGAGGTGCCAGGCTATGATATCTGCCAAATGCTGAGAAGACCATTGTGGATGAAAACGTCCAAATTGAATTCCTTAAGGAATCTGCACTGTTCCCTTTTCTTTAATGCTGTAAAAGTAATTCCATAGCATTGTCATTATATTTCTTATTTGCTTGCTTTTATAAAAAGTTAAATAAAGGGAGCCTTGAGCAATCCAGAGAAGGTTTGGTCAGGAAGGAACTTTTATGTGTACTCACTTCCGAGAAGAGTAACCATTACTCAGGCCAGAGGAAAGGATAAAGTGTATGTCATTTTTCATGACACCAAAGTCTCTTCTGTGTTTGATGGTCCTGATTGTTTTCAATATTCCATTTAAAAGACGCGTTTTTAAATATTGACATCAACTATGATGCTTTCCACGTTAAACATTCACCAATACTGCCATACTGAGTTCTTGTCTTTTGTATGACTTCATGATAACGAGCAACTGTTTTGATTCTTTGGTGAACGATAAAGTTACTGATACACACACACACACACACACACACACACACACAGGTAAACTTTTGGAAGCAATTACTTTTCGGGAAATCATAAGATCTCTTCGTGGGGTGTACGCTTTGTAATATGCATACCCGTGTTCAAAACTGAAACTGAAATGAAGGAAAAAAGTTGGAGAAAGAATGAATTTCGGTGGCAATATAGTTCACACGACTTACTAGTTCACCTCACAGCCCTTACTTTAAGTGCCATCAATAACGTATTACATGTATTACTGGAAAATAAATTTGTTTCTCCTCTCTGGCCTTGCTGGGAAGAAGTAGTTTCTTATTTGTGAACCGTGCTCACGTACCAGCACCACCACTGCTTCTGGCTAACTCACTAGTGCAGCATTTACTAGGTAATACTAATGGTTTTACTGTAGTCAGGCAATGCTCTCGTCTGCACTGTCCAGCGTGATAGCCATTGGCCACATGTGGCTACTTAAATTCAAATTAATTAAATTAAATTAAAAATGCAGTCCTTAATTGCAGTAGCTACATCGCAGGTATGCAATAACGACCTGCGGCTGACGGCTATCACGTTGGACAGTGCAGATGTTGAGTGTTGCCGTCGTCAGAGGCCGTTCTACCGGACAATGCTGTTAAGTGATTTACTGAGATTGACTATTTAATCCTCACAACCGTATGAGGTAGATACTATGAGTCTTTGTTTTCCAGAGGAAACTGAGGCACAGGGAAGTAAAGTAACTTGTTCAAGTTCCCAAGGAAAATAAGTAGGGGAGGTAAGATTGAACGCAGACCATGTGGTGACAGGGTCATTGCTTAACCACACCCCCTACGCAGACTCTGATTGGTAGCCGCGATAATAACACCTGGAATTATTTTTAGCGTTTCCTTAGTAATGCAGGCACCCTACTCCTGTTTTACTTACATTATCTTGTTTCATCCTCCCCACAGCCCTCCTTACGCGCTTGGGGGCGAACATTACCATTATCTTCGTTCAACTGATGTCAATGTGACACTTAGAAGACAATCAAAAGACTCAAGTTAGAGAACTAGTAAACTGGCAGAACCCAGAGAGGAATCTAGGTCTTTCTGACTCCAACAAAACATTCCTATTTCAACACTAGATACACTGTCATCTCTGACAGCAGAGAGGCAAAAATAGTAACCTTTTTCTGATGGAAATAGCTTCTTTATTTTCTGAAATCCACTGATGAAATCATTCGCAGTATTACCTTATGTTACCACTAAACTTCCAGGTAAGCACAATGATTATAACTTGACCCTGAACTAAATTTGAAAATGTATGTATAACCCAACTTTGTTTTTGACTTCATGGGGGAAAGAATCCGATTCCTATGCCAGAGTAAAATGTGACAAGGTAGCCTTGGGGCCTTTATATTACTTGACAATAATAGGATTTTTCTATTTAAGGTAAAGATAGAAATATCATTTAAGAAAATAACCAGTAGCCTAAACAGAGTGGGATTACATGAAGGCAGATAAGATTCATTATTCTTGATGTTTTACTTTGTGTATGTGGTTTATTTTTTTAGGATTAAAAATAGCAAATGGGAAATACATAGAGAAAATGATGTTTTAGGCACCCCAGTTAGTGGTGGTTTCTCATTTTCATTCTCAAATACAGATTGTTCGGCAGCTGTGCTGAGCAGGGAGATGCAAACGCACACTTTATAGTGGCAGGGCTCACTCGGAGACATCGTCTAGGACGTGCTGTCCTGGCTGATGGAGCATATCCACTGTCTGCTCCTCTGTGACGAACCGCCATGAATGGGCAGAGACTCAGCTCCCCGAACATGTAAAGCCTTGGCTGCTAATGATCCACCAGGGACCCTTTGGGGATACACAGACTACCCCTGCTCAGAGCCCCTCAGGATGGGACCCCATAGACTGATGTCTTTGTTTTTCTCCACAGATTGAGAAGACGTGCCAAAGGGGACAATTGCAGTAGGTGGGACACAGAAAGTGACCATAGTCGGGGGGAGGTGAGGGAGTGCTGGACTCAGGATGTAAAGACCAGGGGCTGCCACTGTGTTTCCTCGGACCAAGTCCGTTAAAATCTCTGGGCCTTGGTTCCCCATGTGGTTATTGGGAGGATATGTGAAATCATCTGGCAGAGCTTCTGAAACGTAGCATTTATTGAATCTAAAGGCAATTGATGTTTAAAGGGAGAATCTTATGTTGCCAGCATGACCATGAGAACTCCTCACTCATTAAGTTCTCTTCTGCGGATGACATGGATATGGTTTCTCAGGTACTGGAGTAAAGAGCCATAAGGAGAGAAGCTGCCAGCCTCCACCCACACTTGAAAAAGAAGTGGAGAAGCCCAGGTCCCCATGGCCCTGTCTCAGCCTCCCTGGTGACCCATGGTCCTGGTGGTCCAGACATGCAACAGAGTCATGGAGAACCCAAGGGAGGCTGGAAGGGACAAATGTGCTCGGTTGAAGACATGGGAGGGCTCTATGGGTCAGGGTTCAGAGACGGTTAGAACACAGAGTCTTCGTTTTCATTTTTTGCCTGGCTGGAAAGTTTCAGATCTTTAGGCTGTCACAGAACAAAATAGTTTACCCAGTTGCTGTCACGGGGACACTCATTCCTCAAGTGGTCTCCTAGTGTCTCCTCCCCTCCAGGATAGAGGCATATGAATTAGGACGTTGGAGGAGCAAGGCTCAGGCACTCCTCACGGCAACCCTCTGCTTTGCTCTACTATGGTTAGAATAGGGGCTTTGGGGGCTCGAGCAGAGGGGGAATGAAGAGGATTCTACGCTTAACCTCAGTAAGACCGATGAGCTCCAGTAAAGAACTGCTAGTGTTTCAAGTCAGAGGAGATGTGGATATGGAGCCAGCGCTGGGGTTAATCTGTGCAAGTTAGGCAAGGGCACCCCTTTTTCCAGGGTGGATGCTGCTCCCTACATGGTGTGGCAGGTGGTGAGTGGGCTGGATCTGGTCCCTTCCCTGTCTCCCCCATCCCCAGGCTGGGTGCCATCTGCACCAGTGCAGGTGTTGGCCTGGAGTGGGGCCTGCCCAGAGGAAGGTCCCGGTACCCTCCCGGGGTGGGGGTGGGGGATAGCAGGAACATTTCCCGTGTGACCTGTGTGGTCTTCAAGGCTGCAAGTCCGGAGGACATTCTGCCTGTTGATTTCTATGAATCACCTCCCTTCGTAGGCCCTGCATGCACTGTAGCCAACCCATGCTAGAATAGAGAGACAGCACTTCTGAAGCTGACCGAGGGCAGCCACTGCTAGAAGGGAAATCAGCAGTCTCCCCCCATTTCAGAGAAAAAGTCAATAAAAATGTTCTCAGTGTTGAGTTTTTCTCTGGTATTTTTTTTTTAAAGCATTTGCTACAACATATTTGCGGAGTGGGCACCAAATATCTGTTGAATGAATTGAATACATGAATGTATAAATGAGTGAGTGGCTAAAAGGAAGGAATCAAAGAGAAGAAAACGCTTTCAGCCAACAGAACAAAGAAGCAAGGGGCACATGTATGGTATCATCTTGGCCGACGCCTAGTGGGGACTGCGCCCAACTCGGGGTGGGAGGAGGCAGTGACACATGTCAAAATACTATATAAAAAAAGCTGGGAAACTGTCAATTCTTCCCATTTTAAATGTTTAAATGCCTTTTTTTTTTTTAATTTGGGGACACCTGTGTGTTCATGGTTGTAATTAAAATTTTTTAATTTTAAGTTTTTATTCGAATTCCAGTTAGTTAACCTGCAGCATGGTATTAGTGTCAGGTGCACAATATAGTGATTCGGCACTTCCATACATCACCCAGTGCTCATCACGACAAGTGCACTCCTTAATCCCCATCCCGTTCCACCCATCCCCCCACGTCCCCTCTGATAACCAGCAGTTTGTTCTCTAGAGCTAAGAGCCTGTTTCTAGGTTTGTCTCTCCTTCTCTCTCTTATTTTTTTCTTTGCTTGTTTGTTTTGTTTCCTAAATTTGTTTCCTAAATATGAGTGAAATCATGTTATTTGTTTTTCTCTGATTTATTTCCCTTGTATTCTCTAGCTCCATCCATGTCGTTGCCAATGGCAAGACTTCCTTCTTCTTACGGCTGAATAATATTCCATTACACACACACACACACACACACACACACACACACACACACACACACACACACATCTTCTTTATCCATTCATCAATTGATGGACACTCGGGCTGCTTCCATATTTTGGCTATTGTAAATCATGCTTCTATAAACATCGGGATCATGGTTGTAATTTTTTTTAAGCACACACATAGAGGTGGTTATGTTTTCTTCTAGCAAAATTGTCCCTGGTTCATATGAGAAAATTAGATCTGTTGCTGTCTCGTGGTGCTCTGTAAAGGCTGCAGGACATGTTCCACATGCCAATACTACAGAGCTGTTTTAGAATGGCACTGGGAAGAGTTTATCTCCCAGATCCTGAATGGCGGTCATCTGAGGAACACGTGAATGCCTCTTCTCTCTCAGTCTCACACCAGGTACTTATAGAGTGGCCTCCCTCCCATGAAGGTTCCACAGTGAACAGTGCACACACTGCATACCCAGTCGTCAGAGTCGATTCCATCAGGTGAGGTTACGTTTGCTAGAGACCAGAGGGCCACGTGCTACCCTAAATAATTCTCCGGATTTGCAGGCACAGATGGGGCCAGGCAGGGTGGGAGGAAGGGGACATTTATCAGCAACTACCAGGTCCTGGCGTGGGCTAAGCATTCTCACGAGCATCCCTGATGTTAATGCTCACAACTTTGAGTTTTGCATATGGTTGTATTGAATATTAAGAGTAATAATTATTAGTGTGTTATTCATTCTGCAAAAGGGGATGCAGAAGCTCAGAGAGAGGATGTGTGTGAGACAGACGGAGAGAAAGAAAGAGGAGGGAGAGGAGGAGGAGGAGAGAAAGATGGTGGCCAGGCAAGAGTGGGTGAGTACATACTATGATTACCATAGGTTCTTGCTAGGTTCTTTATGACGATTATTTCAATGATCCCTCCCAGACACCCAACCAGGCCAGTACTCTTACTGGATCCACTTTACATAGGAGGAGGTTGAGTAGTTTGCCCAAAGCAGCTCACATAGGATTATGAACACAGAGGTCCGGCTCTCTACAGAAGGGACTGCCAGTGTCCCCTCCTGATGTTCTCACTCTAGTTGGCCAGAGAACCTGAAACCTGAAGCCTTAACTGCCAACTGGGACTGAGAGAAACCCAGAACACTGCTTCCATGTTACACACCACGGACTGCAAGCAAACCAGTCTCTAGCCTGGAGACCAGCCAGATTCCCTCCACATCCCCATCCTCTCCAAAAAGTAGCTGTTCACTAAAAATCAAAATGGTGAAGTCTTTTCTTGACTTACAGCATCTTACAACGATCAACACATGAGAAAAACTCAATGTCTGATTTTAATAAAACGTACTTTTCTCATCAAAATATTTTGATAGCACAGATAAAGAGATGTGTGCTTATTAAAGTTTAATGAGTATCTCTCCCTGCCATTTTCCACATGAAGATCATACACTATGACTCACGCATGGTGGGTGCTGGGAATAGTTAACTGGGAGCACAATTTAACCCAGTCCCAATCTTTATTTTCACGGGAACAAATGCAGCCCCAGACAGGGTCCATTAGGGTGCAAGTACATGTCCCCTGACCTAACTGCTTTGGTTGACAGTGACATGGGTTCAGACAGGTGGGTCCAATATTGCTCCTGGTTGATCTTTCTTTGCTTTAAAAAGGAGAGAGAGGTAAGGACGGGGCACACTGGCCACCGGGGCACACTGGCCGCCAGGCCACTCCAGTCCCAAGGCTAAGGTGGGGACTCCCAGAAGAGGGCAGTGCCTTGAACTAGTCTCCAGTTTCCTGCCTCAACTCCAGCCAAGGAAGGCTTTCTAGCTCTTTCTGCAGGCTGTCTACCTCTCTCCTTGCCTTTGCTCCCGCTTTCTCCTGGTCTCTGCACCCATGTCTGCAACTCGAGATGTCATCCATTCATG